>NC_133327.1:646532627-647263059 GCF_042186555.1 Aquarana catesbeiana
CTGAAATTCTCCATTGGCAAACTCATGAGGATCAGCTGCTACCAATTTTATTCTGCTAAACTAAAAAAATAATTTTTACACATCAGGCATTCTTAGTTCTTTCAGAAATGATTAATTACAAAATATTCCCCCATTGAACAGTTTGGGATTTTTTTGAACAATTAAAATTATTTGATGGTTGAGACATGTAAAATGACATACATTTTTCCATCAAACACTGTATAAGTACAATTTGCTATCATTTGTAATAAGTGAAAAGAAATGCAAATACTTGCATCTGATCAAATTGTAACATGAATGGTGTCATCTTATTATTATTATTTTTGATTTTGTGACTCTGAAACCATGTATGGCAGTAGTGCAAAAGAAGGGTGACCAATTGGAATTGCCATGGAAGAACAATAGTGATATATGTGGCAAGGTTACAATTTTAAATTTTATGCAATAGCAAGAACGAATAAGAAGGAAGGAAGGAACTTGGAAGGCAGAAAGGGGAGGAGAGAGAAAAAAGAAAGAAGAAAAGGAATATAGGATGAAAGGAAGGAAGGAAGAATGGGAGGAAAGGAAGAAAGGAAAGAAGCAAGGGAGGGTGGGATGAAAGGAAGGAAGGAAGGAAGGAAGGAAGGAAGAAAGGAAGCAGAGAAGGAAAGGTAGAAAGGATTGAAGCAGAAGTGTCTGGCACCCAGGGCACATGCCCTGCATCTCCTGCAGGGTGCGTGGGGTCCCTGAAGTCATGATCCTCCATCACTGCTGTAGTTGACATTGCTCTGCATCAGCTGCAGCTGCCTGACATAGACTTCAGACCTGAGGGGAACCCCTAGGCTGCTTATTAACTCTGACATGTCACATGACACACATGAGGCGAAGCCTGGGCGGAAGAAAACACCCCATGCTGTGCTGTATCTGAGAGAGGATTTGTGCTAAAAGGGGGTAATTAGGGGAAGATGATTTGTGTGGTTGTGGTTGAATTTGGGCAATTTGTGCTAGGAAGATACTCCTCCTGACCCCTGCACTCTGCACATTGCACCCACCTGACCAAAGCATTTGGTAATCCTGACACCTGCACTGTGCGTGTTACAGTATGTACTTCTAAACTCGGCATTGACCACAGCATATGCATTGATTGAAATTTAACCAGTTCAGCCAGGTCAAATTTCGATCGGTGTGTGGTTGTTCTTGTCAGACAGAAATCAATCATTTGATCAACTTCTGTCGAAGGGACATGTTGGAAATTTTTTAATTGATCAGCAGCTGCTGATCAGTGTGTTCTCAGTGTCTAGTGCCACAGTTAGAATACAATGTCTTCATTAGCTGAACTAAAAAAAAATAACCATGTATGACCAGCTTAACATACTCCTGTCCATAGGTGTGCGCAGCCTATTGCATTAGGGTGTGCACCCCAAAGCTCCAACCCATATGCGTTTGACATATTTACCAGCCTCTTCCCTGTTCTCCATCCTTAAACAATGGGAGGAAGGAGGAGCAAGGGAGCACATGGGAGACCCTGGCAACAGAAGGAAAAGGAACAGGGAAATGAGGGGTGGCGGGGGTGGCATATATTAGTACCAATCCCCTATATTTTCCTCCTGTGGCAACTGAATGTTGACAGAAGGGAGAGGAGAAGCCTACTTTCAGCTGCTGCAGGAGGAAAATACAGATCGGTTCCACTAAATTCCACCCACGCCACCTCTCCTGTCCAGGTTCTGAGGGTCGGCAAGGAAGGGTTGTGGTTTACCTGTCACCTGCCCACCATTGACAGGTTGCCAACCCCAGGATTAGGGTGTGCCCAGGCACACCTGGCACACCCCTTGCGCACGCCTATGCTCCTGTCCTATATACACTATATTGTGTACAGTGTTCATTGCCTCACTTGTTGCTTGTTGCTAAGCATTCACTGACTATTTTAATAAAGTTCTTCTTTACGGTAGACTAGACAAAGTGTTAGCTCTCTATTTTCAGTGTACACAAATTTATATGTGATTTTTTCATTTTTTTAAAAATGATTGTGCTGAGGTTTATGCATGTCTGTAGGACTCATGCTTGTGACACAGCAATCAAAGCATATTTTGTCTGTACAAAAAAACGGTATGTTTTATTTAACCATGCCCATTTAAGCTTCTCCCACTGTTAACACAATTTCACTGTTCACCTTGGCATGCTACTCACGCCACATCACTACTCTACATGAGGTCCACAAAGGTACCCCAGACCTTTTACAATCCTAGCCACACTCTGGAATGAAGGAGGGAGGGGAGGAAGAAAGGGAAGAAGAAAGGAGAGAGGGAAGGAGGAAAAAAGGAAGGAATTAAAAAAATTAAGGGAGAGAATAAGAAAGGAGGAAAGGAAGGGAGAGAGGAAGGGAGAAAGAAAACAAGGGAGGAAAAAAAAAGTGGGTAAGGAGGGAAGAAGTAGACATGCTATAAATACGGGTCCTGACATTTTTTTTTTTTTTGTCAAAAGGTGCTGATTACCTGGCTGTCAGAGCTCCAGGGTTGTCAACTACAAAATCTTGGCAGCTGACATTACTATGCGATCACAGGAGCTGGGAGACAGCATGTGAGATGTTAGACCACTCAAAGCCCATGCAAAGTAAAATATCCTGTAACTCTTTCATAAGTAAATCTGCAAAGTTATAATCATTTTAGCCTAAAGCTGGTCAGAGATGGTTTGAAATTTCAGTCCACGTGTGACTGCCCCCGTTTGACCGAAGTCGGCGGTTAGATCGACTTCTGTCGAACGGATAAACTGGAAAACTTTTGTTGATCAGAAGCTGCAACCAGCTGCAGCCGATACTGTCCCACTGTCAGAATACAATATCATGGCAGATGTTGATTCCTAAAGCAGAAATATGTCACAGCAACAAATACCAAATACATTAGCAGCGCTAAAATAATCCAAACGTTTTAGGATTTGTTAAAAGTTCACTAAAATAGTTAAATAAGTAAGAAGTCCACTTTATATATAAAATGAGGCAAATGTAAATGTAGGATTGTCCATCACAGAAAAAACGTTGCAGATAGTAATTCAAAACAATCGCCTCCTCCACACTGCACGTGTCACAATCCCCCTAGGGAATTCAATTACCAGATGATACTGGGTTATACGCTTATTGGTCAATGGATGATGTCTGCTCACTGTATACACTCCGTCAGATGATCCTGGATTATACACTTGGCTTGCAATGGGTGTTGTCAGCTCTTTGCATGTAATCCATCTAGATGTTTGCTCGTCACAAGCAGAGAACAAAGATACACATAGCGTAATCCAGTACTATAAGGTATTTATTATAGGTTTCCTTAAGATTGCACACTTATAGGGCGTACACACGGTCGGACTTTGTTCGGACATTCCGGCAACAAAATCCTAGGATTTTTTCCGACGGATGTTGGCTCAAACTTGTCTTGCATACACACGGTCACACAAAGTTGTCGGAAAATCCGATCGTTCTGAACGCGGTGACGTAAAACACGTACGTCGGGACTATAAACGGGGCAGTGGCCAATAGCTTTCATCTCTTTATTTATTCTGAGCATGCGTGGCACTTTGTCCGTCGGATTTGTGTACACACGATCGGAATTTTTGACAACGGATTTTGTTGTCGGAAAATTTTATCTCCTGCTCTCCAACTTTGTGTGTCGGAAAATCCGATGGAAAATGTCCGATGGAGCCCACACACGGTCCGAATTTCCGACAACACGCTCCGACCGGACATTTTCCATCGGAAAATCTGACCGTGTGTACGGGGCATTACAGTGTAATTCAAAATAAAAGAGCATGTAACAACAATGTATCACAAGTCGATATTCCTGACTACCTCTCACCGCTCCAGCAGTGTTCCCGGGTGAGGAAAGCAGGAAAGCCGACAATGTAGGTTGCTGCTGATTCCTCCTTCCCTTTTTGTGGATGGAGGAATAGATCCATCTATGGCCAGCTTAATGTTCCTTTCATTACTAGTTCTCTTTGTGTTCCGTGTAAAGTGCTGCAGCATATGTCTGTAATTTTTCAATAAACAAAATTAAAAATATATAAATACTTAAATGCAAAAGCCAACAAAAACAAAAGCACGCTGAACATTACCTTACTACGCAAATATTACTTTATTGTTATTATTATTATTATTATTATTATTCAACAATTTACTCAAATGTGAACCAAAAGTTATTCTTCTTTAATTGTTCTTACTTATACAATACCGCCGTTTAGGCATAATGTCTGTTTTTAATAAAAATGCCTAATTAATCTTGCCTCCTATTATTTTTTATGGCTAAATTATTTTATGTTTTTTTTTTTTTTTTTTTATGTTACTATGATATACATTCTCAAACCTCTTCTAGTAAAGCCGCCTTTTATGATTTTTAGCCCAGAATCTTTTTCCAGTTTTTCCCAGTTCAGAATGTCTTTATTAAAAAGTTGGATTTTATCTACCTATTAGATTTTCCATCAGTGTCAGGACGCAGATGTGAACATTCTGCCTAATTTCATTGGCTCTTGGGGGGTATTCATTTCACCCTGTGCAGCTGATATGGAGAATCTTATTACTCTAGGCTAAATGTACTGTTATAGTCTGCACTGCTAATTTTATTGACTTTTTGAACCCACTTCTCTTTGAGCACCATAAATGCACTTAAGCACTTTATAATGACAGACTCTATAAACGTCCAATTTTGTTTTTCTTTAAAATGTATTGTTACAAGAAGAATATTTAAAATGTAGTATTTTTTAACTTTTAGCTATATGGATATAATAATCACAATTTGATGAATGGAGTTAAAGTGACCTAGTGTTAGAGTACACTTTATATGCTAAGTGCTGCATGTTAAGTATTGTGTAAATGTAACACTTTGAGGTATTTAAAGCAGACCTTCACCATTCCGCAGCACTCTCCTCCTCTCCATCCTGCCCCCCCGCAGCACAGATTACAGGGTTTTTAAATTTTTTTTACTTGCTTTTTTTTCTTGGAAAAGCATCGGCCCGCCCACCCAGAAGAGCCAGCAGCTGTCAGGAGGAAACATGGCAGCACCAGACCTATGCAGCAGCTTCAGAGAAGAGATCCCAGAAGCTCATTGGGGTGGTGGATGGAGCTGCGATGGGATTGGGATAGTGGACAGAGCCGGGATGGGATCGGGGTGGTTGATAGACCCAGAATGGGATCAGGGGAATGGATGGAGTCAGAATGGGATCGGGGTGGTGGATAGAGCTGGGATGGGGTCGGGGTGGTAGATAGAGCCAGAACAGGATTGGGGGAATGGATGGAGCTGGAATGGGATCGGGGGAATGGATGGAGTTGGGATGGGATCAGAGTGGTGGATGGAGCCGGAATGAGATCGGGGTGGTGGAGGGAGCCGAGATGGGATCGGGGGGATAGATGGAGTATGGATGGAATTGGGGGAATGAATAGAGTTGGGATGGGATCGGGGTGGTGGATGGAGCTGGGATTGAATTGGGGTGGTGGATACAGCCAGAATGGGATTGGTGGAATGGATGGAGTTGGGATGGGATTGGTGTGGTGGATGGAGCAGGAATAGGATCGGGGTGGTGGATGGAGCAGGAATGGGATCCTGGTGGTGGATGGAGCCGGGATGGGAACGAGGGGATGGCTGGAGCTGAGATGAGATCGAGGTGATGGATGGAGCTGGAATGGGATCAGGGTGGTGGTGCAGCCTGGATAGAATCAGGGAGGAGATGGATGGAGCTGGGATGAGATCGGGGGAATGGATGGAGTTGGGATGCGATCAGAGTGGTGGATAAAGCCGGAATGAGATTGGGGTGGTGGAGGGAGCCGGGATGGGATTGGGGGGATAAATGGAGTATGGATGGGATCGGGGGAATGGATAGAGTTGGGATGGGATTGAGGTGGTGGATGGAGCCGGGATGGAGCTGGGATGGGATCGGGGTGGTGGATGAAGACTAGCATGCTGTAGAGCAGTGGTCCTCCAGTCCTCAGGAACCCACCAACAGGCCAGATTTAAAGTAGTAACTTGAGGAGATGCAGACTAGAATACTGCAATCACTGAGCAGCAAATTATATCACCTGTGATGTATTTCACTTATCTTGCAAACCTGGCCTCTTAGTAGGTCCTGAGGACAGTAGCTGAGAACTACTGCTGTAGAGCACAGAGCAAACTACAATTACACACACACAGCTCTTCTGGTTACAGGAGAGCAAACTAAATTTGGCTAATCAAAAACCCTGGAAACTGGACAAGAGGGTGGCACACAGCAAAGAGCCTGATCTTCCCACCAGCCTCCCAGTTCCCTTCCAACCCACTGACACGGATGCTGAGGCAGTCCACCTCAAACTGACATCACCGACACAACAGCATTTTTTCCTTTCACTAACACCGACACAGCGGCATTTTTTCTTCCAGTAATACCACTGACCCAGGGGCATTTTTCACTTCCAGTGACAGCACTCTTTCCCTGCTCTATTCAAAACTAGAAAAAAGTTTTTAGCTTGATATACATTTTAGCAGAATTAATTTTGACATCAAACATCGATTTAGTTTTAGTCGTACTCTTTTGACTAAAATGCCATATTAGTTTTAGTCATATTTTAGTCATCGGAATTGTTTTAGTTTAAGTCGTATTTTAGTAGACTAAAATCTAATGGGTTTAGTTAAATTGTGATGCATTATTTAAAGTGGACCTTCAGTCATTTTTTCATCTTTCCATCTATTAAATCTTCTGCTCTTGTTGTTTTAACTTTAGATAGTAAAACATTTTTTCTTCTGCCAGTAAATACCTTATACAGCCCACTTCCTGTTCCTTGTCTGTTCATTAGCCTAGGCTTATGACATCATACACAGCTCTCTATCATTCTTGTGAGAGTTTGCCAGTAAGGGAGGGGGGATGAGTCATAAGAGGGCCAATGAGAGCTGTAGAGCTGCAGAGCTGGAGGTGTGCCTCTGTGTGTCTGTGTAAATCCAGGAAGTGAACAGGCAGTAGCCTCAGCTGCCCACAGTTAAAATAGACGCAGCCAGACTCAGTGGAAGGAGATTTCTGCAGCATGTTTGGAAAGTACAGAATCACATTATATATAAAATAATATGCAAAGTGGTTGAAGGGAAGCTTCAGAACGGCAAAGATGTTTTTATTACAAATTATGTGAGCAGACTGCAGTTCCTCTTTATGCATTTCTCTGGAATTGCCAAACTCATTATTATATTAGTAAAAAATCGAATAACATGTTATTATTTATGGTATGAAGGTTTAAATGTGCACTACAGACACAGATTCAGCCATTGTGATGTATAACATCTTTATAAATAAAACCAAGTTTCATAAACAAACAAAAATATTGCTTTTTGACAAACAGAAGTGCAACTTTAAAATAAATAAATAAATAAAAAATGTAAACTCTATTTGCTATAATGCCATTGCATATACAGGTGCATCTCATAAAATTAGAATATTATCAAAAAGTTAATTTAATTCAGCAATTCAATTCAAAAAGTGAAATATATTTTATATAGATGCGTACACACTGAGTGATATATTTCAAGCATTGCTTTTAATTTTGATGATTATGGCTTGCAGCTAGGGATGAGCGAACAGTTCAGCCCGAGCATAGGTTCAGGCCGAACATTCGCTGTTCGGACATTCGCCGAACAGCCAAACAAACGAGTCGTTCAACCGTTTGTTCGCCTCCCTGAACAAACCACAAATTCATGAACAGTGAACAGTGCATTGCAAGCCCTGATTGGCTGAAGCCAGTGAAAGCTTCAGCCAATCAGGACACAGAGCACTGTCAGAGTCATGATTGGACACTGTCATCATGACTTTATCCAATCATGGCTCATTCCCGCCCCACAGTATAAAGGTATTCTTTCAATGGCAGCCATTTTCAGTGTGATTTCGGCGTGTAGGGGAGAGAACAAGGCTCTGTTCAGTGCTATCACTTAGTTAGTGTGCTATACTGTGCTATTTTGCTTCAATTGTCAGTGTAGGATATTAGTTTAGTGTCAGTCTAGGGATAGTCTGAGTGTAGTGAGGAGAACCTCATTCAGATTTGCATAGTGTGCAGCTAGAGTAGGGACAGCTCAGATAGTTTCACTGTAGTGTAGTGAGACTGTGTCATTCATACATACATTAGTGTAGAGTAGGGACAGTTCAGATAGCGTCAGTGTAGTGATGGTTGAACACCGTCTATTTGATTGCGTTACTGCCAGTTTAACGCCATTTACTTCTGTGTGCGTTACTGCCAGTTTAACGTCATATAACGCTCTTTAAGCATGTGGTCGGCTGTGCCCAATCACAGCCGGTCACATGTAAACAAGGAAGTGCAGGTAATCGGCGCTCCTCGCCTCACACCGACAGAGTGTGAGGGGAGGAGAGCCGATCAGCGGCATCTCCACGCAGGGGGACATTTAGGAATGTAATCAGGGTACTGATCATCAGTGCCCTGATTACAATATTGAAAAACAGTGTCATAAATCAGTGCCCACCAATGCCCACCAATGCCAGCTATCAGTGCCACCAGTGGCCATCAGTACCGCCTCTCCGTGCTGCCTATCAGTGCCCACTAGTGCCGCCTAACAGTGCCACCTATCAGTGCCCATAAGTGCAGCATATTAGTGCCTCCTGATCAGTGCCACTTAATCAGTGCCCATAAGTGCCGCCTCATTAGTGCCCATAAGTGCCACCTCATCAATGCCCACCAGTTCAGCCTATCAGTGCCACCTCATCAGCGCACATCAGTTGAAGGCGAAAAATTACTTAGTTACAAAATTTACTGACAGAAAAAAGTGAAAAACATTTTTTTTTTAATTTTTGGTCTTTTTTTTTTTTTTGTAAAAAATAAAAAACCCAACAGTGATTAAATACCACCAAAAGAAAGCTCTATTTGTGTAAAGAAAATGATAAAAAAATTTGTTTGGGTACAGTGTAGCATGACCGCACAATTGTCATTCAAAGTGCAACAGAGCTGAAAGCTGAAAAATGGCTTGGGCAGGAATGGGTGTCCCCCAGGGCAGGACCCAGACCCCTATAACCATTGTATGCCCAATTACTTGCATATAAGCCTTCAATTTTGATTTTTGACGTTCGGGTCCCATTGACTTTAATAGGGTTCGTTATTCGGGTCCAAACTTTCGCGGTGTTCGGAAGTTCTGGTGCGAACCGAACAGGGGTCTGTTTGGCCCATCCCTACTTGCAGGTAGTGAAAACCCAAAATTTAGTATATCAGAAAATTTGAATTTTACATAAGACAAATAAAAAAAACATTTTTAATACAGAAATATTGCTTACTGAAAAGTATATCCATGTACAGTATAGTATGCGCTCAATACTTGATCGGGACTCCTTTCGCATGAATTACTGCATCAATGCGGTGTGGCATGGAGGTGATCAGCCTGTGGCACTGCTGAGGTGTTATGGAAGCCCAGGTTGCTTAGTGGCCTTCAGCTCATCTGCATTGTTGGGTCTGGCGTCTCATCTTCGTCTTGACAATACCCCACAGATTCTCTATGAGGTTTAGTCAGGCGAGTTTGCTGACCAATCAAACACAGTGATACCATGATCATTAAACCAGGTATTGGTACTTTTGGCAGTATGGGCAGGTGCCAAGTCCTGCTGGAAAATGAAATCATCATCTCCATAAAGCTGTTCAGCAGAAGGAAACATGAAGTGCTCTATAATTTCCTGGTAGAGGACTGCACTGACTTTGGACTATCTATGTGATATAATGTTCATGCTATGCTTCCCTAAAGAGTGGAGCTGAACACGGGCTGATTATTGAGCGGTATCATCCAGTTTAATAGAAACTGGTCAACATTCGGCCCGTGTGTACTGCAGCCGGTCTGACAGAAGCCGGTCAGCTTCTGTGGAAGGGACATGACTGAAGGGGCTCCCGTCAAAGGGGCTCCCGATCAGCGCTCACAGCCAATGGCTGAGACCGCTGACCGGAGTGTTCTGACGGATGGGGGGGGGGGGGATGCGTCCCCCTGTCAGAACACAATAGCAGGGGAGATAGCTGTACTAACATCGGATTGTTAGTACAACGCATCTAACCTGATCTGTCCGTTTTTTCATTCAGCCAGGTGTTTACTAGGCTTTAGACTTCAGAAAATCTAACCTGTAAGTGCTTATCAGGTGTTTTGAACTCCCCAGTGTGACATCATGGGCTTAATAACAAAATACTACACTTCCTTGTGAAAACACCTAAAGATGTACGGACTTTAGAGGTACCATAAGAGAAAACATATTTATATTAAAAGACATATTTATTAAAAGCCAGATTAAAATGTATTTTGGTACAACATGCATCTTAAAATACCATGCACAATTTTACTCTTTTTCATAGGTATATATGAATACTGAGAAGGTATTTGTTCCCAAAGGGAGATATGAATTAATACCAATGACCCCTTAATGTAATCACCCAGTTCTTTAGCAAATTATCACTCAGGTACAGATAAAGGATTGTGGCCACTGGCGCAGCGTTCTCCCACTTCTCAACGTGTTTCACAGAACACACTGCTTCTCCTGGATGGAACGATACATTACTGAGCATCGTAAAAAATAGAACCTTTCCATAAGTAACATAATATATATAGACAAAGTACAATGTATACATTGTGATTCGAAACCTTGTTTTTTTTTTTTTTTTAATAATAAACATGTCATACTTATCTGCTCTGTGTAATGGTTTTGCACAGAGCAGCCCTGAACCTCTTTTTCTGGGGTCCCTCACCGACGCTCCTGGCTCCTCCCCTTTGGTAATTGCCCCCATAGGAAGCCACTTCCTATGAGGCCACTAGTGCAGGCACGATTCTGAGCCGAGCTGCCTGCATGCATAGATACAGATGGCCCCGTCCCCCTGTTTCCTCATCACAGGGTTTGATTGGCAGCACCAGGAGCCAATGTTGCCCATTGTTGCCTCTGTTCTATGAGGAGCGAAAGAGCTGAGCATAGAGCTGGATCGAGATTGGGCTCAGGTAAGAATTTAAGGAGCTGGGGGGGGGGGGGAGCCGACATTTGAAAGGTTTTTTTTTACCTTAAAGCGGAGTTCCACACAAAAATGGAACTTCCGCTTTTCGGAACCCTCCCCCCCTCCGGTGTCACATTTGGCACCTTTCAGGGGGGAGGGGGGTGCAGATACCTGTCTAAGACAGGTATTTGCACCCACTTCCGGCATAGACTCCCACTGGAGTCTACGCCTCTTCCCGTCCCCACCGCGCTGTCTCCTGGGGACACACAGCTCCCAGGAGAGAGCAGGGACCACTTGGGACGCGCAGCGCGACTCGCGCATGTGCAGTAGGGAACCGGGAAGTGAAGCCACAATGCTTCACTTCCTGATTCCCTCACCCAGGATGGCGGCGGCAGCTGCCGAGAACCGAGCGGGTTCTCGGCGTCGCCTGCCGACATCGCTGGACCCAGGGACAGGTAAGTGGCCATGTATTAAAAGTCAGCAGCTGCAGTATTTGTAGCTGCTGGCTTTTAATATTTTTTTTTTTTGGCGGTGTGGGTGGACCCCCGCTTTAATGCCGAGTACCACTAGAACCACTTTAAATATTATATTATACTTACTTCATGAGTAAACCTGTGATTTTTTTGAAGATGAGCAAAAACGAGGCAAAGCTAAATTATGGGTGGATACAGGGGTAAAATAAGGGGAAGTAAACACATATTCCCTGACATGAAAAGGGAGAAAGTTCATCACAGGCGACTGGAGACCAAGCTACATTAATCAATTAAATATCGAGTAAGTATATATATATATATATATATATATATATAACGACAGGACACGTTCTCCAATGCAAAAATGGATTTATATCAGATGCTCTTCAAGGCATAAGATAGTTACATGCTGCTGTACAGTTACGAGCATATCATGCTCTTCATCAGGTTTTGTGTAACTATTTTATGCCTTGAAGAGCATCTGATATAAATACATTTTTGCATTGGAGAACATGTCCCGTCTTTTTTTCTATTGGATATCGGTGAAATATTGGCGGTCCACCCTGACACTGATCTCTACATAAGGAACCAGAGGAACAATAGAAGTAACCCACCCGAATATATATATATTGTAATGAATATTTATAAGTGTAATTTCACTTTAAATATTAGCAACAAGAAATTATATCTTGCTGTGAACTTGGGCATTTCTGGTCCAATATTAAGACAGGTGACTCAATAGATATAGGCCGCAAAATGAATGCCTCAATATTAACCTATAGAAATGAAAATATATCATGCATTATTATTGATTACTGAGCAAACATATAAAAATAACACTACTCTGATCTTTAAGGAGGAACTAAACTGTATCTGAGCACCACAAACTGAAAAATCTATTCAATTCATTTTTAACATTGAAAGCAAACTCACCCATCCATCAATGTCTCTAGGCTTTATTTTGTTGGGAAATAATTTTGAAAACACCCCCCTAGCATTTCTACTGTAGCTGCAGCCATTTTGAGTAAGGGCAGATGATTGATGAATTATTCTTAATTTTATTTCCTGGAATTCATCTGCCCTTAGCTTGGGCATGCAGGCAGGAGGGTGTGCTTAGCTGAGAAAGTCCCTCCTCCTCCAAGTAAAAAAAATTAACCTTCCTATCTATTTATTAATGTTACTATTATAAGAATTAAAAATAGTTAATGTTGATATAGTTTAGGTCCACTTTAAGGTGCATCAAAGCATTTCTGGAGTACAGCAGAGTAATTTGTCTCTAAATGATATCACATACAGTATATTGTGTCACTGGAATATAGGGAGACAGAGCTTATTTCTAATTCCTGCTGAACACTGCGGGCTATGCTGGAGACAATGGAAAAATATTCAGCAGTAGAATGGGATCTGTGCCTTAATGATGTGGTTTAGTAGCTAACAGAAGTCGATTAAGTGCTGTTCTTGTCCCAGCCTAATCACTGGGCTTCAGTAAAGTGTCAAAACAATGATGTCCATGAAATGGTTTGCTGATGGTAAAGATTAGTGCTAAATTATTCCCAATATCCTGTGGCTAAATTCAGACGCAAGCCGACAATCATTGCAATCTGTGTGTAAAGGATAAAGCTGCATGGGCGGTTTATACGGTTTATCCCTAAACACTTGGGAGCTCTAACATTTAGGTCCCCTTCACGCTATGCATTGTGTTAACACACCCGAGTCATGGCAGCCCATTGATTTTAAATGGGCTGGAAGTGCACATTAAAGCTGAAATCCAGCCTGATATAAAAGACACAAAAAAATGAAGCTCTGTAATCATTAAGACATTATTACATTTATTTGTTTTTTAATGCGAGCAAGTAGGTACTTAAAAGGTTTTAAAAGGTTAGTTCACCTTTACCAAAAAACTGCCTAGACAGGTAAGAGGCACTGTGGGTGAAAACAAACTGTCAAACAAAAGCAAAGAAACATCCCAGCTCAACTTACCGACCAGCCTGCAACCAACAGAAATAACCGAAATAACAGTTTGCATTAAAAACAGGGGTTTAGTTTTCACAAATTTGCAAATACAAGCATAAGTTGCAGAGCCACTTCATGGCACCCTAATATTATCTGCAGCCCTAACTCTACATTTTGAGAGCCTTCTGTCAGGGCTGGGATTTTAGCTGCTCTCCTCCCAGTGCTCAAGGTTGCTTGGCTGTCAGTTAATTACCAGCCACTAATTTTTTCCACAGTGACTCACCTGGTTACCATTACCTGCCTCATTAGTCCAGCCTACAGCCAGCCCTCATTCTTTTCATGCCTTTGCCTGGTCAACATATCCAGTATGTCTCTGCTGTGTTCCTGTTATGACTTTGCCTGGCTGACGTTTCTTCTGGTTTCTGATCCTGATCTTTGGCTTCTGATTCTGGCTTGTCTGATTAACTGTTTTGGCTTACCTAACCCTGACTTGTGTTTTTGACTACGTTCCTGATTTGTATTATTTTAAATATTAAATTAAAGGTGATATTTTAACTGCATTTTCTGATTCTGCCTGGTTCATGGTCCCTGTTGTTTGTACTGTTGGGATACTGGTGAGGGGACACACTGGACACCTTTGCTGCCGTTGTGCAATATGCTGGGTGTCCAGTGTTCCCCTGTGCTTTTAAGGAGGGGCGGGCTCCCTCCAGGCTCACCTGCCCTCTGCTTATCCATTATAATGCATGTGCTTCTACTATGAAGCAGTGACGGCCCGTGCACTGTGGGCACACAGGCGCCACCCCCCCATTCATGTGCCCGGCCCCTTTCAGGACACCGGACACATGTATTCCTATGGTGGGAGCAGTAGCCAGAGGCTCTAAAAGGCTTCAAAATAGGGTGGGCTCGGGGCGCAGACAGTGCGCCCTGATACCACCCAATTGTGTGACGATAGTGAATTCATTTTTGCTATTTTCACACTAACCTTCCTCTCCGCCAATCAGGTCAGAAGGCAGGGTGGCAGACCTGTTTCTCGATTGGTCAAAGCACCAGGCCACCCTATTGGATGCCTGGCACTTAGGAAGAGGAGCGGAGAAGACATGCTGAAGGAGCTGCTGCGGTAAGTCCCCTCTGCCAGAGCCACGCGTGGGGGGTTCGGTGCTGCCAGAGCTGCGCTCGCAGGGGAAGTGTGCTGCCAGAGCCGCATGCGGGGGGCGTGCTGCCAGAGCCGTGTTCACGGGGGGGGGGGGGTGCTGCAAGAGCTGCGTGGGGGGTGGGCACAAGTGGGTGCATATGATGGGCACAAGTGGCTGCATATGATGGGCACACGTGGCTGCGTTTGACGGGCACAAGTGGCTGCATTTGATGGGCACAAGTGGCTGCATATGATGGGCACATGTGGCTGCATATGATGGGCACAAGTGGCTGCATTTGACGTGCACAAGTGGCTGCATATGACGGGCACAAGTGGCTGCATATGATGGGCACAAGTGGCTGCATATGATGGGCACAAGTGGCTGCAAATGATGGGCACAAGTGGCTGCATTTGACAGGCACAAGTGGCTGCAGATGATGGGCACAAGCGGCTGCAGATGATGGGCACAAGTGGCTGCAACTGATGGGCACAGTGGCTGCATATGATGGGCACAAGTTGCTGCATATGATCGACACACATGGCTGCATATGATGGGCACACATGGCTGCATATGATGGGTACACATGGCTGTATATGATGGGCACACATGGTTGCATATGATGGGCACACGTGGCTGCATATGATGGGCACAATGGCTGCTTCTGAAGGGCACAGTGACTGCATTTGATGGGCACAATGGCTGCAACTGATGGGCACAGTGGATGCAATTGATGGGCACAGTGTTTGCATTTGATGGGCACAATGGCTGCATTTGATGGGCACAGTAAGGCTGCAATTGATGGGGGGGGTTCAGTATTTTTCAGTTTGATTGCGCCCCCCCCCCCCCAAAAAAAAAAAAACATTTTTGAGCACCAGACGCCACTGCTATGGAGGCTCTCGAAATTTAGAGTTAGGACTGCAGATAATACTGGGGTGCCGTGAAGTGGCTCTACAGACCCCCAAACTGCAAAATCAGGTCTGTTTTAGTTGATTTAACCAAAGTGGAGGAAGATAGGCTACAGAGGGACAATAAACACTCATGCCTGAGCTGTAAAAAGCAGGAGCTACAGAGATCTGCTTCTGGATTATGTTAAAGCATATCTAAACACAATATGCATTAAATATTTTGCAGCTGAGATGCAAAATATTTGTGGTGTGTGGTGGCTGAATTAATTATTTTTTTTAGGACACTTTTTCTTATTTCAAATAGGAGATCCTGCCAGTAACACATTTCTTGTCCTAGGGTGACAATGCTAATTCATTGTATTGTATAGAGAGGCATTGTCACCCTAGGATAGGAAGTGTTTTAGGACTGCGGAACACCTTGCCCTCTCTTCATAACATGGAGGGGGTTTATGTAGTCCTAAGAGATATCTGGGAAGAATGCAACCAATAAGAGTATAGCACAGGCATAGAGCACAGAAAATGGTCAGCTTGTAAGGTTTTTAGCAGGATAAGCAGTTTTTTGGGTTTTTTTTACTTATCCAACAGATATAGCAAAATGCTTTCAATTATGTATTTAACATGCTAAAAGTGACCAGATAAGTTAAATTCATTGTTAGGGGTTGCATACATTTTAAATGAAGCTTCCTGGAGCCGTAGTGACCTGTGATGAGATGAGGACCCCAGCAGAGTCTTAAGTGTGGACCTTGGTGATCACAATTCAGATCTGCCCAATGATGGTCACATGATCTTACATTGGCTTCAACCTGGAACCTGAGCTCACCAGGATTGTGTTTTACAGCTCTAAGGTACAGTTGGCAACCTTTCTGCCCTACCCTACTTTTCTCAGGGCTGGGTAATCCATTAAAGTGGATCAAACTCTACAGTTTATGTCTGATTTAAGTGTCTGTTTTTCTGATACCGTGTAAATTTTGCACCATTGCTAAAGGACCCCAAGAGATCTTTGTAGCCTCAATAAATATAATGACCTGTATTAGTAAATCTGGCTGCTTTCTAGTCAGTGAAGAAATATGCAGGGTTGATTTGTGTTGAAATATGTGACAAGCAAAACTAAGTTCCGTAAAGGGACGAAAACTATATTGTTGTTTTAGGTGTTCGTCTGGACGGAGCGTACACGCTTTCCTTGTTGGCCGCTTGCCTTGCTGTGATTTCATTGAACAGTATTCTCTTATGGGGAAATATTTATGGGAAATCTCTTCCTCCCGGCCCTTTGTGGTTAGCGTTGGGATTGTATAATATTTGCTAACTAACTCAGCATAGATCATTGTCCGCAGGTCTGGTACTTTCATTGATGATGTGCAGACAATCAGGCTATTCACCATTGTCTGATTAAAGCATCACAAATTGCATCGCTGGTGACATTTATTATAGAGTGTTCATGTCTCCAGTTCTGGTCCTTGTGAACTCCGGTGATCCTTAGCCATCCAGGCCAGCGGAGGGAGCAGTTTGTAGACAGACCACTCTGTGGGAAGTGTTGGCCTTAACAGGAACCAGATGCTCTGCATTTATCAGATAATTTATCACTTAGATGATAATAGATAAATAATACAATATGAAAAGTGTGTGCTTGTATTAGGGAGTGATCTCTAGGCAAAGTACTAGAATTTTTTTTTTCTAAAAAAAACAACATTTAGTAGAAAAAGAAAATTCAAAACAGGTGATCAAACCTATCTACGATAGTGTCCATGGTTTGTGGACCCTGGTGGACATCAGCTTACCATTATGAACAATGCAGTTCTATCTGATTGTGAAAAACCCCCTATCTTTCCACTGCTTATAAATTTTCAGTCAACCACAGGGAAGTGATTTGTCACCGTAAAGTTGTTCTAAAGTCTATACTTTTTTTTACCTTGACGCATTCTCTGCATTAGGGTAAAAACACCCAATTGTCTTTCCTAGCCCCCCATCCCTATACACTTACCTGGCTCTTATAACCACTCCAGCGCTCTCTCAGTTTCAGCACCACTCCACTCACTTCCTAGTCTCACAGGAGACACTGAAGACATCGGGAGCCACAGGCTCTTACTGCTGTAAAGAGGAGCGAGGGCATGGCTTACCGGCGCTGTCTGCATCTATGGACGCACACATGTGGTTTCCCCATAGCACCCAGCTTGCTAAGGAGGCACCCAGAGCAGGGAGAAGGTGACAGAAACAGGGGGACTGCCAGAAGAGCTGAAGACAGTGCTTTCAGTGAAATATCCTTATGCAAAACAGGTAAGAATGACCTATTTTTTATTGAAAAAAAAAATAGAATTTAATATCACTTAAAGCAAACCTTTTTGTCCATTCAGGGAAAAGTAACAGGTTTTGTATGGACCAAGGAAGGTAAAGAGCATAGACTCACCCTCCACCCGGTTTGCCTTTTGGAGCCCACCACAAAATCTCTCCACAAAACCTAGCATTGGATCAAAGCTTACACAGGCCTATGGACCCTTGTCACAGTGCTCAGGCAGGCCTAATGGCCTCTCAAAAACCAAGCACTACATTGTGGGATGGCAAGGGGGAAACTCACGTGTTCCTCCATATCTGAAAGGCCAGGGTCTTTCCCTAGCTCCAACAGGCAAACAGTGGTGTGGTGGGGGAGTTTGTATAAGGCCCCCTTACCCTCTATCCTCAAAAGCAGTTACTTTGCTATATAAATGTCAGCAAAATGTTGAAATACAGTCCTGTAAATTCAGATAATACTATTCATAGACCTCATAAAAAAAAAAAAATATATACTGTATATATCAAGTTCTATATGGACACACAATGCACTAATGGGTTCAGCGTTGGACTAGATCAAGGCATCTTGTGGTCAAAACCACAAAACTATCCAATGGCTGTGGAAGAAAACACAGGGACCTGCATCATACATGAATGTCCTTTCAAAAGCCTTATATATACATCTTCTCTTCAGAAACCATATATATGGTTCAATAGGAACTTGTACCTGGTTCTGCTGAGAAGAATGTGGGAGGAAGTATCGAACATGGCAATGTACATGTGCTGGTGAATGTAGACTAGTTGGTTCCCTGTTAGTGATACCCATGAATGATACATTATGCCACATTTGGATGGCCCTGCCAATATGCCTGTCCCATACTGGCACTACATGTCCATTAAAGTGTTTGAAAAGGATGAAGGTTTTATACCTTCATGCATTTTATGCATGAAGGTAAAAAAAACCCTCAGCATGCAGCATCACCCCAGCCCCCCCATACTTACCTGAGCCCGATCTTCCTCCAGTGATGTGCACAAGAGCCTCGACTCTCTGGGGACTCTTCTACCCTCATTGGCTAAGACAACAGTGAGAGACACAGGCTCTCACTGCTGTCAATCACAGCAAGTGAGCCAATGAGGAGAGAGAGGGCATGGGGCTGAGCCACGGCTCTGTGTGTGAGTGGACTAGCCTGTTTGGGTGAGACCATTGCAAGCTGCTTGCTCTGGGGGCACTTGGCAGGAGGGAGGGGCCAAGAGCACCAGCTTAAACATGAATTTCAATATATGTAAAACCAAGAATCCCTGATTTTGATGCAAGAGGCTTCATTAGGAATTAGCGATGTTAGCGATGTATACCAGTGCTATCGTAATAGCATCATAGGCCCCTGGGCAAAGTAATGCACCTGGGCCCCTACTAGGGAAATGGATTCCGGCAGCATGCTACACGCATCATGGAAAGTCGGTGTGGCTAAATTATGCTACATGCTGGGCATGGCTTTTTGTCTGATTAAAAACAACAAATAAACACAACTAGAGAATTATCACAAATTAACCCCTTGTACACACTGTCCCACCCTCTCTACACACTGCACCCCTGTATACACTGACCCTCTTTCCCCCTGTACACACTGCTCCCACTCTATTTTACTCTATCCCCCTCCCCGAATACATTGCCCCTGTGGCTTGTATATATGTATGTTTCTACACAGTACCGTGGGCAGGAGGGCACAGTACAGGGCAGGCAGGAGGGCACAATACAGGGGGGCAGGAGCTCACAGTACAGGGGACCAGGAGGGCACAGTACAGGGAGCCAGGAGCTCACAGTACAGGGGGGCAGGAGGGCACAGTACAGGAGACCAGGAGCTCAGAGTACAGAGGGGCAGGAGGGCATAGTACAGGGAGCCAGGAGGGCATAGTACAGGGGGGCAGGAGGGCACAGTACAGGGGGCCAGGAGCTAACAACACAGGGTGGGCTGGAGGGCACAGTACAGGGGACCAGGAGAGCACAGTACAAGGGGCTAGGAGAGCACAATACAGTACAAGGGGCCAGGGGAGCACTGTACAGGTCAGGTAGGGGGGCACAGTATGGGTGTCAAGAGGGCACAGTACGGGTGGCAGGAGGACACAGTACAGGTGACAGGAGGGCACAGTATGGGGGGCAGGAGGGCACAGTACGGGAGGCAGGACAGCACATTATGGGCGTAAGGAGGGCATAGTACGATGGGCAGGAGGGCACAGTACAGGGTGGGCAGGAGGGCACAGTACAGGGAGCAGGAGGGCATAGTATAGGATGGGCAGGAGGGCACAGTATGATGGGCAGGAGGGCACAGTACAGGGTTAGCAGGAGGGCACAGTATGGTGGGCAGGAGGGTACAGTACAGTGGGCAGGAGGGCACAGTACAGGGTGGATAGGAGGACACAGCACAGGAAGCAGGAGGGCACAGTACAGGGGGGCAGGAGGGCACAGTACGGTGGCATGAGTGCACAGTACAGGGGGCAGTAGGGATCAGTATGAGGGGCAGGAGGGCACAGTACAGGAGGCAAGAGGGTACAGTACAGGGTGGGCAGGAGGGCACAGTACAGGGTGGGCTGGAGGGCACAGTATGGGGGGCAGGAAAGCACAGTATGCGTGTCACTGCTGACAGTGCACTGGACAGAGCTCTGTCTCCCCTACAAATGTATACCATGCTTATATATGCAGTGCTTCCCCACTCCTCTATACCATAAACACAAGCCAGGTCTGTCCCCTCTTCCTCTGCTCAGGCATTGGTTAGCAGAATACATGACTTACAGTCTTGCATGAATTATTATAAAGCTGTATTATTTCTGAGCTGACCTGTGACATTCATTGCTGTTAATACTATGCATTTAAAGATACAGAGCAGCTGATGTGTGGGATAATGTTCCTTTAAATGCTATTGGAGGCTGACAGGCCTGTATAAATGTGGGGCCCACATGTAGCCTGCAGATGTAAACCACATGGACACACATTTTGGCAATAGATCCTGCTCACTGTAACATTTGAATTATTCCAGGTTTTCAGCCGGCAATTTATCTGCTGTAAGGTACATTTCATCACTTGCTCTAATTAGGTCTCACAGCAGAAAAATATTTGGGAAGCGAATCTCTGAGGCAATGGCAAAATTAAATTCTTAGTTATATTTGATTTGCATACTTGTATATATATATGTTTTTTATAAATACATAGATCGATTCAAAGAAATATAGATTTAGAGATCATAAATTGAATGAATAATTGATATTCATATAAACACAAATTCACTAAAAAGATCTGAGCAGACATTTTTTTTTGTTTTCTACCATGTGCACCCAATCAAAAATAATGTCTTATTTTTTAGGCCTTGTTTGCACGGCCGTCCATAGGAGACTTTAGGTCAAGCTTTGAAGCTGAGCTTCAGGGAGATATTAAAAAACACCAATGAATACAGGAAAAAAAATTATAATTTTTTTTATTACGCTTTTATTAAGGAATAAAGAATTCCTGTCACACTGTACGGCCAATACACATATGAGATTCCAGTGAACAGCAGATTGAATCAATAAGGCAACACTATGGGGTTGATTTACTAAAGGCAAATAGACTGTGCACTTTGCAGAGTGCAGTTGCCCTCTGTGAGTGCAATTGCCCCAGAGCTTAGTAAATGAGGTAAGGCTTGACTTTGCAAAGAGTACCCAATCCTGTGCAAGGAAAATTAAAAAACCAGCATTTTTGCTTGCACGTGATTGGATGATGGGAGTCAGCAGAGCTTCTGCTCATTTACTAAGCTCTGGAGCAACTGCTCTTGCAGAGGGCAACTGCACTTTGCAAAGTGCACAGTCTTTTTCCCTTTAGTAAATCAACCCCTATGATTCAATGTATCACACTTAAAGTGTTACTAAACCCACGACAGTAAAATCAGTCTGTATATACAGTAAAGCATGCTTGTTAAACTGAACCAAAGGGGTTAATCATCCACATTGTGTAAAAAAGGCTGTTTGATCCTATATGCACAGATCCTCCCCTTCTTGCTTTGCCCCCAAAACATGTCTGGATGAGACAGAGTTAGTGGAGTCAGTCTGCACATGCTCAGTTTGGTGTGTATTGCTAGTGAGTTTTTTTTTCTTGGGAGAGTGCATGTGATCAGCACAGGGCCAATCAGCACTGTCCAGACAGAGGGTCAGGGGTCCTGCATCCTGATAGGCCAGCCAGTGCAGTATGAAAACCCCTCTTTCAAGCTTTACCCGGGCACTGATAGAAGTCACAAGACTGCTATATACAGCTGATGAGAAAAGGTATTTAGCAGTTTATATTTACTAAAATAAATGCATTTCCATGTTATGTGTACTGTGGGAGACCAGATATAATGAACGTAGGGTCCTGAGTTTAGTAACACTTTAACTCAAAGCACAATTCTAAAGGTATCAATTGGTAACGCCCTTGGATTCAGCCCCATCCCTGCCAGGGTTTTATACATCAGGACAGCCAGCGCCGAGGTCTTGGTATGAACTTGTAGTATTCAACATATGGTCAAGTAGTGATGAACTGGCCGCACACGGATGCCATCACCGATGTAAAACCAACTTCAATATAATAGGTAGAGGATTCACAACATATAGTCTTGCCTGTCCACCTCCTGCCCAATGCGTTTCACCCCACAATGGGCTTAATGATGGAGGATAAACTAAATTAGTGCTGAGTAAGAACTAGACAAACACCAAACAAATTAACCAAGACTGCAAGACTGTCTCAGACCACCAAAGCACTACAAAAATTAATTATTTCTCCCTCTTTAACCACTTCAGCCCCGGAAGGATTTACCCCCTTAATGACCAGGCCATTTTTTGCAATACGAAACTGCGTTACTTTAACTGACAATTTGTAGTTGTGCAACGCTGTACCCAAACAAAATTGATGTCCTTTTTTCCCCACAAATAGAGCTTTCTTTTGGTGGTATTTAATCAACTCTGCGTTTTTTTTATTTTTTGCGCTTTTTTTTATCCCTTTAAAGACCCTGTAAGCACAGAAAAATACCGGTTGATCTGCCAGAAATGCACTAGCTTCTAATTTCCTGTTGTGGACTAAATCCACGTGTCTTTTTGTGGACTTAAAAAAAACAAGAATTGGTGTCAGTTGTCTGTTGCTAAACTACTGAATACCTCCAATTCCCCTCATCTCCACAACATAGGGACTAATTGTTCTGCACATGGTCTGTATATTTAACAGACCAAACAGGAGCAAATAACAGAAGTTCATTGTTAAGTGTTACGTACGCTTTAAAGTAAATGTAAACCCTATGTAATGATATTTAGTTATTTATATATTTTTTAATTCTTTTATGCATCTCAGGGCTGTTGGTTTTCTGTAGCTGCTTCCTGTCTATATGCATTCACTCCAGCATTGGCTGCATTGCTGTGGACAGGCTTCCATCCTGACCATAGGTGTGTGCAGCTTATTGCATTAGGGTGTGCACCCCAAAGCTCAAACACACACGCCTTTCTCTGCAGCCTCAGCTGCACTGGACAGTAAATGAATGGGTAGTGCTCTGTGCAGAGCGGCTTCCTGTTCATTCACAAACTGAAGCATAGTAAACACAGTTTACTATGGAAACACAGGAATCAGCAGCACACTTAGTAATTAGGGTGTGCCCAGGCACACCTGGCACACCCCCTGCACACATCAATGTTCCTGACAGTGACAATACTGGATCATTGTGAATCTGCACAATGAATGCAACAGAGAATGCATCTAGCTCCTTGAGGCGATTCAGTTCGCATTTGCAGCGCTTTACAAATCATTCATTCATTCATTCATTCATGCACAGCAGCTTGTAGCTTCCACTAGGGGCTCATGTGTTAGGGTGACAGTGTTACTGCTCAATTAGGAGACAGGTGTCAACCATAACAGAAAGTACCTGAACAAGGACCCTCATGATAGAATCACTGGGTATTATTTTAATAAAAACCGGTGACTGAAAAATATTGAGGACAACATTTGAAATGACAAGCAAGCACAGTTGATCCTTTAATTTAAACCATCTAATTATAATCCTGGGGCATAAACACAAAATGTGAGCAAACCTCAAGTAGAAAAGCCTGTCCCCTGCTGGCATGATGTAATGAAGGACCCTTGCTCTTTGTGCGGAAGCAGTGATCTCTCTGCAGAGGTCTGACACAATCCCCCTCCCCACTGAGTCAGATTAATATCTCAGCAAACAGCAAGCCAATGCTCCCTGTTGAATGGAGAGCTCCCTCCTGACTGCAACTGCAGTCCTGAAATTGTGTGCCCTGGGACTGGAAACTACTGCTTAGGGGTTCCTTGGTGGCCAGCCACATGACCAGATGCCACGGTGTTTGGTCATATATGGGTTGACTTACTAAAGTAGAGCATTTTCACTTTGCAGGTGAATTTTCATTTAGCTTAGTGGATGTTGTGAACTTTCACTTTGGAAAAAATACCCAGTCATGTGCAAAGAAATTTAATAAAGAGTTCTTTTGATTGCAAACGATTGGATGATGGAAGTCAGCAGAGCTTCACCTCATTCATTAACCACTTGCTGACCACTCTATAGCCGAATGACGGCTACAGCGCAGTCGTCCAATTCTGGGCGGCCTCCCGTGATCGCGCCCGCTGCTGGGCACAGACGGGGCGCTCTGTGTTTGGCAGTGTCCTCTGGGTACTGCCAAACACAGATTGAGGTAGAGAGCCAATCAGCAGCTCTTTATCCCGTGATCAGCTGTGTCCAATCACAGCTGATCACAATGTCAACAGAAGCCTGTCACTGGCTCTCCTCTCAGTGTGTGGAGGAGAGGAGAAAAGAGCTGATAATCGGCTGCTGCCAATTAATGCCCATCTCTGCTGCCAATTAGTGCCCACCACTGCTGCCAATCAGTGCCCACTACTGCTGCCAATCAGTGCCCACCACTGCTGCCAATCTGTGCCCACTAGTGTCTCCTCATCAATGTCACCTATCACTGCCACCTACCAGTGCCCATCAGTGCCGCCTACCAGTGTCCATCAGTGTCGCCTATCAGTGCCGCCTATCAGTGCTCATCAATACCACATATGAGAGCCCATCAGTGTCACCTATCAGTGCCCATCAGTGCCGCCTATCACTGCAGCCTCATCAGTGCCTCTACATCAGTTAAAAGTGTTTATAAGGGCGCTCTGAGTAACAGACCAAGCAGATATCAATCTATGTAGAAATAGAAGAGGGTCTTCATGCACTTCTGGCAGCACTTGAAGAGAGAAGCAAACTCTGGAAGCAAAATGAAAAGAAAAAAGGCGCCTCTAAGTGCAGAAGTAAAACTTTATATTTCCCAAAAGGGTTAAAACTACTTACAAAAGTGTGGATGGGTAAGAACACATCATATTAGTAATATTGCAGGTGGTCCGGCGTTCTGGTAGTCCCAAGGAGTCTCAGGGATATCCGGCGGTGTAATTCTATGGCAGCATATTCTGAAGTGGCTGGCAGATGGAAGCCACAACTCTCCTGGATACTGGGAAGACAGCTAGGCTGTCTGAGACAGCATGGAAGCCGAATCCAGGAAGTGACTGCCATAGAATTACACCGCCGGATATCCCTGAGACTCCTTGGGACTACCAGAACCCCGGACCACCTGCTATATTACTGATATGATGTGCTCCTACCCAGCCACCCTTTTGTAAGTGTTTTTAACCCTTTTGGGAAATATAAAGTTTTACTTCTGCACTTAGAGGTGCCTTTTTTCTTTTCATTCAGGCTCTTCATCAGTGCCCACCAGTGCTGCCTCATCAATGCCCATTGGTGCCGCCTACCAGTGCCCATCAATGCTGTCTCATCAGTGCCCATCAGTGCAGCCTATCAGTGCCCATCAGTGCTGCCTCATCAGCGCACATCAGTAAATGAGAAAAATTACCTGTTTGCAAAATTATGAAAACGTTTTTTGTTTTTTTAAAAATTTTCAGTCTTTATTCGTTTAGTTAGCAACAAATTAAAACCCAGTAGTGTTTAAATACCACAAAAAGAAAGCTCTATTTGTGTGAAAAAAATGATAAAAAATGTTGTTTGTGTGCAGTGTTGCATGACCCCGCAATTGTCATTCAAAGTGCAACAGCGCTGAAAGCTGAAAATTGGCCTGAGATGGAAAGGGGTGAAAGTGCCCAGTGGGCAAGTGGTTAAGCTAAGGGAAAATTCCTTTGCAAAGTGAAAATTCCCTTTGTTATGTTAACAGCCTATTTAGTAAATCAACCCCATGATGTCTGCTGAACATGCGGGTCATAGGGGTTGATTTACACTTTGCAAAGTGCAGTTGCTCCAGAGCTTAGTAATTGAGCAGAAGCTCTGCTGACTTCCATCATCCAATCATGTGCAAGCAAAAATGCTGTTTTTTTTTTTTTTCCTTGCACCTGATTGAGTATTCTTTAGACATGTGCACAGCCAAAAAATTTGTTCATTTTCGTTTTCGTTTCATTCGTTTATTTTTTTTTTTCAGGTCATTCGTTATGATCGCAATTCGTAAATTCGTACATTCGTAAATTCGTACATTCGTAAATTCGTACATTCGTAAATTCGTTAATTCGTACATTCGTAAATTCGTTAATTCGTACATTCGTAAATTCGTTAATTCGTACATTCGTTCATTCGTTCATTCGTACATTCGTGAATTCATACATTCTTACAATCGTACATTCATAAATTCGTACATTCGTAAATTCGTAAAATTGTACATTTGTAAATTAGAAAATTCAGAAATTTGTAAATTCGAAATTTGAAAATTCAAAATCCAAAAATACGAAAATCTGAAATAGTAACTAACTAATAAATTATAGGTATTGTAATTTCCTTTCAAATTTGACTGTCAGTGAACGTAACAAATACGAATTTATCCGAAGTTACAAATTATCCAAAACGAATGCTGCATCTAAAGAAATGGAACGGAACAAATTAATAATAAATAATAATAATAAAACATTTTTATTATTATTATTGTTATTTATTATTATTAATTCATTATGTTTCATTCGTTTGGATACAGCATTCGTTATTTCGGATCATTCATAACTTCGGATAAATTTGTATGTGTTACGTTCACTAACAGCCAAATTTGAAAGGAAATTACAATACCTATAATTTAATAGTTACTAGTAATAGTTAAGTTATTATTAGTTAATTATTATTTCAGATTTCCGAATTTCCGAATTTCCGAATTCACTAATTTACTAATGTACAAATTTACGAATGTACGAATTTACGAATGTATGAATTTACGAATGTACAAATTTTCCGAATTTACGAATATTCTGATAAATAAGTTATACGGGTTTTCGTTAATTCGGATATTTCCGAATTAAGGAATTTGTCGAAATTCGTTAAACTAATTCGGAACTAAACGAATTGCACATGCCTAGTATTCTTTCAAAGTGAAGCTTTACCTCATTTACTAGGCTGTGGAGCAACTGCACTTGTAGAGTGCACAGTCTATTTGCCTTTAGTAAATCAACCTCATAGTGTTAATCTGACTAAGCCAGTAAAGTGAAATTTGTGCTGATGTAACCAATAAAAATGTGAGCAAACAAAAAAAATGACAATATTTTTTAAAAGCAAAGTAGCACAAAATTAATATTTACTAAGAATACATAATAGTTTTTCTTTAAATGGCACACGCAGCATAAAAACTCTTTGTTATGTTTCTGTTTCCTAAATTTATCAAGACCACTTGTCATCTTTATCCCACTTGAGACAGGAAGGTAAAGGAATGTGTTAATCTTCAGTTTCATCAGCAACAAAATGGTCATGACCTCACCCTGCAGAATCCAAAATTTGGTCCACATCACAGTTAATCATAATTATATCAACAACATAATAATGATTAATCATCACATTGCACAGTGATCTGACCTGCTCCCACCACAGTGATGCCAGTGGTGCAGTTGTAATTAATCATTTTACATCCCAACCAAGGCCAGACCCTATTTATAGAAAGGATGATTTCTTAATGAGTTCACATATAAAAGTACACTAAATATATTTTAGTGTATTAGATTCAGAAAGCTTTTTAACTTTAAAACTCCAGATAAATATTATGCGGTTGAAATATGTTGGAAATGTTAAAGCCTAACTAGGGGCTATTTTTTTTTTTAAATGGCCACCCAATATATATTAAAAAAAAAAAAAAAAAGATGGCTTCAATACTCACCTCCTCTCTGGCACTGTCCCCTACAGCAATTCCAAGTGCTATTGCACCCTTAAAGCAGAGCTGAACCCAAGCACCTTACCATCTATTCAATGCGATGGATGCTTTCATTTTCCTTTTTTTCAGATATTTGTGAACTAAATTCTAAGGGTGTATCACCTGTATTTTCGGCAAGTACAGAAATGACCTGTTGATCATGCCAGAAATCCAGTTTCCTTGCCACTTTCTGTAAGCTAAACATAAAAAAGAATCTTATCTTGCTTCTATAAACTATTAATCCCATCAAGCTCCATGTAATGAAAACAACAACATATTTGAAGTTCAACCTATGTGGCAACCATGGATTCTTTCACAGATACAGTGGAGGAGTGAACATAGCTACCCTGGGACGAAAATTGTGCTATTTGCAGGATTTCCAAGTGAAAAAGTAAAAATAAGATGAAAAAAGGAAATTAATACAGCTACCACATACAAGGTAAGCTGCATTATAAAACATTTATGTTTTTGAGGTTTTGATATGCTTTAAAAACCAGCAAAAAAAATATTTTTGCTTTTCTATTAAATGTTATGGAAAATGTACCATAAAATAATTTTATACATTTCTGACTTTTAATGTTAGAGTCAAAATTCTGACTGTAAAGTATCAGAATTCTGTCTTAATAAAAAGTCAGAATTCTGTGATTAAACATGACAATTCTGAGATTTCAAATTCAGAATTCTGAGTTTCATAGTTGGAATTTGGAGATAAAAAAGTAAAAATTATGAAATTTTAATTCAGAATTCTGAAATTAAAAGCCAATATTTTAACAATAAAATCAAAGCTTTGCATTTTAAAGTCAGAATTCTGTGATTCAAATTGAAAACTTTGAGTTTGAATGTTAGAATTCTGATTTTAAAACTCGGAATTCTGACTTTATTATTTCAAAATTCTGACTCAATAAAAACCCAGAATTCTGTGATTAAAAGTAAAATTTTTTAAGTTTCATACTCACAATTCTAAATTTCAAAGTCATCATTCTGTGATTATAATTTAGAATTCAGACTATTAAAGTCAGAATTCCGAAATAAAAAGTCAGACTATTAAGATTAATTCAGAATTCTGAGTTTTAAAAATTGTTGAGACTAAAAGTCAGATTTTTTATTCATAGATTTCTTTTAGGTTCTGCCAAGGGTTCTTCTGTATATACCAATACATTTTGCCAAAATAGGGACAGTTCAGAGTCCCAATTTTTGCAGAATCGTTGATGACACAAAAATTTCAAACTTCCCTCATACACAGTGGCGGCTGGTGCTCAAAGTTTTTTGGGGGGGGCGCAAACTAACTGAAAGATACTGAAAAAAAACCCATTAATTGGAGCCTCACTGTGCCCATCGAATGCAGCCACTGTGCAATCAAATACAACCATTGTGCCATCAAATGCAGCCACTTGTGCCATCAAATGCAGCTACTGTGCCCCATCATTTGCAGCCACTTGTGCCCCATCAAATGCAGCCATTTGTGCCCCATCATATGCAGCCACTTGTGCCCATCAAATGCCGCCACTTGTGCCCATCAAATGCTGCCCATTTTTGCCCATCAAATGCCGCAACTTGTGCCCAACAAAGTTAGAATTTAATTTAATCAGTTAAGCAATGGGAACAATTTTCATTTGCCATGGGAGAAAATTATCATCGATATGTCCCCATAACCATTTGAAAATCGAAAATTTCATAAACAAACATTTGTGAACTAAATTCTAACTGTGTATCACCTGCTTAACCACTTAATGACAGAGCCTTGTTTTGAGTTAAAATCAGTTTCTTTTGCTAGAAAATGACTTAGAACCCCCAAACATTATATATTCTTTTCTAACACCCTAGAGAATAAAATGGCGGTCGCTGCAATACTTTCTGTCACACCCTATTTGCACAGCAGTCTTACAAGCACACTTTTTTGGAAGAAATACACTTTTTTTTTAACTAAAAAATAAGACAACAGTAAAGTTAGCCCGATTTTTTTATATTGCAAAATTATGATGTTACGCCGAGTAAATTGATACCCAACGTGTCACACTTTAAAATTGCACCCGCTCGTGGAATGGCGACAAACTTTTCCCCCTAAAAATCTCCATAGGTGATGTTTGAAAAATTCTACAGGTTGCATATTTTGAGTTGGAGGTCTAGAGCTAGAATTATTGCTCTCGCTCTAACGATTGCGTTGATACCACGTGGTTTGTGTGTGGTTTGAACACCGTTTTCATATGCGGGTGCTACTCACGTATGCATTCGCTTCTGCACGCGAGCTCGGCTGGACGGGGCGCTGTAAAAAACGTTTTTTTTTTCTTATTTAGTTTACTTTTCTTGTTTTTATTTTTACACCGTTCTTTAAAAAAAAAATGTGTCACTTTTATTTCTATTACGAGGAATGTATACATCCCTTGTAATAAAAAAAAAGCATGACAGGACCTCTTATATATGAGATCTGGGGTCAAAAAGACCCCAGATCTCATATTTACACAAAAATGCAATACATTGGGGGCCATCTTCCCCTCACTCAGCTCCATACCACAGAGGGGACAGGACCAGATCACCTCCAGTAAGGGCACTGGAGCGCGGCAGGAGGGGCCCTTCCCGCAACCGATAAAAGTGATCTTGTGGTGAATCCGCCACTAAGACCACTTTTATCTGAAAGCCGACCACCCATTGAAGAAGAGGATACCGGGGTTATGGCAGCTAGCTGCTGCCATAACAAGGATATTCCACTTCAAACAGCTGACGTATAACAGCTGCAGGCGGTCGGCAGGCGGTTAAAGTGTATCCAAATCCAAAAACAAAAATTGATAGTATTGTAGCTTACCGGTCCTTAGATGTGGTGGCTGCATTTGTTTTCTTTTTTTCACACTTTATTCCCTTTATTTTAACCTGGCAATCCTGCCATTAACACACTTCCTAGGGTGACAACCATACTAAACAGTGTTGTCAACATAACATCTCCCTCTCTTCTCCATAACAGAGAAAGGTATTTTTTTTTTAGCCCACAGAGATAACATGGAACAATGCTAACTGATACCATTCCAGAGGATGAAAGTACAGGAGGTTATGAGGTCACAAAATGTCAAGATACTTATTTTTGTTCTTTTCAAACGAATACAGTGGAAACGTGGTTTACGAGTAACGCGATTGAAAGACGAGCAACTTTTAAAAAAAATCCTGACTCGGTTTGCGACTGTTGTTTTGCAAAACAAGCAGGATTCAAGCCAATGGGGTGTGCAGTACCGCATTTGGCCAGATGTGCGGGGGCACCGGTGATACTCGGAATGGTTCGGAGCCATTCGGAAATACTCGGAACCACTCATAAATACTTGGATACACTCAGAAATACTGCGTTCCTGAGGGTTTCCGAGCCTTTCTGAGGGTTTCCGAGTTCAGCCGAGCTGTCCCGAGTATTTCCGACGCTCTCCCACGTCTGGCGACATGCAGTAATGCATGCAATAAAAGTCATTGAGGAACAAATTATCTTCGTTTCCATTGCATTCTATGAGGAAACTCGCTTTGATATGCGAGTGCTTTGGATTACAAGCATTCTCCTGGAATGAATTATGCTCGTAATCCAAGGTTCCACTGTATAATAAAAAGCTTTCATTGTAAATTTACCAGGCCCAAAGGGAGCAAATAAAATAATGCAATGATAGAGTTTTCACACACTTTAAGTTTGTGGCAAGCCCTTTCCCTACCATGGAAGGTTAATGAGATTTTAATGAGATTCTTTACCTAAGTGGAAATAATTAACCTCTATCATTCCGAACTTTGTCAGAAAAATATTTCACATATTTGTTTTAGTAAATGATTGCAACTTTTCTTTTTGTCTTTCAAGGAAACAAAAAAAAGACCTGATCAAAGGGTTGCTTAATAGAACGGCTCAGCTCTTGTCTATAGTTAGAACTAACAGACAAGAAGACCCATTGCTTGATTAGAGAGAATGAATGGGAAGGCGATTGCAGGGTCGGAATGACATCATGTGTGCCGTGATACCGGACCTGGAATAGACATCATAGCTTAAAGGAGCCGGATACCTAAACACAAAATTAACAGGAGCTCTGACTTCACTCTTTTTTGATTTGCATATTTGTTTTAGGTCAATGACTCAAAGTACCAATCCTGGAAACGGACAGGCAGCTAGTATTTCTTAAAGGGTTAGTTCACTTTATCACAAAACATGAAAAGTAGAGCCAAATCACAACACAATCTCTACACCCAGGGGCTGACTGACCATTAAGTGACTCGGGCACTGCCCGAGGGCCCTGGGCCATTAGGGGGCCCCATCAGGGTTTCCAGCCTCAGTAAAACCAGGGACAGTATGTATAAATCTGTTTTTTTTTACATCTGTCTGTGTATACTGTGTGTACATGTATGTGTATACTGTGTGATGGTATACTGTGTGTTTTTATACTGTGTGGCCCCATAATCTCTGATTGCCTGGGGGCCCATAATCTCCTATTGCCTGGGGGCCCCATGAGTTATCAGTCCGCCCCTGCCTACACCCCTTATCCCCACTGCACTTATCGCCTTGGGTGTTTGTTTTTTGCTACCCATGCCTGTTGTAGTGGTCCAGGCATGATTTAACCACTTCCTGTCCGCCCCATAGCAGTTGTACTGCTACAGTGTGGCATCTGTATACAATATGTTACCAAAAGTTTTGGGACGCCTGCCTTTACACACACACACATGAACTTTAATGGCATCCCAGTCTTCGTCCATAGGGTTCAATATTGAGTTGGCCCAGTCTTTGCAGCTATAACAGCTTCAACTCTTCTGGGAAGGCTGTCCACAAGGTTTAGCGCAGTTTGTGAGGTCAGGCACTGATGTAGACAAGAAGGTCTGGCTCACAGTCTCCGCTCTTTCATGCCAAAGGTGTTCTATCAGGTTCAGGTAAGCACTATGTGCAGGCCAGTCAAGTTTCTCCACCCCAAACTCGCTCATCCATGTCTTTATGGACCTTGCTTTGTGCACTGGTGTGCAGTCATGTTGGAACCAGAAGAGCCCATCCCCAAACTGTTCCCACAAATTTGAGGGCATGACACCTTAAGAGTTCCCTTCACTAGAACTAAGGGGCCAAGCCCAACCCCTGAAAAACAGCTCCACACCATTATGCCCTCCACCAAATAATTTGGACCAGTGCAAAAACAAGGTCCATAAAGACATGGAGGAGCGAGTTTGGGATGATGGAACTTGACTGGCCTGCACAGAGTCCAGAAATCAACCCGATAGAACACCTTTGGGATGAATTAGAGAGGAGACTGTGAGCCAGGCCTTCTCATCCACATCAGTGCCTAACCTCACAAATACGCTTCTAGAAGAATGGTCAAACATTCCCATAGACACACTCCTAAACCTTGTAGACAGCCTTCCCAGAAGAGTTGAAGCTGTTATAGCTGCAAAGGGTGGGCCAACTCAATATTGAACCCTACAGACTAAGACTGGGATGCCATTAAAGTTAATGTGCGTCTAAAGGCAGGCGTCTCAATACTTTTGGTAATATAGTGTATAAACGTGATCTGACACTTCCAGGCAGGGGGCACACACACACGCGCCACGAGCACCTTGCTTGACCTATGATTACACACAGCAGGAGCTGATCCGCCGGTACTGTGGACTCGATGTCTGCCGGCACCCGCCGATCATGAGGAAAATACACAGAACAACGGTCTGCCTATGCAAACAAGGCAGATTGGCATTCTGACAGGAGGGAAGGGATGGATTATGTGATCCTGCAAAGCAGGAAACAGATTCCATCTCTTCCCTTAGTAAAAGCACCTCCCACACTGTTAGAAAAGACAGGTTAGGCACACAGGTAACCCTTTGATTGCCCCTGATGTTACCCCTTCCCAGCCAGTGCCACTAGTACAGTGACAGTGCATATTTTTAGGACTGTATTCGTGTCACTAGTCCCCAATAAGTGTCAAAAGTGTCAGTTAGTGTCAGAATGTCTGCAGCTATATCCCAGTCCCGCTATAAGGCACTGATCGCCGCCATTACTAGTAAAAAATTAAATAAAAATAAATAAAAATATCCTGTAGTTTGTTTAACTTTTGCGCAAACCAATCAGTATAAACTTATTGGAATTTTTTTACCAAAAACATGTAGCAGTATACATATTGGCCTAAATTGATGAAGAAATTTGATCTTTTTTCAATTTTTTTTTATTGAAAATGTTTTATAGAAGAAATTATTTTCAAAATTGTCAATCTTTTTTTGTTTATAGCGCAAAAAATAAAAAAAAGTGAAGGTGATTAAATACCACCAAAAGAAATCTCTATTTGTGGGAAAAAAGGACATAAATTGTATTTGGGTACAGCATTGTCTGACTGCGCAAATGTCAGTTAAAGTAACGCAGCCTGGTCATAAAGGGGGGGTACATTTTCTGGAGGTCAAGTGGTTAAAAAAATACAGTACACAACGCGAAGGCTTCTAATGGTGAGTGGGCATTGGTCAGTGCTGGCACATAATCACACTGAACAATGTGGACAGGTGAGACTATGGGGTTGATTTACTAAAGGAAAATAGACTGTGCACTTTGCAAAGTGCAGTTGCTCCAGAGCTTAGTAAATGAGGAAAAGCTCTGCTGAATTCCATCATCCAATCATATGCAAGCAAAAAGGATGTTTTTTAGATTTTCCTTGCATGTGATTGGGTATTCTTTGCAGAGTGGGGTAAACAGTTCAATCTCTGTATTTGTGGACGATACTAAGCTAAGCAGGGCAATAACTTCTCCGCAGGATGGGGAAACCTTGCAAAAAGATCTGAACAAATTAATGGGGTGGGCAACTACATGGCAAATGAGGTTTAATGTAGAAACATGTAAAATAATGCATTTGGGTGGCAAAAATATGAATTTTGAATCTACACACTGGGGGAGAATCTCTGGGGGAATCTAGGGTGGAAAAGGACCTGGGGGTCCTAGTATATCAGTGGTTCTCATCCTTACTAGTGCCGTGACCCCTTGATAAAATTTCTTAAGTTGTGGGGACCCCTAACAGTAAAATTTTCGTAGTGTGGGTTGTCAGTACCCAAGACAAGTAATTTGCGCCTCTAACCCACGGACATTTAGCGCTCCCTGAGTCCCTTCCTTATGGTACATTTTAGGATTTACCACTCTTTTGCTTTGTTCTCCTTTCTTTCCCTTTTATCTCTCTCTATCCTAACTGCTTGTTTTTTTCCCCCATCCCTCTCGCTAGCCGTCTTTCCTGTTCTCCAATGCCGCGTACACACGGTCGGACTTTCTGGCAGGAAAAGTCAGCCGGGAATCTTTTCATCTGACATTCCGATCGTCTGTATGCCTCATCGGACTTTTTTTTTGGAAAATTCTGACGGGCCTAGAAATAGAACATGTTTTAAATCTTTCAGACGGAATCAATTCCTATCGGGAAAACCGCTCGTCTGTATGCTGTTCCGACGGACCAAAAACTACGCATGCTCTGAAGCAAGTACAAGACGGAAGCTATTAGCTACTTGCTATTGAACTTCCTTTTTCTAGTCCCATCGTGCGTGTTCTACGTCACCGCGTTCTATGCGGTCAGACTTTGGTGTGACCGTGTGTAGGCAAGACAGTTTCAGCGGAACTCCGTCGGAACTCCGTTGGAAAAAACTCCAGAGTAGGGATGAGCTTCGAGTTCGAGTTGAACTCATGTTCGACTCGAACATCGGCTGTTCGCAAGTTTGCCGAACAGTGAACAATTTGGGGTGTTCTCGGCAAATTCGAATGCCGCTGAACACCCTTTAAAAGTCTATGGGAGAAATCAAAAGTGCTAATTTTAAAGGCTTATATTCATGGTATTGTCATAAAAAGTGTTTGGGGACCTGGGTCCTGCCCCAGGGGACATGGATCAATGCAAAGAAAAGTTTTAAAAATGGCCATTTTTTCAGGAGCAGTGATTTTAATAATGCTTAAAGTGAAACAATAAAAGTGTAATATCCCTTTAAATTTCGTACCTGGGGGGTGTCTATAGTATGCCTGTAAAGGGGCGCATGTTTCCCGTGTTTAGAACAGTCTGACAGCAAAATGACATTTCAAAGGAAAAAAAGTCATTTAAACTACTCGTGGCTATTAATAAATTGCCTCTCCGACAATACACATAAAAGTTCATTGATAAAAACGGCATGGGAATTCCCCACAGGGGAACCCCGAACCAAAATTAAAAAAAAAAAAAATGTCATGGGGGGTCCCCCTAAATTCCATACCAGGCCCTTCAGGTCTGGTATGGATTTTAAGGGGAACCCCGCTACAAAATTTAAAAAAAAAACGGCGTGGGGTCCCCCCAAAAATCCATACCAGACCCTTATCCGAGCACGCAACCTGGCAGGCCGCAGGAAAAGAGGGGGGGACGGGAGAGCACCCCCCCTCCTGAACCGTACCAGGCCACATGCCCTCAACATTGAGAGGGTGCTTTGGGGTAGCCCCCTTATCGGAATCTTGAAGCCCCCTTTAACAAGTGGACCCCCAGATCCCGGCCCTCCCCCCTCTGTGAAATGGTAAGGGGGTACAAAAGTACCCCTACCATTTTACTAAAAAAGTGTCAAAAATGTTAAAAATGACAAGAGACAGTTTTTGACAATTCCTTTATTTAAATGCTTCTTCTTTCTTCTATCTTCCTTCGGTTTCTTCCTCCATCTTCTTCTTCTTCTGGTTCTTCTGGTTCTTCCTCCAGTGTTCTCTTCCGGCATCTTCCTCTGCGACGTCTTCTTCCCTTCTTCTCTGGGCCGCTCCGCATCCATGATGGCATGGAGGGAGGCTCCCGCTGTGTGACGCTTCTCTCTTCATCTTCTTCTCTTCATTTTCTTCTCTTCATCTTCATCTTCTCTTCATCTTCTCTTCATCTTCTTTTCGGGCCGCTCCGCTTCTCCTCTTCTGACGGTTCTTAAATAACGGGGGGCGGGGCCCTCTGACGCATGGGGACTTGACGGGACTTCCCTGTGGCATTCACCGTGACGCCACAGGGAAGTCCCATCAAGTCACCGTGCGTCAGAGGGCCGGTGACCCCGCCCCCCCGTTATTTAAGAACCGTCAGAAGAGGAGAAGCGTCACACAGCGGGAGCCTCCCTCCATGCCATCATGGATGCGGAGCGGCCTGAAAAGAAGATGAAGAGAAGAAGATGAAGAGAAGAAGATAAAGAGAAGAAGATGAAGAGAAGAAGATGAAGAGAAAAGCGTCACACAGCGGGAGCCTCCCTCCATGCCATCATGGATGCGGAGCGGCCCGGAGAAGAAGGGAAGAAGACGCCGTGGAGGAAGATGCCAGACGAGAACACCGAAGGAAGGACCAGAAGAACCAGAAGAAGAAGAAGATGGAGGTAGAAACCGAAGGAAGATAGAAGAAAGAAGAAAGAAAAACGAAGAAGCATTTAAATAAAGGAATTGTCAAAAACTGTCTCTTGTCATTTTTGACAGTTTTTTTGTGAAATGGTAGGGGTACTTTTGTACCCCCTTACCATTTCACACAGGGGGGAGGGCCAGGATCTGGGGGTCCCCTTGTTAAAGGGGGCTTCCAGATTCAGATAAGCCCCCCACCTGCAGACCCCCACAACGACCAGCCAAGGGTTGTGGGGATGAGGCCCTTGTCCTCATCAACATGGGGACAAGGTGTTTTGGGGGGCTACCCCAAAGCACCCTACCAATGTTGAGGGCATGTGGCCTGGTACGGTTCAGGAGGGGGGGCGCTCTCTCGTCCCCCCCTCTTTTCCTGCGGTCTGCCAGGTTGCGTGCTCGGATAAGGGTCTGGTATGGATTTTTAGGGGGACCCCACGCCATTTTATTTTAAAATTTTGACGTGGAGTTCCCCTTAAAATCCATACCAGACCTGAAGGGTCTGGTATAGATTTTGAGGGGGACCCCACGCCATTTTAAAAAAAAATTTTGGCTGGGGTTCCCCTTAATATCCATACCAGACCTGAAGGGCCTGGTATGGAATTTAGGGAGACCCCCCACGTCATTTTTTTTTTAAATTTTTGTTCTGGGTTCCCCTGTGGGGAATTCCCATGCCGTTTTTATCAATGAACTTTTATGTGTATTGTCGGACTGGCAATTCATTAATAGCCGCGAGTAGTTTTAAATGACTTTTTTTCCTTTGAAATGTCATTTTGCTGTCAGACTGTTCTAAACACAGGAAACATGCGCCCCTTTACAGGCATACTATAGACACCCCCCAGGTACGAAATTTAAAGGGATATTACACTTTTATTGTTACACTTTAACCACTTCAGCCCCGGAAGGATTTACCCCCTTCCTGACCAGAGCACTTTTTACAATTTGGCACTGCGTCGCTTTAACTGCTAATTGCGCGGTCATGCAATGCTGTAACCAAATGAAATTTGCGTCCTTTTCTTCCCACAAATAGAGCTTTCTTTTGATGGTATTTGATCACCTCTGCCGTTTTTATTTTTTGCGCTATACACGGAAAAAGACCGAAAATTTTGAAAAAAAATGATATTTTCTACTTTTTGTTCTAAAAAAAATCCAATAAACTCAATTTTAGTCATACATTTAGGCCAAAATGTATTTGGCCACATGTCTTTGGTAAAAAAATGTCAATAAGTGTATATTTATTGGTTTGCGCAAAAGTTATAGCGCCTACAAACTAGGGTACATTTTCTGGAATTTACACAGCCTTTAATTTATGACTGCCTATGTTGTTTCTTGAGGTGCTAAAATGGCAGGGCAGTACAAAACCCCCACAAATGACCCCATTTTGGAAAGTAGACACCCCAAGGAAATTGCTGAGAGGTATGTTGAGCCCATTGAATATTCATTTTTTTTGTCCCAAGTGATTGAATAATGACAAAAAAAAAAAATTACAAAAAGTTGTCACTAAATGATATATTGCTCACACAGGCCATGGGCATATGTGGAATTGCACCCCAAAATACATTTAGCTGCTTCTCCTGAGTATGGGGATACCACATGTGTGGGACTTTTTGGGAGCCTAGCCGCATACGGGGCCCCGAAAACCAATCACTGCCTTCAGGATTTCTAAGGGCGTACATTTTTGATTTTACTCCTCACTACCTATCACAGTTTTGAAGGCCATAAAATGCCCAGATGGCACAAACCCCCCCCAAATGACCCCTTTTTGGAAAGTAGACACCCCAAGCTATTTGTTGAGAGGCATGTTGAGTCCATGGAATATTTTATATTTTGACACAAGTTGCGGGAAAGTGACAATTTATTTATTTATTTATTTTTTTTTTGCACAAAGTTGTCACTAAATGATATATTGCTCACACAGGTCATGGGCATATGTGGAATTGCACCCCAAAATACATTCTGCTGCTTCTCTTGAGTACGGGGATACCACATGTGTGGGACTTTTTAGGAGCCTAGCCGCGTACAGGACCCCGAAAACCAATCACCGCCTTCAGGATTTCTAAGGGTGTACATTTTTGATTTCACTCTTCACTGCCTATCACAGTTTCGGAGGTCATGGAATGCCCAGGTGGCACAAACCCCCCCCAAATGACCCCATTTTGGAAAGTAGACACCCCAAGCTATTTGCTGAGAGGCATGGTGAGTATTTTGCAGCTCTCATTTGTTTTTGAAAATGAAGAAAGACAAAAAAAAAATTTTTTTTTTTCTTTTTTTAATTTTCAAAACTTTGTGACAAAAAGTGAGGTCTGCAAAATACTCACTATACCGCTCAGCAAATAGCTTTGGGTGTCTACTTTCCAAAATGGGGTCATTTGGGGGGGTTTTGTGCCACCTGGGCATTCCATGGCCTCCGAGACTGTGATAGGCAGTGAAGAGTGAAATCAAAAATTTACGCCCTTAGAAAGCCTGAAGGCGGTGCTTGGTTTTCGGGGTCCCATACGCGGCTAGGCTCCCAAAAAGTCTCACACATGTGGTATCCCCGTACTCAGGAGAAGCAACAGAATGTATTTTGGGGTGTAATTTCACATATTCCCATGGCATGTTTGAGCAATATATCATTTAGTGACAACTTTGTGCAAAAAAAAAAAAAAAAATTTGTCTCTTTCCCGCAACTTGTGTCACAATATAAAATATTCCATGGACTCGACATGCCTCTCAGCAAATAGTTTGGGGTGTCTACTTTCCAAAATGGGGTCATTTGGGGGGGGTTTGAACTGTCCTGGCATTTTATGCACAACATTTAGAAGCTTATGTCACACATCACCCACTCTTCTAACCACTTGAAGACAAAGCCCTTTCTGACACTTTTTGATTACATGAAAAAATTATTTTTTTTTGCAAGAAAATTACTTTGAACCCCCACACATTATATATTTTTTTAAAGCAAATGCCCTACAGATTAAAATGGTGGGTGTTTAATTTTTTTTTTTCACACAGTATTTGCGCAGCGATTTTTCAAATGTATTTTTTGGGGAAAAAACACACTTTTTTACATTTTAATGCACTAAAACACACTATATTGCCCAAATGTTTGATGAAATAAAAAAGATGATCTTAGGCCGAGTACATGGATACCAAACATGACATGCTTTACAATTGCGCACAAACGTGCAGTGGCAACAAAATAAATACATTTTTGAAAGCCTTTAAAAGCCTTTACAGGTTACCACTTTAGATTTACAGAGGAGGTCTACTGCTAAAATTACTGCCCTCGATCTGACCGTCGCGGTGATACCTCACATGCATGGTGCAATTGCTGTTTACATTTGACGCCAGACCGACGCTTGCGTTCGCCTTAGCGCGAGAGCAGGGGGGACAGGGGTGCTTTATTTTTTTTTTTTTCCTTTATTATTTTTTTGCTTTTTTATCTTATTTTAAAACTGTTCCTTTCATTTTTTTTTTTTTTTAATCATTTTTATTGTTATCTCAGGGAATGTAAATATCCCCTATGATAGCAATAGGTAGTGACAGGTACTCTTTTTTGAAACAATTGGGGTCTATTAGACCCTAGATTTCTCCTCTGCCCTCAAAGCATCTGACCACACCAAGATCGGTGTGATAAAATGCTTCCCCAAATGCTCGTAGCTTCCGGTTTCTTAGGCCATAGAGATGTTTGGAGCCACTCTGGTCTCTGATCAGCTCTATGGTCAGCTGGCTGAATCACCGGCTGCATTCTCAGGTTCCCTGTTGAGACAGGAGAGCCAGAGAAAAACACGGAAGACGGTGGGGGGGGGGCATTCTCTCCCACTGCTTGTAAAAGCAGTCTAGAGGCTAATTAGCCACTAGGATTGCTTTTACATGAAAGCCGACCGCTGGCTGAAAAGAATGATACCAAGATGATACCTAAACCTGCAAGCATCATTCTGGTATAACCACTCAAAGTCGTGAATGGTGTACCTGAAGACAAAAAAATGGTTAACAATAAAGCACAGTAAACGGTAAAGTATAAAAAATTGCATACCTGAAAAGCAAACATGATAAAACATAATAACAATAAAACATTGCAGAATAGAATACAGTAAAAAAGAGCAGAACAATAGAGAGAGAGAATAGAGAGAGAGAGAACAATAAAACGACAACTATTATTTTTTATTTTATATTTTTGTTTGTGTTTTTTTTTTTTTTTTTACACTTTTTTTGTAACTGTAACTTTTATAACTGTAACCGGTTCCAGGTTCGGGTCTCTCAAAATGCGATGGCATCTTGGGAGACCCTGTGAAAGTGTGTCCTAGTCTGTGCAATGCTGTACCCTACGCTAATACTCAACTAGTGAATGGTAGCGTTCAAAACATTCACCAATGCAAAGACCAGGATTGACAGGAGGGACAATAATAGCGGGTGTCACGCCTATATCCGCGCTTGCTGCAGACACAACATCTTTTTTGGGGGGGTTCGTTGGGTAGGGGTACTCGGGAGGACATAAAAATGCCTCTCATGCAGCCGACTGCATTTGGTTGGGGATGTGAATGGGGGAAGTACGGGCGCTGCAGAAGTGGTGGGTTCCCAATTAGGATTGGCGAATGCAGCAGGAAGGGCATTATGGGCACGACGGGCCTGTGTTTGTCTTTTTGGTGGCAGCGGGACACTATTTGTGCTTGCCACCTCACCAGCTTGAACTGCACTTATGGGACTCGCCACGTCACCAAGTGTTACTGCAGTGCTGGTTTGACTACGACTGGGGTGTACTAGGCCGCTGGCGCTTGCCAGTTCACCAAAACGCTACCAAAAAAACTGTTAACGATCGCAGGGATCAGGTCTGACTCTGCGAACGCTGCAGTTATGCGTTTAGTGTTTTGTAAGTGACAGTGATCGATTGATACTGCACTTGGGTGGGCTGGGCTGGGCGGAGGGGCAAAACGCAGGTGCTAGCAGGTATCTGGGCTGATCCCACTAACACTGCGTTTTTGGGAACCCTAAACTGCTGGGGACGCCAGTATAGATCTGATCGGATCAGATCAGATATTGATCCGATCAGATACTATACCACTAAGGGAGGTGTACGGTGCGTGCGTGGGTGTTAGCGCTACTGGCACTAACCTGATGCTGCCTGGGGCTGGTGCTTGCCAGTTCACCAAAACGCTACCAAAAAAACTGTTAGCGATCGCAGGGATCAGGCCTGACTCTGCGAATGCTGCAGTTATGCGTTTAGTGTTTTGTAAGTGACAGTGATCGATTGATACTGCACTTGGGTGGGCTGGGCTGGGCGGAGGGGCAAAACGCTGGTGCTAGCAGGTATCTGGGCTGATCCCGCTAACACTGCGTTTTTGGGAACCCTAAACTGCTGGGGACGCTAGTATAGATCTGAACGGATCAGATATTGATCCGAACAGATACTATACCACTAAGGGAGGCGTATGCTGCGTGCGTGGGTGTTAGCGGTACTGGCGCTAATCTGACGCTGCCTGGGGCGTCGCATATCACCGCCGGGCGATCAGGGGGCTAAACCTTTATTCGGTAATAAACGGCGGGTGCCCTGACACTATAAAAAATAAACGAACTAACCAGCGTCACCCGTAACGGTTATACGGTGATCAGTGGTGAAAGGGTTAACTAGGGGGCAATCAAGGGGTTAAAACATTTATTCGGTAGTATATGGGGGTCCCTGTCGCTATAAAACGCTGACGGCGAACCTAAATATTTACGTCCCTAACTAGCGTCACCAGCGACACTAATACAGCGATCAGAAAAATGATCGCTTAGCGACACTGGTGACGGGGGGTGATCAAGGGGTTAAAACTTTATTAGGGGGGGTTAGGGGGGTATCCTAGACCTAAAGGGGGCCTAACACTCACTGCCCTAACACTGTAACTGTCACAAACTGACACCAATACAGTAATCAGAAAAAAAAAAAAAAAAAAAACCTGCTTGGTGTCAGTTTGTGACAGGGGGGGGGGTGATTGGGGGGGGATCGGGGGGCGATCGGGGGGGGGGATCGGGGTGTTTTGTGTGCCTGGCATGTTCTACTGTGTGTGTAGTGTGTTGTGCACTCACATTACAGTCTTCTCTCCTCGGCCCGGAACGGAAAATACCGAGCCGAGGAGAGATGACATCATTTCCTCTGCCTCTGTGTACAATACAGAGGCAGGGAAATGATCCCATTGGCTGGGAGCGATCGCGAGGGGGGGGCCACGAATGGATGGCCTCCCCCTCACCACCGATCGCCGGGGGAGATTTGCTGACCGCCGCAGGCACCGGGGGGGGGTCCGATCGGACCCCCCACCCGCGGGCAGGCAAGGACGTACCTGTAAGTCCTTTTGCCTGCCCGTGCCATTCTGCCGACGTATATAGTCGTGCGGCGGTCGGCAAGTGGTTAAGCATTATAAAAATCACTGCTCCCGAAAAAACGGCCGTTTTTAAAACTTTTTTTTGCATTGATACATGTCCCCTGGGGCAGGACCCAGGTCCCCAGACACTTTTTATGACAATAACTTGCATATAAGCCTTTAAAATTAGCACTTTTGATTATTCATGTTCGTGTCCCATAGACTTTAACGGTGTTCGCGTGTTCTAACAAATTTTTTGCCTGTTCGCAAGCTCTGGTGCAAACTGAACAGGGGGGTGTTCGGCTCATCCCTACTCCAGAGTTTATTCTGATGGAAAAAACGGTCGTGTGTACGCGGCATTACTCTTTCTCTCCCTTTTTCTTTGTTCCTCCCCCTCTTTTCCCTCTCCCTTCCATGTATTCTCTATTTTTATTCCTTCTCTTAGGCTTTGCTGGGGGGGTGGGGGGAATGGGATGAGTGGCAATGCTGGGGGAGTTCTGTTCAGCCAGCTTAGGTGCTCCTGATCAAGGTCATCTGCTAATCTGTTGACTGTAGTGGGGACTTTTAATGGCAACTATAATGACAGGTAGTGTTACACACCGTGTCTCCGGATTCTCTGTGTCTCAGACTTTGTGGCGTCTTGTAGCAGTGACACCTATGCCGAAATCAGGAGGTAGGGTCTCCTCCTTCCCCTCCCACTTCACATTCCTCACCAGTTAGCTGACCTCTAGTCTCTGCCCCCCAGCAATGCCAAAAAAATGGAATGGGCGGCTGAGAAGAGGCTAAGTGGGCGGCCATGGGCTCCAGGAACAGCCCTGCTGGGTGGCCAAAGGCTCCAAGGACAGCCCTGCTGGGCGGCCACAGGCTCCAGGAAACAGCCCTACTGGGTGGCCACAGGCTCCAAGGACAGCCCTGCTGGGCGGCCACAGGCTCCAGGGACAGCCCTGCAGGGTGGCCACAGGCTCCAGGGACAGACCTGCTGGGCGGCCACAGGCTCCAGGGACAGCCCTGCTGGGAGAGTGGTGCAGGCTCCAGGAACAGCACATAATTTGGTGACCCCTGGCAAATCATCATTCGACCCCCAGGTTGAGAACCACTGTAGTAGATGATAGGCTCAGCAATGGCATGCAATGCCAAGCTGCTGCTAACAAAGCAAACAGAATATTGGCATGCATTAAAAGGGGATCAACTCCAGAGATAAAACGATAATTCTCCCGCTCTACAAGACTCTGGTCTGGCTGCACCTAGAGTATGCTGTCCAGTTCTGGGCACCAGTCCTCAGGAAGGATGTACTGGAAATGGAGCGAGTACAAAGAAGGGCAACAAAGCTAATAAAGGGTCTGGAGGATATTAGTTATGAGGAATGGTTGCGAGCACTGAACTTATTCTCTCTAGGGAAGAGATGCTTGAGAGGGGATATGATTTCAATTTATAAATACCGTACTGGTGACACTACAATAGGGATAAAACTTTTTTGCGGAAGGGAGTTTAACAAGACTCGTTGCCCCTCATTAAAATTAGAATAAAGGAGGTTTAACCTTAAACTACGTAGAGGGTTCTTTACTGTAAGAGCAGCAAGGATGTGGAATTCCCTTCCACAGTCGGCGGTCTCAGCGGGGAGCATCGATAGTTTCAAAAAACTATTAGATAAGCACCTGAACGACCGCAACATACAGGGATATACAATGTAATACTGACATATAATCACACACATAGATTGGACTTGATGGACTTGTGTCTTATTTCAACCTCACCCACTAATTAATACTATGTAATATTAAGTGTATATTGATTGGTTTGCTCAAAAGTTATAGCATCTACAAAATAGGGGAAAGATTTTTGGCTTTTTTATTATTCTTATTTTTTTTTTTACTAGTAATGGAGGCGATCTGCGATTTTTATTGAGACAAATTTTTTTAAACCATTGGCAATTATACAGCAATCAGTGCTATAAAAATGCACTGATTACTGTGTAAATGTCACTGGCAGGGGAGGGGTTAACACTAGGGGGCGATCAAGGGGTTAACTGTGTTCCCTGACTGTGTATTCTAACTGTGGGGGAAGAGGACTGACTATAGGAGATGACAGATTGTGTTTCCTAGCTATTAGGAACTCACGATCTGCCTCTCCTCTCCTCTCCTCACAGAACAGGGATGTGTGTGTGTGTTTACACACACACACACACACACGTCCCTGTTCTGCCCCTTGTGCCCGTTATCGCACATGGTCGGAGGTCATCTCGTTCGCCGGCCACGAGCATCGGCACCCCCGCAATGCAGCTATCCCGCTTAAAGGAGCCAACGTACAGCTACGACGGTTTGCGGGATCGTGCCGACCTGCCGCAGTATAATGACGGTGGCTGATCGGCAAGTGGTTAAAATAGAATCATACAAAAAAATAAAAAGATTAATTAAAGTGTTACTAAACCCTGAATTCACTACAGGCATACCCCACTTTTAAGTACACAATGGGGTTTATTTACTAAAGCTGGAAAGTGGAAAATCAGGCTCACTTCTGCATAGAAACCAATTAGCTTCTAGCCACAGCTTGTTCAATTAAGCTTTGGTAATAAAACCTGGAAGCTCATTGGTTTCTATGCAGAAGTGAGCCTGATTTTGCACTTTCCAGCTTTAGTAAATAAACCCCATTGTGTACTTAAAAGTGGGGTATTTCTGTATATCTGGCCTCCTACAGTACACAGAACATGGAAACACAAATATTTTAGTAAATATAAACGGCTTAATACCTTTTCTCATCAGCAGTATATATCAGTCTTGTGACTTCTATCAGTGTCCAGCAGAGCACTGGGTAAACCTTGTAGGAGGAGTTTTCATTCTCCCCTGATTGTCCAATGGCGCTGCAGGACCCCTGACCCTCTGTCTGGACAGTTTTGATTGGCCCTGTGCTGATCACTCTCCAAAAAAAAAAAACTTTCTAGCAATACAAACCAAACTGAGCATGTGCAGAGTGCCCACAAGGCTCAGTTCTATAAGAAGATGGGTTGTGGACAGTGGAAGAAGGAGAGTATCGGAGAAGACAGGATCAAACAGACTTTTTACAGGATGCAGAGGATTAATCCCTTAGGGTCCACAGTGAGTCTAACAAGCATGCTTTACTGCATATACAGATTTTACTGTTGTGGGTTTAGAAACACTTTAAACCCATGAGTGCTGCTTTGTTTTGTTTTTTTATCCGCTACTATTCCTTTATATTGGCTCTTGAAATGTACAAATGTAGCAATTTAGAAATTGTATGAAAAGGTTTAGCACTGGGAAACACTTTTTGAAAGATAAAACGTGCATTTTATATAGAAACTATATAGATCAGACCAGAAAAAAGGAAAATGAGGAGGAAAGAGGGACAGAGGGACTTTGTTCCAAATCAGGGACAGTACCTTGAAATCAGGGAGAGTTGGAAGCTATGGTACTGACACTGAACAAACTTGAGTTAATGGATCCAGAGCAAAACCAGTTGTGGCACAGTGGTTTGGCCCATTGAGGGTTAAAACAGGTGGTGAGAAGGTGACACACCACCTCCCAGCCAGCTGTTAACCACCCTCTGAAAATCAGTCCACCTTGGATGCTTTTCAGAAGGGTGGCAAGGGCATCCCCATATCCGAACAAGCCCTAAAAATCATCCAGACGCAGCAGCAATTTTTGTCTGTGTGTCAGACAGCTTCAGCTTCATCTTGCTGTAATTTTCAAACTCTGGTGCAGCTATAAACAAATGCAAAGTCTGTTTATTTGTGTCTATCCATCATGATTCTCCTGAGCTGATGAGAATGAAGTTGGGGTGGAGAGTTTTGTCCTCAGAGTGAAAAAGAATGTGTAAGGCTTTGGAGAGCAGCCACAGACCAGCCGAACACCTCACTGGGGCTTTTAAGGTCAGGATTTGCTGAAAGATATTTAGTGCCACCTTCTACAAAGCAGAAACAAATGTTCCTGGAGCGCAGCTGGGCAAAGGTTAAGATAAACTATGGAGAGTGCAGGGACCTTTGTGCTCAACTCCATCTATAGACTAGATTGATTATATATTACTTTATGACACAGCACAGTGCAGAGCCTTCTTAAAACAGAAGGTATCTATATGTTTTACTTCAATCACAAACTCATTACAGCACAGATACAGTCTAATATTTTTAAAGCCATTAATTCCAAACTGCATACAGTTGGCCATCATCATTGTAGTGCAATGTTTTCCAACCTCATTCCTTAAGTAACCCCAAGAGGTCAATTTTTTGGTTATTTTCCTTAGATATAATAGCTGTCATAAATACCAAGCCATTGATATTGATTTAAAGAACCTGTGCAAGGTGAAGGAAATCTTAAAAAGATAACCACTGGTGTAGTGTATGAATACCATGGCATCTGTGGAGTAGAGCTTGGGAATCAACCAGAAAGTGTAACCAGGTTTGAATGCCACAGGTGAGCCAGGGAAAATAGGAATTATTTTCCTGGATCTAGTATCTATCCAAAAATAAGGGACGATTCCCTTATTTATTTGCAAGGTAAGTGGGACATGTAGAAAACATTGATTTAAGTAGGTCCCCATGTTCTCTGTATTGGTTTAGTCCTTTTGATTTCATCAGTTTGGATTACCCTTATCTGTCAGGTTATACTTTCTTGTTGGTCTTTAAGCCTTACTCCATAGAGGCCATGGTTTCCAAACATTGGCCATCAAGCCTGAAACAACTACGGTATATCCTGCTTGAAATGAATGGCTCTATAATATTATACTGTATCTGCTCATTTTTTAAAATATACTTTCTTTTTTTAAGAATTTTCAGAAATATTAACAATCATACAACCAAGGGTATACAGTTATCTGCTGGAAATGGGTCAATATACATCAACAGTACTCATATATTTAAACAAGGGACCCAAATCACAGTATACTATGGTTTATACACAAATTCATGTTTTACAAACCTGTAAGTTCAGATATCTGAACAATCAAAACCTCTGGTAAATATGTGTGGGAGAAGGAAATCGTCAGTGTTACTTCTTGGAGAGTTTTCAAATAACTAGGAAATCTTATTAAGAGATTGCCTTTACAGGGAATCTACAGTGGGACAAAAAAGTATTTAGTCAGCCACCAATTGTGCAAGTTCTCCCACTTAAAAAGATGAGAGAGGCTTGTAATTGTCATCATAGGTATACCTCAACTATGAGAGACAAAATGTGGAAACAAATCCAGACAATCACATTGTCTGATTTCTGAAAGAATTTATTTGAAAATTATGGTGGAAAATAAGTATTTGGTCACCTACAAACAAGCAAGATTTCTGGCTCTCACAGACCTGTATCTTCTTCTTTAAGAGGCTCCTCTGTCCTCCACTCATTACCTGTTTTAATGGGACCTGTTTGAACTTATTATCAGAATAAAAGACACCAGTCCACAACCTCAAACAGTCACACTCCAAACTCCACTATGGTGAAGACCAAAGAGCTGTCAAAGGACACCAGAAACAAAATTGTAGACCTGCACCAGGCTGGGAAAACTGAATATGCAATAGGCAAGCAGCTTGGTGTGAAGAAATCAGCTGTGGGAGCAATAATTAGAAAATGGAAGACATACAAGACCACTGATAATCTCCCTCGATCTGAGGCTCGACGCAAGATCTCACCCCGTGGGGTCAAAATGATCACAAGAACGGAGAGCAAAAATCCCAGAACCACACGGGGGGACCTAGTGAATGACCCGCAGAGAGCTGGAACCAACGTAACAAAGGCTACCATCAGTAACACACTACGCCGCCAGGGACTCAGAGATTTTGAGTGCAAACCTCCTCCCATCAGCAAGGGCATTGAAGATGAAACGTGGCTAGGTCTTTCAGCATGACAATGATCCCAAACACACTGTTTGGGCAACGAAGAAGTGGCTTCGTAAGAAGCATTTCAAGGTCCTGGAGTGGCCTAACCAGTCTCCAGATCTCAACCCCATAGAAAACCTTTGGAGGGAGTTGAAAGTCCGTGTTGCCCAGCAACAGCCCCAAAACATCACTGCTCTAGAGGAGATCTGCATGGAGGAATGGGCCAACATACCAGCAACAGTGTGTGACAACCTTATGAAGACTTACAGAAAACGTTTGACCTCTGTCATTGCCAACAAAGGATATATAACAAAGTATTGAGATCAACCTTTGATATTGACCAAATACTTATTTTCCACCATAATTTGCAAATAAATTCTTTCCAAATCAGACAATGTGATTGTCTGGATTTGTTTCCACATTTTGTCTCTCATAGTTGAGGTATACCTATGATGACAATTACAGGCCTCTCTCATCTTTTTAAGTGGGAGAACTTGCACAATTGGTGGCTGACTAAATACTTTTTTGCCCCACTGTATATTAAAGCGGAATATATGTGGAAGAAAAAAACAAACAAAGGAAGTTGATATTAATGATAGTGAGCACATAACTGATTTGAAACCAATAGGCAACTCACCTGTGAGAAAGAAGTTAATTATTTTGCTTCAGGATAAATTCCCTGTTAAGCAGCTACTAATAATAGAAAGACACAAGTCTAAGTTCCTCTGTGTAGGAAACTGATGTGAACAGTACTATGAAAAAACTTACCCTTGTTGTGCCCCCCTCCATATTGTAAGGGTAACTTCTTGTTTGGTCTGGGGGTAGAGGGATAAGGAGTGATAGCCACTGTATCCTCATTCCTGTAGGCTTTTTCCATCTATGCAGTTGCTCTCCTTAAGCCTCCTCTCTTATGCCTTGTACACACGACCAGACTTTTCGACCGATCTGGTCCGACGGAACAAATCCGTTGGACAATTCGATCGTGTGTGGGCTTCATCGGACTTTTTCTGTCGAAAAATCTGTCGGACTTTAGAAATAGAACATTTTTCAAATCTTTCCGACGGACTTGAGTCCGATTACAAAATCAGTTCGTCTGTATGCTAGTCCGACGGACAAAAAAGGACGCAAGGGCAGCTATTGGCTACTGGCTATGAACTTCCTTATTCTAGTCCGGTCGTACGTCATCACGTTCAAAACGATTGGACTTTGGTGTGATCGTGTGTAGGCAAGTCCGTTTCATTGGAACTCTGCTGGAACTCCGTCGAAAAGTCCTTCGGAGTTCAGTTCGACGAAAAGTCCGGTCGTGTGTACACGGCATAAGGCATCTGCCTCCTCCACATACAATGCAGAGTTACAGTATAAGCCCTGCACTGTATGTGATGACCCTGAGGGACTGCCAACAGCCTGGACCAGAGGAAAAGATGAGAATGCTGGAGTGTGCTGGAGTGGGGCATAAGGTAATAAGTTATACAGCATCTTCATTCCCCCTAGCTTTAATAACACTGTAGATTGTCGATCTGGGGAATACATGATTGTCTTAGGGGATAAAATTGCAAATTGTTCTATAGTTTGTATCCTCTGGATCAAGGGTTTTGTAGATGAAGGTTATTAACCACTTCAGCCCCAGAAGGATTTACCCCCTTAATGACCAGGCTATTTTTTGCGATACTGCACTGCGTCACTTTAACTAACAATTGCGCGGTCGTGTGACATTGTACCCAAATAAAATTTTTGTCTTTTTTTTTCCCACACATAGAGCTTTCTTTTGGTGGTATTTGATCACCTCTGCAGTTTTTATTTATTGCGCTGTAAACAAAAAAAGACAGGCAAATTTTGAAAAAAAAAGCAATATTTTTTACTTTTTTCTATAATAAATATCCCCCCAAAAATGTAAAAAACTAATTTCTTCATCAGTTTAGACCAATATGTATTTTTCAACATATTTTTGGTAAAGAAAATCTCAATAAGCGCATATTGATTGGTTTGCGCAAAAGTTATAGCGCCTACAAAATAGGCGATAGATTTATGACTTTTTTTTTTGTTTTACTAGTAATGGCGGCAATCTGCAATTTTTAGCGGGACTGCGACATTGTGGCGGACAGATTGGTCACTTTTGACAAATTTTTAGAACCACTGACATTTATACAGCGATTAGCGCTATAAATAGCCACTGATTACTGTTTAAATGTCACTGGCAGGGAAGGGGTTAACACTAGGGGCGATCAAGGGGTTAAATGTGTTCCCTAGGTGTGTTTCTAACTGTGAGGGGATAAGACTGACTAGAGGAGGAGCCAGATCGTTGTTCATACTCTGTTTCTCCTCCCCTGTTAGAACCGGGATTTGTGTGTTTACACACACAAATCCCAGTTCTGGCACTCATTCCCACGATCGCCACGTGCATTGGCTTTGGAGACATGCTGCGCGCGCGCGCCTGCTATAGCGCTTTGAAGAGCCGACGTACCATAACGGCGATTCGTGCAGCCTTGCCAACCTGCCACAGTATAACTGCGGCAGCTGGTCGGCAAGTAGTTAATAAGGATGAGCTCAAAGTTCAGGCCAAACACAAGTTCAGACCTTTGGTTGTTCATGCATGTGTTCAAACGCTGGACTTTTTACTCGTTTTTCATGAGCCTAATGTCATGTATAGTAGCGTTTTTTCTACCACTACTATACATGACAGCATCATTGCTATCAATGGTTTTCAAGGAAGTGGCGGATGCCAGCACCTGCTGCTTCCTAAGCAACCAGTGACATCACCCAGCCCCATTCATTTACTGGCCAAGAATCCCTGGTCATGTAAACATACAAGAGGCATTAGCATGATGCCACCGAACAAAGACGGACACTTTTGGGCAATGACATTGACTAAATATGGTAGTGGCATGTTTGGTCAATGACATCAGTGGGAGATCCTGATCCATTTGTTTACTTCTAGCAGAGGGGCCCAGGAAAAGTAATTTGGCACCAGTCAGCAACGGAATCAGACGTGTCCATCAGTCAGTGGGATTCTTCTGCTTGTAGGCAGGGCAGGGATATGCTGAAGGGGCCTACAGGGGTAGCTGAGTGGTTGTTTGTCATGTCCACCATGTTTCCCATTAACTCATTGAGCATCAAGTACTGGGTCACATGTGAGGCCTACCCCACGTGGGTTCTTCTGGGCTACATTAGGCACTTTGTACAGGGTCACTTTACTGCATACATGGGGTACCTTTGTCTTTGTGCCATTTTCATCAATGCCCTGGGACAAGGCTTGGGCTGCCGTGGGGGATTTTTCAAACTTATGGTAGACCTCTACTCTTAGAGATGAACATACAGCATGCACACTGCACTGCATTGGTTCTCCAGTTAACTCTTAGTTCCCTGTGACAATGCACACCTTCTCTGTAATCTGCATTTTGAAGGGACACACTGAGCCAATGTGCACATCCACCTCTCCAGCATTTCCCACTACCATTCCCCAGTAGCAGAGTGGGCCCCGCTTTGCACTCTGCACAGGTTCCACATGTGCATTCACTTAACTTTCTGCACCTTTGTACAGGATGGGAAACCTCTGCGGTGCAATCTGCTCCTGTAGCTATGGGAGACAGACCACTGGCGTAAGATGTGCCAACAACATCTCCCTCGCTGCTAGAGGTCATGCCACCTATATCAGGTAAACACGATCACCTGGTTGCTGTAAAAATTCAACCACTTTGGGTAACCACTTGTTTCTTCTCACTACTCCTCTTCACATGGATGTCTTCACACCCCAATGTGTTTAAGACCCATCCGGTGAACTATGTGTGCTCGTTACTTACAATACACCCCTTTTAGTAACAGGCAGGGACAGATTTTCAAGTGCAAAAATAAAAATGTCACAGTCCAACAGGCAAGACATGATACTTCCTAGATCCCTAACAAAACACTACAGGTGAGGTGCTGCCCCAACATACCTGAAAAAGGTGCATTTCAGAGTTCATAGTCCTTCCAAGGCTCTCTCACGCAAGTGTAAATCCTTATGAGGCAGATTCCAATACTGGTGTCTTCGGAGTGAACCCCAGGTTCCGATAGCTTCACATCCTGATAGTGATAGTAGCATCCTTCTGGTTCTGTGGAGAACTTCCACAAGCACTGATGAATCCCGACCTACACGGGCCATGCCTGGGCTCCGGACCATGGTCCCTTTTTATATGTCACAAGACCAGTGGGTCGGACCAAACAAAATGACCCACTAAAAAGCAAAAGAATTGGGAAAGGTCTTAACTCCTACCCTTATGACCAGGACAGCACCAAACTAACTGGCTAAAACTTTCAACCTGCTTACACTCCCCCTCCCTGTCTCCCATAAGCAGCAATTAAAAACTTTGACAAACAGTATACAAGGTAATAAGAGTCACACATAATAACCAGGGTCCGGGTGGAAAATTGGAGCTTCCAAGGTGGAGTGGTGACCTTGGACTCTATGTATGACAGGGCGTCCTGTATTGTAATGCCGGTAAAAACAGTGGACGCTTAAATGTACTCATTTTGTTTAGCGAAGCTCTGCATATGTTCTGACACAAGCATATTTTCCCCACATTGCTTGGCTATACATTTTAGGCCTTTCTACCTCCAACTGGGGAAAGAGTAGCTGTGTCAGTCGGTTGATCTGTACCTTATGGTCCAAAGATCCTTGTGGCAAATAAGCATCGAGTGGCCAGAGATACTTGTAACCCGTGCGCTTAATTGAGGCTGTAGCATTCTACGTTTCCCACGGCAGAGGGAGAGGTGGACAAGTAATTGCAAGCTCCGGAGACGGTGGCAAGTCCTCATTCAACTCAAAGATCATACGTTCCCAAGACATCCCTCTTGTGCGACCCTGAAAGGGTGTTGGCTTGGAGGCAGGAGCAACTCTTCCCACCAGGGTGCAACAGACAGGTCTGGTAGTGAAAAGTCCAAAGCTGAATCAAATCCACTTGGTCCTTCCTCTTCATCCCCCCGAATACAGTGCCTTGAAATTTTCCACATTTTGTCATGTTACAACCAAAAACGTAAATGTATTTTATTGGGATTTTATGTGATAGACCAACACAAAGTGGCACATAATTGTGAAGTGGAAGGAAAATGAGAAATGGTTTTCAAAATGTTTTACAAATAAATTATCTGAAAAGTGTGGCGTGCATTTGTATTCAGCCCCCTTTACTCTGATACCCCTAACTAAAATCTAGTGGAACCAATTACCTTCAGAAGTCACCTAATTAGCAAATAGAGTCCACCTGTGTGCAATTTAATCTCAGTATAAATACAGCTATTCTGTGAAGTTCTCAGAAGTTTGTTAGAGAACCTTAGTGAACAAACAGCATCACAAAGGCCAAGGAACACACCAGACAGGTTAGGGATAAAGTTATGGAGAAGTTTAAAGCAGGGTTAGGTTATAAAAAAAATATCCCAAGCTTTGAACATCTCATGGAGCACTGTTCAATCCATCATTCAAAAATGGAAAGAGTATGGCACAACTGCAAACCTACCAAGACATGGTCATCCACCTAAACTAACAGGCCGGGCAAGGAGAGCATTAATCAGAGAAGCAGCCAAGAGGCCCATGGTAACTCTGGAGGAGCTGCAGAGATCCACAGCTCAGGTGGGAGTATTTGCCCATAGGAAAACTATTAGTCATGCACTCCACAAATCTGGCCTTTATGGAAGAGTGACAAAAAGAAATCCATTGTTGAAAGAAAGCCATAAGAAGTCCCATTTGCAGTTTGTGAGAAGCCATGTGGGGGACACAGCAAACATGTGGAAAAAGGTGCTCTGGTCAGATGAGACCAAAATTGAACTTTTTGGCTCAAAAACAAAACTTCATGTGTGGCGGAAAACTGCACATCAGCCTGAACACACCATCCCCACCGTGAAACATGGTGGTGGCAGCATAATGTTGTGGGGATGCTTTTCTTTAGCAGGGATAGGAAAGCTGGTCAGAAATGATGGGAAGATGGATGGAGACAAATACAGGACAATCTTTCTTTCAAACTTTTTTTATTATTATGAATAAAGAAAGAAAAAGTACAATAGAATCATTATGCACAAAGGCCACATAGGTCAGAAACCCAAAGTACAACAACGCTATAATGATAGTATCATCCCTAACATAATGATAGAACAACTATGGTGTGGGCGCTTGTAGAGATTAGAAGGTTATTAAAGCTAAAAAAAGTCCAGAGTTACCCCAAAACAAACAAGGGTAGGATGACATCCTACTCATATGATCCCACACCTTAATAATATTTAAAATCAGGGATAAGCTCAGTCTAGGGAGACTATTAGTCTAGAAATGGAAAGAGAGGGGAAAATAAAAAAGGAATAAAAGGTAGGAAAAAAAGCTTAGGCACAAGACCCTGCCTTAGGTCCTGAAGAGATAAAAAAGGTAGAAAGTATAGAGAAAGAAAAGAAAGAGGAGGAGGAGGAGAGGAAACCCCCGATACGACCTCTAAATTATCATTGCCCAGGGGGGTAAGGCCAAAGAGGGGCATCTGAGAGGGGAAAAAAAATCCAAAAACAGAGAAAAGTTACAAAATTTTATTAACATATTTAGCCCTAGGATCCCATATTTTCCAAAACCGGGGCACAGCATCAGTGAGCCAACTTGCCAGGTGTTCATTAAGCATTATTCAGGAAACTTTGCGTCTAAACAAAGCAATGTGAACTGAAGGGCGCTTCCATAATCAAATGATGGTCAGTAATACAGGGCAATCTTAGAAGAAAACCTGTTAGAGTCTGCAAAAGACTTGAGACTGGGGCGGAAAAAAAAAATGATGAACGTATGGGCTGCTTTAGACTTTTTCTGTTGTCCCTCTTCTATGTTTCTATGATAGTGATTATCACTGAGATATTTCATTTTGTGAAATATGGCCATTACAACTTTGACTTTCGCTAACTAGGTCTGTATGTGTTAAAAGAAAAATAATGGTTACTGGGCCACAAGCCTGGGAAACCATTGATAAATCATCTTATGAAGTTTAGAGACACCATGACAAACATGAATCATCCATTATAGAAAATCTGCATAATGCATAGGTCCATATGGCGGAAAGGTCAGCGCCCCCAGGGAATGATTAGGTAACCGCAAAGGAGACAAAGAACAGATATCTGATGGCATGGCAGACAATTGACACATGGCTAGCTTATGATATTATCAGCGATTAATGGGAGACAACTCGAAGAGAAAGAACACAAGAGTCCAAGATGATTATCTGAAACAGAGGGGCCTTTTAAAAGATACAATGTATCAATTAGAACACAATGAGCAAAATACTAAACTACAATTACATCAGTCCTGTCTCTTAAATGTGACAAACTATCACTCAAGGTCCTGTTAATTAGAAAAACCTATCCCATTTAATTGACATTTTCTTTTGTATTGTATTTTAGAACATTGTATTATTAGAACATTAGAACATTGTATTTAGAACATTATTGTAAAACATTGTATTTTAACCTTAATAATATGTCAAGCAATATATTATCAATATCAAGAAAAAACATACGCTATTATTATTATTTAGGGTAATTGTATAGCACTGTCAATTTACACAGTGGTTTACATATACATTGTACATTCACATCAGTCCTTACCCTCAAGGAGCTTACAATCTAAGGTCCCTAACTCACATTCATATACTAGGGCCAATTTAGACAGAAGCCAATTAACCTACCAGCATGTCTTTGGAGTGTGGGAGGAAACCCACGCAGGCACAGGGAGAACATGCAAACTCCAGGCAGGTAGTGTCATGGTTGGGATTCAAACCAGCGACCCTTTTTACTGCTAGGTGAGAGTGCTATCCACTACACCACTGTGCTGCCCATTTGTTATTTACTATATTATTCAAATAATTTATATATATATATATATATATATATATATATATATATATATATATATATATATATATATACATATATATTAATTATTATTAATATTAATGGGTTAGTTCACCTTTACCAAAAAAATGCCTATGCAGGTAAGGTGTACCTGTAGATAAAAGCAAACTGTGCAGCTCTGACCAGAATTAAATAACACCTTTACTATATGTGTAGACTGGGGGTCAGCAACCCATTGATCGTGATTTACCCGATGACTGCCGGCAGGTGATGGGTAGATCGCAAACACATCCCAGTGTTGCTGACCCATTGCTGCATAAAGACACAAACGCATGGTCACCCAATCCTAGGCTGCAGCTGCAGGGTGGGGAAAGCCTCTGGAATAGCTCGGGTGGATTCAGGCTCTTGTCCGAACACGCCCGAGCTCTTCCCCTGAGTGTTGTGCGCTCACCCCCATCGGCCCTCCTCCCCATCCACAAGAGACTTTTGGGTGATATCATGTGGAAAGGTAAGAGAGGATTGCCAGCGGGGATCAGTGCCAGCACATATAAGTTTGCCACTGTAGCTTCCCTGTGCCATCTGCATTAAAAAATAACTTCTGTGCTACCCTGACACCCCAAATATTTTATTATACAAATGTAAAAAAAAAAAACATAGGACGCATAAAAAGAATATTGCATGTCAACATTACAAGTACATGAATTTGTATTGAGTATTGTCATTCATCATCCCCGCCCCATTGGGCAATGGATTCATCCCGGAACACTGCAGCATACTGACTCCTGTACACTGCCCTACAGGCTACTGACCTTGGTACACTGCCCTACATCCTACTGACCTCCGTACACTGCCCTACATCCTACTGACCTCCGTACACTGCCCTACATCCTACTGACCTCCGTACACTGCCCTACATCCTACTGACCTCCGTACACTGCCCTACATCCTACTGACCTCTGTACACTGCCCTACATCCTACTGACCTCTGTACACTGCCCTACATCCTACTGACCTCCGTACACTGCCCTACATTCTACTGACCTCTGTACACTGCCCTACATCCTACTGACCTCCGTACACTGCCCTACATCCTACTGACCTCTGTACACTGCCCTACATCATACTGACCTACGTACACTGCCCTACATCCTACTAACCACTGTACACTGCCCTACATCTTACTGACCTCTGTACACTGCCCTACATACTACTGACCTCTGTATACTGCCCTACATCCTACTAACCTCTGTACACTGCCCTACAACCTACTGACCTCTGTACACTGCCCTACATCATACTGACCTCTGTACACTGCCCTACAACCTACTGACCTCCGTACACTGCCCTACATCCTACTGACCTCTGTACATTGCCCTACAACCTACTGACCTCCGTACACTGCCCTACATCCTACTGACCTCTGTACACTGCCCTACATCATACTGACCTCTGTACACTGCCCTACATCCTACTGACCTCCGTACACTGCCCTACATCCTACTGACCTCTGTACACTGCCCTGCAACCTACTGACCTCCGTACACTGCCCTACATCCTACTGACCTCTGTACATTGCCCTACAACCTACTGACCTCCGTACACTTGCCTACATCCTACTGACCTCTGTACACTGCCCTACATCCTACTGACCTCCGTACACTGCCCTACATCCTACTGACCTCCGTACATTGCCCTACATCCTACTAACCACTGTACACTGCCCTACATCCTACTGACCTCTGTACACTGCCCTACATCCTACTGACCTCCGTACACTGCCCTACATCCTACTGACCTCCGTACACTGCCCTACATCCTACTGACCTCTGTACACTGCCCTACATACTACTGACCTCCGTACACTGCCCTACATCCTACTAGCCACTGTACACTGCCCTACATCCTACTAGCCACTGTACACTGCCCTACATCCTACTGACCTCTGTACACTGCCCTACATCCTACTGACCTCCGTACACTGCCCTACATCCTACTGACCTCCGTACACTGCCCTACATCCTACTGACCTCTGTACACTGCCCTACATACTACTGACCTCTGTACACTGCCCTACATCCTACTGACCTCCGTACACTGCCCTACATCCTACTGACCTCCGTACACTGTCCTACATCCTACTGACCTCCATACACTGCCCTACATCCTACTGACCTCCGTACACTGCCCTACATCCTACTAACCACTGTACACTGCCCTACATCCTACTAACCGCTGTACACTGTCCTACATCCTACTGACCTCCGTACACTGCCCTACATACTACTGGCCCCTGTACACTGCCCTACATCCTATTGATCTTCGTACACTGCCCTACATCCTACTAACCTCTTTACATTGCCCTACATACTACTGACCTCCGTACACTGCCCTACATAATACTGACCCCTGTACACTGCCCTACATCGTACTGACCTCTGTACACTGCCCTACATACTACTTACATTGGTAAGAAGTCAGAGCAGATAGCCAGGCCTGAAACTAGTCAAGCAAATCAGCCTGTAGTATCGGATGGTCTGCTTTCATGATGGATTCCACCATCAGCCTTGTGAGTGTGACCAATTACTCCCCAGACATGAAAAAAATGTAAATAAAAGTGAATGCCAAGTTTCTCACTGAAGCTAACTTTTAAAGTAGGCTAAGTTTATATTTTTACAGTGACATTAGTTTTATTGCTTTTTCTAGGTTTTCTTCATGCCGTATTTACTTTTTATTGGTGGTTAATTTCTTTTAAAAAAAATAGGCGACGCACCCCAGTGATTGTTGATGTGTGTAGACCATCTAATAACCACCCAAAGCTAACCAAAAAACTCCCAGAGATGTCATCATCCCATGCATCATCCCATCCTGCCTTGTTGCCGGGACATTGCTAGGACACTCCCTAGCGTAAGGGAGGGATATAACCCCTGTCAGTTTTTTGTTTTTTTTTTGCCATCTGTGTCCCATTGGGGAGATTTCCCTTTATTTCCTGTCTCATAACCGAAAGTGGAAGTGAGAGGAAATTCATGCAAATTAAGGGAATATCTTGGGGCCTCCCATGTCAGCAGAACTAGTGTCCCCATTGGAAGATTTTCCCTCTATTGCTGTTCTAGGGACAACCCAACATTTGGAGTTTCTTTTACGTTCACTTTCAATGATAATGGTAAACAGGATAAATGCAGTGGTTGAATCTCCTTAACAAGGGCATAAGTAGAAATAATGTACAAACCTAACAGATATTCAAATCCATCTCAACTCTGTCCAAAATTTTTAAAAATCCTTTAGTTCGTTGCCTTTAGTTATGCTTTAAGTGTCCACATCTCTGCTGCCTGGACATTAGCTTTAAAGTGTAACTCCAGGCAACATTTTTGAGTGTTCTGTGTCCCAAGGGTGAGATTTCTCTTCATTTCTTATCCTGGAGACACAACAGGATATTTGAGGATCTCTCTCTAAAGTGAGGGGAAAGAAATCCTCCCTTAGACATTAGTCACCATAACTGCCAGATAAGGAGGTAAGGGACTTTTCTGTGCAATATCATTGAGCAGGTATTACTTCTTTTGTTATTTTAAACAAAAGAAAATACAGTGGAACCTTGGTTAACGTGTAATGCGGTTAACAAGCGTTTTAAAACACAAGCAACTTTTTTTTTTTAAATTCTGACTCGGTTTGCGAGTGTTGTCTTGCATAACAAGCAGAATTCAAGCTCATGGGGTGTGCAGTACCGCATTTGGCCAGAGGTGCGGGGCCGGAGATCAACGGAGAGATCTCCTCCTGAGCTGGCGGACTCCACTGAGGGGATCCGCCTCGTGTGAATAAGGCCTTAAGCAACAACTTCTATAAAATGCAGCTTTAATAAGGTTGCAATATTATTGATCATGACTTGTAGTAGCGTGACTTGAGGTTATTCATGGTGCCAACATCCAAAGAAGAATATTTTAATTTTTCCTCTTCTCGAGTCCTCTGCTGATGTCCTATAAAGAGGAATCGTGCATGATCGCTCCTGAGCCCCGCTCTGTGTGTCCATTGACAGCCCCTCCCCCACTTTCACCTCACTGGCTGTAACTGACAGCAGTAGGAGCCAATGGTACCAGCCACTGTCACAGAGCCAATGAGGAGAGAGTGGAGAGAGCCGCTGCTCTTTTGCACATCGCTGGATTGAGATCTGGCTCAGGTAATTATTTAGAGGCTATCTTCCTCATCCGGGACCCTACACACGGCTCTGTCCTTTTAACCCCCATTATCTGTACTGGCTATTGAAGGCATTGCCTTTTTGAGCTCTAGATCTTTCTTCAATTATTGGACAGCCTATCTTACTGGTTGAGTTCTGAGTGTTAATTGCCAGTTTAAACTGCTATGATAGATTACCCTCTATCAAAAGTGTGTTGTCAACTACAAGTCCCGGATTATTATGGTTACCAATAGACTTGTGCACAACGGAAAATTTTGTTTAGTTTTCGGTTCATTGTCATTCGTAAAATACATAATTTCGTTCTGTTATATTTGTTATCTTAGTTACGTTAATTCATTTTCAGGTAATTTGTTATTTCTGTAGAGCAGGGATATGCAATTAGCGGACCTCCAGCTGTTGCAAAACTACAAGTCCCATCATGCCTCTGCCTCTGGGTGTCATGCTTGTGGCTGTCAGAGTCTTGCTATGCCTCATGGGACTTGTAGTTCTGCAACAGCTGGAGGTCCGCTAATTGCATATCCCTGCTGTAGAGTGTCAATATTCATTATACTGAATCTCAAATTATGTTGACTTCATTCGTTATATCCATTATAATTTCTTTTGTATTAGTTGAAATTCGATATTTATGTATGTATATATATTCGTGATAATGATTCGTAGTTTGGAAAGTCGTTTGTTTATTGAATCTATTAACATACACAATGACAATATCTCTTCTCCTCTGCTCAAATACAATACAACACCCTTCTCACTCAGTTCTCAGGAATGCACTTTGCCAGTAATCCAACCTCCAGCACAAAATTAATCAGCTGATTGGACTGTAAGATTTACTTTGAGTTGACTTTTGTTTCATTAGATATTTAACGAATTACCAAATTATGTCGAATTCATTCCTTATATTCGCTATAATTTAATTTGTATTAGTTGAAATTCGTTATTTTTTTATTCAGACATTCGGATGTCTAAAAGATGCAACATTTTGCCAAATTTCGATTTATTACGAAACAAATTGCACATGCCTAGTTACCAACCACTGTCAGTTTTAGGCCTGTTCAGCCATTGAGTTTTACTATTTCAATACTGGGGTTTCTTTGTTTGACCCCTACAATATACTACTTTGAAGAATTCTTGTATTATATCGGTAAGCTCCTGAAGAAGCACAATTTGTGCGCGCAACACGTGGAGCGGAAAATCTTCCTGTGACCTCATATTGTGACTCAACCACTCCTTGCACTTTATTCCTCTTGGATGCTGCTATTGTATATTTCTAATTAGACCCTATTGGATTAGAATATAATATTAGGAGGTTCTACTTGAGTCCTTGCGGTCATGTACTAATATGATGTGTTTTCTTTTTATGTGTTGTAAATTACGATTTTAACTTTATCCAATTAAAATTTCCAATTTTTTATCCTATGTGTGTGCCTATAAAGTCCATTTTTGCTTTTCCATATTTTTTCCATTCATATCGGGACGTTGGCATGTTGTTACTAGTGTATCCAAAGTGTCACCTTGTAAGGATACACGTTAAATTTCATAAAACCTTTTTGACAAGTATTTGGAGGGGCTGGTGGGGACTGCATGCACAAGGATTTTAACCTTAATGGTAAAACACCTTCTGCCTTTAGAACCACTTTAAAACCATACAGTAAAATATTGTGTATTCGCATGCCAAGTAATATTAAATAGGATACATTGTTTACAGCAAATGTATTCTATACTGTAATTGTGTAATACATTAGTTTTATTAGTTTTATTAATTTAAAAAGTAGCCATAACAATACAACACAAAAAAAAAAACAAAAAAAAACAGAAAACCACATAGGTGTGCGCAGCCTACTGTATTAGGGTGTGCACCCCAAAGCTCAAACACGTGCGCACGTGTGTGTGTGTATATGTATATATATCTATATATAGAGATCTATATATATATATATATATCTCTATATATATATATCTCTATATATATATAGATATATCTATATATAGATAGATATATCTATCTATCTATCTATATATATCTATATATATATATATATATATATATATATATAGATATATATATCTCTATATCTATCTATCTATATATATATATATATATATATATATATATATATATATATATATATATATATATAATTATATAGCAGTAGGGCAATTGACAGTGTCGGTAGAGCAATGGACTATGTCAGCAGGGCAGATATAGGTGTCAGTATTTTTATTATTTTTTTATTATTACTTTTTTACATTTGTATTTTTTAAATAATTTTTTACAATAATTATTATTGTTTTTTTTTTACAATTTTTTAGGAGCCCCATTGGGGGGACTTTGGTGAAATATCAGGGGTCTAAACAGACCCCTGTTATCTCACTTTTGAGACAGAGAAAGGGACTGAGGACAGAGATTCCCCAGTCCCTTTCTCTGCAGCCAAGCAGCAGGGGAAATCTTCACAGCACAGGGTGATTAGGGTGTGCCCAGGCACACCTGGCACACCCTGTGCGCACGCCTATGGAAAACCATATGGGTTTCATAGACACCTAAAATACTGTAAATTGTAGTTACAAACATATACTAAAAAGTATACTATACTGTAATTGTGTGTGACACCTATAACTGCATGTTATTGTCATACATGACACATATCTGGCCCACTACATCACAGAGATAGTGTCCAAGTGCTCAACGCATTTCAAGACTTCCTCTTCTTTAGTGGCAGCTCAATGGACAAAAAAGGTAAGTAGATGATTCACACAGTATGTGGACAAAATAGCCTGCGAGTAAAACATTCCTGCATTCCTATACCTGCCAAAGGGGAGAGAAGGGAGGCTCAACTGCACCAGATCCTGACAGTGCTTTATATGGTAGGCAAAGGGACCACACAGCGGCATGGTCGATCACAAAATCGGCCAAAAACACAGAGGAGCCAGCAGTAAATAAATCCGTAAATTCCAATAGAAGGAGACGGCACTCCAAATCCCTAGTAAATGGTTTATTAGGTACACATCAAATCTATATAGAAAAGGGTACAGCTTTGGAGCTGTGATCAAGGCGGATGTGCCAAAACATTAGCCCCTTGTACCCTTTTATTTGTAATAATAATAATAACTTAAAATAAAAAATAACTTTAAATAAAAACATAAAATATAAAATAATAATAACTTAAAAAAAATGTGAGCAACAACTACTATAAAATGCAACTTAATAAGATTGCAATATTATTAATCAACGAGTGCAGTATTATTGATCTCAAATTGCAGAGACACCCAGAAAAGATATAAGGGGTGAGGGGGTGAGAGGTTGAGGGTGAGAGAGGTGGGAGAGAGATCACTGTATTTCTACTTTACACATTTTAAATCTGCATAGTAGCAAATAATACAACAAATAAGTGTTATTTTTTTGTATGTTATATCCATACAGGTCACATTGGAACATCAAAGATTGTGTAAGTCGTTTAGGCTTAGACACTGTGGCCATTAAAAAATATCTGAGCAAAGTAAACTGGTTTTGTTTTGTCCTCTTCGGATTCCTTAAGTGCAACTTTGACCGTTTCTTCCATAACTCAGACCAGGAAATGGGAAACAATTTTAGATAGAGTGCTGAGAATTGGTAAAGGCTTGCCAGTTCCCTATCCACAAATTAGAAACAGGATCTGGGCCTCAGGTTTGGAAGGCATTCAGGAACAGGAAACAAAATTCAGCCAGGCATCAGTCTCACAGCTGTCAGGAGCCCCGGTGAAACCATTTGAATGATCACGTGCTGCCATCTGGAGGTGCGTGAGTGTATGACACAATGCAATAATAAAATGTATTTGTTGTTGATGTTTTTATGGTATTATTAAGCCTCATGCACACTGGATGTTTTTGGACATTTTTATAGCTGCTGTTTTTGGCTTTAGACGTGTTTTTTTTTAAGTCAATAAACTCTCCAGCATGTTATTCTATGTGTCCATGCACACATAGGCTGTTATCAACTGTTTTTGTCTGGGGCTTTTTTTTGACTGTAACAAAACCCCCAAACTAGTGGGTTCTGAGAGGAGTTTTTCAGCTGTAAAAAAGTTCTAACGTCAATAAACGCCGGTGAACGCCGATAAACACCGATAAACGCGGCTCACTGGCGTGTTTTAACGTTTTTATCCTTTAGGGCTCATGCACACAGGATGTTTTTACAGCTGCTGTTAGGGGCGTTTGACTTTTTTTTAACTGCCAGGAGCAGTAAAAACGAAAAACGCCACAAAACGCGGCTAAACGTGTCAAGCCGTGTTTAGCTGCATTTGATGTTCTTAGGCATCTTTACATTAACGCCTAACGCCAAAAAAAACACGGGAAAACGCGCAATAGCCCAAATGTAAAAATGTAGCTAAGCGCGTTTTTTAGCGCTGGCATTTTTAAAATCCTGTGTGCATGAGCCCTTACTAATAGCAGAGAGGTGGTTTCTGTCTAAAAAAAACACTATGGCAAAAAACGCTGAAAAGCACTGAAAAACTCATTACAAAGCTACTGGCGTTTTTATAACGTTTTTAGAACGTCCACTGTGCATGAGGCCTTATAGTTTCCTCTTTCCTGAAAATAGTGCTGACATAATTTTTAGAACTTCACAGAATAATCAGAATCATTTACAGCATTCCCTGCTACAGAGGAGAGTACAGATCAGTGACGGTGCGTCCATAAGTGCGCACGGGCGCCGCCCCCTCTCTCCTGCCACCCCCCTCTAGCACCAATAAATAGATTCATGCACTGCATGAATCTATCTATGGCCGCCGCTGCCACCCCCTATTCAGGCGCCCGGCCCCTTTTCTGGTGCAGGGCGCCTGAATTACAGCGGCGGGGGGTGGTTTTGAAGCACCTGATTAGAGCCATAGGCTCTAATAGGCATCAAAAAAGGTGACCTGTGAACACCATGCTGGGCGCTCACAGGTCACTCAGCTGTGTTAGGAAAGCGAATATTCATTGGCTTTTATAACACTAAACCCCCTCTCCGCCAATCAGGTGCTCGGATCTGTTACCCATCATCTGATTGGCTGAAACGACAGGCACTGTGATTGGACGCCAGGCGTCCAATCATAGCAGAGGATGGGAAGATGGGCAATTGATGGGCACAGCGGCGGCAGTTGATGGCACAGTGGGAGCAATTGATGCGTACAGTGGCGGCAATTGATGGGCACAGTGGCGACAATTGATGGGCACAGTGGCTGCATTTTATGGGGCACAGTGGCTGCAATTGATGGCACAGTGCCGGCAATTGATGGGCACAGTGGCTGCATTTGATGGCACAGTGGCTGCGTTTGATGAGCACAGTGGCGGCAATTGATAGGCACAGTGGCTGCATTTTATGGGGCACAATGACTGCAATTGATGGCACAGTGGCTGCGTTTGATGGCACAGTGGCGGCAATTGATGGGCACAGTGGCTGGGTTTGATAGGCACAGTGGCTGGGCTTGATAGGCACAGTGGCTACGTTTGATGGCACAGTGGCGGAAATTGATGGGCACAGTGGCTGCGATTGATGGCACAGTGGCTGTGATTGATGGCACATTGAGGCTGCAATTGATGTTTTTTTTTCAGAATTGTTCAGTTTGTTTGCGCCCCGCAAAAAATTTGAATGGGTACGCGATTACATATTTTTCTGTGGCCGTGAAGCAAAGAATCGCAGTTGCAGCATGTGTACAGCACTGAGCGGCTGCTAGAGATGTGCACAACGAAAAAATGTGCTTCGTTTCGGATTCATTTGTTAAAGTGGTACTAAAGCCTTAAAGTTTTTCACCTTAATGCATTCTATACCTTTAGGTGAAAAACCTTTTGTGCTTCAGCAGCCCCTCAGACCCCCACTTTTTCTTACCTGAGCCGATCCAGCAAAGTGCACGATAGCAGCAGCCCCAGCCGCTGTCGTCCTTCTTATTGAACAGATTGATAGCAGCGGATTCACCACTGCTGTCCATCAAAAGCTGTGACAGGGAGAAGGGGGGGGGGCACCAGCTGAAGAGGAGAGGCCTGGAATGCTGACGGGGGACCCCAGAAGAAAAGGATCAGGGCTGCCCTGTGCAGATATGTTTGTTATTTTAATTTTTAAAAAAAGAGCCTTTAGTACAGTGGTTCTCAACCTGGAGGTCGGGACCCCCTCGAAGGTCGAATGACGATTTGCCAGGGCTCACTGAATCCTGGGCTGTTCCTGAAGCCCGCACCGCTCTCCCAGCTTTTTCGCGACTGCCCAACTGGGCTTTACCTGGAGCCTGTGGCCGCCCACTCAGCCTCTTCGCAGCCGCCCATTCAGTTCATGGGATGGGTAGGGGGCAGAGACTAGGGGTCAGCTGACTGGTGAGGAATGTGAAGTGGGAAAGGCTGGAGGAGACCCTATCCCCTGATTTCGGTATAGATGTCACTGCTGTTAGACACCACAGAGCTGGAGACACAGTGAGTAACACTACCTGTGATTACAGTTGCCATTAAAAGTCCCCACTACAGTTCTCAGATCAGCAGATGACCTTGATCAAGAGCACCCAAGTTGGCTAAACAGAACTCCCCCCAACACTGCCACTCACCCCATCCCCCCCACGCCCCACCAAGGAGTAAAAATAGAGAATACATGGAAGGTAGAGGAAAAGAGGGGGAAGGACAAAGAAAGGGAGAGAGAAAATAAGAGCAAGAACAAGAAAGGCGGCTAGAGAGAGGGATGGGGGAAATAAAAAAACAAGAAATTAGGATAGAGAGAGAGAAAAAAGGGAAAGAAAGGAACAAAGAGAATGGTACATCCTAAAATGTACCATAAGGGGTTTAATACTGTAAGAGTGGAAGGGACTCGGGGAGCTCTAAATGTCCATGGGTTAGGGGCGCAAATTACTTGTCTTGCCTTGGGTGCTGACAACCCACGCTACGAAAATAATTTTACTGTTAGGGGTCCCCACGACTTGGGAAATTTTATCAAGGGGTCACGGCACTAGAGAGGTTGGGAACCACTGCTTTAGTAACACTTTAAGTAAATCTTTTCATTCATTCATTTCATCATATTCATTAGTAGGGATGAGCTTCGAGTTTGAGTCGAACGTAAGTTGGACTCCAACATCGGCCGTTCAACGGTTCGTCAAATTACGAACATTATGGGCCGTTCGCGCCAAATTCGTCACGGCCCATAATTCACATCGCAGTACATTGCTGGCTGATGATTGGCCAAGCATGCACTATGACCCGCATGCTTGGCCAATCACAGCGCGGTAAGAACGGAGAGCCATAATTGGCCAAAGGCAGGGTGGCTTTGGCCAATTATGCCTCAGGGCATTTAGTACACGCCCCACACTATATAAGGCCACCTGGAAGTCGGCCTTGTGTAGTGTGTTCTGGCGTGCTTAGAGATAGAGAGAGAGAGACAGTGTCATTCCATTTGAGTTAGATAGAGCAGGCAGGCGAGTCAGTTAGCTGTAGTCAGTGTATTTAGTATATATATGCATCCCAGGTGTATATATATATATATATATATATATATAGATAGATAGATAGATAGATAGATAGATAGATAGATAGATAGATAGATAGATAGATAGATAGATATACACTGTATTCAGTTTAACTAGATTGGTTCCTGTTATTCTCTTTCTAATATACTTACAGACAGGCAGCTGCAGTATTTTCAGTCAGTGTACTGTATCCTGTGCACAGTGTGCAACTAAAACTCACTACAGGCAATTGCTGGTGTTCTCTTCCTAATAATACCACAGGCAGGCAGCTGCAGTATTTTCAGTCAATGTATTGTATCCGGTACACAGTGTGCAACTAAAGCTAACTGCAGACAATTGCTTGTGTTCTCTTCCTAATAATACCACAGGTAGGCAGTGGATTCAGCTAGCTGCAGTATATTAGTGTACTGTATACTGGGGACAGTGTGCAGCTAAAGCTCACTGCAGACAATTCCTGTTGTTTTCTTCCTAATAATACTACAGGCAGGCAGGCGATTCAGCTATATCAGTATATATATCAGCTATCAGTATATTTATACATCCCAGCTTTGTGCAGCTACATCTCACTGCAGGCCATTCCTTGTGTACCTATTCCAATATATGAGACAATATGTCTGGAAGGCCAACAAGGAGAGGCAGACAGTCACAGGCCAATAAAAGAGGGCAAGCAGGCTCTTAGTCTAGAGGCAACAGTGCTGGTTGAGGACATGGTGCATCCTCATCAGCACGTGGCCATGGGGCACGCTTGTCCTTTTTCTCGGCAGCTGGCCGTATTGAGCCACAACATGCCGAAGAGTTGGTAGAGTGGATGACCAAGCCGTCCTCATCCTCCTCATCCTCTGTCACCCAGGCTACCTTGGCTGCCAATGCAGGCGCCAAAGCGGCCTATTCCTTGGACTCGAGGTCATCATCAGTTACTCCTTCCCTAGCCCCACCGGAGGAGTCCTCCAAACTGTTCGACCAGTGTCGGGTACATGCTGCAGGAGGATGCGCAGCATTTTAAAGGCTCCGATAAAGGTACCCAGCTTGAGGAAGGCAGTAACGTGAGCCCAGAGAGAGGAGTTGCCCAAGGAGGACAACAAACTGGCAGTCATGTTCCCCCAGCTGCAGCATACTGCCAGGTTTGCTCCAGTGACGAGGAGGGAGGGGATGATGAGCTCACTGACTCTATGTGGGTGCCTGATAGGAGAGAGGAGGAGGAGGCGGAGGAGGAGAAGGAGGCACATCTCCAAAGAGGCAGGATTGCCTCCAGGGGCCAGCTTAAGGGCAGCCAACCGACTGCATCACACCGCAGAGCTCTGCAAGTGCAGGGTACTGGTTACTCCGCGCGTTATTCGAAAAGTTCTTTGGTGTGGACCTTTTTTGAGATGTGTGCAGCAGATCGCACCGTTGCTATTTGAAACATATGTCTGAAGTGTATCAAGCGTGGACTAGACTGCAAGCGCTTGGGCACCACATGCTTAATCAGACATATGTCGAGCTCCCATGCAGCCCATTGGCAACACTACCTAAAAGACCCACACCAAAGAACAAGGCGGACCTCTCCTTGCTCCTCCTCATCAGCTGGGATCTCCAACCCCACTATACCTTCAGTCCTCTCAGAAACCTGCACTGAGAGTAATGAAGGTGTAGAATTGGTGTGCCACTGCCAAGTACTTGCGGGCAATCTGCTATCGGTACACCAACGTCTGATTCTAGCAGGCAGATTTCCCTACCCTAGTTGCTCCACCGGTGAAAGAAGTTCGCTTCCAGCCATCCACATGCCCAGCGGTTGAATGCTAGCTTGGCTAAATTGCTAGCACTTCAACTGCTGCTTTTTCAGTTGGTAGACTCTGCCCCCTTCCGTGAGTTTGTGGAATGTGCAGTACCTCAGTGGCAGGTTCCCAAACACCACTTTTTTTACAGAAGGCTGTCTACCGGCATGTGGAAGGCAATGTCCATGCCTCGCTGGGCAGGGCGGTCAGCGGTAAGGTTCATATTACCGCTGACTCATGGTCCAGCAGGCATGGACAGGGACGTTACCTATCTTTCACCGTGCATTGGGTGACTCTGCTGGCAGCTGGGAAGGATGAAGGACAGGGTGCAGTAGTGTTGGAGGTTGTTCTGCCAAAATTCTACTAGTGGTGATTCTGCCACACCTCTTTTCTCCACCCCCTCCTCTTCTTCTTCCTCCATGGCCTCTTCCTGTGCTGATTTGTCCTCGGAACCAGCGGTGCTCCGTAGCCGTTCAAGGGGCTGCCATGTGGTGCTTGAGCTGGTGTGCTTGGGGGGACAGGAGCCACACTAGGGCAGAGATTCTGTCAGCTCTGCAGGGGCAGGCTCAGAGGTGGCTGACGCCATGCCAGCTTAATCCAGGAATGGTGGTTTGCGACAATGGCACCAATCTCCTCTCCGCCCTCCGACAGGGACAACTGACCCATGTGCCCTGTTTGGCTCACGTCCTTAACTTGGTGGTGCAACGGTTCTTGGGCAGGTACCCGGGCTTACAGGATGTCCTGAGGCATACCAGGAAAGTCTGAGTGCATTTCTGCCAGTCATATAATGCCAGTGCTCGACTGGCTGACCTCCAAAAGGAATTTAACCTGCCCAAGAACCGCCTAATCTGTGACATGCCCACCAGCTGGAACTCAACGTTGGCCATGCTGCAGCGGCTGCACACGCAGCAGAGGGCCATCAATGAGTACCTGTGCGACTATGGCACCAGGACAGGGTCAGAGGAGCTTGTTTTTTTCCCCACGCCAGTGGGCCATGATCAGGGATGCATGCACTGTCCTGTCACCATTTGAGGAGGCCACAAGGATGGTGAGCAGTGACAGTGCATGCATCTGTGAAACTGTCCCTCTTGTCCACCTGTTGGAGCACACGCTGCATGGAATAATGGACAGGGAACTTGAGGCAGAACAGAGGCAGGAAGAGGAGGACTTCCTTACCTCTCAAGGCCCCCTTTATCCAGACAGTGTTCCTGCGTGCCTGCTGATCACACAGGAAGAGGACGAGGAGGACGTGTCAGTGTGGAGGTGGAGCCTAGCACTCAGCATCAGCAGCAGTCTTCAATGGATCATTTACAGTCTGAAGAAACCCATGGACTTGTACGTGGCTGGGAGGAGGTGGCTGTGGATCATGTCGTCCTTAGTGACCCAGAGGACTCCGGACCGAATGCCTCAGCAAACCTACGCTGCATGGCCTCCCTGATCCTGCAAAGCCTGCGGAAGGATCCTCATATTCATGGTATCATGGAGAGGGATCATTACTGGCTGGCAACCCTCCTTGATCCACGTTACAAGGGTAAGGTTGCGGACCTTATCTTGCCGTCGCAGAGGGAGCAGAGGATGAAGCATCTTCAGGAGGCCTTGCAGAAAGGTTTGTGCAACACGTTTCCAAAGCCTGGGAGGTTACAATTTCCTGGTCATCCTGGACAACGTGTTGCTGAGGCTTCGTTCAGTCACAGAAGGAGCGGTGGAGAAGGTGGCCGTCTGACTGATGCGTTCAGACAATTTTTTAGTCCGCAGCCCCAAGGTATGATCGGTTCCAGCAACCATCGCCAGCGTCTGATTCACATGGTGCAGGAATACCTAGGGGCAAGATCAGACTTGGACACCTTTCCCATCGAAAATCCTCTGGGTTACTGGGTCTTGAGGATGGATAACTGGCCAGAGCTTGCACAGTATGCAATTGAGCTACTGGCCTGTCCTGCATCCAGTATTCTTTCAGAACGCACATTCAGTGCTGCTGGAGGCTTTGTAACTGATCACAGGGTGCGCCTGTCCACCAAAGGCCCAATTTTTCAGCTGCTGTTTAACAGGGGCGTGTAATTACAATTTTTGATACATTACTTTGCAGCAGGGCTCATTCCTGCGCTCCAACTAGAGTATCTGTGAGGGGTTGCAGTGTTGTGGCACCAGCACCAGTGCCTAAGGCCCAATTTTTCAGCTCCTGTTTAACAGGGGCGTGTAATTACAATTTATGATGCAATACTTTGCAGCAGGGCTCATTCCTGCACTCCAACTAGAGTATCTGTGAGGGGTTGCAGTGTTGTGGCACCACTTTTTTTCCTTTAGAAATGTCATTTTGAGCAGGGACTGTTCTAAACACAGGAAACACGAGCCACTAAACATGCGTACTATAGACACCTCCCAGGCACGATATTTAAAGGAATATTTCACTTTTATTTTTTCACTTTAAGCATCATTAAAATCACTGCTCCCAAAAAAGTCAGTTTTTAAAACTTTTTTTTGCATTGATACATGTACCCTGGGGCAGGACCTGGGTCCCCAAACCCTATTAAGGACAATAACTTGCATATTAGCCTTTAAAATTTGCACTTTTGATTTCTCACGTTCGAGTCCCATAGACTTTAACAGGGTTCGAAAGTTTGCGCGAACTTTCGGTCCATTCGAATGTTCTGATGTGAACCGAACTGGGGGGTGTTTGGCTCATCCCTATTCCTTATGTTAGAATTATTTGTTTTTGGAATTTGTTTCTTATTTTAATTGTTCGGAATAGATTTTTAAGGTTATTTTGGAAGATTGGCTATATTTGTTTTAATATGTTAATTCATTTTTGAGGATATTATTTATTATCCCTGCTAGTCCAACCCACAAAGAGCAATGAAATGAGCTGATTGGACGATATTGACTGGAGTCATGTGCATCTGAATGAACAAAATTAATTTTGAACTGGTTCCTTATGTTATGATTCAGACATTGTGATGGATCCACCCCCATCCAACCCAAACACAAAAGGTAGGAATCATCTTAATTCACTTTTATTCCCTACTGTATTTATTGCAATATGTTTCCAATTCTTATGTAGTGCATATTTTATAATAATGAAAAATGTTAATGCAAAATAAAAACAAAATGGATCTGAATCAATTCAAATCATTAGTTATGTTGTTATTTTATTTCTGAAGCTTCAAACATTAACAAAAGGCTCAAATTATTGTATCGTGTCATCCGAATAAGATGGATAAATATGAATTAATTTGTTTTGTTATAATATATTTTGGGTTTGTTGAAGTTTGTTACTATTGTGATTCGGAGATTCGGATACCCCCAAATCTCCAAATAACGAGAATTTTGTCAGTTTTTTGACTCGTAAAACCGCAGCTCAGTGGTCTGATTTTACTTTTCTCTGCCTGCAAGAGGGTGAGCGGAGCGGTACAGCAGTGTATCCTTGCCGACTATTTCGAATTGTATGCCCCAGTAGTTCTTTGGGCTACGCCAAACAATGAACTGGGTCACTAACCCCGGGACGTGGGGTAACACGTTCTCCCCAATATTGGCATTGGCAGGGCTGTGGTCATTTGAAGAATAAAACATTAAGGTGGTCCTTCAACCCAGAGATGAGCCATTTGTGTGCAGTACAAAAATATGTGATTCCTCTATAAGATGCTTCCTCCCATGCAGTAGTGTATTTAGGTTTTGTGCTTCCCTAGGCCTGACTAAACTCCTGCACCCCTAATTTAAATATGACCCACCCCTTCCTGTCAAGTCCACACCCCTTGCTGTTTAAGACCCGCCCTGACATTTTCGAGTGGGGACACTAGTTCTGAGGGCCTGGGGGGGGGCAATGGATTCCCTTAATTTGCATAGATTTCCTGTTTGGCTATGGGGCAGGAAGTGAAGGGAAATCTCTGCAATGGGACAGGGATGGTATAAAATAAATTGACAGGGGTTATATCCCTCTCTTACTCTATCCAGGGGTTATAACCCTCTCTTACTCGATCATATGGTTCTACTTTAAGCACAAATTTATGATAATTTTATGGAGAGGACTAAGAAGATATAACCATGCCAATGGTGCAGCAGAAAATATATAGCACAGTGAGGAAGGTTTGTGGTCCAGGATGATAGGACAGTCAAAATTAGAAGCGGCACCCCTCCCCCCCCCCACAGTTGCGGAATGCCAGCTGCACGCATACCAGAAGCAGTGAGGCTGCTTTATGGGGGCGCTAGACTAATTTGCCTCTCAACCCGGTCCACCCCATAGGACTGATGCTACACTAACTTTCTGTGCTGCCCCCCTGCAAAGTGCTGCCCTAGGCCTGGGCCTTGTTGGCCTAGGCCAGGATACAGCGTTGCTCCCATGTCATACACACTAGCACTGATCTATGTGTTGCATTCATTGGGACATGCAGAGCCTCTGCCCACTCCACCAATCAGCGTACTGCTGTTACCCCCCCCCCAGTGACAGTCCCGCCGAGCACATAGCACAGACCTCATAAGTGCTCGCACTTAACTCTTTTCTTCTCTTCTTTCTACCTAGTGATCAGGCAATAGATCTCTGTAATGCTAGTCTGCTAGACCTGAGGAGACAGACAGCTAGGGAGGCAGTCAGAGCACCGATCCCCTCGCTACGGGAGCACCTCACACCTAACCAGGTACCACGCCAAAGACTAGTTGCTGTTCTTCCTTGTGATTACTCATGGCAACTACCTCTTCTTCCTTGCCTCAACAAGTAAACATCTGTCATAGCGGTGTTACACCTACTCCGTCATGCCGTTATAGGTTTTTTAGGGACATGCCAAAACCCAACATGCACCTCTTGAATAACAAGTCTATACATGGTTAGACTCGAATGGAGAAGTCCACATTCTTGGGGTGTCTGGACCAGTAGCAGCTGAGGCTCCATTTTGGGGGTGCAGTAAAAAAAACCTGCGCAACCCCCCCTGCTCGCTCATCCCTCCATCATGTTCGCACCCTAGCCCCACACTTACCCCATATAGGTCGCGGGCATCGCCGGATCCTTCCGGGATCTTCTCCTCCTTGGTGACTTCCCGGGGCGGCTTCCCCTGAGTCTCCTCCTTGGTGATTTCCTCCTCGGCAGGCCAGTATGGTTGCTTCTCCTCTTGGCCAATCGGGTCTTAGGACACACTTCCTGATTGGCCACGTGCTTAAAAAATAAATAAAAACCCCATTGAAATCCGGCGCTCTGCATGTAGATTAGGGGCTTGACGCATGGATTAGGGGGGGCAGCCTAATTCGTATGGACGGGCTGCCACTGGTCCCGACAGATCGGTGCTCCAGAGTGGATCACAGGTCCCAACAGGTCTCTGCATGTATCCTTGGTTGCATGTGTCCTCCCTAGGATCCGGACTTCTTCCCTTCCCTAGAACACGGGAGGAAAGCTCACAAACACACTCGGGAAAGGTGGCCAAAACATTAACCCTTTCCCCCTAACCTAGGTAGCCTGATACTAAAGATACAGAAGGTCACCTGCTTACATGCTCACCACAAAATGGCCTTGCATGATATTCCTAGAATGTAATGCTACAGAAAGACATCAGATAATAAAGACAGGATAGGATATAGTCAGAGACTTCAGAACATGCTCCTAGCCACTTCAAGACCTCAGTACAATACCTTTATATAAATTACGACTTTGAAGTGGTTTATCAGGGTTATGCATGAAGCCATAACCTCGGTATTTTTATTTCAGCCAGTGGCTGGCTTTCTCTTGAAAACTTAGGTGGCTCATGAGCCTCTGGACAGCTTTCAGAAGCAGCATTTCTCAGGCTTATCGTTTCCACCGACTTGCCCAAGAAACAATCCAAAGGTGTGGCCAGCTGGTCCCAGAGGTGATCAAAAACTATACTGTCTTTGATCACCTCTATGGCTTTGGAGGACCAGACCAACATGGTGACGTCACTTACGATTCAGGGCAGAAGTCCAAAAAAATTTTTTGGGGATCTTTTGTTTTTAAAGATAAAGAGATTTGGGGTCTTTTTGACTCCAGAGCTCTCCATAAAGAGGACCTGTCATACTTATTTCTATTACAAGGGATGTTTACATTCCTTGTAATAGGAATAAAAGTGATAAAAAAAATCAATGGGACAGTGTAAAAATAAAAAGTAAAATAAATGAGGAAAAAAAATGAAAGCACCCCATCCCTCCATGCTCGCGCGCAGAAGCGAGCGCATACGTAAACTGTATTTACACCACACATGTGAGGTATCGCCGCCAATGTTAGAGCGAGAGCAATAATTCTCGTGCTAGACCTTCTCTGTAACTCTAAACAGGTAACCTGTAAAGGCATTTAAAACGTCACCTATGGGGATTTTTAAGTACCATAGTTTGTCGCCATTCCACGAGTGTACGCACCTTTAAATCATAACATGTTAGGTATCTATTTACTCTGCGTAACATCATCTTTCACATTTTACAAAAAAATTGGGGCATATCGTGTGGGGGTTTTTTTTCAATTTATTAAAGTGTATCTATATATATATATATATATATATATATATATATATATATATATATCTGGGTATTTTTTTAAATCTGGTGCCGTGTGTTGCCGAGTAAACCGGAACTGACGTTGTGACGTCACTTCCAGGTTACTACATCGGAGACCCGATCAAAGCCGAATATGGCTTTGTTCAGGTCGCTGGCCAGCCGGCAGACATGTCGGCCGGTCGCTCGGGTCTCCCGGTGGGATGGGAGACCTGAGTACAACCACTTCAACAAAATGACATACAGGTTTGTGATTTTGCGTGGTTTAAAGAACATAACTGACATACTAGACTGTTAGTCTGGTATGGATTTTAATGGGTATCTCCACAGAAAAAAAATGAGTAAAGTCCCCCTAAAACTCCATACCAGACTCTTAGTCTGAGCATGCAGCTTGGCTGGCCAGGAAAAGGGGGACACAAGCCTTGACCCCCCCCGACCATCCCAGTCCACGTGCCTTTGACATGGGGGGTGCCTTGCCAAGAGAGATCCCCCCTTGGCAAAGAACCTCATCCCGATGTTGTTGAGGACAAGAGACTCTATCCCACATCCTAAACTGCAATGATGGAACAATTGCAACCCTCCAACTAATCGTGCAGCCCTGTGCCTCCTCTGCACTTCTCTGCAATCTTCCTCGTACTGAAAAGAAATCGCTACTAAGACCAGACCCAATAGTCCACTAGTTGCCTACATTTTCGGAGGAAAGAGACTACGATGACAGCACTTATCTCCACTGTGGTCATTTACAACAACACAAGCCAACAGATACAATTGTACTCCCTCTTCTCTGAATTACAAGGGGGTTGGTTGGTGGGTGGGTGGGTCTGTGCTCTTTTCCGTACAGAGGGGGTTGGAGAGGAGAACAGAGGAGGCACAGGGCTGCACAATTAGATGGAGGGCTTCATCCAATTGTGCTGCAGAATGAAGAGGTGGGTGGGGGTGGCCTCTGTGTTGACATTATATCATGGGAATGCCCATAAACTGTAGACATGTGCAATTCATTTCATTCTGAATTAGTTTTTTTAATGAATTTCAACAAATTCATTGATTCGGAAATATCCTAATTAACGAAAACCCGTTTAACAAATTTTTCCGAATATTCGTGAATTCGAAAATTTGTAAATTCTTACATTCGTACATTTGAAAATTCGTAAATTCGCACAATCGTACATTCGGAAATTCGTACATTCGTAAATTCCTAAATTTGCACATTTATACATTCGTAAATTTGTACTTTTATAGATTCGTAAATTCATAAATTCGTACATTCGTAAATTCTTAAATTCGCACATTCGTACATTCGTACATTCGTAAATTCGTACATTCGTAAATTCGTACATTCGTAAATTTGTAAATTTGTAAATTCGGAAATCTCAAATAATAATTACCTAATAATAACTTAACTATTACTAACTATTAAATTATAGGTATTGTAATTTCCTTTCAAACGTGGCTCTTATGCCCCGTACACACGGTCGGATTTTCCGACAGAAAATGTGTGATAGGACCTTGTTGTCGGAAATTCCGACCGTGTGTAGGCTCCATCACACATTTTCCATCGGAATTTCCGACACACAAAGTTTGAGAGCTTGCTATAAAATTTTTCGATAACAAAATCCGTTGTCGGAAATTCCAATCGTGTGTACACAAATCCGACGCACAAAGCGCCACGCATGCTCAGAATAAATTAAGAGATGAAAGCTATTGGCTACTGCCCCGTTTATAGTCCCGACATATGTGTTTTATGTCACTGCATTTAGAACGATCGGATTTTCCGACAACTTTGTGTGACCGTGTCTATGCAAGACAAGTTTGAGCCAACATCCGTCGGAAAAAATCCATGGATTTTGTTGTCAGAATGCCCGATCAATGTCCGATCGTGTGTACAGGGCATTAGCAAACGAATACGAATTTATCCGAAGTTATGAATTAACCAAAATAACGAATGCCGCATCTAAACGAATGGAAAGTAATGAATTAATAATAATAAATAACAATAACAACAACTTTTTATTATTAATTATTAATTTGTTCCATTCCATTTGTTTAGATGCGGCATTCGTTATTTCAGATAATTCATAACTTCAGATAAATTTGTTACGTTCACTAACAGCCAAATTTGAAAGGAAATTACAATACCTATACCTAATTTAATAGTTAGTTAGTATTTCAGATTTTCTAATTTTTGGATTTTCTCATTTCAAATTTCCAAATTTATGAACTCTCTAATTTACGAATGTGCGAATTTATGAATATACAAGTTTTCTAATTTACGAATGTACAAATGTAAGAATTTATGAATTTACGAAATTACAATTTTACGAATGTATGAATGTACAAATTTACAATTGTACAAATATACGAATGTACGAATTTACGAATGTACGAATTTACGAATGTACAAATGTACAAATTTATGAATTGTGATCATAACGAATGACCCCAAAAACGAAAAAAAAACAAAAACGAATTAAACAAAAACGAATGAATTTTTTGGCAGTGCACATGTCTAATAAATTGTGCTTCAGCCTGGATTGAAGCTACAGCACAGCACCACAGAAATAAAATGTCAGTTTATTTCAAAACAATTGCACAGATTTGAACAGAACCAAGCGCCATGTGCACTGGGTCAACTGGGGGATTCAACAAGGTTTTTAAACTTCTGGCGATAGTTCTTTTTTTGTTCAGTCTGATTTTATTGAATCAAAGATGTGAGTACAGACAGCCAGCAAACTGAGATTGGTTAGTATTATAAAATATCAGTGTAAAATTCAGTCTTACAGATGCAAATTACATCAAAAGAACAGAAACATGAAAAAGATGCTTAGCACTATCTTTGGAGTCAAACTTGTTTGCAATGAAAAGGCATGGCTACAAAGAGTAAGCAAATATTCGAAGATTCATAAAAAATGTGTTTGTTGGAGGGATCACTGGTGTAAGGATCACATCAGTAATGTTTTTGCAAAGTGAAAAGGTGGGGTTCAAATAAAGAGTAACAGAGATTTGAAAGATCGTATAAGGGCTGGAGGGGGTACAGCAGGCAGGTTAGAAACAGAGGGTAGATACACTCTGTCACGGTTGGGTAGACATGGGTTCTGGATTGCTCTTACCCCACGATAGAAACTCAGGTTGAGCAGCAGAACATGGCCCATGTGGTCCAGGTGCGAGAAAAATGTTTTTCCTTTCCTACCTCCTGTGCCAACAGATGTTCTAGGTCTCTTACAGAGTCTACTTCTGTGGCTCATTCTCCAAAGGAAGACATGGTCGTTGATTCCCAATGGTGGGGAATGATCAAGGGCAATTTCAGATACTTCTTTCTTTAATTTGTGTAAGAACAGCCACGTCCAGAGAAAAAGAGGACTGTTGGTTTTATACCATGTACAGATTTCCTCTAAAGGTGTTTCATTGTGTTCATTGATTATGCTACAGGCTGTAGCAGCGTTATTCATAGGTCTTCATTAAAATTATACAACTGATCATTTTGGCAACAGCTTGTTTTTTAACTATTTCTAAGTAGTTCTACATCTAGCTGGTCTAATGGATCAACTATAACATGAATATTTGCACAGATTAGAGACTTTACTGTGATCTACTAATACCTGGAATTTCATGCTAGTTATGTGAAACGCATTCCTTCCTAAAGGTGTTATCCTAGAAATAGCAAGACTTTTAAGATATACCTTTTGGTTCAATTAGAATTTAAAGTGGAATTCCATTCTTTTTAATTATTCCTAAATGCCCACTCCACTCTGTAAAAAAATCAATTTCTACTTACCTTCTCCATGCTACAGGCTCTTCTCCTGACTTTTTTTTTACAGCAGTTCCTTCCATTTTAATAGAATGCTGCAGGCTTCAGAATTCCAAAGCCAATGGAGTTATAGGCCCTACGCACACTATACGTTTATCCCTGATTTCAGTGTTTAGGTGAATGGTACAGGTGCACCATCCAGCCCCCCTGCTGGCAGTGGCCGGATGAATGGCACGGAAGGCAAGAAGTTTACTAGAGTTGGAGCAATAAATATATAGTGACAAGCTGATGTTGATTTCTTTAAAATCTTTATTTCAAAAGGACCACTGATTAAATCCAAAGCATATATTACACTTCCATTGAGCACACTGGCTCACACTGGCTCAGACTGAGCACACTGGCTCACATACAAAATAGAGTAAAGTTAAACATCATTTATAAAAAAAAAAAAACGAGACCCCCCCCCCAGGCAGAGACCCACACTTGAAGTTCAGATCCCATAATAACGGAAACTAAAGTGGAGTGAATTAGGAAACCAGTCAGTAAATAATGTGTGTGCCAACACCACCACAGATGCAGTTCAGGGCCAATTGTGCCATCACCACCATTGATATATTACAGGGCACAGTGTGCTAACACCACCACTGATACATTTTGGGGGCCAAGTGTGCCAACACCACCACTGATACACTTTATGGCCGAGTGTGCCAACACCACCATTGATACATTTCAAGGCTGAGTGTGCCACACCACCACTAATGCATTTCAGGGCCGATTGTGCCAACACCACCACTGATCCATTTCAGGGCTGAGTGTGCCAACACCACCACTGATTCATTTCAGGGCCGAGTGTGCCGACACCACCATTAAAACATTTCAGGGGCAGGTGTGACAACACCACCACTCATACATTTTAGGGCCGAGTGTGTCCATACCACCTTTTAAACTTTTCAGGGCCAAATGTGCCAACACCACCACTGATCTATTTTAGGGCAGAGTGTGCCAACACCACCATTAAAACTGTTCAGGGCTGGGTGTGTCAACATCACCACTCATACATTTCAGGGCTGAGTGTGCCAACACCACCATTGATGCATTTCAGGGCTGGGTGTGTCAACATCACCACTCATACATTTCAGGGTTGAGTGTGCCAACACCACCATTGATACATTTCAGGACCAAGTGTGCAAACACCACCAATGATACATTTCAGGGCCACACCTCTACTTTAGAATGGCAGCGGTGAGGTTTGTCTATTTTGTTTAATTATTTTCCAATTCAGGATTTGTACTTCTTTCCCCTTCTTGTCCTAAATATTCTGTAGGTTCTAGCAACTGTGGCTACAAGTGCATGGGAATTCCAGCTCTGAGCAATACAGGTGCCATCTTGAGATACAAAAATGTTCACGCGTCTGCCAGACACGATTTGTTTTATAATGTCCAAGACTCGGTAGAGCAGCTGTCTGGCAACCTCTGGAGAATTTTCTCCCTAACTACACTTACAAATTATAAGTTAATTACATTTTGTTTGTTATTAACCACATGCAATACTTCACTTCAAAATTAAATTGAGCAGTAATAACATAACAGCAAGCTGAATTTCCGATCTGGATTTTTATATATAGTTGTTTTATAAGCCGAGGTAACAAGGTTTAGGTTAGGTTTCCATAGCAAAATAAATATTTAGTTTATCCAATAAAGATTTAGTTACCCCAGGCTGGACGTACAATTACTTTCCAAAGTCAACTAGGTTATTGGATTATTACAATATAATACAATAAAGCTTACCAGAATTAACTTTATTTATAACTCAATTTTATTATTAGGCATAATTCATTTATGTTTGTTAACCTTTAGATAATCATAAATATCTAATGTAAAGAGGAAATACATTCCGAATTCCAAGTTATAAAAACAATAATAATACATCAGCCTTTTAATATTTCCTTAAAGGAACTGTCCACTTTTAGACCACTTCCTCATTTCTAATTTTCTTCTGCTTAGCCTGCAGATAAATAGGTGTTTTATAAAATGTTCAAGTAAAATAACTATGCATTGTGGCTTTAGCATGCATTCAGATTTTATTTGCAACATTTTTGCATAATTACGTTTGTTACTAAATGTTTTATGTACTGATTTGACACTAGAGGACTTGCACTGTGGGAAGACTAATGGAGGACAAGCAACAAGTTATCAGTATTGTCTGTAGCAGTGTTTCTCAACTCCAGTCTTCAAGGCACTCCAACAGGTCAGGTTTTCAGGATTTCCCTCAGATGAAACGTCTGTGGTAATTACTAAGGCAGTGAAACTGATCAAATCACCTGTGCAAAATAATGGAGAGCCTGAAAACATGACCTGTTGGGGCGCCTTGAGGACTGGAGTTGAGAAACACTGGTCTGTAGGCTCTGTACAGCTAATCTTTTCCCCATTACTGATTTACCATGCTTTGTTGTGTCAAGCTCAGAGACCAGTAGCTATAGCATTAGAGAGACTCCCACTGGCCAGCTAGATAAGTGCAGCAGCAGCAGGCCATGGATGACACGGGCGAGGTGCGGAGTCTAAGCTGTCTAAGCACTAACCAGTGCTTACCAGAGTTCCCAATGGTAGAAATTGGTTTTGCTGAGTGTTAGTACCAAATCGCAGTCCTCAGAATCGCACCACCAGGAAGTGAGCAAGCCAGGGTTCAGTAGCAGATATAGCAGATAGGGATTAAGCGGAAGCGTAGTCAGTAAACAAGCCAAAGGTCGATAATAAGCAGTTGCAGGTTGGTATCAAGCAGAAGCGTAGTCGTGGAACAAGCCAAAGGTCGGTAAGGAGTGGTAGCAGAGATACAGATGGCAGCAGGAGCAAAAAGAGTTTTATTTTGGCTGGAGAAAGCACATTAATCTGGCAAACAGGAAGTGCAAAGGCATGGCTTAAATAAGAAATTCATGGGAGGAGCAAATGGTTCAAGGTTCAAAAGAAACAAGGTTTAAGGCAAGATCATTCAAGGAATCGTCCAGGGAGCTGTCCAGCATTTCAGGTGGCTCAGCAAGAAGAGACATTGCCAGATACAGCAGGTTCAGACCCAGGTCTTGACAGTAGGGCTTTGCTACCTCATGTCATAACTCCCCCCTTCCCAATGACTGGTGATCTTGTGATGATATGATTAACCACTTCAGCTCCGGAAAATGTTACCCCCTTCATGACCAGGCCATTTTTTGCTATTCGGCAATGTGCTACTTTTACTGGCAATTACACGGTCATGCAACACTGTACACAAACAAAATTGCTATCGTTTTTGTGCAACAAATAGAACTTTCTTTTGGTGGTATTTCATCACCACTGGATTTTTTGCAGTATGAATGAAAACAGACCGAAATTGTTGAAAAAATATATATATATTTTTTACTTTCTGCTGTTAAATATATCTAATAAAAATATTTTAAAAATTTAATTTCTTCATAAATTTTGGTCAAAATGTATTCTGCTACATGTTTTTGATTAAAAAAAAATCCCAATAAGTGTTTATTCATTGGTTTGCGTGAACATTACAAACTATGGTATATATATTAGAATTTTTACTGGAAATTTTGACGGCGATCAGCGACTTATAATGGGACTGCTATACTGCGGCGGTCAATCTGACACTAACTGACACTGGGAGGGAAATAACTGCCACTGACACCACCAGTGACATTAATACAGTGATCAGTGATAATACTGTACACTGTCACTGTACTAATGACACTGGCTGAGAAGGGGTTAACATCTAGGGCGATTAAGGGGTATGTGCCTTACTATGTGTATTGTGTGTACAGTGTGCTGCTTTTACTAATTGATCTCTTCGTTTCTGAGAAGCTGACAGATCGTTCCCTTCCTACAAAGCTCTGTGTTGTTTACCAACACAAGAGATTTGGGCTGTGATTGCACACAGCCACTCAGCAGGTCCCGGTCATAAATCATTGGCCGGGACTTGCTGACAGGCTTCCGCTTCGTACAATCACAGCAGGAGTCGGGCAGGGAGGGCGGGGGGGCATATGCATGCGCCATAGACGTACGGGTACATCGCTTTGCCTACAGTGACTACACAGTCAGCAAGCAATTAAGAAGCAGCAGAGAGGTAAAGAAAACACAAATTCACAGAATAAATGAAGCAGAGGCAGGCAGATCCTTATACTGCAGGCCCTCAGTTACAACTTCCTCTCCAGCAAGAAGAAAAGTGTACAGTAGTGCCATCACCAAATCATACCCCACAAGTCAGGAGACTAGCAGTCAGAGGCCGCAGGGCCTTAGATCAGATCAGGGTCTCCAAGCTTTCTAAACAAAGGGATAGTTTATTGTTCTTCAGACTTTAAGATGGCTGGACTGTAGCCAGTGGAAGCAGAAAATGCCCCAGCAACAGTGAGAATAGGCAATGTCTCAGAATGTCCCTTTAGCTTACCTCCTTCACCACTCACCTCTCTCTCAAAAAAGTTATAAAAACTCTCTAGTAATCATCTCCTAAATGCTGCCAAAATTTGCATTCCAGCCCTCTGGATACAGGAATCCCTTCTTACTCTATATATGTGGTTTGCAAAAATCAACAAACTGCAACATATGGAAAATCTCACAGCTTCCTTGAAAGGCAGGAAGAAGAAATGTCAACATACTTGGTTCTACTGGATGCAGTTTACATGTTCCTGAGGATACAAAGCCATTTTGGGTCAGACAGGCTAGGTGCGGTCAGTTCTAGTATCGGCATGGACCTACCCCTTCTTTCCCTTCCTTTCCCTCCCCTTCCTTCTTTGCTCGCTGGTACCTTCTACTTGTACTTTTTCCTTCTTTTCTTAATATTAGTGGGAGTTTGTTATAATCAACTGTAGGTATTATTATGTATTATTATTATACAGGATTTATATAGCGCCGTCAGTTTGTGCAGCGCTTAACAAAACAAAGGCAGAGATTACAGTTACATTACAATTTGTTACAAGAGGAATCAGAGGGCCCTGCTCATTAAAGCTTACAATCTAAAAAGGAAGGGTCAATTGATACAAAAGGTAATAGCTGTGGGGGGATGAGTTGATGGAGGAAGTAAAACAGTGTTAGTTAGAAGCAGGATAGGCTTCTTTAAAGAGAAGGGTTTTCAGGGATCGTCTAAAGATGGATAGATTAGGGGACAGTTGGACAGATTGGGGTAGGGAGTTCCAAAGAATGGGAAAAGCTCTGGAGAAATCCTGGAGGAGAGCATGGGAGGAGGTGACAAGGGAGCTACAGAGCAAGTGGTCTTGGGAGGACTGAAGAGAGCAGCTTGGTAGGTATGTTTTCATTCCCCTATCCTTTTGATGTATAAGATACGGTGCTACTGAGATTAATCTGTGGAGTTTCTTTCTCATTTTTTTGTAGGATACAGATGTAAAATGCCATCATAAAATCCAATATGTCAAGTTGTTACGCTGTTGTTATTTTCAACTCCTATGTAATCTACACCTGTGAAACCCCTACATGTATAATGTCTGTAATCTGCCTTTTATTGCAAATTTAAAATCAAGAATTTCCAAAAATAAAAACAATGTCTCAGGCTTGGTGGTCAGTGGGAGTAAATAAACTACATGGCGCCTGTGGTGAGTAGGAGGGGTAATAGTGCTCCATCATTGGTACCAATGGGAGGAATAGTGTTCCATCGTGAGCTGTGTATACAGCGCCAAATTGATCTCTGATTGCCGGGATGACTGGCTCCTATGCATGTACAGGAGTGACATTATCCCCCGCCGGCCAATGAAGAGACCCAAAGACCGGCACTCAGAAGAAGATGCTGGTGCCAGTGAGGGACCATTTGAGAGGTAAGTATTAAGACCTTTAGTTCCACTTTAATACAGCTATAAGGTTCACACTGTAATGTGTGCGTTTCTGTGTGGTCCCTCGCATCCTGGTTTTGACAGCCTATTTATTTGAATGGGCCTCCAAACACACGGAACTGCACAAAAAGTAGTGCAAGCATTACTTTTGGAACACAAAGAAGCGCCAACTAACTGCAGCATTAAAGTGTTACATGATAAACAGCACAGTTTCTCCAGTGCTGAGAGTTCAGGTAGGAGGCGATTTCCACTGCAGCCTGTACACGCCCACATGTGTAAAGTCAATGCATACAGGATAAAACAGCCTTTTTACACAATGCAGAGGATTAACCCCTTACCTTCCACAGTGAGTATAACAAGCATGCGATGCGGCATATACAGACTGATTTTACTGTTGTGGGTTTAGTAACACTTTAATGAGTCTTTAATAAAGTAAAAATGCCAAATATAGACTCACAAGGGTAAAATCAAAAGAGCTTATCTGCAGCCATAACAGGTATGCTAAAGCCATTCCACCTGGAGAAATCGCATGTAGCTGCTAGCAGCGTGTGTGTCAGTTGTAAAGCTGAATCAGATTCTTTCACGTGCAGTGTGGGAAATTTGCCTTTCCCACACCACATTCCTGTGTGAAGGAGCCCTTACTGTATATTTTTAAAGTTTATTTCCACTTTTGCAGCCAAATTGGGATGATACCTACTTTATATTTGTTACATTTTTGCATTAACATAGCATAACTTAAAATTAGAAATTATGTGCAATCAAATCTCTCTGCGCTGTAGAGAAACCAATCCAGTCCTTATAAATTACAAATTATACAATGTACACTTAATAATATTAGTGCATATCAACAAATGAATGAAGCTTATCATTCTGCTGCCACCATAAAATACACTATATTGTCAAAATACGGGGACACCTGCCTTTACACGCACATGAAATTTAATGACATCCCAGTCTTAGTCCGTAGGGTTCAATATTGAGTTGGCCCACCCTTTGCAGCTATAACAGCTTCAACTCTTCTGGGAAGGCTGTCCACAAGGTTTAGGAGTGTGTCTATGGGAAGGTTTGACCATTCTTCCAGAAGCGCATTTGTGAGGTCAGGTACTGATGTGGACGAGAGGGTCTGGCTCACAGTCTCCGCTCAATGCATCCCAAAGGTGTTCTATAGGGTGGAGGTCAGGACTGTGAAGGCCAGCCAAGTTCCTCCACCCCAAACTCGCTCATCCATGTCTTTATGGACCTTGCTATGTCCACTAGTCCATATCATTTGGTGCAGGGGGGATTATAGTGTGGCGGTTGTTTTTCAGGGGTTGGGCTTGGCCCCTTAGTTCCAGTGAAAGGAACTCTTAAGGCGTCAGCATACCAAGACATTTTGGACAATTTCATGCTTCCAACTTTGTGAAAACAGTTTGAGGATGGCCCCTTCCTGTTCCAATTTGACTGCGCAGGCCTTTTCATCCAACATCAGTGCCTGACCTCGGAAACGCTTGATCTTTATCCAGCACTGTGCCTGAAAGCAGCTGCTCTCTTCCTTCTCTCTCTCACCAATGGAGATCGAAGCAGCCTTCGGCTCCTGCTGCTGTCAATCACCTGCCTGTGAGAAGAGAGCAGTCCTAAGGAATGCTGTGTTTGTCAATGAACACACAAAGTGTGGCTTGGGAGCAAGCCTACATGAGTGCCCCTATAGTAAGCAGCTTGCTATGGGGCCACTCAGCAGGGAAAAATCAGGTCTTCTGTCCTGCTAGACAGGGCTGTGTAAATCTCAGAGCTGGATGGACAAAAAAATAAATCCTTTAGCAAGTAAAACAGCTTCCATATATGTATTTGGCATCCGTTCAACTTTGATTTGTTGGTTTTCCTTCCACTTTCATTTCCAATGAGAGGAAGTGTCCTTAGTGGGGGTCACAGGTAACAGGTACTTAAATAGCGCCGACAATTTACGCAGCACTTTTTATATATATTGTACAGTGCCTTGCAAAAGTATTCACCCCCCTTGGCATTGTTTGTGTTTTGTTGCCTCGCAACCTGCAATTAACATGGATTGTTTGAGGATTTGCATCATTTACTTCACAGAACATGCCCACAACTTTGAAGATGTTTTTTTTTTTTTTATTGTGAAGCAAACAACAAATAGGACAAAATAACAGAAAAAGTCAATGTGCATAACTATTCACCCCCCTAAAGTCAATACTTTTCATAGCCACCTTTTGCGGCTATCACAGCTCCAAGTCGCTTTGGATAAGTCTCTATGAGCTCGCCACATCTTACCACTGGAATTTTTGCCCATTCCTCCTTGCAAAACTGCTCCAGCTCCTTCAAGTTGGATGGTTTGCGCTTGTGAACAGCAATCTTTAAGTCTGACCACAGATTTTCTATTGGATTGAGGTCTGGGCTTTGACTAGGCCATTCCAACACAGTTACATGTCCTCCTTAAACCACTCAAGTGTTGCTTTAGCAGTGTGTTTGGGGTCATTGTCCTGCTGGAAGGTGAACCTAGCTTCAAATCACACACAGGGTGGTATAGGTTTTGCTCAAGAATATCCCTGTATTTAGCACCATCCATCTTTCCCTCAACTCTGACAAGTTTCCCTGTGGGGATGGTGTTCTTTGGGTGATGTGATGTGTTGGGTTTGCCCCAGACATAGCGTTTTCTTTGATGGCCAGAAATTTAAATTTTGGTCTCATCAGACCAGAGCACCTTCCTCCATACATTTTGGGAGACTCCCACATGCCTTTTCACAAACTCAAAACATGCCATTTTGTTTTTTGCTGAAAGTAATGGCTTTCTTCTGGCCACTCTGCCATAAAGCCCAACTCTATGGAGCGTACGGCTTATTGTCTTCCTATGTACAGATACTCCAGTCTCCGCTGTAACCTTGCAGCTCCTCCAGGGTTACCTTAGGTCTCTGTGCTGCCTCTCTGATTAATGCCCTCCTTGCCGGTCCGTGAGTTTTGGTGTGCAGCCGTTTCTTGACAGGTTTGCTGTTGTGCCATATTCTTTCCATTTGGTTATGATATATTTGTTGGTGCTCCTAGGGATCACCAAGATTTGGATATTTTTTTATAACCGAACCCTGACTTGTACTTCTTAACAACATTGTCCCTTGTTTGGAACATTGTTACTTATTTGGAGAGTTCCTTGGTCTTCATGGCAGTGTTTGGTTAGTGTTGCCTCTTGCTTAGGTGTTGCAGCCTCTGGGACCTTCCAAAAAGGTGTGTATATGTAATGACAGATCATGTGACACTTAGATTGCACACAGGTGGACATCATTTCACTAATTATGTAACTTCGGAAGGTAATTGGTTGCACCAGAGCTTTTTATGGGCTTCATAACAAAGGGGGTGAATAAATACGCACATGCCAATAATCAGTTTTTTATTTCTGAAAAATAGTTTTATGTATATATTTTTCTAATTTTACTTCACCAACTTAGACTATTGTGTTCTGATCCATCACATATAATTCAGATTAAAAAAAAAACATTGAACTAAAGGCTGTAATGTAACAAAATAGGTAAAAAGCCAAGGGGTGTGAATACTTTTGCATGGCACTGTACATTCACATCAGTCCCTGCTCTCAACAGTAAAAACCCAGCAGGGGTTCCAACCGCTTTCCCGCTGTCTACAAAACTAAATTGAAAAAAAGGGCTGGAATTTCACTTTAATCATTTTCTGTGTCCCCACACTCTGGCAATGGACAGAAGGAGTGAATTTTCCACTAGTCCTGCTAAATGATCCTCCTCCAGCCGTGCCAGTCTTAAATGTTAGGCATGGAATGTCTTCTGCTCAAGCTCTTTTCCCATTTTTGCCAAGCTTTGTAAAAAGAGAAAACAAGCTTGTATTTTATATAATACCAAACGACAGGCCGGCACAAACTACAGCCGGCTAATTTAATACACACATTTGTGACAACGGCATCATTTGGAGGAAAAAAGGTCTGCGCTGAAAAGAATGTTTTCTTAAGCGAAATCGTTTTCACTCTGGAGTTTTACTGCTCCGTTCATGCAAATTGGGAATGATGCCTAGATTGCATGATAAAGTATATAGTATGGCTACGGTATGCTCAATTTATAGCCGGTCCCTATTATGCACTTAAAATAAGCACTGAGTAATTAATAGTCAAGATAAATGTCTTTTCTTATTTCCTGAAAATATATTTATCTTTTTGTCCTTGGGATCCCTCGTACCCATGCCAAAGAGTTCAGCTGAGACAGAACACTGCTTGAGTTTGCTGTTAGTTTAATGGTGTTTGCAGCCAGTTAAAACAAACAGAATGAGTCAGGCTCAAAATGTGTCGTTACCTTGCTATTTCATAATGGCATTTTGGCCTACATACCTCTATATTTCAATTAAAGGGAATTATTGGCTACTTTAGAGGAAAAAAACATTTGAGGTATAACTGTAAATTTTTTACAGTTACTCACATTGAAATATTTTTTATTTTCAGATTTGTAGGCGCTAGTGGCTGTAAAACAAGCAGTACAATCAGCATCTTTACTAAATGAATGCTGAGATCAAATTAATTACAGGATAAGATATCTAGAAAAAAAATGGTCTAAGCTGAGTCACTGGTGATGAAGTAGTGGAGAATGGTCACTTAGCTTGGTTAATATGGTAAAGCTCTTTATAACTATTTACGTGGAAGGAATACATAAAAAAACAAGATTTTTACTTGTATGATTCATTTGTGATTTCACCTTTTTTAACTTGGTCACTTTTCTCTACTCCTTTAAGCTAGGTGTTTTGGACTGGACTGGGTAACCACCTGTAGCACCTTCCTAGATAGGTATTGGATAAAGTAAATTTAGTTATGGCTCACTGTATTCAGTGGAGCTGCAGTTTATTGTTAGGCAAATTTAGTTTTGGCTCACTGTAACCAGTATTTCTGCATTGATTATTTTGGTCTGTTTAGTGTTTCGCTTGCTGCAGGTTTGATTGTTCTCTCTGCTTTCTGGAAAACTGTGGGTTGTTCTGGAACTCATGAGGCAAATGGAAGCATGAATATTTATACAGCCATGGCCAATTCCTTGAAGGGTGTCCCAGATGACTGCTGGGGGTCTGCATAAATACTGAGACACAAAGCTTCCAGGTATTTTTCCTTGGAAAGAGGTCACAGCCTTAGGGGGGGTTGCTTGCCCCCTTAGGCTATCCTGCCATGTGCCTGTGGGTAGCTGAGGCCTCAGGTGGGCGACCTGAGGGCCTGCTTTGCTGGCAGCTGCAGAAAGCTGACTGAGGGGCTGTCATCCGAGGATCTAGTCTAGTATCAGAGGGAGAAGGTGTCACATGAATGTTGGACAGAGGCAACCAACTCTCCATGGACAGCTGTGAGTACAGACTGGAGAAATAGAGATCCTAGAGACTGTGCTAGATAGTCAGCTGTGTGTGAAAAAAAAAAGGGCACATGGCTGGCGTCCTGAAGAGCTAGGTACATTTTGTTCTTTTTGAAGGAATTCTGCTCAAACTACTCAAAAGAGGAAGCTTTTGTGCCTTTAGCTACTACCACAAAGCCAAGCTCACTTGCCACTTTTAGAAGGACTTTGCTTACAGTTCTACAGAAGGATGTTAAGTGTTCTCAATTCCTACATCGTTCTTTTTGGAATATCCCACTAAATTTCCTAACCCTATCCAAGTTACCCAAACATAAAACACACCAAAAAGAACACCCCTGTACTGTTTTAATTAATACGAAGAGTGGCTGTGGCCATGTCCCTGGCTGTGAGGCAACTGTTGGGAAAAGAAACCCTGGGCAACTTCCGGGGGACCTCGCCGCAGGAAGTTCGGCCCCCCTCATCCTTCTTCCGCTGCCGGGCCAGTTAGAAAGCGCAGTCCTCAGGCTGCGCAGTAGGGAACTGGCTGTAAAGCCAAAAGGCTTCACTGCCAGTTACTCTTATGAGGAATGGTGGCAGCAGCACCCAAGAGCCGATCAGAAAATCATCTTGGGTGCAGAGATCGCGGGATCCCTGGATAGGTAAATGTCCTAATATTAAAAGTCAGCAGCTACAGTATTTGTAGCTGCTGACTTTTAATTTTTTTGTGGGGTGGGGAGCTGAACATCCTATTTAACATGTGGTGCAGGAGTGAGAGCTCCAGTAAAGTCTGTCCAACAGGCAGGGTTACTGCCAGAGTGCCAGCCTATCACAGAGAGCGGGCGAAGTTACTACCTGGTTTCAGCCAATTTGGAAGAATGAGAGAAGATGAAGCTCCACTTCTGGGTGTAGAGGAAGGAGACGCTAGTCGTGAGAGCACCAAGATGGTGGCACCTACCGGAACACACCAGCCAGAGTCAGACAGTACAAAGTATCGCCCGCTTAATGTCCAAGGAACACAGATGGGGAAACTGTGTGTAACACTGAGCAGACAGAATGCTGTGCAGCAGGATAGAGCAGGAGGGAGCTGGATGGGGATCAGGACTGAGACTGATACCTAGAAGCTTTGCTTGCAATCGCATCCAGAGAAACGAGACCGCTGCTAACAAAGTAGGGCCCATGGCTGAAGTTCATCTGAGGGATGCTTTGGAAAGTCAGCCTGGGGCCCCGGAAGGAACCAGTAGCCATTGCTTCAGTGAGTGAGCCGATGGGGGTCAGAAAAGGACCAGGTTTGGGCTTGCAGCCACTCAACTTGTCACAGAACCAGGAGAGACTTGCTATTATCAGGAGGCACAAGCCTGAAAGCTTGTGGAGTTTTATTAAAGAGGACTTTAAGGCGTATGTCATTGTACAGAACTTAGGTTAAAGGAAGTTTATCAGAAAGGTGACGGATTCTTGTGTCCCACCAGCTAGGGGTAACCCACAGGAGTTGCCTGGACTTGCATGACTTTAGAGAATAGTACAGAAGAGAGTAGCCATTAGGTATGGGTACAATTACCACTCTGTGCCTCGCAATTTGATGGAAGAGCTGGAGGCATTAAGAGAGCAATGGTGCTATTATTATTATGGGAAAGGTTTCAGAGTCTTGATGCTGAGTGTAATGAAGGACGCTTTATTTACTATGATTGCATAGTCTTCAGGAGGGCAGGGCAGGAGGATCAAGTATGGTCTGTTTATGTCTGGGGTCCAGATGGAAGCATGTTGCAGATCCCAAATCCAGAATTCTACAGTTGTGTCTAATACGGCTGTAAAAGAAGCTACCTCTATTTGTTCTACTGTAAAGTGGGCTGTGGTAGTCAGTTTAAAATGACTACCACCTTTCACCAAGTCAAGTTTAGGTGGGCTAATGTTGTGGCAATGTGCAGAACCTTACCAAAGTTTTGCAAGTCTACAGAAGAAGGAACCCATTGTAAAGCTTCTGACTGGTCTTTAAAGTTATTCAAGTTTGTCAATCTTTTCAAGTTATAAGTGTTCTACTGAACTGTTGCCCATCATAGGAGGCACCACCCTGTTCTAAATCATTTCCCCCCTATCCTTGCAAGGGAAATGGTACTTCAGTACATATTCAGATGTCAATCCGAGGTTAAGTCCAGGTGAGTCATTGTTGTGGCAAATGGACTATGGATTACCACAAGGGAAGTTTACCCAAGGTAAGAAAACCCTAGCAAAAATCTTTGTTTTCAAGTTCTTAAATGCAGGAACTGAACAGTTGCTAAACATAAGTGGCAACCCTTGCTATTTCGCAGGGAAAATGTTTGTTGTTTAAACAACCCGAGTTGCCTTTTTGGTGGGTAATTGCTCATTGAAGGAGACTTTCTGCAAAAAGGTTTACATTCTACCCATCAAGGGAAGGATCTCTTGTTAGGTTTCAACCACTACTCTACATTATGAGAAATTAGTTGGTGCTCCTGATGCTGCAGAGGTGGTGTCACTGCAGGTGTCAGTTGAGTTGAGTTTCATACCCTCTGCTTGGGTTTATGGACATTTGGTTAGCAGAGCCAGAACCCATACATTCTAAAGGATTCTTTCACTGTTGCTATGTGTTGCTAAGCATCCCTGGCTAGGGAGATTGATTTCATAGCAGGTCGTATTGATATGTAGATATCTAGATTGTTTAGACTAGCTATGATATCTGTTTCTGCTTTGTTTTCCAGAACTCTGGAGGACTCTACGTGTCAAAATTCAGCCTTATTGTATATATGTTTGTTACTTGATATAAGTGCTCTGGCTGCAGGGCAACTGTTGTAAAAAAGAACCCTGGGCAATTTTCTAGCAGCTCCTACAGGGGTAGCACTACACATCTATTGCCTGCTGGACACCTTTAGATTTATATTCAAAGGCTCTTTGGGGAAAATAATGATCAGAGACATAGGCAGGCCTTATTTTTTGTTTTCGTTCAACCAGTGGATTGAACAAAAAAAATCAACTGATTCTCCCATCCACACATTCAAGGTGGATGGAGGAATCACTCATATAACAATTGTACATGTATTCTGCCAGCACCTAGCCTTACCCTGTCGTCAGAACACAATGCTCGGCTAAAGCCAGCAGCACTGATTGTTCAAGAAAAACCCGAGAGGCTGGTTGTACACAAGTCAATTGATAGATCAAATTGTGTACGACCAACTAGCCCATACATAGCTCAAAATTCAGCCAGTCCCTACTGAACCAGCCATTTTTCAATTTATGTATGCACAACTTTAGAAAAACGTGTCATTGCTTTTGTTGTCCTCCTAATACAGATGTATGTTCGTGTATAAAACAAAACCTTAGTCAAAACGATTGCTATAGAGTTTAGAGTGAGATATCAGGGATCAGTGGTAGTAGAACCAGATGGGAGAACAGGGGGCAGGGATCACTGGTGGCCGAACAGGAAGAGTTTAAGGCATCGATGAGTGATATGACAGGATGGAAGAGAAGCCAACAAGGATCAGTGATGGGACAGTGTGAAAGAGAAGCCAGCAGGGATTACACATTTTCAGGCCAGGATGTGAGAGAAGGCAGAAAGGATTAATGATGGCAGAACAGGATGGGTGAGATGGTAGAAAGGATAAGCAATGGAACAGGATGGAGAGGAGGCAGCAGGGATATGTGGTGGGACAGGAGGGGAGGGTAAGAAGGGCGTGAGAAGAGAAAGCAAGGATCGGTGATGGCAAAACAGGACATGAGAGAAGGCAGCAGGGATTTGGGTTGGCTTAATAGGATGGAAGGGGAAGAAGCAGAGATCAGTGATGGTGGAACAGGATGTGATAAAAGACAGAATACATCAGTGATAACAGAGCAGGATATGAGAAGAGGCAGCAGGGATCAGTGATGGGACAGGATGGAGAGGAGATAGTAGGGATCAGTGATGGAATAGGATATGAGAGCAGACAGCAAGGATCAGTGACGGCAAGTCCAGATGGGAGAGGGATAGTGGGGATCAGCAAAGGCAAGATTGGATAAAGAGAAGGCTGCAGGGATTAGTGATGGCAGAACAGGACATGAGATGAGAAAGTAAGGATCAGTGATGGGACAGGATGGAGTGGAAACAGCAGAGATCAGTGATGGGACAGGATATGAAGCACATAGTAGGGTTTGTTGATGAGATAGGGTGTGAGAGGAGACAGCAGGGATCAGTGATGGGATAGGATTTGAAGCACACTGTAGGGTTCAGTGATGGGATAGGGTGTGAGAGGAGACAGCAAGGATCAGTGATGGGATAGGATTTGAAGCACACTGTAGGGTTCAGTGATGAGATAGGGTGTGAGAGGAGACAGCAGGGATCAGTGATGGGATAGGATTTGAAGCACACTGTAGGGTTCAGTGATGGGATAGGGTGTGAGAGGAGACAGCAAGGATCAGTGATGGGATAGGATTTGAAGCACACTGTAGGGTTCAGTGATGGGATAGGGTGTGAGAGAAGACAGCAGGGATCATAGATGGCATGTCAGGATGTGAGAGTGTATGGAGAGAAAAATATATTACAAAGTGAAGCTGGCATATTTTTACAGTGACATTTGTTTTAATATATTTTTCTATGCTTTCCTTACTATCTAATTAGGCCTTTTGAGGGAATTTCTTGAAAAAAAAAAAAAAAAATTGCACGGAACATTAGTGATCTTTTTTTATGTTGTTCAGGTAGATCTCCACCTCTCAAAGTTGCCTACCCATGGTCTAGAGCATTCCCACCAGATGTGGATCATAGTTCCCACCACATCACAATCCCAAAAGTACAAGGCTGATGACATTGGGTACATTTTAAGCAGGCACCAAATACATTGCACCATCTTGACAACACTTTAAAATTGGCATCTTGGCTGTCACGGCGGTCACGTAATCTGAAAACGCGGTTAGACACCAGTCACTGTGCTGGGAGCATGCAGGGCGCATGCTCCCAGCACAGAGCTATTGACCGCAATTCACGCAAAGATGCGTTCTCTCAACGCTAAGGCCCAGGCGCCGAGAGGCTGCATATTTGTGTGCTCCCCGCGCCAAGGGGTTAAAGCAGACATTACATGAAAATAGAAGGTCCACTCTATTAAAAGCCCCCCCCAAAAAAAACTCAAATGGCCCGCACAGCCGTTGCTATTATTTATTTATTATGAGTAGATGTAATAACTTTGGCAGCGCTTTACATACTGTACATTGACATCCCTCTATCTCACATTGATACATACACATGCTAGGGCCAATTTACACAGGAGCCAATTTACCTACCCGCATGTCTTTGGAGTGTGGGAGCAAACTGGAGTACCCGGATTCAAGTTGTTCAAATCTTGAAAACATTTATGCCCTGTACACACGACCGGTTTTGCCGTCGGAATAAACTCTGAAGGTTTTTATGACAGAGTTCCAAATTCCGCTCAAGCTGTCTTGCATACACACGGTCACATCAAATTCCAACTGTCCAGAACGCGGTGACATACAACACGTAGGACGGGACTAGAAAATGGAAGTTCAATAGCCAGTAGCCAATAGCTTCCGTCTCGTACTTGCTTCAGAGCATGCGTTGTTTTTAGTGCGTCGGAACAGCACACAGACGAGTGTTTTTTCTGATAGTAATCTGTTCTGTCGGAAAAATATAGAACATGTTCTCTATCTAAGTTCGTCCGAATTTTCGACAGGAAAAGTCTGATGGGGCATACACACAGTCGGAATATACAATGAAAAGCTCCCATCAGACTCTTTCTGTCGGAAATTCCGCTCGTGTGTACGCGGCATTAGAGCTAGACCCCACTGGAACTTGCCATATGTTGCTACTTTATGTGCAGTGAAATGATTTTAGCATCTAAATCCGATTTTCACAAATAATTCCTCCTAATTAAACAAAGTGTAACTATAATCCTACCTAATTTAAGAAGACATCTAATCCATCAATAATGCAAACAGTTGCCAATTCACAATGCTTTGTTGTCTTTTCACCATTAAATCATTTAACATAATCAGAATAACATTAAATGGCCTATTTTAATTTAAAGCATTTCAACCATGTATAAATAAAATGTCAAACCAATCTCTGAACTATCGCAATACATTACATAAAATTATAAATGATCAATAGGATTACAATACACAATCAGATGGCAGGCATGCCACCACAATTCTAAAAATAGAATTTGGTACATGAAAAAGTAGACTTGTCTTAAAAGATGTAATGTGAAGCATAGCGTAATTAGTGCATACAGAAGAAAGCAGGAAATCTGGCAACCTATCTGCTTTTTTTTAGGCAATTTACCTTAATTGCATCATTGCAAACATAATTATTGCATCTGGATTTTCCAACGTAAACAGTGGCTCCAGACGCAAGGAGAAAGAATGATAGATGACACTTTCTTAGGAGGCTACTTTATTAAATGATTGCATTCCAAAGCTTTTCATGCTTAAAACATAGATCATCCTGAATTCTTTTTAGGTTTCATTTTTGGAATTCAGACTCTCTAAACAGCTCACCAATTAGACATGGGTGCAACTATAATTAACAAGCTTTGTCTGAGGAAACAATGGCTTTAAAAACTCTGGGACCTCATTTCAGCTTTTATACATTTCATTTCATTTACGGGAATACATTGACTTTTCAGTATTTTTTTTTTTTAGATAAACACATAAGAGATCAGCTTGAAGTAAATAATATCAGTTTGTCCTAATGTTTTAGAAAACGTTTTTCTATTTATAGTTTGCAATTATATACACTATATTACCAAAAGTATTGGGACGCCTGCCTTTATACGCACATGTACCTTAATGACATCCCAGTCTTAAGTCTCGTACACACGATACAACTGTTGGCCAACCGTGCGTCTGATTTTGTCTTAAGTGCCAGGATCTTATCTTGCATACTAACGGTACACAATTGTCGTGCAACAAACACAAACGTAGTGATGTACTACAAGGGATTTCAACACTTGAGCGCCACCCTTTGGGCCCCTTCTGCTAATTTCTTCTTGGTGAGCATTTATTTCCGAGCATGTGTGTTTGTACTTTCAACTTTGGTGTGACCGATTTGTGTACTGACCATACAAAAATCTGACGTTAAACTGTTGTCTGCCAAAAATTTACTAGCCTGTCATCCAACATTTGTTGGCCGAAAGTTGGACAAGATTTGTCAAAAGGAGCGTACTAACGGTAGAATTTAAAGACAGCAGTCTGTCAACAGACAATCCCCTGCCAACAATTGAATCATGTGTGCGAGGCTTTAGTCCGTAGGGTTCAATATTGAGTTGGCCAATTGAGTGCATTTGTGAGGTCAGGCACTGATGTTGGACGAGAAGGCCTGGCTCGCAGTCTTCGCTCTAAGACCCCTTTCACACTGCCAGCAGGCCGAGTTAACGGCAAAAGCGCCGTTAGTTTTAGCGTCGCTTTATCGTCGTTTTAGCGGCGCTTTTCGGCCGCTAGCAGGGTGCTTTTAACCCCCGCTTTGCAGGTGCTTTGCAGGCGCTTCAGCAGCAGTGTCCATTCTTTTCAATGGGCAGGGGCGCTGGAGGAGCGGTGTATACACTGCTCCTAAACTGCTCCAAAGATGCTGCTGTTTGCAGGACTTTTTCTAACGTCCTGCAAGCGCACCGTTCCAATGGGAAACCACCAGGCTTTCACACTGGGGCTGCAGGGGAGGTGTTTTTCAGGCGCTTTACATGCACTATTTTTAGCCCTTTAGCACCTAAAAATGCCTCCAGTGTGAAGGGGGTCTAATTCATCCCAAAGGTGTTCTATCTAGTTGAGGTCAGGATTCTGTGCAGGCCAGTCAAGTTCCTCCACCCCAAACTCACTCATCCATGTCTTTATGGATCTTGCTTTGTGCACTGGTCCAAATCATTTGGTGGAGGGGGGATTATGGTGTGGGGTTGTTTTTCAGGGGTTGGGCTTGGCCTATTAGTTCCAGTGAAGGGAACTCTTAAGGCGTCAGCATACCAAGACATTTTAGACAATTTCATGCTCCCAACTTTGTGGGAACAGTTTGGGGATGACCCCTTCCTGTTCCAAGATGACTGTGCAACAGTGCACAAAGCAATATCCATAAAGACATGGATGAGCGAGTCTGAGGTGGAGGAACTTGATTGGCCTGTACAGAGTTCTGACCTTAACTTGATAACAGCATCAGTGTACCTGTCACCACATCTATCAGTGCACCTGTCACCGCAGCCATCAGTGCAGCCCATCATTGCAGCCATCAGTGCAGCCTATCAGTGTACCTGTCACCACATCTATCAGTGCAGTGGATCAGTGTAACTGTCACTGCAGCCATTAGTGCAGCCTACCAGTGTTCCAGACGAAGGGGTCCTGCGAGGTTCCGAATCGTTGCACTTGCTTTTGTAATGTTTCTGCAATAAAAACCTTTGGATGACATTTGAGGATCCTTGGTGTGCTGGTGAATATGTGCATTTATCTGTGATGTTTCCAGTAACCAGCCGGTGGTTGTTGCAGCACCCACTATCGATGAATCTTGTTCCCAGGAACATGTGCAAGGGGAATATAGACAAGAATAAATATCTGGTTTACACATTTTGCACCCCTGGCAGCCACCCAAATGTGGGTTTTTCATGGAAACGTGCCCACATAGTCCAACCTATGTGTGTGATTATATACATAGAATTATCAGTTCTTGAACTTTAAGTCTAGGACAAAGACCCCCAATCTGGGATGCTCCAAAGCCTGAAGAAGGGGTCCTGAAAGGCTCTGAAATGTTGCACTCATTCTTGTGATGTGATCTTTCTGCAATAAAAATCTTTGGATGACATTTGAGGATCCTTGGTCTGCTGGTGAATATGTGCATCTTTCAGTGTACCTGTCACTGCATTCATCAGTGCAGCCTAATCAGTGTACCTGTCACCACAGCCATCAGTGCAGCCTAATCAGTGTACCTGTCACCGCAGCCATCAGTGCAGCCTAATTAATGTACCCATCACAGAGCCACCATCACTGCCACCTATCAGCACTATACCTGTCACAGCCACCTGAAGGCGCTCCTTGGATGTTGGGCCTCTCTGTGTGCCTAGACTGTGAAAAACTCTCACATGTGCTATCCCCATACAAGGAAGTAGCAGAATGTGTTTTGGAGTGTACTTTCAAGTATGCCTATGTCGTGTCTGAGAAATACCTTAATATGACAATTTTTTGTGAAAAAAAAGGATTTTGTTTCTCAATTTTCCAAAGAATTGTGACAAAAAATTACAACTTCAAAAAACTCACCATGCCTCTTACTATATACCTTGGACTGTCTACTTTCCAAAAAGGGGTAATTTTGGGGGTATTTGTACTTTCCTGGCATTTTCGGGCCTCAAGAAATTAGATGAGGCCCTCCGTACAACAGAATTTATCAATTTTCAATTATACCTACTATAGCTTGACTCTATAGCTCTATAACTCAGACTAAATAATATACACTGATTTGGGTTATTTTTACCAAAGAAATGTAGCAGCATAAATTTTGGCCTAAATTTCTGAAGAAAAATTACTTATTTGCAAAATTATATAATAATGTCGGTCTTCTTTTGCTTATATTACAAAAAAATAAATAAAACAAAAACAGTGGTGATTAAATACCACCGAAAGAAAGCTCTATCTGTCTAAAAAAAAAATGATAAAAATGTTTGTTTGGGTTCAGTGTTGCATTACTAAGTAATTGTCATTCAAAGTGTGAGAGCACTGAAAGCTGAAAATTGGCGATTAAAAATAATTCTCTGCCCTCTAGTGGTAATCTAAAAAATGCCAGTTGAAGTTTCAGTTTCAATCAGCCAAATACATTCCATTTGCAACAAAATGTGTGCAAAGCCTTCCAATTTTTTGTAGGCTTTTCTACTCTGTAGCTGCTTTCTATAGAAAACAAAACTTGAAGGCTTTGCACACCTTTTGTTTTAATGCAAATGGCATGTATTTAGCTAATTTAAACTAAAAGTTCAGCTGTGCATTCATGCATTAACTAAAATATGTAGTATAAATAACAAGTACAAACTTGATAAAATGTGAAAGTCATACAAATTAATTTAAAGTAAATGCTTTGATAATAATCATACAATTCGATACATATTCAAATACAGTCACAGATCAGTATACTTCTTTTTGTTTTTATTTTGGATAGAGTAAGGGAGTGTTATAGCTATTGTTCGTTTTTATTTGCCCTCTGTGTCCCATTGGGGTGATTTCCTTCACTTCCTATTCCATAGCTAAAACTGGAAATGAGTAGAAATCCCTTCAAAGTAAGGAAATCCCTGTTTTTCACCAGAATTAGTTAGTGTCCCCACTGGAAGATTATCCCTCTATTCCTGTTCTGATGACAACTCTTTTTTTTTCACTCTCAGTGATAATGGTAAATACAAAGGGAGAATCTCCCCAACAGGGGACAGACAGAAATAAAAATAAAAGTGACAGGTGCTCTAATTCCTCTCCACTCTATCAAAAGGACAAGAGCAAGGACAAGAGCTGAGAGACTGAGCCTTGTGAGGATATGTTCATGAGTGCTTATCCCCACACTGACAGCAGTTATTTCCAATAGAGGCTGATCCTTACTTTGCAGCCCATGAGCCATCCATTATACAGTCTTAAATCGAAAGCTTCACATGCACCACCGTACAGGAGGGCCCCAACGATAGCTGGCTAATACTGACAATTAAGCGCCAGGTACTTGTAGCCACCTCCAGGGTTTTCATGAACGTATACACCCACCCACTACTGGAGCTATATGCGTAGTGTGCACATGAGGACCTTTATTTTAAGTTCAGTTGGTTTCCATCATCTGGTCAGCAGGTGGTTGCCATCATCTGATGGTTGATTGGTCAGCATCTTTGAAGAAGTTCAGTTGCCTGTTATAGATTTATGCGTTGTTTAACTGCCTTGCCATAATATATCCATTCAAACTACCATAACATTGCTTGTGGCCTATTTTCTGTGCAGCATTTTAGAGTGATAACATACTAACTTACACAAGTGTGTCAGTGGGGACCAAGCGGTGAGTCATGGCAGAAAAGAGAACCCATCATATCCAGCGGCTCTGAGGGGTGAGCACTACAGCAGAAATGCTGTATTTTTATACAGCATATCGGATGGCACTGCAGGTCATCAGAGCGCAGCATAATGTGCGGCAGTGCAGAGATTTATACGGAGTGTACCTTTGTACCTTTGCACCTTTTGTGACATGTGAAAATGGGTCCTCAAACTAAACTCCTGAACTTCAGACTTGAAACAAAAGCCTAAACCATACATTTTAAGTGTTATCATCCTAACTGGATTACATTTTTGTAGGCTTTTCTACTCAGGCTGTAGCTGCTTTCTAAAGAAAACAAAACTTGAAGGCTTTGCACACCTTTTGTTTTGATGCAAATGGAATGTATTTAGCTAATTTAAACTAAAAGTTCAGCTGTGCATTAATGCATTAATTAAAATATGTAGTATAAATATCAAGTACAATCTTGATAAACTGTGAAAGTCATACAAATTAATTTAAAGTAAATGCTTTGATAATACTCCTAAACCCCGTAACTTCAGACTTGAAACAATAGCCTAAACCATACATTTTAAGTGTTATCATCCTAACTGGATTACAATTAGTTTGCTAAAGCTGTTTTTTTATCTGATGTGGCATTTCGGTGCTGCTGATCTTCTCAAGCTTTTTGCAGCCACTTCCTGTGTACATGCCCTCGCTCCGGTGTCAGTTGCTTGTCATTGTTCAAGTTTCTGTTCTTAAACAGATGTTTAAAATTTTTTAAAATTTTTTTTAATTGTTACATGACAAAGGAGTCTCGGAGCACTATGGGTTTATTTAGAGAGAAAACAGCAGGACTTGACTCATTTTAGGTATGCTGTCTCTTATTAAACCCTGCTGGCACCCCGTGAAAATATTAAATAATAAAAATGATTATTTACCTGAATTTAAAAAAAAATAAACTTTTTAAATTCAAGATAAAATAGTAATGAAAATTTACATATATTATGTATTATTACTATAGATTTACAGTGCCTTGAGAATGTATTCATACCCCTTGAAATAGCCCACATTTTATCATGTTACAACCAAAAATTTAAATGTATTTTATTGGTACTTTATGTGATAGACATACATAAAGTGGCACATAATTGTGAAGTAGAAGAAAAATGATAAATGGTTTTCAACATTTTTTACAATTAAATATTTGAAGAGTGTGGCGTGCATTTATATTCAACTAAGGATGAGCCGAACACCCCACGGTTTTGTACCAGAACATGCGAACAGTCAAAAAATTTGTGCGAACATGCGAACACTGTTAAAGTCTATGTGACATGAATGTAAAAATCAAAAGTGTTCATTTTAAAGACTTACATGCAAGTTATTGCCATAAAAATACAGTCACAGGTCATTATGCTTTTTTTTGTTTTTATTTTAGAATTATTTTGCCTGGCTACCTTACTTTCTTTCTTCTGAAATCCCCACAATCATTCTCGGGGACTTCAACATCCTTATTAATACTAACACTCCAAACTTCTCAGCCTAACATCCTCCTTTGACCTGAAGCAGTGGATACATGCTCCTACTCACTCCGAAGGCAATACCCTTGACCTTGTTTTCTCTCACCTTTGCACTCCATGCAACCTCTCTAACTATCCATTCCCTCTCTCTGATCACCACCTTATTAGTTTCACTCTCTCCCTCTCCTCCACCTCCTCTCCCTCCAACTGCCTAAAAGTTACCCGCAGAAACCTACGTCATCTCAACCCTTCTCTTCTCTACTCTGCTATCGACAACCTCTACAACAAAATCTCACCCCTATCCTGCTCCAACCTAGCCACTTCTGTCTACAACACCTCACTTCTAGCCTCACTGGACTCAATGGCCCCCCTCACTACACACAGAATCAGGCCCCGACCCCTTCAACCTTGGCAAACAGATGATACTAGAAGTCTGAAAAAATGTAGTCGTGCTCACGAGCGCCAGTGGCGTAAGACTAAGTCTCAGAGAGATTTCAACCAATATAAATCTGCCCTCCAAAAATAATATTCCAGCCTCCTCACTGCCAAGCAGACCTACTTTATCACTCTCATTAGCAACTTATCATCCGGTCCCCGTCAACTCTTCTCTACCTTCAACTCTCTACTTCGTCCTCCACCGCCTCCACCCGCCAACTCACTTACTGCCTAGGAGATCGCCAATCACTTCAAACAGAAGATTGATACAATTCGTGAGGAGATCTCTACTGTTCCGATACCCTTCACACTTCACACTTCATGCCCACAGGCACAATCATTACTTCCCTCTTTCAACCCCACCACTATAGACGAGGTTGCTAAACTACTTGCTAATGTCCACCTTACCACCTGCCCTCTGGATCCTGTTCCCTTACAAATGCTACGTTCACCCTCTGGCTCTATGCTACACTCTCTAACCCACATCTTCAATCTCTCCCTCTCTTCTGGCATCTTCCCCAACTCTGTAAAACATGCACTTGTCGGACCCATACTTAAAAAGCCCTCACTGGACCCATCCAATCTTAGCAACCTACGCCCCATCTCCTTGCTCCCCTTCTTATCCAAACTCCTGGAACGTCTGGTCTACAACCGACAGAACGTCCACCTCGCTGATAACAGCCTTCTTGATCCCCTTCAGTCTGGATTTCGTCCTCAACACTCCACAGAAACTGCTCTCCTAAAACTAACAGACGATCTACTAATGGCCAAAACCAATCGACACTATTCTGTACTCCTACTCCTGTACCTCCCTGCTGCCTTTGATATGGTTGACCACCCCCTCCTCCTCAAAAAACTCCACACCTTTAGTCTCTGTGACTGTACTCTTCGCTGGTTCTCTTCCTACTTATCCAACCGCACCTTTATCATTTCCTACAACTCTACTTCCTCTTCTCCTCTTCCTGTCTCAGTTGGGGTCCCCCAAGGTTCTGTTCTTGGACCTCTCCTACTTTCAATCTACACCTCCTCCCTGGGTCAGCTGATAGCATCCCATGGCTTCCAATACCACCTCTACGCTGACGACACCCAAATCTATTTCTCTACCCCTCAGCTCACTCCCTCTGTCTCCTCACGTATTACTAATTTTCTTTTAGATATATCAGTCTGGATGTCACACCACTTCCTCTAACTCAATCTATCCAAAACCGAACTTATAATTTTTCCTCCCCCATATGCCCCTTCCCCTGATCTCTCAGTCAAAATCGATGGCACAACTATAAGCCCATCCCAACATGCCAAGGTTCTAGGTGCCGTCCTGGACTTTGAACTTTCCTTCAAGCACCACGTCCAAATCCTGCCGCATCAACCTCCGCAACATCTTCAAAATACACCCCTTTCTAAACAATGACACAACAAAGCTCTTAATTCACTCGCTGGTCATCTCTCGCCTCGACTACTGCAACTCCCTTCTCATTGGCTTATCTCTACATAGTCTATCACCTCTTCAATCCATCATGAATGCTGCTGCCAGACTCATCCACCTTACCAATCGCTCTGTCTCTGCTACACCTCTCTATCAATCCCTCCACTGGCTTCCGGTCGGCCAAAGAATTACATTCAAAATACTAACAACTACGTACAAAGCCATCCACAATTTAGCCCCCAGCTACATCACTAGCCTAGTCTCTAAATACCAACCTACTCGTTTTCTTTGTTCCTCTCAAGACCTTCTGCTCTCTAGCTCCCTCATCACCTCCTCCCATGCTCGCCTCCAGGACTTTTCCAAAGCCTCTCCACTTTTATGGAATGCCTTACCCCAATCTGTCCGCTTATCTCCTACTCTATTATCTTTTAGACGATCCCCGAAAACCCTTCTCTTCAGAGAAGCCTATCCTACCCACACCTAACAACTGTATTTTAATTTTCTCCATCAGCTCATCCCCCACAGTTATTACCTTTTGTTTCCACTTGACCACTTCTAGATTGTAAGCTCTAACGAGCAGGGGCCTCTGATTCCTCCTGTATTGATTTGTATTGTAAGTGTACTGTCTGCCCTCATGTTGTAAAGGGCTGCGTAAACTGTTAGCGTTATATAAATCCTGTTTATTAATAATAATAATAATAAAAAGTGTTTGGGGACCCGGGTACTGCCCCAGGGGACATGTATCAAAGCAAAAAAAAGTTTTAAAAACGGATGGTTTTTCAGGAGAAGTGATTTTAATAATACTTAAAGTGAAACAATAAAAATTAAATGTTCCTTTAAATATCATGCCTGAAGGGGGGGGTCCCCTTAGTCTGCCTGTAAAGTAGCGCATTTGTGTGATATGTTTTACAGTCTCGCAGCAAAATGAAATTTCTAAAGGAAAAAACGTCATTTAAACTTGCTTGCGGCTGCCGGGTCTGGCAATATAGATAAAAATCTAATAAGGGGAACTCCACGCCAAAATTAAAAAAAAAACCAGCGTGGATCCCCCCCAAAATCCATACCAGGCCCTTCGGTTCTGGTATGGATTATAAGGGGAACTCCTAGCCAAAATGTAAAAAAAAATTGGCGTGGGGGTCCCCCCTTAAATCCATACCAGACCCTTATTCGAGCATGCAGCCTGGAGAACAGCGATCGAGCTCCCCCACTGAACCATACCATGCCCTCAACATGGGGAGGGTACTTTGGGGTTGATGGGGACGAGGGCCTCATCTTCACAACCCTTGCCTGGTGATTGTGGGGGTCTGTGGGTGGGGGGCTTATCTGAATCTGGAAGCCCCTTTTAACAAGGGGGCCCCCAGATCCCGCCACCCCCCTATGTGAACGGGTATCAGGTACATTGAACTCCTACCCATTCACCCAAAAAAGTGTCAAAAAGTAAAAACCACAAAAGACAATTTTTGAAAATTCCTTTATTTAAAAAAAAAAAGTCCCGCAATGTCTATCCACCTTCAATCACTGCACAGACGGACCCGAAAAATTTAAGAAAAAAAAGCTTGATCTTGATGGGAGGCGTCCTGCTGACTGCTGTCTTTTATTTGCGGTGACAGCTGTTATAAAGGCAAGGGCAGGGCCACCCGCTGATGTAACCGGATGACCCCATCCTCACTGTCGGCACATGATGTCAGAAGGGGCGGAGTCAATCAGTTACGTCACCAGGTGGACCTGCCCTTACCTATATAACAGCTGTCACTGCGAAAAGACAGCAGTGGGCAAGACGACTCCCATCGAGGCAGAGATTTTTTTTTCTTTTTTTCGGGTCCATCTGCGCCGTGATTGAAGATGGATTGACATCACGGGACATTTTTTTTTTTTTTTTAATAAAGGAATTGTCAAAAACTTCTTTTGTGGTTTTTACTTTTTGACACTTTTTTTGGTAAATGGGTAGGGGTACAATACCCCATACCTATTCACAAAGGGGGGGGGATCTGGGGGCCCCGTTGTTAAAGGGGGTTTCCAAATTCTGATACTGCCTGCACTGACTGAGAATAGAGTCTACACTGAATATCTAGTCTACACTAAATGCAGAGTGTATATATATATATATATATATATATATATATATATATATATATATATAAATATACAGTCAGGTCCATAAATATTGGGACATTGACACAATTCTAATCTTTTTGGCGCTCTATACACCACCACAATGGGTTTGAAATGAAACGAACAAGATGTGCTTTACCTGCAGACTTTCAGCTTTAATTTGAGGGTATTTACATCCAAATCAGGTGAACGGTGTAGGAATTAGAACAGTTTGTATATGTGGCTCCCACTTTTTAAGGGACCAAAAGTAATGGGACAGATTAACAATCATCCATCAAACTTTCACTTGTTAATAATTGGTTGCAAATCCTTTGCAGTCAATTACAGCCTGAAGTCTACCTCTACTGCAACTGTCTTCAGTTCCTGCTTGTTCTTGGGGCATTTTCCCTTCAGTTTTGTCTTCAGCAAGTGAAATGCATGCTCAATCGGATTCAGGCCAGGTGATTGACTTGGTCATCAAAATTCCACTTCTTTCCCTTAAAAAACATTTTGGTTGCTGTGGTGTGGTGGTGTATAGAGCCCCAAAAAGATTAGAATTGTGTCACTGTCCCAATATTTATGGACCTGACTATATATATATTACACTGCCTGCACGCCACTAACTAACCTGCCTGCCTAATCTAGCTCAATCTATCTCCATCCACACACTATACACGGCAACTATGTAAGCAGCCTTATATAGCGTGGGGCGTGCACTTAGTCCCCCTGAGCCATAATTAGCCAAAGGCACCTATGGCTCTTGCAGCAGAGCACGCTGTGATTAGCCAAAGCATGCAGGTTAGGTGCATGCTTTAGCATTTATCAGATGTCAATGCGATCTCGCAGTGCATTATGGGGCATTCCGCGGCGCTCAAATTTCCCGCGAATGCCCCATATATTCGGTTCGTTTTAGAACAAACGAACACCCGATGTTCAAGTCGAACTTACGTTCGACTCGAACTGCAGGCTCATCCCTATATTCAACCCCCCTGAGTCAATAATTTGTAGAACCACCTTTCACTGCAATTACAGCTGCAAGTCTTTTTGGGGATGTCTCTACCAGCTTTGCACATCTAGAGAGTGACATTTTTGCCCATTCTTCTTCGCAAAATAGCTCAAGCTCTGTCAGATTGGATAGAGAGTGTCTGAGAACAGCAATTTTCAAGTCTTGCCACAGATTCTCAATTGGATTTAGGTCTCGACTTTGGCTGGGCCATTCTACCACATGAAAATGCTTTGATCTAAACCATTCCATTGTAGCTCTGGCTGTATGTTTAGGGTTGTTGTCCTGCTGGAAGGTGAACCTTCACCCCAGTCTCAAGTCTTTTGCAGACTCTAACAGGTTTTCTTCTAAGATTATCCAGTATTTGGCTCCAGCCACCTTCCCATCATCTCTGACCAGCTTCCCTGTCCCTGATGAAGAAAAACATCCCCACAACATGATGCTGCCACCACCATGTTCCACGGTGGGGATGATGTGTTCAGGGTGATGTGCAGTGTTAGTTTTGTAAACAAGAAAAGAAGGAGAGCGCACCAACCTAGTGCATTACCACTGGTAAAACTTTATTAAAGCATTAAAACAGCAAGATGTATACTCACAAACGATCTATCAAAAACGGCTTTGACGAATGGCTGAAGCCTGAGCGGGCTCTGAAGAAAGGGGTGCTCCCCCGAAACGCGTCAGCATCAGACATTCGTATCGGTCCGACCCTCTTGACATTAGGTCCTGGTGTGTTGATCTCCAGAACAGCGCATCTGCGCCCTTGTCAAAACCGTTTTTGATAGCTCGTTTGTGAGTATACATCTTGCTGTTTTAATGCTTTAATAAAGTTTTACCAGTGGTAATGCACTAGGTCGGTGCGCCCTCCTACTTTTCTTGTTTCCTTTTAGTTTATGAATACCCATTGTTCAAAGGAGGGCTGCAAGACGTCAGGCATTACCTTACTAAGGTGGTCGCACCACATACATAGTTATTGAACACCTGAGCGCAGGAGAGATTTCTACTGTCAGTGTTAGTTTTGTGCCACACGTAGCGTTTTGCTTTTAGGCCAAAATGTTCAATTTTGGTCTCATCTGAACAGAACACCTTCTTCTACATGTTTGCTGTGTCCCCCACATGACTTCTCACAAACTGCAAATGGGACTTCTTATGGCTTTCTTTCAACAATGGTTTTCTTCTTGCCACTCTTCCATAAAGTCCAGATTTGTGGAGTACACGACTAATAGTTGTCCTGTGGACAGATTCTCCCACCTGAGCTGTGGATCTCTGCAGCTCCTCCAGAGTTACCATGGACCTCTTGGCTGCTTCTCTGATTAATGCTCTCCTTGCCTGTCAGTTTAGGTGGACGGCCATGTCTTGGTAGGTTTGCAGTTGTGCCATACTCTTTCCATTTTCGGATGATGGATTGAGCAGTGCTTTGTGGGATGTTCAAAGCTTGGAATATTTTTTTATAACCTAACCCAGCTTTAAACTTCTCCACAACTTTATCCCTGACCTGTCTGATGTGTTCCTTGGCCTTCATGATGCTGTTTGTTCACTAAAGTTCTCTAACAAATCTATGAGGGCTTCACAGAACAGCTGTATTTATACTGAGAATAAATTACACACAGGTAGAGTCTATTTACTAATTAGGTGACATCTGAAGGCGATTGGTTAAACTATTTTTTTAGTTAGGGGTATCAGAGTAAAGGGGCTGAATACAAATGCACGCCACACTTTTCAGATATTTATTTGTAAAAAAATGTAAAAACCATTGATCATTTTCCTTCCACTTCACAATTATGTGCCACTTTGTGTTGGTCTATCACATAAAATCCCAATACAATACATTTACGTTTTGGTTGTAAAATGAAAAAATGTGGGTATGAATACTTTTTTAAGGCACTGTACTGTGAAAATTGTCACAGTCAAAAGACACAGTCATTATCATAATGTTCCTGCCATGCAGATTTCAAACAACTATCTCTTCTCCTTCTAAGAAAGAGCCACATTCAGCCGTATCTGCTGAAATGGGAGACTCCGACGTAAACAGATTCCAACAACGAGGTCCCGTCTTCTGCACAATAGTCTTTCTAATGGTGTTGCTTTTTCCACCTCATTTTAAACTTGTGTAGAGGTCTATGTTCTCCGGCAGACTCGCTGGCCACCATGGTACCTTAGGGAAGGAAATGAAAGCTGCAGTAATGGATTTAATAATCCTTAAATAAATGAAACATTGCTTTACATATTGAATATTTACTTAAGAAAAGTCCAAGAAAATATTCTGGACATTTTAAAACTTGGCAAATAGAAAAAAAAAAACTACCATCAATCTTGTGATGTTCCTTATGGATTACTGGCTCTTGGATTACTTCATTGCACATCTGGACTGCTAAAATGAAAGTCCAAAATTGTATGAAAGTTTCAGCTTTCTACGAAAAAATGACACACTAAAGACATATATGAAATAAATGATATTTTAACTCCTTTACAACCACCCACTACATATGTGCAGAAGCAAATGGGTAGGCTTTAATGCCCACCGGCCACACAAATGCGTCATTGGGCGGATGTTGGTTATGTGTTGAGATTGTATTCGCTGCACGCTCCAATCTGAAAGACAGACCTGTTGAAGACATCTCTCGGTTCAGACCAAAGATCGGTAGCTGATAGATGACTTCTGATCATGTGACTTCTGTCACAGTGGTCAAATGATTGCAGGTGCTTCCTGAACCGGACGTTCCAAACTGTTTAATGGGACACCAGGGTAGGCATGAAAGGGGTTAAGAAACCAGTCTACTTCATGATATTATAGCTGGAGCTGGTGCCCCTTCTTGGATACTCCAGCAGTGATTTCTCACTGCCATAGTTCTCACCTCTGTTCCTGTCCACCCAGGAGATTTGAGTGTTTCCAGCCATCTTTGTGGGTTCCAGTTTCTCCTGATCAAGGACCTTAAAAGGTAAATTCACCTTTACAGAAAATCTGTAAGGTGAACTTAAACTGGACCCCCTCCTCACCCCCCCTCAACCCGGTCCCGCTGACCTGGAGTCCCGCGATCACCTGCAGAGAGACATTGGATTGCTGCTTTACTGGTCTAGGCATTTGAAATCCCCACAGCTTAATCTCGTAAATGTACCTCTCTGCATGTACGGATAGGAGGCATTCTAATTGGTCAGCGCTTACCAATCAGAACCCGCCTAGCCCGTCCTGTCAGCACTGGAGAAGAGGAGAGAAAGCCGCAGGGATTTCAAATCCCCGGACCAGTAAAGCGGAGATCCGATGTTTTACAGCGGGTGATCGCGGGACACTAGGTCAGCAGGACCAGGGGAGATGGGGGAGGGGTCCAGTGTAAGTTCACCGTACAGATTTTCTGTAAGGCTGGGTTCACACCTATGCTAATTGGATGCGGGTTTCCTATGTGCTAGCAGTGTTAACAAACTGCTAGACTGAAATTTACTGACACAACACCCAAAATTTACTAGCACAGCCAAGTTTTTACTGGCATTTCCAAAACTTACAAAATTACAGTTTTAAATGCAAATTTCAGTATTTAGGCTACAAACAAGTACAATATGCAATTAGCAATGTGATGTAACGTAGATAAGGCAAAAAACATGCTATATTTCTTATTTTATTTTCGATATAGTAAGTAAGTAGGTCAGAGACAGGACTCAGGAGGGCAAGACATTAGAATGGGTGCACACACACACTGATAGCAATGTGCAGCAGCACAAATGATGATGACACATCCCCTCCTGAGTCACAGTGACAGTTTCTCTCCACGCCAGGTGGTCCCTTCAGTCCACTCCAGTCCAAACAGCACTGACAGTCTTGCTCTTGGCTTGCCTTGATCCCATCATGCAGACCCGCACTCAAGGCTCTGGCTGCTCCACTCGGCTCCCTTGCGCCATGACGTCAGACCCGCCCCCCCACTGGTGCTGCCCAAACACACTGTAGCAGGCACTCGGATGGTCTTGGCCGGCTCCAGACCAGAACTGCACATGCATAGTCCCGTGCCGAGCATCACAGCTATATTTTTTTCTGGCAACCTTTTGCTGTCACTGGCATTTACTGGCAGGAGAAAAGTGTCCATTGTTTACTGGCTGCCATGAAATACTTACGTTAGAACAAAGGGCTCTGAAGGTATAGCAGGGTAATGCTGTCCCTTCGGACCGCATGTGCAGGTGACATTACCGGCTGCATGCAGTGTGAATATCTCATAAAATATATATAAAACACAAAGCGCTGTGATGCTAAATAGCTGATAATTACACATAAAACCAAGTGAGGCTGTTATCAAAAGAGAGTGTTTTCAGAGTCACTTAAAAAGAATAAATAATGATATTTGAAGCGCTTCACAATGTGCATGAAAATGAATATATAAGAATAAATATAAATAGTCAAATAAATCCAGCGGTGAGTAAAAATTCCTATAAAATCCAGCAATCAAAATAGTGTAAAATTATAAAAAATTAGTGACACCAAATGTGTAAAAAATTCACATAAAAAATCCACATAAAGATAAATATATAGGGATGTATTCAGAAGGTTCAATTATACAGGTGTAGAATCCTGATTGGTATAGAGCTTTTGATCACTAGCAAAGCTGTTTAAAAACACTTGCTTAATTAAGGTGCTCATTGATAGTACCAATGTGTTTTTTGCTTCTATTCACAACCAATGTGAGAATCATAAACAGGCAGATAAGAGAAAAAAAACAATCATTGTGCAATAGTTAGGATACCAAGGTACACAGGCAAACTTCAATCCACTCACGTGTGCCTTATAATGATAAGGCATATGCAGGTTTTACTATAGCAGTCAGCCGCCTTAGACAGGAGCAGATTCAGTGCAGTACACTGTGTGAAACTGCTGATCTGCACAGAGCTTCCTTGGCTCCTCCCACGCGTTACATCACAGTCACGTGACTTTTTCAAGGATGTACTTCAGTGATTTCCAGTTTCCAGGCGCATTGGCCAAGTATAGTATATACATAGTTACATTAGACCAATGCAACTATAAATAAAACATACCATACCTGATATTTTTCTGTAAAAACCCACACCTCTTATCCATTCCATTTTAAAATTCTGTATGAAACCCAAACAAGCTGGATAGACGATACTCCAAATGCCTTAAACTTGTATGACAAGTCACCATCAATGGTAAAAGTTTCTTTTTTTTCCCAATTCCCTGCCTTCGTCACGGGGTCTAAACTATATTTACACAAGTGGTTTTGGTTATAAAACGCATACTGTATTATTGCTTATGAGTAATTTAAAATTGCCTCCCAGACAAGCAGAATCTTGGCCACGGGAGCTGTACAATTGCCTAACATAACTAAAATTTGATGTGTTCTACAAATAGCAGATATCCGGCACTAATTCTTCAGCATGTTCTTTGCTACAAATACAAAAAGGAAACAGTAGCACATAAGAAGATATAGAGGATTCCAGTTTCTCTCCAAAGGCAAACGGCTCAGATGTATTTGACGGTCTATTGTTACCATGTGAGACATCTACCAAACCTTCTGTAATTTCTGCTTATAGCTGAATTTGGTAAATATATTCAGAGTGTACTACCTGTTCAATATTTACTGCTTTAGGCTGGGTTCACACTTGAGAATGCATCGGCTGACAGCAGGAGTCCGGTGCACCTCCATTTACCATTTCAGGTCCGTTTCGGACCTGAAACTGACCAAAATACGCACAGGGCTCCTGTACAATTCGCACCGGAGCCGCTGCGGAGATGTGTGAACCACCTCCATAGAAAGCCGGTCACAATCTCCTACTATGCGAATTGACCAGCATCCAATTCACAATAGTGTGAATCCATCCTGACATACAGTACACAACAAAAAACCTTAGTTGAGAGAGATACACACACAGCCATTATTGAACTCCTTCTAAAAATGCTAGTTGCCTGACAGTTTCTGGCTCCAGCAAATTGAGCCCCTGGCCCAGAACAGGTTTGCAGCTAGTAAAGTCAAACTCCTGGTTTGCAAGTGTGCCAGAAATGATTGAAGGCACTGGATCAGCAAGGTGGCCAATTAACTAGCATTTTCGGGAGGCACCCAAAATTTTTTTTTTAACATGTCTGGCAGGTAGCATCTTCAGGAGTCAGACAAAATATTTCCGTCATTATAGATTTTCTTTAACCACTTGCCTTCTACAAGCATTTTGATTTTTTTTGTTTTTTTACAGTAACAGTGATCTTCCCTTATCCGATACTGTGAAGGTGCCATCCCACAAACACCCACCTACTGTGGTTCCTGGGCTCTCCCATTGCCCCAGGGGGGGTCACGTAAATGATGTCAGTGTAGCACCCTCTAGTGTGTGCTAGAAGTAGTTGTTAGTGTATGAAAATTTGGCTTGGCTGAGAGCCAGGCCTAGGCGGTGAATCTGGGTCAGGGTTTAATGACTCGGGGGCTGGATGACTCTTTTGACAGCTCTTCTGGTGCCTCCCCCTGTTTTCTGGAACATTGGAAAATGTTCTAGATGTAGTGGGTAGAAGCTAATAAAGAACTTAGCTAGTATTGAACTGTAGTCTAGTAACTGTGCTGCCACATCCCGAATTACTATTTACCAAAAAAGAAGGAACCCCCTATGGGACTTTAAGGGCAGTAGATAAAGCGTAACCAAAGTATATAAAAAGTATAAGTAAAGAAAGTGATCAGCGCAACTAATAATACAATCATGAGGTAATGTTTATTCACTATCTGTGCAAAATATAATGGTACTTTACAATCATGTGCAAAAATGCAATAGTGTATAAAAAACGAACTTACACAATACACATATAATATATTATGTGCAAATCCAATAAATAAATAAAGTGTATAAAGGTGACAAAATCAATAAACTGATAAACATTTACAGTCCCAAATGGTAAGAACCACACTATCTCAATGAATAAGATAGTGATAAAATGACAAAATGACAAAAAATGCAAAGTGAAAAAAGTGCAAAAAGTACAAAAAGTGCAAAAGGTGCCGATGCTGCTTCAAGTAATTTCTTCAAAAGGTGTAAATCCTCCAAAGTGAACACTTCCCAGGGATTGACCAGAAGCGCGAGGACCGGAAGTGATGTAAGAGGCGCCTGTAACGACGATATTGTTACAGATCTGCTGCTTTTTGTATCCATTGTTGCAAGTGCCCATTTGGCTTTTTATCATTAAATCTATTTGTTCATACAATACTGCGCTATGGCATATCTTCTCTCATCCCTTACATATTCCCGCGGTGTGTCAATATCCACACTATTACACCGGAAGCCATTACCTGGATTATAGGAATAGGAGAGGCACCATCCACCACCATTAGATCCCGGGAGGATCTCCAGCCATAATAATCTATACAAGCCTTATACCATCTATATTGAGGTAAGAGTTTAGAGAACACTTAAGTGATATACACGAAGAGTTCACTGTGGACAATTGATGGACAATTTAGTTCATCAATTCATAGGTATTGAATAAAAACAATGAACCATTATATAACAATCAATGTACAATAGTATACAATACTCTGAAATAGAAGGTGGTTGGCCCCAGGTTAGTCTCATATAAATATGGACTTAGTCATATATAGGAGTTCACCAAGTGACTCCTACTCCCAAATAGTGAGTAGAAGCTTGGGAGGGGCTGTCATGCATATTTATGAGGACCTCAACTAATCCCCAGCAAAAAGGGTCTGGAAGGGGGCAGGCCATCTCATATATAGACATGAGTCATGCCAGCAGGTAGCCAGGTGGAAGATGGAGATGGAGTGCTGAGGAGGCTGTGGGTGGCCCTTGAGGGCGCCCCCTAGTCTGAGGGGGGGGGTGACTCTTCAGGCCTGGGGTTCGGGTGCTGGAAGATTTCCCCTAAAACACATGGAGGAAACCCTTCCTGGAGGCATGGGAGCAAGGAGATGACAGCGGGAGCAGGTCAGCACATCCAGGAGATCTCCTGAGAGTTACCTGGTGTCAGGGCTGGGCTCAGCCCTTTCTTCTCTGAGCTGGCTGCTCAGCTGTCGGCTAATTGCCAGCTTCCATCTCACTCCACAGTTACCCAGCTGTTGATGATCCTGCTCGTCAGTCCTGCCTACTTAAGCCGTCAAGTCCAGAGGAGCTCTGCCTTCACCTTGGTCACATCACAAGAAACTCCTGCGTTCCTGTTTAAAGACTGGCTTTGCTGACCTCCCTTCTGGCTCCAGATCCTGCTTGCTGTTTCACTACTTTGATCTCTGATTTCTGCTTGGCTGACTATCTGTTCCGGTTACTGAACTTTGGCTATGTTTTGACTACGTTTGTTCTTTTTACTTTTATTTTTAAACAAGTGCGATTTAACTGTACTTCTGACTCATGGTTTCTGACACCTGGATGGGCTGGTGAGTGTCAGTCTGAAGGACTGTGGAGAGAGCGTCAGTCTGAAGGACTGTAGGGAGAAGTTAGCCAGGAGGGCTAGTGAAAGGGGCAGCTGTGGCCAGGCGGGCTGGCAGTGTCTGAAGAGGTGGTGCTGGGATCAGTAGCCACAGGTGAAATGTAAGCTGGACACCGAACATTCGCTACACACCCAAGGGGCCTCGGGTTCCTACCTATAACAGGCTATTGCTCTAATCTGACTGAGTGATTTGCCAGATCTTTACAGTGTGCCAGCTGGGTTTCTACAAGCAAGTGAGAGCTGGAGGAAGAAGTGGAGGGTATATAGAGACTGTGTATAGTTGTCCCTGAAATTGTTCTGAAGTCAAGGGGGCATCCCATAATCTCTAATCCCTATCGCAGTTATTATCCCTCAATAAATAACAAAAAAACAAAACAAAGTCATGGTGGACTGTTCTCTGACTCTGAGTGCCTGTGGAAATTCAGTGTGCCTGGCTGTGCAGGGTGGGGGATCCCAGTATACTTGTGGCTCCCTAGGGAGTGTGCTACATCAGGATGGTGAATGGGATCAATGAACACAGAAGTGCACAGCTCCGAGCATTTCTGGGTTCATAGCTGTCAGAATCCCAGCTGGGTAAACACCCAATATAGGACAGTCCTGTGATTGAGCAGCTGGAGTGGAGGGCAGGGGGGACTTGATGTCTCCATAAAGAGATTTTGTCAACTGCCAATGCTGTCACATAGGGGGCTTGTTAGCTCCCTTGTAAAAGCAATACAATTAAATGAAAAAAAAATTAACAAAGGCAAATTATAATTTTGTTTTTTTTAAGTGTAACCCTGTTGCACACACGTGAATGCAAACTCATGCATAGGGCTCTAGGTGTATGTTAGCAGGTATTGTAATGAATGTTTGAGTGAGAGAAATAATTCTAGAGTCATTATTCTTGGTTGAAGTGTAACTAAAGGCAAAAGGTTTGTTTTTTTTGGACAGAGTGGTGAAGGACTAATACCCCTGTCAGTTTTTATTACTGTCTGTGCGCCCCGTTAGGGAGATTTACCCTCTCTCTTTGACCATTGTAAAAGACAATCTCAAATTTTGGGTTGTCCCCAGAACAGTCATGGAGGGGAAATCCTCTGGTTCTGGTGACCTGGGGGCCCCCAAGAAATTCCCTTAATTTGCGGGGATTTCCTCTCACTTCCTGTTTTGACTATGGGACAGGAAGTAAAGGGAAATCTCAGTAAGGGGACACAGATGACAAAAACAAACTGACAGAGGTTATAAACCTCCCTTACTCTATCCAAAAAAAAAGTTTTGCTAATAATTGCTTATATATATATCCAAACTAATGACCTGTAAAGGCATTTAAAGCATCACCTATGCACAAACAACAAATGAAATTGTGACGCAAACAAATGCTAATGTACATCCACATAAGTTCACCTCTAACACCCCCCCCCCCTTAGATAAATGTGAAGATACACTTGTATAGCATTAGCTCATAAAATGTTCATACGGAGTTCATAAAAATCGCGTAGGGAGGGTGTTGTACTTCAGTAGGCATCTCCACCTGAGACAAGAACGAATCTCTGAAATTACAAAAGGGAACACAAGGGGGCACCAGCTAAGTGCAGCATCAATGGGCTTATTACGATTAAAAAGCCTAATGTAGACTCACAGAAATATCATTGCATCTGCTCCCGGGCCCAGGGCGGGGTCTCTTTGTGACGATAGGAGGAGGAGCGAGAGAGAGAGAGGAGGACGGCGGGAACACCCAGGCAGCAGCTAGGACAGCAGCAGGTACAAATTGATGAGAGGGATATACAGAGATTGAAGCAGGACAAATTGTAAAACATGTATACCCAGCAGCTTTAATATTCTGAATCACAAATTGTATTTACACAGCAAATTATCCCACCAACAAAAATGCACTGAATGTGCTGGGACCATTGAGGAACCTGCAGGATTGCACTGGCAGGCTTGGTGGCTTTGCAGAACAAATTGCTATCAATGGCAGCAGGAGCGGATCCAGAGTCTAGTCTCGGGAGGGGCACTGCCAGAAAATCCGTTTTTTGGGGACAATTTATCAGGGCAATGGCTGATGTTGGCGCTTCAATCATCACGTCACTATGGTTGTTATGGTGTCAGGATGATTGATGCGTATTATTTCTATTATTACATTGTTATATAAAATGAAATAGTTCAACTCACCATAATGCAGAATCAGTGGGAGCCCTGAGTGTGCCACGTCGCCTGTCACCAGATGCGGATTGTCATTTGCCACGTCACCTACCACACGTTGCGGATTGTCACTTGCCATGTCGCCTGCACCCAGATGCAGATTGTCACTTGCCACGTCACCTGCCACACGTTGCGAAGTGTCACTTGCCGCGTCGCCTGTCACCAGATGCGGATTGTCATTTGCCATGTCACCTGCCACACATTGCGGATTGTCACTTGCCATGTCACCTGCACCCAGATGCGGATTGTCACTTGCCACGTCACCTGCCACACGGATTGTCACTTGCTCTGTCACTTTCTTGCTAAGGTGGTCTCTTGCTGTGTCCCAGAGTCAGGCAGCAGAGAGATGATGTAATCTCTTTGCTGCCCGCGGCTGCCTGCACAGTGGGGGCGGAACTGCAGGGATGCAGGGTGGGCAGTGATGATGTCATCTCTCTGCTCCCCCACCCGCTGGCTCCCTGATTGGCCAGCAGCCCGCTCACACACCGCAATTGCCCTGTTGCCCCCCCAGATCTGCCCTAGAATGGCAGTGTGTTGGAAATTATGTGCAACCCTAGTAAATCTCTAATGGCCTTTTAGGCTCGGTTCACACTGGAACTGGCTGCGGATCGCACAGGAACGCTGTGCATCACGGTTCTCTGGTTCAGGGGCGAATAAGGGTCTCTGCCTGCGTTCGGCCCTAAAAGGGAGCCAAAGACACACAGAGTTTCTGTGCAGTGTGCTCCACAGCTGCCCCAGAGATATGTGAACCAGCTCCATAGAGAGCCGGTCACATTCTCCTGCTATGCGAATTGGATGCGGTAAAACCCACATCCAATTCGCATAGGTGTGAACCAAGCCTTAGGGGGGTTAGCAGAGCGTAATACTGACTGTTACAGCTGATGCTCTCCTCCAATCCAGTTCTGGAATGTGGGTGGGTTGTCAACTTCCTCAAGTACAGCTCAGGACCGCTGGTCCTGCTTTGTATATGATGACATTGGTGAGGGGGACAGCCACACAGCCAGTAAGGAGGAGCGGATTTAAGATCACAACAGACACTGAAGTTTCAGTCAATTCTAACAGCTGTTTACATTAGAAGGCTGGCAGGAGTTGGAATTTTAGTGTTTCTATTGTGAATTTAAGCCACAGTTCACACTGATGTGGCGTAGGATTCTCAGTGATTCCTGTGCTTTTCCTGCACTGCATCATAATTGCACTCCATTGATGCAAACCGCTGCAGGCATCTATGTTAAAATAATGACACCACAAAAGCTGTTTACATAACGCAGTGCGATTGGCTGAATTGGATTGCATGGGTGTTCACACCCATGCAGTCTGATTCCAGCATGGCAAAAAAAAGTGCATGTACCTTTTTTGTGCAGGTGCGAGTTGAACCATACAAAATGAATGGGCTCAAATTGCACTGCAAAGAACCGAATGTGATTTAAACAGGAATGCAGTGCGATTTGTCTCTCTGTGATGTCACACCTGAGGTGGGCTGGTTGCTTTGGTAACGGCTTCCATCCATTGTGGCATGGCTGCAAATAAGCTCTTTGACTTTATATTTCTGTAAATTTGCATTTAACTTTTTAATTGAAATAAACCCATTGATGCTGCACTTAGCTGGTGCCCCCTTGTGTTCTTTTTCATAAAGCATCAACTATGAACAGTTTTGGGAGCCAGAATTTTTTTACCATTTTACAGGCATGCACATTTTTAAGGCTTGATATGTTTGGTATCTACTAGATTGATACAACCTTATTTTTTATACTCTACCAAAAATATGTTTTATATTGTGTTTGTGTGCAGTAAAATTAACTTTAGTGTATTAATTCCTGAAATGATAGATTTAATAAACAGTTGTGCAAATATCATGTGCCATAAAAAATTACATTTATTTTTTCTTTCTACAGAGCTTCTACTTTCAGAAAATATATTATTGGGGGGGGGGTTGTCATTTTCCAGCAAATTTTTGTTTTGCTTTGGATAGACTAGGGAAGTGTTAAATCATTTGTCTGATTTTTACTGATGTCTGTGTCCCCGCTGGGGAGATCCACCTTCTTTATTTGTCTTAGTGGCCATTGTATTCAGGACAGAAAGTGAATGGCTACTTTTAAAAAAACGCACGACAACCGGATTGCATGGTACTTCTCCTACCACTACTTCTGGTACTACCAGTTCAAGCAAGTGCACTGCATCTGTGACCTGCTTTTGGGGTGTTGTTAGAATTGCACTGACACCCAGTGCAGATCGCAGGGGTAGTGCGCTTTAAACGCGGTTCGGGAAATGCGCACAGAACGCAGGTTTCCCGCACTACGTTCTGGTGTGACTGGGCCCTTGTTCTATCCAAATTGAAAAATGTCAAGTTTTGTTCTACTTTATTCTATCCACTGCTATACTGTGTATGCAGCAACAAAGATTGGGGTTAGGACCACACTATAGAGGGGCTCTGAAGAGGCAGTGCTGAAAATTGTTAGTTGGTGTCATTTGTTTTTTTTTTTTTGCTTCTTTTTTTTAATTGTTCTGGCTAGCTGGTAAGTGTGCGGAAAATACGTTTGTCTATTTGTGATGTGCAAAGCCCTTCCATGTGCACCTTACGCTCAAACAGGGTCATTTCGGCTAGTCATAAACAGATGATGCTTCACTCAGGCCACAGTCAAGGTCTACAGGATGGTTTAGGCACCGTCCACCCAGCAATCCTGCTGTAGTATCATTCACACTGCCCGCCTGCTGAGTTCTGTGATTTTCCTCTATAGTGCCAACAGCGAAGATACAAACGCACAGAATGGGAGTTTAGGGCCATCTAGTGGAAGATCTTTATAACTGCAGCTTGCAGGGGAATTTCATTAGAAACTGCACAGAGCAGTAATGATGCCAGGCAATCATCAAAATTGGAGCGTGCAAAATCTGGTACAGCTCTGCATAGAAATCAATCAGCTTTCAGGTTTTATTGTTAAGCTTAACCACTTCAATACTGGGCAATTTCCCCCCTTCCTACCCAGTACAATTGTCAGCTTTCAGCGCTGTCACACTTTGAATGACAATTGTGCGGTTATACAACACTGTACCTACATTTTTATCATTTTCTTCCCACAAATAGAGTTTTTTTTTTTTTTTTGTGGTATTTGATCAACACTGGGGTTCTTATTTTTTTGCTAAACAATCTAAAAAAGACTGACATTTTTGAAAAAAAAAATTTTTTTTTTAATTTCTGTTATAATATGTTGTTTTCTCCTTCACTGACGAGCACCGATGAGGCTGCACTAATAGGCACTGATTAGGCAGCACTAATAGGCACTGATGAGGCGGTACTAATGGGCACTGATGAGGTAGCACTAAAAAGGTGGCATTAATATGTAGAATTGATGGGCACTGATAGGCGGCACTGATATGCAGCACTGATGGGCACTCATAGGTGGCACTGATAGGCGGCACTGATGGGCAATATAAGATGGCACTGATAGGCAGAACTGATGAGGAGGTACTGACAGGCATTACTGATTGGCATGTATGAAGGGCACTGACAGGCGTTACTGATGGGCACTTATTGGCATTTTGATGGGCATTGATTGGTGATTTGGGTGGGCACTCATTGAGGTTTGGGTGGGTACTCATTGGCATTGTGGTGAGCACCTCTGATGGGGGCTGCGCTGATAATCAATGTGCTGATTATCAGTGCACACCCCCCCGACAGGAGAGCCACCGATCGGCTCTCCCTGTCAGCGCGAACCAAGGAAAGCCGATTAACGGCACTTCCTGGTTCACGCTGTGATCAGCTGTGATTGATCACAGCTGATCACGTGGTAAAGAGTCTCCGGCAGAAGCTCCCTACCACAATTGGAGATGCGGTGTGCCAGAGTGACACACCACACCACCGATCGCCACGATCACGGCTTATCCTGCTGGACGTCATGTGACGCCCAGTTAGGATAACTGAACCACTTCCTGGCCATCATTCTGCTATAGGCCGGGCAGGAAGTGGTTAAAGGTTGTAAACCCTTACATATTCCCAGTGAAGTGACTGGCCTCAGATAATACACAGAGATAAAACAAATCATCCTACATATTTTGTACCTATTTATCTACAGCTGTCTCTCTCCTACATCCATTCAAAGTGAAGAATTTAAACAGGATCTCTCAGCTCTGAAAAGCAGAGGGCGGAGATGCGGATTTTACATCAGTGAGGAGAGCACTGAGAGCTGATTTAGGGGAAGGGACACACCCCCTTCATACAACACACAGGAACAGAGCTGTGGCTGTCAATCACAGGCTGTGCCCTCCCCCTGTCACCATTTTTCTCTTGATGTCAGGAAAACTTGTATGAAGTGACTCATGCTTATAGCAGAGGAATGGAGCTTCAGAGAGAAATTACACTTCTTGCTCTGAATTGAGACAAGCATGCTTATAGAGCAGGGGGTCTCTAAACTATGATCCTCCAGTTGTTCAGGAACTACAATTCCCATCATGCCTAGTCATGTCTGTGAATGTCAGAGTTTTACAATGCCCCATGGGACATCTAGTTCTGCAACAGTGGTAGTTGAAGATCCCTGCTAAAGAGGGACATGCTTTGTTCATATTTCATGTCTGAGGTTTACAACCACTTAAATTGAAGAAGCTGAAGTTAGAAGATGATTGGCTACCATGCTGCACCAGATTCTGAGTGCTCCAGTTTTAGTAAATCGCCCCAATGAAAGAAAACTGGATACTGCAGATAACTGAATGCAGATTTTTTCAAAGGTAATCTTCGAAACCTTTGAAAGACGTGCACACAGGGTGGGCCTGGGCACACCCTAATCACCTTGTGTGGTGCTGATTCCCCCTGTTTAAACCCCAGATATTTCACCAAAGCCCCCTCATGGGTCTTCCTAAAAACTGTTCAAAAGGAATAGAAAAAAAAATTGTTAAAAATAAAAACTGCTGACACCATCCACTGCCCTACTAACACTAATCCCTGCCCCACTGACACCATCCACTGTTCAGCTGACATTGTCAGTATAAATACACATGCACACATATATGTGTTTGAGCTTTGGAGTGCGCACCATAATGCAATAGGCTGTGCACACCTATGTTCTAGTAATTTTATTATCTGTCACTTAAAATAATATTGAAGAAATGGGTGATTTCAAATGTTAGATTGTGATCCTTTATTAGAGTGGTGGTCAACTCACTAGTGTTGCACCCTCTAGTTAGGTAGGTGCTAGAGTGAGGATTTTTCTAGCAGAGTACAAAAATTTAGGCAGGCCTAGCTGGTGGCTAGGCTTGTTTGCAGGGCTGATCCTAGGGTCACAGGCGCCTGGGTGCAGAAATATTTCTGGCGCCCACACATGGGCGTGGTCATTTTAGTAACTCCTCCCCTTTACAAATATTTCTATGGCAAAGACTCAACCACAGAGATGCTCCACCACAAAGTCTTCATTACCCTGGGATCCTTACAGGTACAATAAACAAAATACAGGAAGAGAAGCAAGAGTACTTTATTGGGACCTGGAGGGGGGCCTCTCTGATGGAGACAGAGAGCGCTTCTGTTAGAGAGTCTGTTAGAAAGAGCCCCCAGAAATACTACAGACATGATACAGGAGAGGATCAGAGACTGCAGACATGATACAGGAGATGATCAGAGACTGCAGACATAATACAGGAGATGTTCAGAGACTGCAGACATAATACAGGAGATGATCAGAGACTGCAGACATAATACAGGAGATGATCAGAGACTGCAGACATAATACAGGAGATGATCAGAGACTGCAGACATAGTACAGGAGATGATCAGAGACTGCAGACATAGTACAGGAGATGATCAGAGACTGCAGACATAGTACAGGAGATGATTAGAGACTGCAGACATAGTATACTAGATGATCAGAAACTGCAGACATAATACAGGAGATGATCAGAGACTGCAGACATAATACAGGAGATGATCAGAGACTGCAGACATAATACAGGAGATGATCAGAGACTGCAGACATGGTACAGGAGATGGTCAGAGACTGCAGACATAATACAGGAGATGATCAGAGACTGCAGACATAGTACAGGAGATGTTCAGAGACTGCAGACATGGTACAGGAGATGGTCAGAGACTGCAGACATAGTACAGGAGATGTTCAGAGACTGCAGACATGGTACAGGAGATGATCAGAGACTGCAGACATAATACAGGAGATGATCAGAGACTGCAGACATGGTACAGAAGATGATCAGAGACTGCAGACATAGTATACTAGATGATCAGAAACTGCAGACATAATACAGGAGATGATCAGAGACTGCAGACATAATACAGGAGATGATCAGAGACTGCAGACATAATACAGGAGATGATCAGAGACTGCAGACATGGTACAGGAGATGGTCAGAGACTGCAGACATAGTACAGGAGATGATCAGAGACTGCAGACATAATACAGGAGATGATTAGAGACTGCAGACATGGTACAGGAGATGATCAGAGACTGCAAACATAGTACAGGAGATGATCAGAGACTGCAGACATAATACAGGAGATGGTCAGAGACTGCAGACATAATACAGGAGATAATCAGAGACTGCAGACATAATACAGGAGATGATCAGAGACTGCAGACATAATACAGGAGATGATCAGAGACTGCAGACATAGTACAGGAGATGATCAGAGACTGCAGACATAGTACAGGAGATGATCAGAGACTGCAGACATAATACAGGATATGGTCAGAGACTGCAGACATAATACAGGAGATGATCAGAGACTGCAGACATAATACAGGAGATGATCAGAGACTGCAAACATAGTACAGGAGATGATCAGAGACTGCAGACATAGTACAGGAGATGATCAGAGACTGCAGACATAATACAGGAGATGGTAAGAGACTGCAGACATAGTACAGGAGATGATCAGAGACTGCAGACATAGTACAGGAGATGATCAGAGACTGCAGACATAGTACAGGAGATGATCAGAGACTGCAGACATAATACAGGAGATGATCAGAGACTGCAGACATAGTACAAGAGATGATCAGAGACTGCAGACATAGTACAGGAGATGATCAGAGACTGCAGACATAATACAGGAGATGGTCAGAGACTGCAGACATAGTACAGGAGATGATCAGAGCCTGCAGACATAATACAGGAAATGGTCAGAGACTGCAGACATAGTACAGGAAATGGTCAGAGACTGCAGACATAGTACAGGAGATGATCAGAGACTGCAGACATAATATAGGAAATGGTCAGAGACTGCAGACATAGTACAGGAGATGATCAGAGACTGCAGACATAGTACAGGAGATGATCAGAGACTGCAGACATAATACAGGAGATGATCAGAGACTGCTGACATAGTACAGGAGATGATCAGAGACTGCAGACTTAATACAGGAGATGATCAGAGACTGCAGACATAATACAGGAGATGATCAGAGACTGCAGACATAGTACAGGAGATGGTCAGAGACTGCAGACATAATACAGGAGATGGTCAGAGACTGCAGACATAATACAGGAGATGGTCAGAGACTGCAGACATAGTACAGGAGATGATCAGAGACTACAGACATAGTACAGGAGATGATTAGAGACTGCAGACATAGTACAGGAGATGATTAGAGACTGCAGACATACTACAGGAGATGATCCGAGACTGCAGACATAGTACAGGAGATGATCCGAGACTGCAGACTAAGGATGAGCTCCGGCGTGTTCGCAAGCTGCACGTGCAGAGCCTGCCAGGAAGTCGGCAATGCGCTGCGCTAATTACAAGCTGTGAGACATTTCCCGATCTCTGCAGCCGCAGATCGGGAAATGTCTCACTGCTTGTGATTAGCGCTGGATCCTCTGGATCAACTGTGGGCATAGGATTGTGTATATGGGAATGTAAATTTTATTTTTCCTCTCTTTTATTGATTGAACTAGATCGCATGTGTCAAACACAGGGCCTGTGGGCTGAAAGCGGCCCTCCAGGCCATTTCCTGTGGCCCTGGCACCTCTCCTGCAGCTACCCCCTTCATCTCTGTCCCCACCTTGTCTCAGCAGTCGGCAGCAGAAAGGAGGACAGAACTCCTCATACAGATTCTGTGCCTCTCCGTGCAGCTGCAGCACCCCCACAGCACCCTGGTCTCAGCATTCAGCAAACTCCAGCCCTCCTCTGGTCCTCCTCCAGACCCTGCACTTTCTGCTTTCCAGCTCCATCTCCATCTTCTTCCAGGCAGCAGCACAAAGTAAAGAGGGTGCACTGTGATGTAAGGGAGGGTGGGGGACTTTTGACATCTGATAGTGGGGGGGCTCTTGACATCCGATGTAAGGGGGAGTGGGGTGCTCTGGACTCCTAGTCTTACAGATACAACCGACCCTTTGAGCAACCATAATGCAGATGCAAATTGAGTTTGACACCCCTGAACTAGATGGACTTCTGTCTTTTTTTTAACCAGACTAACTATGTAACTATGCAATAAGAGCCCTTTCACACTGGGGCGGGGGGCGTTGTCGGCGGTAAAGCGCCGCTATTGTAAGCGGCGCTTTACCGTCGGTATGCGGCCGCTAGCGGGGCGGTTTTACCCCCCTGCTAGCGGCCGAGAAAGGGTTAAAACCACCGCAAAGCGCCTCTGCAGAGGCGCTTTGCCGGCGGTATAGCCGCGCCGTCCCATTGATTTCAATGGGCAGGAGCGGTAAAGGAGCGATGTATACACTCCGCTCCTTCACCGCTCCGAAGATGCTGCTGGCAGGACTTTTTTTACCATCCTGCCAGCGCATCGCTCCAGTGTGAAAGTCCTCGGGGCTTTCACACTGGAATTAAAGCAGCGGCTGTTTCGGGTCGGTTTGCAGGCGCTATTATTAGCGCAATAGCGCCTGCAAACCGCCCCAGTGTGAAAGGACCCTAAGAGAACAGGGACGAAAAACACAGAAATAAATAAGACTGGTGTGAAAGAAATAAACATAACTATTACCTACAAGAACTCACTCTAAAAAAAGTTTTTCACTGGCCTGAGTATGCACCAAAAAAGATTCCCAATGGCCCCACAAATATATACCAAAGGGCCCCATGGGACCCTGGGCCACAAGCCGCAGGAATCTGTAGTCTGGTTCTAATCACCCGTGTGAATGTAGCCTAATTCAGCAAAGCCTGTGTGCAGCTAAAATTAGAGCATTATTAAACCATAAAGCAGACATTTATTAATTTGCAGCTTACCAATTCTTAGATGTGATGACTGCATTAGTTTTCTTTTTTAGGCTTTCTTTCTTCTATTTTCATCTGGTGATCCAGCCAGAAAGTTTGCTGTATCTGCTTATAAAGTGTGAGCTGGAGTTCAGCTTCAATTTGTTAGTGTATCTAAATCTGCTAGTATCTCTAACACCCCCCTTTCAAAGACAATGCTGCTGTCCAGAGGTGCCCCCTCTGCTCCTTTATCCAGAGTGGGGGCACTCTAATACAGGAGGTGTGTTAGGTGAAAACGCCTCTGAAAAGCATTTAATCGCAAAGGTTGTTATATTTAGGTTGTCTTATGCAGGGCAAGTTTATCTCTAATACCCTAAGAATATTCGATCAGAAAATAACATACCCTAGGAACATTTGATTGAGTCTCATTCTCATCACAGCCACGGCTTCATATATTGTGTGAAAAACACCAATAATTAATAAGCATATGCTGGTTAATTCACACAGAAGGAATGTACATGCAGTTTTGCTAAATGAATAGGCAAAAAAATGTTTGCATGTGTAGGGATCTGCTGGCCTGTACTGTCTGTATTTGTAACCAGCTGTTGTTTGTTAATTACCACAAAGTTAGTTTGGTTATAGACAGATATTTCCTGTCCCTGCTAGCTGTGTCAGAAACCCCAGAAGAAGGAAGTGAGGAGAGAGAGGAACACACAGAAGTTGCTGCTGCTGCTGCTGCAATTCACCCAGACCAGAAGCAGAGAGTAATAGGCAAGTATTACTTTGTTCTAATAGTTTAAATGCAGCTGCCCATAACTTTGTAAGTGTGTTGAATCCTTGTGAAAGATGTATCGCTTTCCTATTATTATCTCACATGCACAGTGCCAGATAGCTAGGTCTGTGCTACTGTATGCATGTAGCGGTCACCTTCCAGTATATTAGTAGATGAACTGTTTATTGCAATAGAGTTTATATGAAGCTCCTGTTATTTTAGTTAACCCTGTCCCTTCTAGTCTGGTATTCTATTGTTAGTTTTAGCTCAGAGCTCAATAACCAGCATAGGCTAGAGCCAGGTTAGACATTCAATGGCCCCTTGACAGTTAGAGGTCCAGTTGCATGTCAGATTAGAAGCTACTTGAGACACAGTAGATAGGCTGACCCTAAGTTCAAGTTTCACACCACAGTTTCTGCTGGTGTGAAGCTGCGTTCCAGGCTGGTTGAACTACAGTTGGAGGATCTCCCCACCACCGCTGATCTGATCTTCAGTCGGACTCTACATCACGCTCATCCTCAGGGGCCCCTGCAACTGAACTTTGCTGCAACATTCATCTGGAGGTATCCTTATTAATAAATACTGTATATATATATATATATATATATATATATATATATATAGGACTAGGACTCCTGTTGGGCCCTTTGCTGATAATATCTGTTTGTACATTGAATGTATTTACTATTATAATTTTTTTCTTATATAAAGCTTGTATTATTTCCATACTCGTGTGCATCTATATGCTTATGATTAATGCTATATGCTGGTTGCAACAGTTTCTCTGCTCCCAATTTCTTTGTTTGGATTACTGGTTAATTTCCCAGGAAGGGAATCCCCTCTGTTCATGGGGAGTGGGACTCTGTCCTGGGTGGAGGCAGTACAAATTTATAATCAAACCCACTCTTCTACTCAGCAAAGGTTCTGGTTCTTGTATTCACCTACATGTTTAGTGCAGTATCCTATTTGTGGAGGACTATTTGTTAAAAACCTCCTCCAAAAGGGGGCTACATATATATAAACCCTTTATTGTTTGCCCCCCCCCCCAAAAAAAGATTAAGCACTAGCCGCTACTGGTGCACAAACTATACTTGAACAAGGTCCTATAGCACCTAAGGTGGCAACGCTAAGGAGTATGCTCCAACACCAGCAGGCCAGCACACATTTATCTCAGCTTTCCATTTCTTGGGATTGAACACAAAACACACAAAAGAGGGGTGTAGTGGTGGGGGGCTTAGGTTGAATGATTTTTAAGATAGCATTGCCCCTTCATAAGTGTTATGCTGCATTATAGCCTAACCTGAATCCTTTGTTTAGTCTCAGGTTGATCTTTATACTAACTATTCTGGCATGGTTGCCAATCATCCATAAATTTATGAAGTTTGTAAAAATCGGCTGATTTTGTTGAAGCCTGTTAAGCCCTGGCAGGCACTTGGTGACATCATGGCGCCCGCTTGGCACATTTTACAAATTGTAGGAAGGAGAACTGAGAGAAGGAGTGTCGGGATGGGGGGGGGGACTGTCCGATTGGAGTCCAGAATGGAGAGGGAGGATCAAGGAGCAGAGAAGGACCATCACCTGAAGGCTGATTGAGCCTCAGTGGCAGGAGCGGGAGCGCCGGAACAGGAAAGATTCCAGCTGGAGGATGAGGAAACAGGAGTGGGCCGTGACCTGACTGAGCCTACCCTCAGTGCTCCCACTGCCCTGCACCTAAACAGTCCTACGGAAGAGGTAGGTCAGTGACAGCTCCAGCCGCCCAGGACACACAAAGTCTGTGGGGGGGGGGGGTCACTGATGTAAGGGGGGACTCAAAGTGAATACACTTAGTTAAGAGTGGGAGAACTCTGCGGACCCTGGCGTAAAGAGGAACCCTGATGTAAAGGGCAATGCTGCAGAGTGCAGACACTGATGTAAATGGGAACACTGTGGTGATGTAAAGAGGAATGCTGCAAACTCTGATGTAAGGGGGGGGGGGGGCTCTGGTGACCAGAGACCACCGTACATCAGAGTTCTTTTTTACACCAGAGTCTGCAGCATTCCCCCTTACATCATGTTCCACAGCATTCCCCTTACATCAGGATCCACAGAGTTCCCCGTTACATCAGAGTTCCCCTTTACATCAGGATCCACAGAGTTCCCCTTTACATCAGGGTCCGCAGAGTTCTCTCTTACACTGTAAGAGGGAAGCCTGCAGACTCTGATGTAAAGGGAAACTCTAATGTAAGGGAGAACTTTGCGGACTGTGATGTAAAGGGGAACTCTGGAGTCTGATGTAAGGGGGAACTCTGTGGACTGTGATATAAAGGGGAGCTCTGCTGACTCTTGTGTAAGGAATGGGCTTTGATGACCAGAGACCCCCTTATATCAGTATTTCCCTTTACAACAGAGTCTGCATCATCCCCCCATATATCAACCATCACAGATTTCTCCTTTACATCACAGTCCACAATGTTCCCTTTTACATCAGGGTCTGCTGTGTCCCCACCTTGTCCTTATGTTGATGGGGACAAGGGCCTCTTCCCAACAACCCTGGCTGGTGGTTGTGGGGGTCTTCAGGCTGGGGGCTTATCGGAATCTAGAAGCCTCCTTTAACAAGGGGGTCCCCAGATCCCGGCCCCCCTATGTGAATGAGTATAGAGTACATAGTACCCCTACTCATTCACCAAAAAAGTGTAAGAAGTGAGACACAACAGTTTTTGACAAGTCCTTTATTAAAAAAATAAATAAATAAAAATGTGCCCCGGAGTAGATCCATCATCAATTATGATGCCCACCCCACCGCCTGACCCGAAAAAAAGAAAAAGAAAAACCTCCGGTCTTCTCGAAGGCTCCTGCCGTCTGCCTGCTCAACCATCTGCAAGTCCTTAAATAGCTAAGGGTGGCCCAGCCTTGTTGTGACGTCATCAGCTGGGGCACGCTGGGTCAATGACCTCACAAGGGGGCGGTGTCACCTGATGATGTCATCGGGTGACTCTGCCCCTTAGTTATTTGGGAAATGTCAGACGGCGGGAGCCTTCGACAAGACTGGAAGTTTTTAGGGTTTTTTTTCTTTGTTCTAGGCTGGCGGTGCAGCGGGCGTCGTGATTGACGATGGATCTACACCGGGGGGGGCTTTTTTTTTCATTAAAGGAAAAAAACTTGTGTTGTGTCTTTACTCACTTTTTACACTTTTATGGTGGGGTGGGACCCCACACTGTTTTTTTTTTTTTTTTTGCAGAATTTTTAATTGCCAGCATTCTTTGGTTTACAATTCAGCTGTCAGTGGGGAAGCCAGCTGACAGCCGTTGAGTCATCTGTTGTTAAGGACGCTCCTTAACAACCATTTATTTCCCAGCCCGCTCCTTAATAACCATCTATTCTTCACACAGAATTGGAATCGGTCGATCATTTGTCAACTGATCCTGAAAATGTTATGAAACAAAACAAAATTAAATGAAACTAAACAAATTCCGAAATTATTTAATGAAACAAAATTAGTAATTAGTAATAACAAATCTATTCGAATCTATTCGAAACAAATCAAATGTTTCAGTTCTGCGCATGTCTAGTTATATTAGCTGACCTTGTAAAAAGGAGAAATACGTTTTATTAAATTAAATTAAATTAAAAGTCAGCAGCTACAAATACTGCAGCTGCTGACTTTTAATTGGACACTTACCTGTCCCAGGGTCCAGCGATGCGGGGGATCGAAGCCCCGCTCGTCTCCCCCTCCGTTCAGCGGCGCCGGCATTGCAACTGTGGGCGCTGGGCTGTGGCTTCACAGCCTGGCACCCACTGCTCATGCGCGAGCGGCGCCGCGATTGGCCGTTCAGTCACCTGTGACCTGTAATGGGTCCCAGATGATTGACAGGAGGGAGGGAGCAGAGCCGAGCCCTTCCTGTGCCGAGGGGGAAGTGATGTCACCAGCCCAGGCACTGGAAGAGGCAGACTACGAGGGACCCCCTAGCAACAGGCATTTAGAGGTGAGTAAAAAAAAAAAAAAATTCCAAATTTTTTTTTTATTTTTTTTTTAGGCACAGTCATGAATTTTTTGTTTTTAGGGTGGAACACCACTTTAAGTACATTTCTGATCGCACCAGCTACATGTCTGTAGCTTAAATATTGATATTTGCAAACGGTCATTTTGGCTAATTTTTTGAACTGTCAAAAAAAAAATTTTTACCTGTCAGTATAAGTAATAATTTAGCTGCTGCACACAGAAGGCTTCTTATCTTATAGCATAGAATGCATTAGGATAAAAAAATCTTCTAACTTTAACCACAGCCCCAGAAGATTTCCCCCCTTAAAGACCAGGCCATTTTTTGGGATTCGGCACTGCGTCGCTTTAACTGGCAACTGCGCGGTCGTGCGACGCTGTTCCCAAACAAAATTGACATCCTTTTTTTCCCCACAAATAGAGCTTTCTTTTGGTGGTATTTGATCACCTCTGTGGTTTTTATTTTTTTATGATATAAACCAAAAAAGACTGACAATTTAGAAAAAAATATAATATTTTTTACTTTTTGCTATAATAAATATCCAAAAGATAAAAAAAAAAATTCTTCATCAGTTTAGGCCAATATGTATTCTTCTACATATTTTTGGTAAAAAAAAAAAAAAAAGCAATAAGTGTATATTGATTGTTTTTTGCAAAAGTTATAGTGCCTACAAAATAGGGGAAAGATTTATGGCATTTTTAATTTTTTTTTAAGTTATGGGGGCGATCCGAGATTTTTAGCAGGACTGCAACATTGCGGTGGACAGATCAGACACTTTTTTGGGACTATTGACATTTATACAATGATCGGTGCTATAAAAATGCACTGATTACTGTGTAAATGTCACTGGCAAGGAAGGGGTTAACACTAGGGGGCGATCAAGGGGTTAAATGTGCTCCCTCATGTGTGTTTCTAACTGTGGAGGGGGGGTGGGACTGACTGGAGGAGACAGATCACTGTTTCTAGTTACTAGGAACAGCAGATCTGTTTCTCCTCTCCTGTCAGAACAGGGATTTGTGTGTTTACATACACAGATCTCTGGCCTGGCTCTCATGCCCGCAATCGCGGCCACACGCATCGGCTATGGCTCTTAAAGGAGCAGACGTACAGATATAGCGATTCGCGCGATCGTTCCAACCTGCCGCCGTATAATGATGGAGGCTGGTCGGCAAGTGGTTAAAAACTCCTTTTTTTTTATATAATTGTTTATTGAGATTTCAGTATAATAAAAAGATGTCACCAGCATTAAAATACAATAACAAAAATACCCATTAATGACATACCTACAATATTCAAGTATATGTAGCCATCTCAAATATTTTACCAGATATATATTACCTAGACAACAAAAAAAATAAACAAAAGGACAACACAAAACAACGAAAAAACACAGCCATGCAATGCTGTACCCAAACAAAATTTATATAATTTTTTTCACACAAATAGAGCTTTCTTTTGGTGGTGTTTAATCACCGCTGTGTTTTATTGTATTTGTTGCCATATAAATGAAGAAAGACTGAAAACTTTGAAAAAGAATATTTTTTACTTTCTGCTATATACATATAGATAACTGAAGAAAATCCGGCACTCTGGATATATCATCTGTGGTCTTTATTGTATCATGACAAGTATAAAAAGGACAAGCAGATGTGTTTCGGCACAGCTGTGCACAAGGCTTGTGCCGAAACACGTCTGCTAGCTGTGCACAAGGCTTGTGCCGAAACACGTCTGCTAGTCCTTTTTATACTTGTCATGATACAATAAAGACCACAGATGATATATCCAGAGTGACGGCTTTCCTCCAGTTATCTTCAAGTTTGTCTGTTTGGATGTAAGAAGGACATCCTGAGTCTCAGAGCACCTGGATTTTGGGTGTGCCAAAGTTACCAGTTATCTGCTATTCGGATATCGTAGTTCAGAGCGGTGTTACTTTGTGTTGTCACTTTTGCTATAAACATATCTAATTAAAAATCTAATTCTTCAAAATCTAATTTCTTCATACATTTTAGCCAACATGTATTCTACTACTGTCTTTGGTAAAAAAAAATCCCCATAAGTGTATATTGATTGGTTTGCATGAAAGTTATAGCACCTATGAACTATGATATATATATACTGGCATTTATTTATTTTTTTATACTACTATGGCAGCAATCGGTGACTTATAATGGGCCTGTGATAGTGCAGCGGCCAATCTGACACTAGGGGGAACTGACTAACTGCCACTGACATCACCAGTGACATTAAAGTGGTTATAAACTGCACTTAAAAAAAAAAAAAACCCTGAAAGACATGGCATAATGTGCTGATATGCATCGCATACATTATGCAATACTTACCTTGGAATGAAGCCCTCCAGCAGCACGTTGTCACCGCTGACAGGGCTTCCATCTTCACCCGGTCTTCCTTCCGGGTTCGAGTTCTCCAGCCATTTGATTGCCCGTGCCACAACGACGCCACGGCACAGAGCTCTGAAGGGACGGAACGGGTATGTCATCCCCTCAGAGCGCATGCGCTGGTGACGTCACCGACTGCATGCAGTGTGAATATCCTCTAAACAGTGCAAGTTTAGGAGATATTCACTGTACCTACAGGTAAGCCTTTTTATAGGCTTATCTGTAGGTACAAGTAAAAAAGAGACTTTACTAACATTTTAATACAGTGGTAATATTATACACTGTCACTAGACTAACATCAAGGGGTTAAATGTGTGCCTAACAATGTATAATATGTGTAAAATGTGCGTTGCTTCAAAATTGAAGCTCCATGTCGAGTCAGGAGGTGTTTGAAGCCTTTCCTCGCCTCCCATTCAAGTCTAGGGTAAAGCTTCCCAAACGCTCTGGCAGGCGGTTGTGAGGCATTACGATTAGTTTATTTCCTGTAATGGAAAAGGCATTTGTGGAGGGCTTTTAACATGCCTTAGCACTCATCAAATGCTGCAAAACTGCCCATAGGGCATTTAGGGAGAATTTTTAACTCACGAGTCTAAGGCCCATACTAACACTTTAGGAGCATTTGTTAAGCATCAGAAGTTGAGTCAAGTGTGAACAAGCCTTAAGGCTGATGCTTTTTTGGCTTTAATGCTTTTTTTAAAGTGTATCTCAAGGCAAAATTTTTTTTCAGTGAAAATAAAAAAGAGGTTATATTTACCCACTCTGTGCAATGGCGATGCCCAAAACCTTACGCTTACCTCCTCCGCTGGCGCTCTCTGCTCCTCCTCTTCTGTGTCTGCCCCCATAGCAAGGGCACACATGTGGGCAAGCTTTCGAGCCGGGCTGTATGTATCCATAGACAAACAGCACGGCCCGGCCCCACCTCGCACTCCCTCCTCACAGGATTTGATTGACAGACATCAGGAGCCCACAGCGATAAAAAATCCTGACATTTTTTTTTACTCATTTACACATGCTTGTTCTGGCACATGTACTGTAGATATTAAATCCAGAGAACTAGCATTTTCAGATGGAGGTCATGCAGTGACAGCTCCTGTAGGTCCAATGTCCCTCTTTCTTGTTTTGGCGGTGGGAGGTATGGTAAATGTATCCTAAAACAAAGTCTTGGTTTGCCAACACAGACTCAGTCAAGCAAATTTTGAAACTCCACCTGAATGATATTTTTGATAGATACTTTCTATTTCTGTAAACCTCTGCTAAATAAAGACGGAATAATTGTGAGCTGTCTCAATAAATCAGAGCGGGGTCTAGTAAAAAGTCCTAAATCATGGCAGCAGGCCATTATAAATGTCAGGCAGCAGGAAGGGGGCTTGCTAACGCTCTACAACAGGCAGTTTTTCTTTATGAAGTCAGTAATTAGTGTAAAACTGGTTCCAGGTGTTGTCACGGTGCAGCGTCTGGGGACTTCATGCTGTTCACAACCTTTCAAGAACACCTGAAAGTAATAGGATGTGTCCTGGGATTTTCGATGCTGGAGGAGGCTTAGAGAGAATGTTCTCATGTTACCAAAAACTAAAGGAAAATAACACTTTGTTCTACTGGCTGCACCATGGAAGACAACGTCCACCTCAAACGATGGCTGGAGGGTGATTAGGAGGACATCTGATCAGTATCGAAAGTATGGTGTTCATGCAGATCTAACATCAGATATACATATTTTTTCCTGTTAAATACACACTATTTAGCACTGCTCCCGCAGGAACTGCTGGAGTATCTGTACCTGGTCCTCCCACTGATTATCCTGCAGCCAGTTACACAGTATTTTCACATAGCCAGGTGCACTCATTCTTCTGCTTGTTGTTGTCAATGACCAGTCTAGGGTATTTGTTTTTATGTTTTATTTGGAGAACTTGGATAGGGCAAGGGATTTAGTAGGATACTCCAAATTAACTATGCACAAGCAAGGACATCTCTCTCTCTCCCCCCCCCCCCCCCCCCTCTCCCTCTCCCTCTCTCCTGAACTATACAGCATCTCTATGGAAGAACAAGTCCCTCTGTAGCAGAAGAGACTAAGTGGACTTAAGTCTTCAAGACACTAGCTATTAGCAGGTTATTGAATCATGCGCTTGGAAGCTTGATGTATGCAGAGAATACTTTACTTTCATGGAGGATTAGCAACGCATGTCTTTTATCATAGAACAGGAAGAGAACAAGCAACTGCACACTTAGATACAGAGGGTACTTCCTCTCATATCATAGATTACATGAACTATACACTATAATACTACAGCACCACCTGCTGGTATAGATAGGTATAATGCATATACAGTATCTCACAAAAGTGAATACACCCCTCACATTTTTGTAAATATTTTATTACATCTTTTCATGTGACAACACTGAAGAAATTACACTTTGCTACAATTTAAAGTAATGAGTGTACAGCTTGTATAACAGTGAAAATGTGCTATCCCCTCAAAATAACTCAACACACAGCCATTAATGTCTAAATTGCTGGCAACAAAAGTGAGTACACCCCTAGGTGAAAATGTCCAAATTGGGCCCAATTAGCCATTTTTTGTCATGTGACTCGTTAGTGTTACAGGTCTCAGGTGTTAATGGGGAGCAGGTGTGTTATAATTTGGTGTTATTGCTCTCACTCTCTCATACTGGCTACTAGAAGTTCAACATGGCACCTCATGGCAAAGAACTCTCTGAGGATCTGAAAAAAGAATTGTTGCTCTACATAAAGATGACTTAGGCTATAAGAAGATTGGCAAGGCCCTGAAACTGAGCTGCAGCACGGTGGCCAAGACCATATGGCGGTTTAACAGGACAGGCTTTGCCATGGTCGACCAAAGAAGCTGAGTGCACGTGCTCAGCATCATATCCAGAGGTTGTCTTTGGAAAATAGATGTATGAGTGCTGCCAACATTGCTGCAGAGTTTGAAGGGGTGTCGGGGTCAGCCTGTCAGTGCTCAGACCATATGCCACACACTGCATCAAATTCGTCTGCATGGCTGTTGCCCCAGAAGGAAGCCTCTTCTAAAGATGATGCACAAGAAAGCCCGCAAACAGTTTGCTGAAGACAAACAGACTAAGGACATGGAGTACTGGAACCACGTCCTGTGGTCTGATGAGACCAAGATAAACTTATTCGGTTCAGATGGTGTCAAGCGTGTGTGGCGGCAACCAGGTAAGGAGTACAAAGACAAGTGTCTTGCCTACAGTCAAGCATGGTGGTGGGAGTGTCATGGTCTGGGGCCATAAATGCCAACATTACCGTGACATACTGAAACAGAGCATGATCCCCTCCCTTTGGAGACTGGGCTGCAGGGCAGTATTCCAACATAACAACCCCAAACACACTTCTAAGATGACCACTGCCTTGGTAAAGAAACTGCAGGTAAAGATAATGGACTGGCCAAGTATGTCTCCAGAACTAAACCCTATTGAGCATCTGTGGGGCATCCTCAAATGGAAGGTGGAGGAGCGCAAGGTCTCTAACATCCACCAGCTCCGTGATGTCTTCATGGAGGAGTGGAAGAGGACTCCAGTGGCAACCTTTGAAGCTCTGGTGAACTCCATGCCCAAGAGGGTTAAGGCAATGCTGGAAATAATGGTGGCCACACAAAATATTGACACTTTGGGTCCAATTTGGACATTTTCACTTAGGGGTGTACTCACCTTTGTTGCCAGCAGTTTAGAAATTAATAAAGGTGGCATTGTAACTGGTGACATTAGATAAGACAAGGTCATAGCAAGGACAGATTATGAGTGCATGGGGTGTCTCAGCCAAATGGCAGGGGTTTCTTTGAGTCCCTTGGCCTGCTGGGAGAGCCTATTTATTTGGGTGGAGTCAGGTGATTGGGGTTCTGTGCCACCTGGACGGCTGTCTGGGTGGACGTGTGTTGTACTGCCCTGCTAGGCCAGAAGCCTGAGGCCTATCCTGGGATCATCTGGCTGCTAGGCGACCTGAGGCCTATCCAGAAGCAGGAAAGTAGCGTAGGGTTAGGACTGTGGGCTTGTAGTCCAACCAGAAGTAGCAGTTCCGCCGGCTGGGGAACCAGCTGTGGTCGGAGGTAGAGGGGAAGCTGTCGCCACTAAGGGACCATCCACCTTGTTAACGGAGACTACTGTGAGAAACCCGAGGACAGTACCAGAGCAGACTTCTCATCAGCTGGGGACGGTGAAGATGTGGGAAAACATCAGAAAGTGCCAAGTCAGGGACCCAGCAGGACAGCAGAGGTGAGGCTTGTGGAGTATCAGTGAGTGCTAAGCCAGGGACCTAGCGTGTCAGCAAGGGTGACGCTTGAAGAGTATTTGTGAGTGCCAAGCCAGGGACCCAGCAGGAAAGCGGGGGTGACGTTTGAGGAAGATACTGAGTGTTAACAGTGAAGGAGCTCAGAGGATCCATTGGCTATTGGATCTGAAGTCTAGTGAGAGAGACTGAGAGCTCATTGAGTGAAGATCTACAGTGAGTGATTGGAGCGATTGGGGGTAAGCTGAGAACTGTTCGTGTTGCAAATAGTTGGATACAATTTCAGTTAGTAACTTCTACAAGATTGTTGCCATAGGAGACAGCATCCTACTTATACAGAAGTGGTGTTCGGCTGGAGGCCTTCACCTGTATAGCTGTCTGCCTATAGAAGTCTCTGAGTCTGCCGATTAACATTGCATCTACCTAAGGGTGTCCTGGCCCTAACCCGCTCTCCCACAGTTCTGTCCAAGAGACAATAAATCTCTTTTTGCATTCTAAAAGTGTCTGGCGCCTACCCTTTCATTTTGCATTACACCCACCATGCCTTGCAACCCACTCTACACAGAAGGATGTCAGCTGTCCCTAACTTTGGAGGTAACCATTGGGCTTCAGGGGCCCCAGTGAGTGTACAGCATGTATAACAGTGTAAATTTGCTGTCCCCTGCCTAGATGGCCTAGGCTATAAGAAGATTGTCAAGACCCTGAAACTGAGCTGCAGCACGGTGGCCAGGACTGTACAGCGGTTTAACAGGACAGATTCCAGTCGGAACAGGCCTCACCATGGTCGTCCAAAAAAGTTGAGTGCACATGCTCAGCGTCATATCCAGAGGTTTTCTTTGGGAAATAGACGTATGAGTGCTGCAGAGGTTGAAGGGGTGGGGGGTCAGCCTGTCAGTGCTCAGACCACACTCCACACACTGCATCAAATTGGTCTGCATGGCTGTCATCCCAGAAGGAAGCCTCTTCTAAAGATGATGCACAAGAAAGCCCACAGACATTTTGCTGAAGACAAGCAGACTAAGGACATGGATTACTGGAACCATGTCCTGTGGTCTGATGAGATCAAGATAAACTTATTTGGTTAAGATGGTGTGAAGCGTGTGGGGGGGCAACCAGGTGAGGAGTACAAAGACAAGTGTGTCTTGCCTACAGTCAAGCAGGGTGGTGGGAGAGTCATGGTCTGGGGCTCCATGAGTGCTGCCGGCACTGGGGAGCTACAGTTCATTGAGGGAACCATGAATGCCAACATGTACTGTGACATACTGAAGCAGAGCATGATCCCCTCCCTTCAGAGACTGGGCCACAGGGCAGTATTCCAACATGATAACGACCCCAAATACACCTCCCAGATGATCCATGCCTTGCTAAAGAAGCTGAGGGTAAAGGTGATGGACTGGCTAAATATCAATTGTCATTCAAAACTGATCGCGGCTGTAATGAATTGTCGGATCTCTGCAATATAGATAAAACTCATTGAAAAAAAGGAGGGGGGGCGCTCTCTCATCCCCCCTCTTTTCCTGTGGCCTGCCAGGTTACGTGCTCGGATAAGGGTCTGGTATGGATTTTGGGGGGACCCCATGCCATTTTTTTTTAAATTTGGCACAGGGTTCCCCTTAATTTCCACTACGGGGGGATCCCATGCTCTCTTTATCTATATTGCCGAGACCCGACAATTCATTACAGCTGCGATCAGTTTTAAATGACTTTTTACCTTCAGAAATGTCATTTTCCTGTGGTACTGTTCTAAACACGGGAAAAATGTGCCACTTTGCAGGCATACTTTATTATCACATAGTTTTTTGGATCCTTTTTCATGTGAGAGCTAACTAACTCATTGACTATTTATACACAGACACTAATTGTGATTTAAAAAGCCACAAATGTGGGAAATGAATCTTTAATTGCGATTTTAACCTCTGTGTGCCACCTTCTGTGTCTGTACCAAGGCCAAACATCCCAGGGTATGTAAACTTTTTATCAGGGCCATTTGGGTGATTTCTGTTATCATTATGATTTAAAAGGGATCTGGTGATGTAAATGGGTTACGTCAGCTGGTGGCCCTGCCGTTGGCTATATAAGAGCTGTTAAAGCAAAAAGACAGCAGTCGCAGGGATGCCTCCCATGGAGGCAAAGTTTTTCTGATTTTTTGTTTTCTTTCAGGATGGTCGGCGCCATGATTGAAGATGGATGGACATCGCAGGACACTTTTTTAAAAAATAAAGGAATTGTCCAAAACTGTCTCCGGTGATTTTTTGACACTTTTTTTGGTGAATGGGTAGGAGATTCAGATAAGCCCCCCACCCACAGACCCCCACAACCACCGGGCAAGGGTTGTGGGAATGAGGCCTGGTACCCCCAAAGCACCCTCCCTATGTTGAGGGCATATGGCCTGGTACGGTTCAGGAGGGGGGGGCGCTCTCTTGTCCTCCCCTTTTCCTGCTGCCTGCCAGGTTGCGTGCTCGGATAAGGGTCTGGTATGGATTGGGGGGGACCCCACGCCATTTTTTTATTATTGGTGCAGGGTTCCTCTTAAAATCTATACCAGACCTGAAGGGCCTGGTATGGATTTTTGGGGGGGACCCCCACGCCATGAGAGCCATATATGTCTCTGGAAGGCTACAGAGGAGTAGGGCAGCAATATAGTTATCTTTGATGTCCTCTCCGATGGCACGTAGCTGCTCTATGATCTCTAGCATAGCATTCATGTGGTCACACATTTGCTGGTCTTCAGTGTCATCTTGTACAACTTTCTTAGCAAGTTTTTGTAATGAAGTCCACATACCTTTGACTGTTTTCTCTGTTCTTATGTGGATAAGCTGGTCATCTTCCACTAGTAAGTTTATGGTTGCTTTTGCCTGCCTATTTTTCCTGTCCTCCGTCTCTCCATCTGTGGGTCTGTCTGTATTCAGCACTTGCCACAAGTCATCCTTGCTAAGAAAATTTGTAGTTTAAACTTCCACAGCTGGTAATTGGCATTGTTCAGCTTTGCTATTGCAAACTTCACATCTGAACCACTTGCCATCTTTCAGAAGTTTGTGTACAGTACTCATAGACTTGCAGTATCCTCTCCATAGCCTGCGTGCCTGGGTGCTGCTGGGTGCCTGGGGTATCCTCTCCAATGCTTGGGTCCATAACCTATTAGCAGGTTATTGAATCATGCGCTTGGAAGCTTGTTGTATGCAGAGAATACTTTACTTTCATGAAGGATTAGCAATGTATGTCTGTTATCATAGAACAGGAAGAGAACAATCAAGTGCACACTTGCAGATGTGCGTACTCGGCTTACGGGTTATACCGGGATGATGCCCGCAGCTGCAGGCATCATCCCGGTACTCTTTTTTAGAGCCAGCGATCGGCTTTCCAGGGATAACAACCGATGTGGCTAAAAGCCGCTCGGCTGTTATACTGGAGGAGCGGGAGGGGATGTCCCCCCCTCCCGCCTCTCTTACCGGGCTTCCCGTTCCACCGGGAGGCCCGATCAACAATCCACCGCCTCCGGCGGCTAGGGACAGACTGAAACGAAGCCGTAAGTGGCTTTGTTCCAGTCTCCTAATTGTAAACACGGAAGCGACGTCATGACGTCACTTCCCGTTTACTCGGCTGCCAATGGCGCCGGTTTTAAAAAGATATACAGTATTCAGAATCGCCGAAAATGGCGATGTGAATACTTTGAAGTGCAAAGGAGGGATCGGGGGTCTTTTAGACCCCCGATCCCTCCATAAAGAATACCTGTCACCACCTATTACTGTCACAAGGGATGTTTACATCCCTTGTGACAGCAATAAAAGTTATCATTTTTTTTTTTTTTTTTAAACACAATTAATAGAAAAGTAACTAAAAATAAATAAGAAAAAACAGTTTTTTAAAGCACCCCCGTCGCCGCTAGCTCGCGCAGCAAAGAAAACGCATACGGGAGTCGCGCCTGCATATGTAAACGGTGTTCAAATCACACATGTGAGGTATTGCCGCGAGCAAGAACAATAATTCTAGCACTAGACTTCTTCTGTAACTCTAACCTGGTAACCGTAAAAAAATTTAAAGCATCGCCTATGGAGATTTTTAGGTACCGTAGTTTGTCGCCATTCCACGAGTGCGTGCAATTATAAAGTGTGACATGTTTGGTATCTATTTACTCGGCGTAACATCATCTTTCATATTATACAAAAAAATTGGGCTAACTCTACTGTTTGTTTCTTTTTAAAATTCATGAAAGTGTCCCTTTTCCCAAAAAGTTGCGTTTAAAACACTGCTGCACAAATACCGTGTGACAAAAAATATTGCAACAATCAATTATTCTCTAGATTCTCTGATAAATATATATATATATATATATATATATATATATATATATATATATATATATATATATATATTTGGGGGCTCTAAGTAATTTTCTAGCAAAAAATATGGATTTTAACTTGTAAACACCAAATGTCAAAAATAGGCTTAGTCATGAAAGGGTTAAAATACTACAGCACCACCTGGTGGCATAGATAGGTATAATGCATATGTATGTATGTATGTATGTATGTATGTTGCGGGGTGTCAGTCTGACACCCCGCAACACTGATCTAGGTAAAGAGTCTCTGACGGAGACTCTTTACCACATGATCAGTCGTGTCCAGTCCCATCAGTGCTGCATATCAGTGCCACCTATCACTGCCGCCTACCAGTGCCCATCAGTGCCGCATATCAGTGCCCATCGTCAGTGCCCGTCAGTGCCCGCTCATTGGTGCCACCTCATCGGTCCACCTTATCAGTACCTGTCAGTGCTGCCTTATCAGTGCCCATTAGTGAAAGAGAAAACTTACTTATTTACAAAAATTTTTAACAGAAACAAAAGAAAAACTTTTATTTTTTTCAAAATTTTTGGTCTTTTTTTATTTGTTTCGCAAAAAATAAAAACCGCAGAGGTGATCAAATACCACCAAAAGAAAGCTCTATTTGTGGGAACAAAATGATAAAAATTTAGTTTGGGTACAGTGTTGTATGACCGCGCAATTGTCATTCAAACTGCGACAGTGCTGAAAGCTGAAAATTGGTCTGGGTAGGAAGGTGTATAAGTGCCCTGTATTGAAGTGGTTAAGGGGAACCCCGTGCCAAAATCGTAAAGATTTTTTAAAAATGGCGAGGGTTCCCCCCAAAAATCCATACCAGACCCTTATCCGAGCACGCAACCTGGCAGGACGCAGGAAAAGAGGGGGGACGAGAGAGCGCCCCCCCTCCTGAACCGTACCAGGCCACATGCCCTTAACATTGGGAGGGTGCTTTGGGGTAGCCCCCCAAAGCACCTTGTCCCCATGTTGATGGGGAGAAGGGCCTCATCCCCACAACCCTTGCCCAGTGGTTGTGGGGGTCTGCGTGCGGGGGGCTTATCGGAATCTGGAAGCCCCCTTTAACAAGGGGACCCCCAGATCCCGCCCCCCCCCGTGTGAATTGGTAATGGGGTATGTACCCCTACCATTTCACTAAAAAAGTGTCAAAAAGGTTAAAAAACACAAGAGACGGTTTTTGACAAGTCCTTTATTAATGTCTTCTTCTTTCCGCTTCTTCTTCCATTTTCTTTCTTCTGGTCTTTCTTCAGTGTTCTTCTTCTTCTTCTTCCTCCGCTCTTCTCGTCCCGCATCTTCCTCCAGCTTCTTCTCCACTCCGCCCGCACGATCCGCCTCAGTGGGTGTCTTCTGCCGTGTGACGCTTTGGTTTTTCTGACACTTCTTATATAACGGAGGGCGGGGCCACCCGGTGACACCGCCCTCCTCTGACACACGGGGACTTCACGGGGACTTCCCTCTGGGTTTACCTGTGTTGTCAGAGGGGGTGGGGTCACCCCGTTACGTAAATGGGTGATCCCGCCCCCTCTGACAACACGGGGAAAGCTGGAAGAAGATGCGGGACGAGAAGAGCGGAGGAAGAAGATGGAGAAGAAGATGGAGGAAGAAGAAGAACACCGAAGAAAGACCAGAAAAAAGAAGATGGAAGAAGAAGAAATTAATAAAGGACTTGTCAAAAACCGTCCCTTGTGTTTTTTAACCTTTTTGACACTTTTTTTGTGAAATGGTAGGGGTACATTTGTACCCCATTACCAATTCACACGGGGGGGTGGGATCTGGGGGTCCCCTTGTTAAAGGGGGCTTCCAGATTCCGATAAGCCCCCCGCCCGCAGACCCTCACAACCACCGGGCAAGGGTTGTGGGCATGAGACCCTTCACTCCATCAACACGGGGACAAGGTGCTTTGGGGGGCTCCCTCCCACTGTTGAGGACATGTGGCCTGGTACGTTTCAGGAGGGTGGCCGCTCTCTCGCTCCCCTCTTTTCCTGTGGCCTGCCAGGTTGCGTGCTCGGATAAGGGTCTGGTATGGATTTTTGGGGGGAACCTCATGCCAATTTTTTTTTTAATTTTGGTGCGGGGTTCCCCTTAAAATCCATACCAGGCCCTTCAGGGACACTCACCTGTCCCACAATCCAGCGACGTGGAGGTATATATAGTGTAGCGCTAGTTTAAATGACGAAAACTAATGAGATGGCAAAAAAGGATATATCAAACAATTGTTCATAACACCATGCATTCAAAATGATACTGAAAAACACTTCCATAAGTATCTATTGCATAGAAAGTCTGATGACCAAAAAAGTCCCAAATGGATGGTGGTGTTCATACACTACATAGATGAAATTGAAAGAAGTAATGCACAATAATTGGATCCCCTGTATGGAAGCAATGCAGGCTTACTGGAACTGTTGGACTCATAGAAACGTATGTCCCCTGAGCCAGTAATGCTTGTATTGCCACCAGGCAATGAGATGGGGTCTCACACACAGAGGCGGCACTAGACTTTGTGAGGCCTTAGGCAAAACTTAGACATGAGGCCCCACTCACTCCCATAATGGGAAAAATAATTCAGGTGATGAAAATGAACTGTATTAGGAGGGTACAGTATAGGGGAGTGGACAGTACAGGGGGTAGGTAAGTGGGTATAATACAGATATATTTTCCTCAAGCAGAGCTGCATAGGGAAGCTGCTCTCACAGATCCTACCTATCTGGTAGGCTGTCACAAAGAGAGAAATAAAGGGGATGGGTGGAGAAGGAAGGAAGGAAGGAAGGAAGGAAGGAAGGAAGGAAGGAAGGAAGGAAGGAAGGAAGGAAGGAAGGAAGGAAGGAAGGAAGGAAAGAAGGAAGGAAGGAAGGAAAAAAAGAGAGAAAAAAAGATGGAAGGAAAGAAAGAAAGAGAAAAAAAAGATGGAAGGAAAGAAAGAAAGAAAGAAAGAAAGAAAGAAAGAAAGAAAGAAAGAAAGAAAGAAAGAAAGAAAGAAAGAAAGAAAGAAAGAAAGAAAGAAAGAAAGAGAAAGAAAGGTGTATGGAAAGAAAGAAAGAAAGAAAGAAAGAAAGAAAGAAAGAAAGAAAGAAAGAAAGAAAGAAAGAAAGAAAGAAAGAAAGAAAGAAAGAAAGAAAGAAAGAAAGAAAGGGGGATGGAGGAAGAAGGGAAGGAAAAGCATCCCCTACATCAGTGTACTCACTGGGAGGCAGGAGGGACTGGATGGATGGATGGAGGGAATGGGTGGATGGATGGATGGATGGATGGATCAGACTCCCCTTTTCCTTTTGCTGGGCTTCAGCTTGAATCTTCCCGCCCACACATCCCCTTCTCTGAGGCAGAACAGAGAACACTGCCGAGGAGAGTGGGCGGGGCAGACACAGAAGGAGAGGGCGGGAGGAGGAGGAGCAGAAGCTCTCTCTCCTCTTCTGTCTGGCTGTGCGGGCAGAAGGGGGAGGGGGGAGATCTGTCAGAACTCTGCTCTCACTTTCTGTGATCCGGAGATGTATGTGAGCTCCGATTACACATCTCACTCGCAACCTGTTACCTCTTCCTGTAGCAAAGCGAGGGGATACGGGACTGTGTGATGGCGGATACCTCTGCTGCTGGAAGAGGCGGCTCTCTAATTAGGTAAACTAGCCAGCTGTGCGAGGCCCCTATGACTGCGAGGCCTGAGGCCACCGCCTATTTTGCCTAATTAGAGAGCCGCCTCTATATATATATATATATATATATATATATATATATATATATATTCAGTTTCTCAAAGCCACTTGCTGTTACTTCTTTCAACACTAGCCAGTGTCTCCTTTAGCCCACACACCCAATATGCTGACTTCTAAGACCAGGGGAGGGGATCTCACAAAAACTCAGTCTCAGGTATCCCTTCTGTACTCACGAAATGTCCAGGGACAGCTGGTAGCCTTGTTCCAACTTCCAAGCAACACTCTATACCAGTGATGTAAGACCAGATCCATAGACTTCTTCCCTCAGTCAGCTTATACAGGAACCCTGGCTTGCAGCTTTCAGTCTTTAGGACCTCAGGTCAGGCACCTGAGGCTGCATGGCAGCCTATGCTGGGGAGATTTGTGAAATAAAATACTGTGCTTAACAAAGACCTGTTTGAGCTGCGACTAGAAAGTGGTAAACCGCATAATTTGTAAAATAAACGAACATATTAACAATATTAGGAGAGGATTTACTAAGCACTCCGTTTCAAAACATTACTTGACTGCTCATGGTAGAGACCCCACAGGTACCATATTTTTGGGGATTGACAAATTTAAGCCCCACTGGAGGGGTAGTGTTCTGGTTCGAAGTATCTCCAGATTAGAGATGGCCTGGGTTCATAAATTAAAGACCTACACCCCCTTTGGCCTCAACATTGAGGTTGATGTCAATTCTTTTATAGACAACTCCTAGATAATGTGGGTGAACAAGGCCTATTTTCTTCCCATTTTCCTCTTTTGTACCTTCAGAGAATCATGGTATATATTTGTGAGGCCATCGTGGTCTTTGACTGTATAAGCTGTTTGGATGTATTGGCGTTCTTGGGTACATGTATGAATCTCTGTACTTGGTGAGCCTTTTTGCCTCAGGGAGATAATTTAATTAATTTTATCCATTTTTTTTAAATTATTAATTTCTTTTTCTGACTACCAATTTTATATTTTTTTGAACATCAATTACTCTGGAGAGGGTATTATCATGCACACACTCCAGATATGTGGAGGCTGGAAGTATGGGTTCACCATTTTTTGGGTGACCCATGACAGCCAGTCCGGATTTGTTTATATTCATCTTATTTAATTTACTATTTATCCTTTATTAACATGTTTTAATTATTTGGGACCTAAATGGTTTTAGTTAATACAAGTTTTTCATAATTTTTCGAGGCTTTTATCTCTTTAGGACTCAATATTAGCTCTGGGTTTAAATATCTGGACTTTTTGAATTAGGTTTTTTCTTGTTTTTTAATGATCAGCCACGGAGTGCACAGTAACAGTGTTGTTGCTGTATTACACACATCATTTTTTACCAGCTATAACTGATCTTTATTGGACTGCATCCAACGAGTTACTATTTGTAGCGTTTTCCATGTTGATTAATTTTTTTTTGCATTAACAGCCCTCTGTTTTACTAACATTGGGTTTTTGTTTAAATGCTCAAATAGCAACTTAGGCATAGTGTCATCATGCCTAGAACGCCCATCACGGACTTAGTTTTCTGTGTTTGCCCTCATTGTTTCCCTTAGGCAAGATGGCGCGCTAATTTCCTCTGCAGTAATGATGATACTGCTGTGTGTATATAAGCGGTGGGTCGGGACGTGGCTCGTATCCCGTGACCACGTCCTGTTGTGACGAAACGACGTAGGGAGGAGGAGCCACATCCCGACGACACCGCGTTTTGAATACCCGAAAGGAACGGGTTGTTTTGGAGCCGGCCGGCTTTTCCTGTATACGCTCATTTACCACTGACGTCTGTAAGTGCATCTCTGATCTTGCCATTCAATAAATGTAAGGTTTTACGCTATGTGGAGCTGTTTATGTCTTTTTTGGTGACCTATCCTTAACCATCCTGGTGCGGCCGGCTGAGGGGGTTCTTTGCAGACCGGATGACATCTAGTGCCTGACACACAGATCCCGGGCTGGGGTTACAGCCATCCGCCCAGTAAGGTCTCCCATCATTTAGAGACCAACATCTTTTGGTAAGAGGCAGGAGTTTTTGAAGGTGGAGGTTCATCAACGCACCCTATTCACTGCAGCAAGATTATTAATATTCACTTGTCACTTGGGGATATTTATTATTTTCTTATTCAGCCTTTTGGACTATTACCAATTTTGCTTTATGTACTGCTATTAGGGACATCATTTGCACCTTGAAGATTCGTTTTTATTATTTAACTCACATTTTTTCATGGTTTTTCTGAGATACTTATGTGTTACAGTGATGTTTGTTTGCCATATTTTCGTTTGAGTGTTTTGAGGCATCTATTTGTCACTTTATCATGTTACAACTTGTCTATTTACATATTATATATATTATATTTTTTGTAGACATAGGAGCAATTCTTGTGTTTCACCACTTTAATTTTTAGGCACAGGGATTACCACTTATGTGCATACATCCCTCTAGGCTATAGACATTCGATTCTGGCCTTTTTCACAATTTAAGCGCGACTTTCTTATTTTACAAATTATGCTGGGGAGAGGCAGCCGCCTCCGCCCTACCTGAACCTCTTTCCTTAGAGGCGGACTGGACTGGAACCCCGAGCCCATGTGTTCCTCAGATGTGCGTGAAAAGGCAGGTGTCCCAATACTTTTGGTAATATAGTTGTAGCACCCTCCTAGGTAGGTGCTAGAGGGTGTATATAGTTTTTAGCTTTTCTGATTAACAAAGATGCAGACAGGCAAATTTAGGTGCTGTCTGCTTAACAGAGGGCAGTGATTGATTAGTGAGGTCTGCTCAGTGTGCTCTGGTGCGGCTCATGCTGTCTTGATGTTTCACACTGATCCAATAGCAAGAAGGCACATTGGACAGTGGGATGAAACCTAGCAGGTGAGAGCATGGATGTAGATGCAGCCCTGGCCAATTAGAAGGGCATGTGCCCCAAGGAATGCTGGGTGACTGTATTAAATCTGAGGAGCACATGGGCTCGGGGTTCCAGTCCAGTCTGCCTCTAAGGAAAGAGGTTCAGGTAGGGCGGAGGAGGCTGCCTCTCCCCAGCATAGGCTGCCATGCGGCCTCAGGTGCCTGACCTGAGGTCCTAAAGACTGAAAGCTGCAAGCCAGGGTTCCTGTATAAGCTGACTGAGGGAAGAAGTCTATGGATCTGGTCTTACATCACTGGTATAGCGTGTTGCTTGGAAGTTGGAACAAGGCTACCAGCTGTCCCTGGACATTTCGTGAGTACAGAAGGGATGTCTTAGAAGTCAGCATATTGGGTGTGTGGGCTAAAGGAGACACTGGCTAGTGTTGAAAGAAGTAACAGCAAGTGGCTTTGAGAAACTGAATAAATATATATATATATATATATATATATATATATATATATATATATATATATATATATGTATATGTATGTGTATGTATATATATATATATATATATATATATATATATAGGCGGCTCTCTAATTAGGCAAAATAGGCGGTGGCCTCAGGCCTCGCAGTCATAGGGGCCTCGCACAGCTGGCTAGTTTACCTAATTAGAGAGCCGCCTCTTCCAGCAGCAGAGGTATCTGCCATCACACAGTCCCGTATCCCCTCGCTTTGCTACAGGGAGAGGTGACAGGCTGCGAGTGAGACGTGTAATCGGCGCTCACATACATCTCCAGATCACAGAAAGGGAGAGCCGCTCAGCAGAGTTCTGACAGATCTCCCCCCTTTAATGGCATCCCAGTCTTAGTCCATAGGGTTCAATATTGAGTTGGCCCACCCTTTGTAGCTAGAACAGCTTCATATCTCCTGGGAAGGCTGTCCAAGGTTTTAAGAGTGTGTCTATGGGAATGTTTGACCATTCTTCCAGAAGAGCATTTGTGAGGTCAGACATTGATGTGGACAAGAAGGCCTGTCTCACAGTCTTCACTCTAATTCATCCCCAAGTTGTTCTATTGGGTTGAGGTCAGGACTCTGTGGAGGCCACTCAAGTTCCTCCACCCTAAACTCACTCATCCATGTCTTTATGGAGCATGCTTTGTGCACTGGTCCAAATCATTTGGTGGCAGGGGGATTATGGTGTGGGAATGTTTTGCAGGGGTTGCTCTTGGCCTCTTAGTTCCAGTGAAGGGAACTCTTAAGACCTTAGCATACCAAGATGTTTTGGACAATTTCATGCTCCCAACTTTGTGGGAACAGCTTGGGGATGGCCCCTTCCTGTTCCAACATAACTGTGTACCAGTGCACAAAGTAAGGTCCAGACGTGCATGAGCAAGTTTGGGGTGGAGGAACTTGACTGGCTGCACACATTGAGTCCACAGTCATTTTGAAAGCTGCCCTCTGAGCACTCATCCATGGCCAGCCGGGCTTCCTCAAGCAGCAGCATGGACAGGCTGCATCCTCCGCTCTATGGGCTCTCCCAGGGAGATCTCTGTGTGACCGGACTGCTGGGAGACAAGCCTGCGGTATCCTCCAGGGAGCCGGATTTAGGTCCCACTTTATATACCAGCTAAGTCTTGCTTCCTGTTGTACATCGTTATCACAACGCTGGGTTTAAGGTTAGGTTTTATAGAGGTAGGTCTTTATTACTGTAGCGCCCTCTAATTTAGGTAAATATATGTTTATTAAAATATAATAATGTTCATTGTTGTAACTATATTTTAAAGTATTTCAGTCAAAATCTGTACTATTATTATTGTTAACCGTTATGAACATGTGACTATAAAAAATGTAATATATGTATGGTTATGTAAAAGCGAAACCACTTCAGTCACAGGCATGGACTGGCCATCCGGACTACCGGGAGTTTCCTGGTGGGCCGAATGGCTCAGTGGGCCAGTCACATGCATTCCTGGAGCCGCTCCTCTCTGACAGTGAGTGATCGCGATTCCTGTCAGGAGGAGCTGCTTCCATCACTTGCTGGAGAGAGCATTGGGCGTTATGCTCCCTCCAGGTTGCAGGGGGAGATAGACAGCCGGTTGACTTTCCTTCCTTCCAGAGAAAAGCTGCCTTGAAAACTGTGAGTACATGTGGGAGGGGGAGGAGAGGGAGGACTCACTGATGTGAAGGGGGCTGCTGATGGGGACTCTCTGATGTGAAGGGGGCTGCTGGTGGGGACTCTCTGATGTGAAGGGGGCTGCTGGTGGGGACTCTGATGTGAAGAGGATTGCTGATGGGGACTCCCTGATGTGAAGGGGGCTGCTGATGGGGACTCTCTGATGTGAAGGGGGCTGCTGATGGGGACTCTGATGTGAAGGGGGCTGCTGATGGGGATTCTGATGTGAAGGGGGCTGCTGATGGGGACTCTGATGTGAAGGGGGCTGCTAGTGGGGACTCTCTGATGGGGACACACTGATGTGAAGGGGACTGCTGATGGGGACTCTCTGATGTGAAGGGGGCTGCTGATTGGGACTCTGATGTGAAGGGGGCTGCTGGTGGGGACTCTCTGATGTGAAGGGGGCTGCTGATGGGGACTCTCTGATGTGAAGCGGGCAGCTGATGGGGACTCTCTGATGTGAAGGGGGCTGCTGATGGGGACTCGGATGTGAAAGGGGCTGCTGGTGGGGTCTCTCTAAAGTGAAGGGGGCTGCTGACGGGGACTCTCTAATGTGAAGGGGGCTGCTGGTGGGGACTCTCTGATGGGGACTCTCTGATGTGAAGAGGCTGCTGGTGGGGACTCTCTGATAGCGACTCTCTGATGTGAAGGGGGCTGCTTTTGGGGACTCTCTGATAGGGGTCTCTCTGATGTGAAGGGGGCTGCTGGTTGGGACTCTGATGTGAAGGGGGCTGCTGGTGGGGACACTGATGTGAAAGGGACTGCTGATGGGGACTATTATTATCTATTATTAATATCTATTATTATTGTTAACCGTTATGAACATGTGACTATAAAAAATGTAATATATGTATGGTTATGTAAAAGCGAAACCACTTCAGTCACAGGCATGGACTGGCCATCCGGACTACCGGGAGTTTCCTGGTGGGCCGAATGGCTCAGTGGGCCAGTCACATGCATTCCTGGAGCCGCTCCTCTCTGACAGTGAGTGATCGCGATTCCTGTCAGGAGGAGCTGCTTCCATCACTTGCTGGAGAGAGCATTGGGCGTTATGCTCCCTCCAGGTTGCAGGGGGAGATAGACAGCCGGTTGACTTTCCTTCCTTCCAGAGAAAAGCTGCCTTGAAAACTGTGAGTACATGTGGGAGGGGGAGGAGAGGGAGGACTCACTGATGTGAAGGGGGCTGCTGATGGGGACTCTCTGATGTGAAGGGGGCTGCTGGTGGGGACTCTCTGATGTGAAGGGGGCTGCTGGTGGGGACTCTGATGTGAAGAGGATTGCTGATGGGGACTCCCTGATGTGAAGGGGGCTGCTGATGGGGACTCCCTTATGGGGACACACTGATGTGAAGGGGGCTACTGATGGGGACTCTCTGTTGTGAAGGGGGCTGCTGATGGGGACTCTCTGATGTGAAGGGGGCTGCTGATGGGGACTCTGATGTGAAGGGGGCTGCTGATGGGGACTCTGATGTGAAGGGGGCTGCTGATGGGGACTTTGATGTGAAGGGGGCTGCTAGTGGGGACTCTCTGATGGGGACACACTGATGTGAAGGGGACTGCTGATGGGGACTCTCTGATGTGAAGGGGGCTGCTGATTGGGACTCTGATGTGAAGGGGGCTGCTGGTGGGGACTCTCTGATGTGAAGGGGGCTGCTGATGGGGACTCTCTGATGTGAAGGGGGCAGCTGATGGGGACTCTCTGATGTGAAGGGGGCTGCTGATGGGGACTCGGATGTGAAAGGGGCTGCTGGTGGGGTCTCTCTAAAGTGAAGGGGGCTGCTGATGGGGACTCTCTAATGTGAAGGGGGCTGCTGGTGGGGACTCTCTGATGGGGACTCTCTGATGTGAAGAGGCTGCTGGTGGGGACTCTCTGATAGCGACTCTCTGATGTGAAGGGGGCTGCTTTTGGGGACTCTCTGATAGGGGTCTCTCTGATGTGAAGGGGGCTGCTGGTTGGGACTCTGATGTGAAGGGGGCTGCTGGTGGGGACACTGATGTGAAAGGGACTGCTGATGGGGACTCCCTGATGTGAAGGGGGCTGCTGATGGGGACTCTCTGATGGGGACTGCTGATGGGGACTCCCTGATGGGGACACACTGATGTGAAGGGGGCTGCTGATGGGGACTCTCTGATGTGAAGGGGGCTGATACTGGGGACTCTCTGATGTGAAGGGGGCTGCTGATTGGGACTCTGTGAAGGGCGCTGCTGATTGGGCCTCTCTGATTTGGACTCTCTGATGTGAAGAGGGCTGCTGATTGGGACTCTCTGATGTGAAGAGGGCTGCTGATTGGGACTCTCTGATGGGAAGGGGGCTGCTGATTGGGACTCCCTGATGTGAAAGACGCTGCTGACGGGGACTCTCTGATGTGAAGGGCGCTGCTGATGGGGACTCTCTGATGTGAAGGGGGCTGCTGATTGGGACTCTCTGATGTAAAGGGCGCTGCTGATTGGGCCTCTCTGATGTGGACACTCTGATGTGAAGGGGGCTGCTGATTGGGACTCTCTGATGTAAAGAGGGCTGCTGATTGGGACTATGATGTGAAGGGGTCTGCTGGTGGGGACTCTGATGTGAAGGGGGCTGCTGGTGGGGACTCTGATGTGAAGGGGTCTGCTGGTGGGGACTCTGATGTGAAGGGGGCTGCTGATGGGGACTCTCTGATGTGAAGGGGGCTGCTGATGGGGACTTTCTTATGTGAAGGGGCTGCTGATGGGGACTCTCTGATGTGAAGGGGGCTGCTGATGGGGATTTTGATGTGAAGGGGGCTGCTAGTGGGGACGCTCTGATGGGGACACACTGATGTGAAGGGGACTGCTGATGGGGACTCTCTGATGTGAAGGGGGCTGCTGATGGGGACTCTCTGATGTGAAGGGGGCTGCTGATTGGGACTCTGATGTGAAGGGGGCTGCTGGTGGGGACTCTCTGATGTGAAGGGGGCTGCTGGTGGGGACTCTCTGATGGGGACTGTGATGTGAAGGGGGCTGCTGATTGGGACTCTCTGATGTGAAGGGTGCTGCTGATTGGGCATCTCCGATGTGGACACTCTGATGTGAAGGGGGCTGCTGATGGGGACTCTGATGTGAAGGGTGCTGCTGATTGGGACTCTCTGATGTAAAGGGCGCTGCTGATTGGGCCTCTCTGATGTGGACACTCTGATGTGAAGAGGGCTGCTGATTGGGACTATGATGTGAAGGGGTCTGCTGGTGGGGACTCTGATGTGAAGGGGGCTGCTGGTGGGGACTCTGATGTGAAGGGGTCTGCTGGTGGGGACTCTGATGTGAAGGGGGCTGCTGATGGGGACTCTCTGATGTGAAGGGGGCTGCTGATGGGGACTTTCTTATGTGAAGGGGCTGCTGATGGGGACTCTCTGATGTGAAGGGGGCTGCTGATGGGGACTCTGATGTGAAGGGGGCTGCTAGTGGGGACTCTCTGATGGGGACACACTGATGTGAAGGGGACTGCTGATGGGGACTCTCTGATGTGAAGGGGGCTGCTGATGGGGACTCTCTGATGTGAAGGGGGCTGCTGATTGGGACTCTGATGTGAAGGGGGCTGCTGGTGGGGACTCTCTGATGTGAAGGGGGCTGCTGGTGGGGACTCTCTGATGGGGACACTCTGATGTGAAGGGGGCTGCTGGTGGGGATTCTCTGATGGGAACTCTCTGATGTGAAGGGGGCTGCTGGTGGGGACTCTCTGATGGGGACACACTGATGCAAAGGGGGCTGCTGATGGGGACTCTAATTTGAAGGGGACTGCTGATGGGGACTCCCTGATGTGAAGTGAGCTGCTGATGGGGACTCTCTGATGTGAAGGGGCTGCTGATGGGGACTCTCTGATGGGGACTCTCTGATGTGAAGGGGGCTGCTGGTGGGGACTCTCTGATGGGACACACTGATGTGAAGGGGGCTGCTGATGGGGACACACTGATGTGAAGGGGGCTGCTGATGAGGACTCTCTGATGTGAAGGGGGCTGCTGGTGGGGACTCTCTGATGGGGACACACTGATGTGAAGGGGACTGCTGATGGGGACTCCCTGATGTGAAGGGAGCTGCTGATGGGGACTCTCTGATGTGAAGGGGGCTGCTGGTGGGGACTCTCTGATGGGGACACACTGATGTGAAGGGGACTGCTGATGGGGACTCCCTGATGTGAAGGGGGCTGCTGGTGGGGACTCTCTAAAGGGAACTCTCTGATGTGAAGGGGGCTGCTGGTGGGGACTCTCTGATGGGGACACACTGATGTGAAGGGGGCTGCTGATGAGGACTCTCTGATGTGAAGGGGGCTGCTGGTGGGGACTCTCTGATGGGGACACACTGATGTGAAGGGGACTGCTGATGGGGACTCTCTGATGTGAAGGGGGCTGCTGATGGGGACTCTCTGATGTGAAGGGGGCTGCTGATGGGGACTCGGATGTGAAGGGGGCTGCTGGTGAGGTCTCTCTGATGTGAAGTGGGCTGCTGATGGGGACTCTCTGGTGTGATTTGGGCTGCTGGTGGGGACTCTCTGATGTGAAGGGGGCTGCTGGTGGGGACTCTCTGATGGGGACACACTGATGTGAAGGGGGCTGCTGATGGGGACTCTCTGATGTGAAGGGGGCTGCTGATGGGGACTCTCTGATGTGAAGGGGGCTGCTGATGGGGACTCTCTGATGTGAAGGGATCTGCTGATGGGGACTCTCTGATGTGAAGGGGCTGCTGATGGGGACTCTGATGTGAAGGGCACTGCTGATTTGGACTTTCTGATGTGAAGGGCGCTGCTGATTGGGACTCTCTGATGTGGACACTCTTATGTGAAGGGGGCTGCTGATTGGGACTCTCTGATGTGAAGAGGGCTGCTGATGGGGACTCTGATGTGAAGGGCGCTGCTGATTGGGACTCTCTGATATGAAGGGCGCTGCTGATTGGGCCTCTCTGATGTGGACATTCTGATGTGAAGGGGGCTGCTGACTGGGACTCTCTGATGTGAAGGGGGCTGCTGATGGGGACTCTCTGATGTAAGGGGGACGCTGTTGGGGACACTCAAAATTAAAGTGGGCCAGTCATGATGAAGTCCAGGGCCAAATTTTTGTCCCAGTCCAGCCCTGTTCAGTCATAAAGGTGATTGGTCATATCTTCTCCTGTTTGCATCTTTCTTTGCAGTACCCGCCGAGATGATCACATTACCTCATCACGTCTACAATCATCGGCTCTTTTAATTTATATTTTGAGACCGGTAACACATTTCAAAGTTTTCAGTACATGAACTTTCACTGAATGTGGACTGTTTAATGAGTTTATAGCATGGATAACTTTGCAATATCATGATCTGTAAATGATTTCCATATTGAGCACTATGTGATTGGCTCCTTGGCACACGCACATTACAATAGTAATATAAATTAATTGAAATAAATGTGAACAAAATGGGGCCCGCACACCCAAGCGCCTCAGGAAATAGTGGAAATAATAAGGATTAAGGGTCCTTTCACACTGGGGCGGTTTGCAGGCGCTATTGCGCTAATAATAGCGCCTGCAAACCGACCCGAAAGTGCCGCTGCTTTAATTCCAGTGTGAAAGCCCTGAGGGCTTTCACACTGGAGCGATGCGCTGGCAGGACGGTAAAAAAAGTCCTGCCAGCAGCATCTTCGGAGTGGGGAAGGAGCGGAGTATGCCGCTCTTTCACCGCTCCTGCCCATTGAAATCAATGGGACGGTGCGGCTATACCGCCGGCAAAGCGCCTCTGCAGAGGCGCTTTGCGTTGGTTTTAACCCTTTCTCAGCCGCTAGCAGGGGGGTAAAACCGCCCCCGCTAGTGGCCGCATACCGACGGTAAAGCGTTGCTTACAATAGCGGCGCTTTACCGCCGACAACACCCCCCGCCCCAGTGTGAAAGGACCCTAAATGTATCAAACGAGTGAGAATCAAACATCCAGTCTATAGTTAGCTACTAAAAAAATCCACATGAGATCCAAACATAAAAATATAGCAGAAATGAGCACTGCTCATTTCTGCTACAGTGATAGAAATGAATTTCACCTGCTGTCCTGGCCACTGCCTGGGGTTCCCCTCATGCTCCTCTCTCTCTCCTCCTCCTCCTATCGTCACAGACAGAACCGGGCCAGGGAGAAGATGCAGCCAGTGAATGAAAGCTGCAAGGAGGATGGTAGGCGGAGCATTAGGCTCCGCCAGCCAAAAGCAATGCAGCCAGTCACCAGCCGCTTATGGGGACACCAGTCCCTCCACCCCCCTCGGCCAAGCATGCCCAAACTACTGCTGCCCATAATATTTACTAGTGCCGCACTACAGCAATACGGGAGGAGGAAGGCAGTCGTAGGGGAGGCGGGACTCAGGAGAACGGGTCAGGGGGGCTCTTTCTCGTGCGGGAGGGCGGCTTTCTTGCCGCCCCCGTGCAAAGTGCCGCCCTAGGCCTGGGCCTTGTCGGCCTAGGCCAAAAGACAGCACTGCTGCCAGTGTCATGTATACACTAATCAGTTCCTTTTTTATAACACTGATCGCTGTATAAGTGTCACTAGTCCAAAAAAAATCGCTGATCACCGTCATGACTAGTAAAAATAAATAAATAAAATTGGCATAAATCTATCCCCTATTTTGTAGATGCTATAACTTTTGCACAAACCAATTAATATATGCTTATTGCGATTTTTTTTTTTTTTTTAACAAAAACATGTAGAAGAATACATTTTGGCCTAAACTGATGAAGGCATTTTTTTTTGGACATGTATTATAGCAAAAAGTAAAAAATTGTCGTTTTTTTTTTCAAAATTGTCTTTTTTTTTTTTTTGTTTATAGCACAAAAAATAAAAACCGCAGAGGTGATCAAATACCACCAAACAAAAGCTCTATTTGTGGGAAAAAAAGGACGTCAATCAATTTTGTTTGGGTACAGCGTTGCAAGACAATTCTCAGTTCAATTGTCAGTTAAAACGATGCAGTGCCATATCTCAAAAAATGGCCTGGTCATTAAGGGGAAAATCTTCCGGTCCTTAGGTGTGTTTTAAGAGCGTTACCGTCGAATTCAACATGCATCTAGAAGATAGCACATCAAAGATGCAGCAAGCGGGATTTGCACTGCACCAAAAACGCACATAAAATACACTGGTGTGAGCCGGGCCTTAAAGTACTAAATTTGCAGCAGTGATGGAGAGTAAACACCTTGAGGTTCTTGTATGTGTGTTCAGCAAAAGAACTATTCCCCCTTGAACGGGACTTTGAAGGCCATAGACATTGATGTGCGTAGAAAAATGATTTTTATTGTTACATAGAACAAGTAGATCAAACAGATGATCAAACATTAGAAGACAACTGATGTCCAAATTTGTATGATAATACAGACATAACACAAAACAAAACAAAGTGCAACAGTACATATACCCAGGTAAACAGGGATTACCATTCACTGGAGAGTACTAGTGTAATTTTATATGTACTGTTGCACTTTGTTTTGTGTAATGTCTGTTTTATCATACAACTTTGGACATCAAATGTCTCTCTTCCTCCAGTCAGTCCGCCCCCCCACAGTTAGAAACCATTCCCTAGGAGCACACTTAACCCTTTGATCACCCGATGTTAACCCCTTCCCTGCCAGTGTAATTTATACAGTGACAGTGCATTTTTTTAAGCACTGATCACTGTATTAGTGTCACTGGTCCCCAAAAACTGTCACCTACTGTCGAATTTGTCCGCCGCAATGTCGCAGTCTGACTAAAAATCGCTGATCGCCACCATTACTTGTAAAAATAAAAATACAATAAAAATATCCCATAGTCTGTAGATGTGATGTGCAACCCAATCAATATACACTTATTGGGGTTTTTGTTTACCGAAAATATGTAGCAGAATACATATTGTCCTAAATTGGTGAAGAAATTGGATTTTTTACATTTTTTTTATTGGATATGTTTTTTAGCAAAATATAAAAACCGCAGAGGGAAAAAAGGACATCAATTTTGTTTGGGTAAAACATCACACGACCGCGCAATTGTCAGTTAAAGTAACACAGTGCCGTATCGCAAAAAATGGCCTGGTCATTAAGGGGGTAAAACGTTCCGGGGCCGAAGTGGTTACGTTTATTTAACTTAGTTTATTTAATTGTTTTAAAAATCAGCACAAAGGAAAGTACTTGCATTCCATAGGACTAGTCAGCACTCTTGACAAGTGCCAATGGTAGATATGAAATACCCAAATTAATGTAGATATATATTTATTAATACATCAGTATTTTTTTTGTTTTGTTTTGGATAAAGTAGGGAAAGGGAATGGTTTATTTTTTTACTTCACGTCCTAAAAAACCAAGACAGACATCTACCTAGCATTGTGCAGAATCTCAACCTTGTGTGGAGAAGCTATCACTTGTTTGTTCACTAGATGGCGCTCTTCACTGAGCTAAGATAATGATTCCATGTATTGCAATCTTATCCTACATTCAGCCAGTAAATAGAAAGTGACAGGCATGTTAACTATGGCCTTGATTCATAAACTGAGCAGTAATTTCGCTTGTAATTATTGCTCAACACTGCATGCTAGATAATGCTTGATTCATGTAAAAATCAGATACCGCTGCCGCTTTGAGGTTTACCATTCATTCTAAATACAGTTTTAAAGAGGTATTAAACCCAAAAACAAAAAATGTACAAAAGTTTGCAGTAAATGTAGTTTTGGCAAACTCTCCCAGCTCATCTATTTGTGCCTGAATTTTGTGTTTTTCTACCATTAGTTATTGTGGCATAGATTGCTCAAAATGAATGTTTCCTGCTCTTGAGTTGAATCAGAGCTGGATCCTTATAGGAAGTGGATCTGAATATAAGAGGCTATTGTAGTCACTGTCATTTCCAGTAGATTAGCACATATGGGTTCACCAATTCCAGTAATAATGTGTGCTCATTAATACTGACCTCTATGCTTATGACATCATCACTGATAACAATCACACAACTGTAATCACAAACAAAAGAATCAATTCACACAGCTAAAACACAAGGATAAAGATACTTATTGACAGCTTTTATGAGCTTAGTCTAATGGGATTTGAAAATCACTGGCGCATGAATGAAAATAAAGACGCTTACCTTTGTGTAATATTTCATGAATAAAGCCTAATGTCTTTTTCTAATGCATTACCTCTATATGGCATGCCATCTTTTATGTTTGTTGGTTTGTATGTTTTTATGATTTTGCATTATATGGATGATGTTGCTAAATTCTCCTTTTGGCTATCTCTGGTTTTATTTAGTACTTTTTGTGTCACAGAGCCAAAAGAAGCATGCAGTAAGTGAAAACCGCACCGCAGCTGAAAGCTTTTTCCAGATCAATGACAGCAGTGAAAGACTGCACATTTCTCTCAGTACAGGTTTCTTTTAAAGTGGTTGTAAATTGAAAAAAAAAACAAAAACAAAAAAACATGTAAGACAAAGGCATAATGAGCTAGTATGCATTGCATACTAGCTCATTATGAAATACTTACCTTAGATCGAAGCTGTTGCAGCGGTCCCCGTACAACTCTGTGACCGGCGACATTTCTCCCGGAGTTATTTCCAGGTTTGCAGGCCCCAGCGCTGTGATTGGCCGGAGCCACAATGACGTCACTCCCGCACATGCGCGCAGGAGTCGGCAGGCATGGCAGTGCAGAAACGGTACCAGTAGGCTGTTTCTTCAGTGTGTATGTGCCGATGATGTCGGCACAAGCGTATATTGTAAATATCTCCTAAACCGTGCAAAAAAGTCAACATTGGCAGGTCCTCTATTTTTAAAAGAACCCATGGAGATGAAACATAAAAATATGGTCCCCGGGGCGTGACTGGAAGCCGACCTGGATGGACGCTTAGCCTGCTAGCTCTCCCTCAGCCCGCAGCTCCACGGCACTTTTAGGGGACTTCCTCCACCCATCCATGGGCAAACCCAGGACCACCCGCTCCTCCACAACCCGGGGATCCTCACAACCCTTGCCGGGGTCTTTCATGAGCTTTTGGGACTATTTTACAATGCCTGACATGTCACCAGGCGGAGCGGACAAGATGGTGCCGGACGCCTTCTCCTCCCGGTCTCGGGCCTCCCTGCAGCCTCGATCCTTGGCCCCGCAGCCACACCGGGATTCACCAGCACCCCGATCAATGGCACCAGGGAATTAAGGGCCTCTACAGACGGTGAGTCTCCCCCATTGGGCGCTCTCCCCCTCAGCCACACCACGTGGGGAGCAGGCCGACACACAAGGCCAGCTCCTCATGCTGTACACACAGTGTACAGATGGCTTCCTGTGGCTGCTGCGGACGGTGTCAGACCCCTGCATCCATGAGGGCAGCCCCGATTCTCCCTCTCCATCAAAGGAACCAGAGGACTTTCTAGCTCTCTCGGGCCCTGCACAACCCCGGGCCCCCCTAGTGACTGATGGAGGCGGTAGGCCTCACTCACCCAGCATGCCTGTACCTGCATCTCCTAAATCCCAGAGGCAGTCCCGACCCAGAGACCCTGGCTCCCCCAGAAGGAACACTGGGACCCCCCTCACCTATGCCCAGATCGCAGGCTCCTACGCACCTCTCCAGACAGGGGGCCATCCAGGCTAGCTCCATCGCCCTACCATGCTCTGGCGTGATCTACTGGGACCCTCCATTACAGCCCACCACCCGGGCTCAAGGTGTCCCTGCAGAGGAGCCCCATTCAGAGGCCCTCTCCCCCCACCTGCAACCACAGCAGGTGACAATGGCCCACCTCCAATCAGTCCCCTGTCTATAGTATTCCTATCTACAAGCTATTCCAACCAAGGAGGACTTTAAAAAGTTCATAGAGGATGTGAAATCCACGTGCAGCATTGAAATTCAGGCACTACACACAGGCCTCAAATATCTAGCGGACAAAGTAGAGATGGCTGAGGAGGAGATTCAGGAGACTAAACTGGCAATCCATCGCACTCAAATTCAGGGAGCAGATCACCGCCTCTTGCTAAGGGACATGCAATGCAATGTCGAGGATCTGGACAACAGGGGGCGCAGGAACAACATTCATGTGCGAGGCCTACCTGAATCAGAGGAGGCTGAAGACCTGCAGTCCACCCTGCAGGCCCTGTTTAACAACCTTTTGGGTGAATCTCCTGACAAACACATTGAGATGGACAGAGCCCACCATGCCCTCTGGCCTAAGGGCCCCACCTCTAAACCGCGCAACGTCATCTGCAGGGACTCTTACAACCCCTTCTCCGCACTTTACAGGAAAAGGACATTATCTACAGATGGGGATTTTAGCCTGACAACAAGACACCAGGGAAAATCTGCCATACTGCTCTATCCAGAAGACTTGGATGCTTTTTGTGACGCACTTGGTATCTAGGGATGAGCTTGATGTTTGGGTCGAACAAAACATCATGTGTTCGCCCATTCGAAGAAAAGAGAACATTATGGGGCGTTCGCAGCAAATTAGAGCACCGCGGAATGCTCCATAATGCACTGCAAGATTGCTGTATGATGATTGGCCAAAGCATGCACCTGACCTGCATGCTTTGGCCAACCACAGCGCCCTCTGCTAAGAGAGCCATAAATGGCGAAACGCAGGGTGCCTTTGGCCAATTATGTACTGTTTCTAATACACTTCAGGCAGTGTACACAGTATCTAATAAAGTGTGTACAGTGTCTACTACACTTCTGGCGGTGTACACAGTACAGTGCAGCCGAAGTACAGTTGCTAATACAGTGCAGGCGGTGTACACAGTATCTAATACAGTGTGTACAGTGTCTACTACACTTCTGGTGGTGTATACAGTATAAAATACAGTGCAGCCATAGTACAGTTGCTAATACGGTGCAGGCGGTGTACGCAGTATCTAATACAGTGCATACAGTTTCTACTACACTTCTGGTGGTGTACACGGTATCTAATACAGTAAGTCTGGAAGGCCACCAAGGAGAAGCAGATGCTCAGAAGCCACTAAAAGAGGGCAAGCACCCTCTGTGTCTACAGTCAATAGTGCTGGTCGTGGACATGGTGCATCCTCTGCAGGTGGCCGTGGGGCACCCTTTTTTCTGCTGCTGGCCGTGTTATTGAGCCAGAACATGCAGAAGAGTTGGTGGAGTGGATAACAAAGCCATCCTCATCCTCCTCATCCTCTGTCACCCAGGCGCATAGTTTGCCTTCCAACACAGCTGCCAAAGCGACCTATTCCACCGGCTCCTTGTCCACAGTCACTCCTTCCGTAGCCCCACCATCATGCACAGAGGAGTCCCCAGAATTATTCGACCACAGTGTCGGGTACATGCTGCTGGAGGATGCGCAGCGTTTTGAAGGCTCTGATGTTGGTGCCCAGGTTAAGAAAGGGAGTAACGTGAGCCTAGAGAGAGGGGGTGCCCAAGAAGGACAAGAAACTGGCAGTCATGTTCCCCCAGCTGCAGCATACTGCCAAGTTCGCTCCAGTGACGAGGAGGGAGGGGATGATGAGGTCACTGACTGTACTTGGGTGCCTGAGAGAAGAGAGGAGGAGGCAAAACACCGAGGCAGGATGTCCTCTAGGGGGCAGCTTAAGGGCAGCCACCCTATTGCATCACACCGCAAAGCTCCACAGGTGCAGGGCGCTGCTGACTCCCCGCTGACTTTTAAAAGTTCCTTGGTGTGGGCCTTTTTCGACACGTGTGCAGGAGATCGCACCGTTGCTGTTTGCAACCTGTGTCTGAAGTGGATCAAGCGTGGCCAGAACAGCAGCCGCTTGGGCACCACATGCTTGACCAGACATATGATGACCTGCCATGCAGTCCGTTGGCAACAGCACTTGAAAGACCTACATCAAAGAAAAAGGCCGACTCCTCCTTGCTCCTCATCTGGGATCTCCAACTTCACTATACCTCCAGTCCTCTCAAAAACCTGCACTGAGAGGAAAGAAGGTATAGCAATAGGTGTCCCAAGTACTTGCAGCCAAACTGCTAGCAGTACACCACTATCTGATTTTAGCAGGCAAATTTCCATACCCCAGTTGCTGAACCATAAAAAGAAATTCGGTCCCAGCCATCCACATGCTCAGCGTCTAAATGCTAGCTTGACCAAATTGCTAGCACTGCAACTGCTGCCTTTTCAGCTGGTAGACTCTGCCCCCTTTCGTGAATTTGTGGAATGTGCTGTACCTCAGTGGCAGGTTCCAAAATGCCATTTTCCCAGAAGGCCATTCCGGCTCTTTACTGGCATGTGGAAGGCAATGTTTTGGCCTCATTAGACAGGGCAGTCAGCAGTAAGGTGCATATTACCGCTGACTCATAGTCCAGCAGGCATGGGCAGGGATGTTACATTTACTTCACGGCGCACTGGGTAACTCTGCTGGCAGCTGGGAAGGATGCAGGACAGGGTTCAGTATTGTTGGAGCTTGTTCTGCCACCACGCCTCCAAAATGCTAGTGGTGATTCTGCCACAGCTCTGTCCTCTACCCCCTCCTCTTCTTCTTCCTCTATGGCCTCTTCTCCAGGTTTGTCCTCTGAACGCTCCGTAAGCGTTCAAGGGGCTACGCAAGCAGTCAGGCAAAAAGATGCCATGTGGTGCTTGAGTTGGTCTGCTTAGGGGACAGGAGCCACACTGTAGCAGAGATTCTATCAGCTCTGCAGGGGCAGGCTCAGAGGTGGTTGATGCCACGCCAGCTTCAGCCAGGAATGGTTGCATGCGACAATGGCATCTACCTTCTCTCCGCCCTCTGACAGGGACACTTGACCCATGTTCAATGTTTGGCACGCATCCTGAATTTGGTGGTGCAGTGGTTCTTGAGCAGGTACCCAGGCTTAAAGTATCTCCTGAGACAGGCCATAAAAGTTTGTGTTCATTTCCGCCGGTCATTCAATGCCAGTGCTTGGCTGGCTGACATTCAAAGGGAATGCAACCTGCCCACCACCCACCTCATTTGTGACATGCCCACCAGGTAAAACTCAATGTTGGCTGAGGTACACAGGTACTTATTGATGGCCCTCTGCTGATGTTGCAGTGGCTGCACATGCAGCAGAGGGCCATCAATAAGTACCTGTGCGAGTATGGCACCAGGACAGGGTTAGGGAGCTTGGCTTCTTTTCGTCACGCCAGTGGCTACTGATCAAGGATGCATGCACTGTCCTGTCACCATTTGAGGAGGACACAAGGATGGTGAGCAGCGACAATGCATGCATCAGTGACACTATCTCTCTAGTCTTCCAGTTGGAGCACACGCTTCTTGGAATAATGGACAGGGCACTTGAGGTAGAACAGCGGATGGAAAAAGAACTTCCTTAATTCTCAAGGCCCCCTTTTATCCAGATAGCATTCCTGCGGGCCCACCAAACACACAGGAAGAAGAGGAAGAGGATTGTGTCAGCATGGATGTAGAGGATAACACTTGGCAGCAGTCTTCAAGGGATGGTTTTCAGTCCCCAGAAACCCAAAGAGTTGTACGTGGCTGGGAGGAGGTAGTTACAGATCATGTGATCCTTAGTGACCCAGAGGACTCAGAATCTAACGCCTCTGCAAACCTATACTGCATGGCCTCCCTGATTCTGCAAAGCCTGCGAAATTACCCTAGGATTCTTGGTATCAAAAAGAGGGATCATTACTGACTGGCAACCCTTCTTGATCCACGTTACAAGGGTAAGGTTGCAGAACTCATCCTGCCTTCGCAGAGGCAGCAGAGAATTAAACATCTTCAGGAGACCTTAAAGAAAGGTTTGTGCAATGCATTTCCAGACCCTGGGAGGTTACAATTTCCTGGTGCTGGACAACGTGTTCCTGAGGCTTCTTTCAGTCAGAGGAAGCACGGTGGAGAAGGTGGCCCACTGACCGATGCCTTCAAACAATTTTTCAGTCCTCAGCGCCCAGGCCTGATCGGTTCAAGCAAGCATCGCCAGCATCTGCATTACATGGTGCAGGAATATCTGTGGGCAAGAGCAGACTTGGAGACCTTTCCAGCAGAGCATCCACTGGGTTACTGGGTCTTGAGGATGGACCACTGGCCAGAACTTGCTCAATATGCAATTGAGCTACTGGCCTGTCCTGCATCCAGTGTTCTTTCTGAATGCATATTCAGTGCTGCTGGAGAGTTTGTAACGGATCATAGAGTGTGCCTGTCCACAGACTCCGTCGATATGCTCACATTCATAAAAATGAATCAGTCTTGGATCAGCAGCTATCAAGCACCTGATGCTGATGTAACTGATTGGATTTTCTATGGATGTGGGATCCCTTGAAGTCTGCATATGCTGACTATCCTATTCCTCCTCAATCTTGATGATGCTAGCTTCCAACAATATTTTTGGTTTAGGGCATCACCACCACCACCCAATGCCCAATTTTTCTGCCTCTGGTTAACAGAGGCATGTAATTGCAATTTTTGATCTAATATTTCACAGCAGGGCCTGTTCCTGCGCCCAACAAGAGTATCTGTGAGGGGTTACAATGTTGTGGCACCACCACCACCCAAGGCCCATTTTTTCTGCCCCTGTTTAACAGGGGCATGTAATTACAATTTTTGATATAATATTTTAATGCAGGGCCTGTTCCTGTGCCCAACAAGAGTATCTGTGAGGGGTTACAGTGTTGTGGCAGCATGTAACATGACAATACATGACAATACATTACAGCCGCGAGTAGTTTTCAATTACATTTTTTCCTTTAGAAATGTAATTTTGCTGTGATATTGTTCTAAACACAGGATGCGCTACTTTACAAGCATACTAAGGACACCCCCAGGCACCATATTTAAAGGAATATTTCATTTTTATTGTTTCACTTTAAGCATTATTAAAATCACTGCTCCCGAAAAAACTGCAGTTTTTTAAAACTTTTTTTGCATTGATACATGTCCCCTGGGGCAGGACCCGGGTCCCCAAACACTTTTTATGGCAATAACTTGCATATAAGCCTTTAAATTTAGCACTTTTGATTTTTCATGTTCGTGTTTCATAGACTTTACGGTGTGCGTGTCTTTAAACAAATTTGTTGCCTGTTCGCATGTTCTGCTGCGAGCCGAACTGGGGGGTGTTCGGCTCATCCCTATTGGTATCCCTGTACCTCAGCTACCTGATTGGGACCTTGTGGTCACTCCGCCTCCACCACCTGTGGTCTGGCAGAAGGTCTCCCCCACTAAGCGATCCCGGGGCCCGGATACCCCCCGCAAAGCCACCAAACACAAAAATAGCTGATCTCCCCTGTGACTTCCCCTCTGAGTCATATTGGCTCTTTCTTTTTTTGACTGAACCACAATCTGGTTACTGCCCATGGCTTTATTCCAACTAGTACCCTGCCATTAGTCCCCTTGTGCCCTTGCCTCATTTTTCAGTTTAGCATCATGCTGAGACACGAGAGAGGTCGACTTTTTGTTTACCACCTAGAGTTCCCCCCCACACCCTCCTTTTTTTTTTGTCACGCTCCTGGCCCCTGCGTATGGTATATCACCGACTGAATCAGATAAGTGCATTCGTAGCTCCTCCTACCTCCCGCAATGGTTAAGATTTTGTCACTAAATTCCTAAACTCGAATAGAAAAAGGCACCTGACACTTAGGGAAGGAATTTAGGCAGTCGGGGGCTGATGTCGTCATATAGTTACATAGTAGGTGAGGTTGAAAAAAGGCACAAGTCCATCAAGTCCAACCTATGTGTGTGGTTTTATGTCAGTATTACATTGTATATCCCTGTATGTTGTGGTCGTTCAGGTGCTTATCTAATAGTTTTTTGAAACTATGCTCCCCGCTGAGACCACCGCCTGTGGAAGGGAGTTCCACATCCTTGCCGCTCTTACAATAAAGAACCCTCTACGTAGTTTAAGGTTAAACCCCTTTTCTTCTAATTTTAATGAGTGGCCACGTGTCTTGTTAAATTCCTTTCCGCAAAAAAGTTTTATCCCTATTGTGGGGTCACCAGTATGGTATTTGTAGATTGAAATCATATCCCCTCTGAAGCGTCTCTTCTCCAGAGAGAATAAGTTCAGTGCTCGCAACCTTTCCTCATAACTATTATCCTCCAGATCCTTTATTAGCTTCTTTGTACTTCTTTGTACTCGCTCCATTTCCAGTACATCCTTCCTGAGGACTGATGCCAAGAACTGGACAGCATACTCTAGGTACAGCCGGACCAGAGTCTTGTGGAGCGGGAGAATTATCCTTTTATCTCTGGAGTTAATCCCCTTTTTAATGCATGCCAATATTCTGTTTGCTTTGTTAGCAGCAGCTTGGCATTGCATGCCATTGCTGAGCCTATCATCTACTAGGACCCCCAGGTCCTTTTCCATCCTAGATTCCCCCAGAGGTTCTCCCCCCAGTGTATAGATTGCATTCATATTTTTGCCACCCAAATGCATTATTTTACATTTTTCTTCATTAAATCTCATTTGCCATGTAGTTGCCCACCCCATTAATTTGTTCAGATCTTTTTGCTAGGTTTCCACATCCTGCGGAGAAATTATCACCCTGCTTAGCTTAGTGTCGTCCGCATATACAGAGATTGAACTGTTTACTTCATCCTCCAGGTCATGATTCAAGAAACTCACTTTGATAGGTGGGGCTCCTTTGCATTCACTTCCAGACACTATCCTCGGGTCTTTCAGGCCTTTAACCCTTGTAAACATGCAGGCGTCGCTATACTCTTCAAAAGAGGCTCTCCGTTCACCTGCTCTACCTCCTACCTTGACCCGCGGGGACACTCCGTCATTATACGCGGCATATGGCAGATACAGACAGTTACCTTCTGCACCCTCTATGCCCCGAATGTCCATCAGCTCCGATTTCTGACAAGGGTGTTCGCCCGTCTCTTTAGGTCACCCCATAAATTCCTGATAGTCGGGGGAGATTTTACCCTGTCCCACTCCACGGCTTTCGAACCGCCATGTGGTGAATCCCAAGGCTCCACAAGCCGGAGTCCTCAGAGACTCAAAGCTCTTTTGCCAACTCACTAGACGATATGCTCTTTTTGGCGCCTGGTGGGTCCTCCACCCTGGTTATCGACAGTACACGTTTTACCCCACCCCACACCACACACACTCACGCATAGATTACTTCTTTGTCAATAATACTACACTCCACACAGATACTCATGATCTCCTGGTCCGATCATGCTCCTGTGTTACTTACATAGACCTAGGTACTCCTTCCCGTAGGCCGTGCAATTGGCGGATGAATAATTTTCTTCTTCAACATTTCCCCTCCAGAGTAGAACTGGAAGCTACCCTGAAACATTACTTTATTGAGAATGACAACCCGGATGTCTTTCTTTGTACCTTCTGGGCAGCCCATAAGGCAGTTATCTGGGGTTGGTGTATTGCCCTTTTTTCAGCCATGCAGGAGGATGCTAGGGCCACTAAAGTACAAACCGAAAAGGAACTCAAGGTCCTTGAAACCCAGTTGCAACTTTCCCCGTCCATATCCCTTTTCAAACTGATTACCTGCTTATGTATGACCCTTAAAGACTTGGTGGTAGGCCAGGTGGAGAAAGCACTAATCCGGCTGAAACAACTATACTATAACAAGGGTAATAAGACACATTCACTACTGGCTATGAAGCTAGCGACCGTGCCCACACATCGACCCCGTACCAATTTAAGAAAAGGGTTGGGTTGCTTACTATCCCATCCCCAAGATATTGCCTCCTTTGCGGAATACTATACTGACATATATAATAACCCTGGGATCCCTCATAATCCCCCCCGCCAGACCTAGTAGATAGTATGTCCCGCTGGGAGCAGATTGGGATTCCTCAACTCCAACCCTCGGACCTTCTTGCGCTCAATGCGCCCATTACAGAAGAAGAACTTATGACGACTATAAAAACCTTACCCTCTCACAAATTCCCTGGCCCGGGTGGCCTGCCGAACGAGTACTACAAACCCTTCCTTCCCCTATTGCTCCCACCCATGTGTAAACTATTTAATGCTTTTCTTCAGCAAACCCCTATCCCAAGTGACATGCAGAGATTCTTTCTTACCCTGATCCCAAAACCAGACAAAGACCCTTCCATATGTGCCAGCTATAGGCCCAAAACCCTTTTGAACTCTGACCTAAAAATATTCACTAAACTTCTCTCGATCTATTTGAATGCGGTTTTACCCTCCCTGATCCATAAAGATCAGGTGGGCTTTGTTCCCCTCCGCTAGGTGGGAGATAACTTAAAAAAAGCCATATATTTAATTGATGTAGCTAACAGAGACAGTTCAGAGTCCCTAACTTTGAGCCTGGACGCAGAGAAGGCTTTGACCACCTAGGTTGGCCTTTTCTGTCTGCCAGGCTGCAACACTTGGGTTTACGGGGGCCCTCCCTGCGGGCCATACAACACCTTTACACCAACCCTACGTCACAAGTGAAAACCGCTTATGCCCTCTCATCCTCCTTTCCATTCACTAACGGTACCTGCCAAGGATGCCCGCTCTCACCTTTATTATTTGCAATCTGTGTAGAACCTCTGGTGGCGTCTATTCGGGGGAACTCGGACATTCGGGGCATATCGGTAAGAGGGAAGGAATTTAAAATCTCGCTGTTTGTGGACAACGTCATACTCACTTTGACCCAGCCTAGGATCTCCCTACTGAATTTACATGCTGAGCTTGATAAATATCAGGCCCTTTTGGGATATAAAATAAATGCGTCAGAACCCCTTCCAGTCAATCTCCCAGAGGTTGAAGTCCACCACCTACAGTCCTGTTTCCCCTATAATTGGAAACTCTATTCCTTGAAATATCTGGGGGTTAACCTCACCCCGACCTTTGCCACACTGTACCAAGCTAATTCCCACATCTATTGGGCTTGCCCTCTAATAGCTCCATTTTGGAGTTCGACACAACTACTGACCCGCCTCTTTAAGGTGCCGATACCCATGACACCGAAATTCTTTCTGCTGGGCCTCTCTCCATTGAAAATAGCTAATCCCTATAAGAAGCTACTTAGACACATCCTTACAGCTGCACGTTGCCTTGTCTCCCTCAACTGGAAGAGGCGCTCGTCACCCTCCCCAGATGCCCTGTATGCTAGGCTCAAGGATGTGGAGCTTATGGAGAAAATGACCACTAGGATACGGGACAGACTAGAGGACCATGATAGGGTCTGGGAGCTGTGGCATCTCCGGGAGGATCCGCCTTGAGCCAGTGACGGAGCTAATGTGATAACCCTCTACTTTTCCTTCCTCTCTTCCCCCTCACTTTTTTCTTTTCCTTTTCTTCTTCTCTTTATTCTCCATGCCTTATTTTGTGTGATGTTAGACTTCAAGTATTGCCTAATATTGCTCCAAAGCAATCTCATAACTGACATTGAAATGTATAATGCTAACTTTAAAGAAGGCTTCTCCTTTTTTATCACTATTGCGACCTTTCACGCATTTCTTTATTTCTCTTTTGTATTCTTGTATTGTTTCTCCATTGAGACAACCAATAAAACTGTTATTTGGAAAAAATTTGGTCCCCTTTCATTCACATACATACATTACATGTAAGTTTACTAAATCTGTTCAAGACTTCTTGTTCATTGATCGGTATAGGGTGGCCATCTAATAAGGATTATAATTTTCTTTTTAATTAGATTGGCAACTTCCTAAATGGTTTTAAGTACTCACTGTAAGTATTGTATTGAATTTTTTATTTGCTGTATACCTATATGTGTACTCTAGAGATGGGCTGAACAACCCCCTGGTCAGTTAGCTCCAGAACTCTCAAACATCGCGACAGTTCAAAGCCAAATAACGAACCCATTTGAAATTTATGGGACCCGAGCAGGAAAAATCAAAAGTGCCAATTTTGAGGGCTTAGATGCAAGTAATTGGGCATACAAAGGGTATAGGGGTCCAGGTACTGCCCTGGGAGACATGTATCAATGAAAAAAAGTTTGTAAAAAAAATCATTTTTAAATGAGCAGTGATTTACTTATGCTTAAAATGAAATAATAAAAATTCCTTTAAATATAGTGCCTGGGGGGTCCCCTTAGTTTGTCTGTAAAGTGGCACATCTGTACAGTGTATAGAACCTGCATCAGAATCGAGTAATGGCTGTGCATCATCAAGGAGCTAGTGGCTGACGCTGTGTTCAAATAACTCAACTGACTTGTTCATGCATGATGCTGGGGCTAAGGCAGGAGTAGCTGTGGACAAGGAGGCAGAATGAGCACTAGTCTCTGTTTGGGTGACTGAGGATTAGGAGGATGAGGATGGTTTAGTAAGCCAGTCCGCCACCTCCTCAGCATGCTGTGGCTTGACAGCACGGGCAACATCACTAAACAGAGGAAATTATGCCCTGCCTGAGGACTGACCATGTCCACCTTTGCCTGTGGACACATATGCTACCGGCCCCTTTACAGTGCCATTGGAACGTCTTCCTCTCCTTGTTGTCCTCCCAGACATGATGGGGTGGGGGGTGGGTTATTACCAAAATGTAATAGAGAAGGGGGAAATGTGTACTTCAATGCACTTTAATCAATGGAAAGTGGTGTTTGGTGCACTTTAACTTGAGTACTCACTACACAGACACACTCCACTGATGCACTTCAATATACTGCAGTAAAACTGCACTGATGCACTTCAACATACTGCAGTAAAAGTGCACTAACGCAATTCAATATACTGCGGTAAACGTACACTAACACACAGTGGCGTCTCCAGCTTTCATATTTAGGGGGGCACAAGGACAAAAGTAGGGGGGCAACTATAAAATGCAATTTTATATATATATATATATATATATATATATATATATATATCCTGGGGCCCTTTACTACGATCCCACAACTGCCCTTTCACATGTTCTGCAGTGAGCTCCCTTCCTACTGTATTGGGGCCCCCCCAGGGTGGCAGAAAACAAGAGATATATGTCACCAGCATACCAAGAAAATATAAGGGTCCAAAGCAGTGGTAGAACTATCAGGGTTGCAAAGATTGTCTTGCCACCGGGCCCTGGTGTTCTGCCACTGTGGGGTTCCCCAGCCTCCTCTTGCTGTCCTGCCCCTTCTATTGACAGCGCTGGTCTGGCATCTCTTTGAATTTACAGTCTGTTTTTTCAGTGACTGAGAGTCCTGGTGGAGTCCTTCCTGCAACTCGCTCTTCTCCCTGCCAATGAGGATGCAGGGGAAGGAGCAGATCGGGCAGCCGTGGTTGTGTGAGCGCTCACATTATGCAGTGTCAGCGAGCAGAGGGAGGGGGGAGGAATCACCCGTAGGAGCTGACTGGGGATGCTCTCCCTCTTAGGCATTGCCTTTTTGTAAAAAAATAAAAAATAAAAAAATTTTTATAATTGGGGGGGGGCACATGGTGGGGCACAGCATAATGTTGGGGGGGTCAGGGCCCCCTCTGGCCCCCCCTAGGGACGCCATTGCTAACACACCTCAATATACTGCAGTAAAAGTGCACTAACTCAGTTCAATATACTTCACAAAACATGCACTAACGCAGTTCAATATACTGCAGTAAATGTGCACTAACGTAGTTCAATATAATGCAGTAAATGTGCACTAATGCAGTTCAATATATTGCAATAAACGTGCACAAACACAGTTCAATATAGTACAGTAAATGTGCACTAATGCACTTCAATATACTGCAGTAAACGTGCACTAACACACGTCAATATACTGCAGTAAACGTGCACTAACACACGTCAATATACTGCAGTAAACACACACTAACGCACTTCAATATACTGCAGTAATCATGCACTAACACAGTTCAATATACTGCAGTAATCGTGCACGAACGCAGTTCAATATACTGCAGTAATCGTGCACTAACACAGTTCAATATACTGCAGTAAACGTACTCTAACACACATCAATATACTGCAGTAAACCTGCCCTGAAACAAAAACTGACACTAAAGTAAAAATGAATGGTCTCACTACACTCACACTGCACTATCACTATATTCACACTACACTTACACTCTACACTCATAATAGAACCACAATAGCACATTATAGCACATTTGCTTGCTAGTAGCAATAAACAGAGCCCTATTCTATCCATCTCCACTCCAATATCACGCTGCAAATGGATGCTCTGGAAAGAATCCTTTTATAGAGGGGGTGGGTCTATGAGCAATGAGCCATGATTGGGCACAGTCATCATTACTTTCTCCAGTCATGGCTCTGACAGTGCTCTGTGCCCAGATTGGGCAAATCCTTAATTGCTTTAGCCAATCAAGGCTTCCAATGCACTATGCCATGTGCAGTGCATTGTGGGGTGCTCGGTGATTGCATTCAATTTTTTTCTTACTTTAAATATGTAGGAGGTGCAGTGTCTCTATGGCATGGGGAATGATAGAACAAGGGAGACATTTTTATCTGGAATGATTTTATTGACTTGTGTTATTTGCAATAAAATACTGATTTTATAAATTGTGGTGATATGTGAAGGTAAGATTTTGGCACCATCAAAGTCCCCTTTTCTTTCTCTTTTGGTGTATCCTATTTTCAGGTTCTCTATTTGTATCATCATGGGTTCAGATTAACTCAACTATGTTGTAAGAATGATCCCTGTTAAAGAAAAGGTATTTTACTTACCTTTCTTGGTGTCTTTGGCTTGGATCTTTGCTCTCCGCAAAGGCTACACCAGTTGAAGAATCTCTAACATCTGACACTTTGAGATGGATGGGATGTCTGGTCCCTAACTGCTCATGTGGTTCCACCTGATGCCAACTTTTTCATTTCTCAAAAGGAGTGTTCTTCCAAAGCATTACCTTATGTCTGTAGACAACACAACAGGAAATGTTATCTATGATTAATGCCACCAATAGCAAGCTTTCCTCATTTTAGAAACTATCCACATTTCTATTCACTCAAAGATTAAAAACAATGTAACATATACAAATAGATATTAAAACATATCATTAGTGCACATTTGAGGTCATGACCACACTGACAACCAATCCTTGAATATTCCAAATGGGATGTCAAAAGTGTCCCCATGATAGGGTGAACGCGTTTCCCGGGGGCTCCCGCTTCTTCAGGACCTCGTGAACATCATAAATATCCCCATGTGATTCATGAGGTCCAAGAGGTCCTAAAGAAGCGGGAGTTCCAACGAAACATGTTGACCCTATCATGGTGACCCTTTTGAAACCCCATTTGGAATGTTCAGGGATTGGTTGTTAGTGTGCTCATGACCTTAAATGTGCACTAATTATGTGTTTTTAAATAACTATTTGTATATGTTACATTGTTTTTAATCCTTGAATGAATAAAAATTTGTATAATTTTTAAAATGAGTGAAGCTTGCTATTGGGGGCATATATAAAGTCCCAAGTGTTTGCATGTTCAGATTACAGGGTTGATGCCTCCTTTGGAATCTAAACTAGAAGAAGATCACCACACATATGTGTATTATCTATGATTAATGACTAAACACATCTTTACTTTTGTAGTGTGTGTTCCCTCAAAGTGTTATTCTGTTACGTTTTCTAAATATAATGACTTGTCGTCACTCACCCATGCTCTCATTCTGATCAGATATCCAAAAGGTTCCTAATTTCTCTTGCTTTTCTCCTGTATGCATTTCTTTTTGGCTCTTGCCTAAACAAAACCTTTGTCTCTTTGATCTCACATTTGTCTATGTGTTTGTTTTATATCAAAGAACCCCAGAATGTTATTCCCAGCAAATCATCACAATGGCGCTTTCAATGAGTTATTCCATCTCCAGTAGCTGTGGAACGCTGTGGGAAGACAACAGGCTCAGTTAATGCAGTCTGGAAGATTAGATCATGTCTTCAATTAGGGTAATCGATGTTGTGCTGCAGGGGATATACAGGACAAGCGTGCGCACTCTCTATATCTCATTACGTGTGTCACCATTATACATTGTGCTCTCAATCTATTAGGCTAATATTTTATCTTGAAAGGAAGCAGCTGAAGTCAGTTGTCTATTGATTAGTCTAGACAATAGGATGTACATATGTTCACATGTAAGACAATAGTATGCTCCGGTCAAACCTCCAATGAATGAGTCCCCAACCTATGCTTTCATCCCCCCCAACATAAAAATGCATACCCAATAACAAACATACAGTATCACAAAAGTGAGTACACCCCTTACATTTTTGTAAATATTTTATTACATCTTTTCATGTGACAACACTGAAGAAATGACACTTTGCTACAACGTAAAGTAGTGAGTTTACAGCTTATATAACAGTGTAAATTTGCTGTCCCCTCAAAATAACTCAAAACACAGCAATTAATGTTTAAACCGTTGGCAACAAAAGTGAGTAGTGAACGTAACGAATATGAATTTACCTGAATCTAAACAAATGGAACGGAACAAATTAATAATAAATAATAATACTAATAAAAAGGTTTTATTATTATTGTTAGTTATTATTATTAATTCGTTACGCTCCATAATATTCTGAAAAAAAATATCTGTATTAACGAATTTCTGCAATATCTGCAAAAACAAATTCGGAACGAAACGAATTGCACATGTCTAGACTATATGCATGGTGGAATGAGCAGCTCATTTGGGGCAAGAAATTAACTGAATCTAGTAGGTCCCCTCGACTAAAGGAGACAGATGCCCATTTGCCTGTATTTTTAAGACCAATTAAACCTTAGTCATTTATTACTGTAATGCAGTCAGGCTACAGCACTCTGGAGAGTCAGTCCGCTGCTCTCACACACAACACGGCATCCTTAAGCCCCGTACACGTGTTGGGAGACATTGACTGGTTACAATAAAAACCAATAAAAACCAGACGACCTTCGGCCCCTGTGTATGTCGGTCTGTCCGACAGAAGCTCCAATCGCTGCTCAAATGGCTCAGTGATGTGTGTAAGAGCAGCAGTCTGACTCTCCAGAGTGCTGAAGCTCTGGTTATTTTAACTCTTGCTGCAGCGCTGCAGCACAAAGTCAGGGCCAGTGCTAGACTATTTTTTGCTCTAGGCAAGACAAGCTACTTGCACCCCCCCCAAAAAAAATTTAAAACTTCTATATTTTTAACAGTAGAGAATATTGATATCTAAACATGAAATTGCTAAATTTCTTTTAATTTTCAAAAGTAAGTGCCAAAGGATGCCAAAGAGACAGCCCAATCAAGCAAAGAAAAAAAACAGCCCAATCCAGCAAAGAAACATCCACATATAGCAATGAGACATTCCTAAATAGCAAATAGACATTCCCATATAGCAAAGAGACAGCCAAATGCAGCAAAGAGACAGCCCAATCCAGCAAAGAGACATCCCCATATAGCAAAGAGACATCCCCATCCAGCAAAGAGACATCCTCATTTAGCAAAGAGACATCCAAATCCAACAAAAAGGCAGCCAAATCAAGCAAAGAGACATCCCCATATAGCAAAGAAACAGCCCAATTCAGCAAAGAGACATCCCAATATAGAAAAGTGTGACAAGTGGAGGGGTACAGTGTGACAGGTGGGAGGCAGTGTGATAGATGACGGGGAGTGTTGTGACAGGTGGGGGCAGTGTGAAAGGTGGGGAGAGTGTGACAGGCGAGGGGGGAGTGTGATAGGTGGGGGGAGTGTGATAGGTGGGGGGCAGTGTGATAGGTGGGGAGGAGTGTGACAGGTAGGGGCAGTGTGACAGGTGGGGGGAGTGTGACAGCCTCAGGTGGGGGCAGTGTGACAGGAAGGACGCCAGTGTGACAGGTGGGGGGCAGTGTGACAGGTGGTGGGGCCAGTGTGACAAGTGGGGGGCAGTGTGAGAGGTGGAGGGAAGTGTGACAGGTGGTGGGGCCAGTGTGATAAGCGGGGGGCAGTGTGAGAGGTGGGGGGAAGTGTGATAGGTGGGGGGGCAGTGTGACTATACTGACCTACCTGACTCCTACACTGACCCACCTGACCACTACAATGACCTACGTGACCACTACACTGACCTACCTGACCACTACAATGACCTACCTGACCACTACACTGACCTACTTGACCACTACACTGACCTACCTGACCACTACAATGTCCTACCTGACCACTACACTGACCTACTTGACCACTGCAATGACCTACCTGACCACTACAATGACCTACCTGACACCTACAATGATTCCTCTCCCTCTACACCTTATTGGAGGTGTAAAGGGAGGCTGCAGCACAGCACACTCGGAACGGCACAACAATAATTTTGTGCCCCCCTAAATGTCCGGCTGCCCACCCCCTCGCTACGCCACTGGTTTACCTAGCAGCAGCGCCGGCCCTTGTGTAAAGTACATACAAAAAATACCTAAACCACAAGTATATATTATCGCACTACAGTAATAAATGGTGACGATTCCATTGAGCTTTAATGTATGTGTTTGCGCCAGTCACGTTTACAGAGGGAGGCTCCGGTCAGACTATTTAGCAAAAAAGGGTTGCCTCAAGGGAGTATTTCTATCTCCTTTATGTACCATTTTGGTGAACTCCAGAACACTCACAATATTCACTTTTTCATTAACAGTAAAATATCTGGGATGCCCGCGACATTTTAATTCCTTTATTGCTGTTTCAAACCAAAGATATAACAAAATTGCCAATTGCCAATGACCACATTGTATGAATAGCATGTGTTTTTTTTCAATGAACACTTTAAGGAGGCCCCAGGCACGTGCTATGTGCTATCTGCTTCTTGTAAGTGTAAGTATCAATGATTTGAATTGAAACCTTTGACCCATTAGTCAGTACAGCCACAAAATATCATCATAATGTCAAACCAGCAAATCATATTGCAAAAACAACAATGAAGACATTCTAAACACAATTAAAACCACATGTGTCCCAACAGACAAAATGAATAGCCACATAGGGCACACCCTCTATATACCCCATATATATATATATATATATATATATATATATATATATATATATATATATATATATATATATATATATATATATATATATATATATTTACAGTACATATACTGTATGTGCATATATGCAGTATCTCACAAAAGTGAGTATACCCCTCACATTTTGCTGTCCCCTCAAAATAACTCAACACAGCCAATAATGTCTAAACCGCTGGCAACAAAAGTGAGTACACCCCTAAGTGAAAATGTCCAAATTGGGCCCAATTAGCCATTTTCCCTCCCCGGTGTCATGTGACTCATTAGTGTTACAAGGTCTCATGTGTGAATGGGGAGCAGGTGTATTAATGTGTATTAAATGTGATGTTATTGCTCTCACTCTCTCATACTGGTCACTGTTCAACAAAGTTCAACATGGCAAAGAACTCTCTGAGGATCTGAAAAAAAAAATGTTGCTCTACATAAAGATGGCCTAGGCTATAAGAGCCCCTTAGTTCACTGGAACTAAGGGGCCAAGCCCAACCCCTGAAAAACAACCCCACACCCTAATCTTCCCTCCGCCAAATGATTTAGACCAGTGCACAAAGCAAGGTCCATAAAGACATGGATGAGTGAGTTTGGGGTGAAGGAATCTGACGCCAACCCAAAAGAACACCTTTGAGATTGATTAGAGCAGAGACTGCGAGCCAGGCCTTCTCGTCCACATCTGTGCCTGACTTCACAAATGCGCTTCTGGAAGAATGGTCAAACATTCCCATAGACACACTCCTAAACCTTGTGGACAGCCTTCCCAGAAGAGGTGAAGCTGTTATAGATGCAAGGGATGGGCCAACTCAATATTGAATCCTACGGACTAAGATTAAGATGCCATTATAAATTATGTGCGTGTAAGGCCCCTTTCACACTGGGGCGGTAGGGGGGCATCGGCGGTAAAACAGCGCTATTTTTAGCGCTGTTTTACCGCGGTATTCGGCTGCTAGCGGTGCGGTTTTAATCCCCCGCTGGCGGCCGAAAAAGGGTTAAAACCCCTCGTATAGCGCGGCTATAGCCACGGTATTACCGCGGTATAGCCGCAATGTCCCATTGATTTCAATGGGCAGGAGCGGTTTAGGAGCGGTGAATACACCGCTCCAAAGATGCGGCTGACAGGAGATTTTTTTTCTTCTCCTGCCAGCGCACCGCTTCAGTGTGAAAGCCCTCGGGCTTTCACACTGAACAAACAGCGGAGGCTGTTTAGGGGCGGTTTGCAGGCGCTATTTTTAGCGCAATAACGCCTGCAAACCGCCCCAGTGTGAAAGGGGCCTAAAGGCAGGTGTCCCAATACCTTTGATAATATAGTGTACATTAATACATACATGAATAATAAATAAACACTATTTTATGTATCAAATGTATATTTTTTTAAAAATGTCATTGATGATCCTATTTATGTGAAATATAAAAAAAAAGAGTTGATGATAAAAAAATATATATAATTCAAAAAAAGATACATAGTTATACCAAAAGTCCACAGCCACAGAAATGTAATGTTCAATGGAGGAGGAGGGAAAGAACACACAAGAGCAACAAGACGAAGATGAAAGTCAGTTACTTGCAAAAAAAGTGGTAGGAAGGTAATGGGTGTTTTATGTATTGTGTAGCAAACTGCCAGTTTGTTAGGGGGCTAAAGGTACAGGTCTGCCTCCATGCAAATATTTTAAAACAAAGGACATGGCAACTTAACCTGAAGTGCCTCTTACACCATTTTTATATTTATCTTTAAAAAATAAACACTTAGCTAATTCCTAACATTTAACTTCATTCTACCTCTAACCTTTTAAGGCCTCATGCACACTGGACGTTTTTACAGCTGCTGTTTTTGGCTTCAGATGTTTTTTTCTACAGTCAATAAACTACCCATCATGTTATCCTATGTGTCCATGCACACATAGGCTGTTATCAGCAGTTTTTGGCTGGGGCGTTTTTTGGCTTTAAAAAAAAACCCAAAACTAGTGAGTTCTGAGAGGAGATTTTCAGCTGTTTTCAGCTGTAAAAATGCTCTAACTTCAAAAAACGCTAAAAAATGCTGTTAAACGCTCAAACACATGGCTCACCAGCGGTTTTTGATGTTTTGATCCATTGAAAAAAAATGCTAATGCAGAAAAACGCTCAAAAACGCTAATAAACACTAAAAAAATCTATTGCAAAAACGTGGAAAAATGATAAAAAACTCACTGCAAAGCTACTGGCGTTTATAAAACGTTATTTTAACGTCCAGTGTGCATGAGGCCTAAAGGCTAAGTTAACCTTTAGGAACGTGTTACATCAGTACTTAGGGCGTAACTTGTAACACGTTACTATGCACCGGTCTCTGCACTTCCTAAATATCCTCCCCTGACAGCGGGTCCTCTTCCTGCACCCATTGTCACAAGTTAAAGACAGCATGGCTGTGCAGGCCTCCACCCACACAGCCATATCATTCCTTCACAGAATCTGTGAATGACTGAACTACAAGTCCCATCTGCCACCACGGCAGACAGACTTGTAGATCTCAATGAACTGCAAAGACATTGATGAGCTTTCCTGTAGTTCATTGACACTTCCTACAACTTTATTTTTGGAAAATAATTTTTATTTAAATTTCTTACAAGAAAAAGAATACATACTTTAGCTGGTTAAATGTAAGGAATTCCCCCCCCCCCCACGATACCCACGATAACCCGGCCCACAAGGCGGAGTCCGGAATTTCACCAAAGTGAGAAAACCTAGGATTAAACCAAAGAGGGGCAGATGGTGAAGGGACCAAACCATCGGGTTTCATCAGCACCTGCACCTTATCCCATGCACGCAGGATACTGCGAATGTACCCAGTCAAAGGAGAGGCCACTTGGGACCCTCTATAGACCAAATAGTGAAAACCCTCATAAGATCCCAGAAGAGCAGCTTCAAGCATTGTTGCAGCATCCCCATCATCGCGTAACAACTAACAACTAGCAACGACCATTTGGCCTGCCAAAAAATATTTGAGAAGGTCCAGTAATGCAAGATACGCAGCCCTATCCTTGGAAGGGATGAAGACCAGATGAAGGAGCTAAACAGACTATTTATACAGATAAAATACAAACAAGGAATCCAAATCAGGGAATTACGTAAGAAATACAAAAAAATTGTTAAAATTGTCATCTCAAGAAGATTCACCCGGACGATCAACAAAAGTGGTAAATGTTGTCACTTCCAGCTGGGTCCTTACCTTAGTAAGTAGGGGGAGTAGATTAAGCGACATATATTCTCCCACCCTGGAAGAAAATACGAACACCAAGATATATGAATTTGGAGACCCAAGGTAAAGAAACGTTCTGCATAACCAGGGCCTGGGCTTTGGCATCTATGGACATTAAGCTGGATTTCTCTGTTTATTCTTAGGCATTAAAAATGCTCAAAGTTATTCAGTATCTCAAACACCGCTGTGAGTGATGGCCCAGGATCCTGCAAAAAAAGAAGGTCATCCACATAGAGTGCAGTGTATTTGCGGATGCTTCCTACCTCTAGTGCTTTTACCACCAATGATGTCTGCAAGGCAATGGCGATAGGTTCAATTGCAAGTGCAAATAAAGAGGGAGAAAGCAGACACACTTGGTGGGTATCTCTACCTATGGAGAACTGAAAAGAAACTACCGTACCACATACACATACGTTGTAAGACCATGGATATATACTGTAGGTCCAGTCCACTGAATCAAAAGCTTTTGCCATGTCAAGTGACACCACCACCCTTGCCCCAGGATTAGCATAATCAATCTGTAAGTGTGCAAATACCCTGCGAAGATTAGTGTGTGTGGCTTTCTGAGGAGTGAACCCAGTCTGGTCTATGTCGACCAAGGTAGTGATAACCTGTGACAATCTAGTGGCTAGTATCTTGGTAAAGATTTTTAGGTCTTGGTTCAGAAGAGCAATAGGCCTATAGGAGGAACATTTCAAAGGATATTTGCCCGGCTTAGGTAAAAGAACAACCTGAGCCTCCATAAGGGAGTCAGGTAGAACCTTGTTTTCTATAAAAAAATGGAATAGTGATTTAAGTTTCAGGACACGAACATCCATGTTCAGCCTATACCATTCAGTCTCTTTCTCAGTGATCTCTGCCTCAAGGCTATCCCTATCCGAATCTGACAGGATAGGGATATCTAGGGAATAGAGCATACTCTCCAGTTCTTGCAAATTATCAGTTGGAATAGGGGCATAAAGAGATTTGTAGTATTCCACAAAAAGTACCTAAGATGTCAGCCAGATCTGTAAGCACCAATCCCTGTAAATTTTTAATGCAAGGGACATTAGTCTGCACCCTCTGTTCCACCACCAACATGGCCAGCAATTTGCCATTCTTGTCGCCTTGCTCAAATAAATACTCAGCCCTTCTGACCCAAGAAGTCTTTGTCAATTCAGTATGATGCAACACCAATTGGCGATGAGTTTCTAGTAAGGCTGCATAAGTGGCGTCAGAGGGAGAAGAAGCATGAACCAGCTCGCAAACTCTTTCTTTATTCTGAAATTCCTGTATGGTGGAATCATACTCTCTACGGGCCTGTTTTATAGCTGATATATAATGACCCCTCATACATGCCTTAAAGGCGTCCTATACAACAGGAAGGGAAGGTGAGGAGAGGTTGTCCTCCCAGTAGCTAGAAAAAACAGGAGCCACCTGGGAAGACACTGACTCTACCTCCAACCACCCAGAACTCAATCTTCATGCTCCCTCCCTAATCCTTGATGGGATACCAATATTAATGGATAAGGGGGTGTGATCCTAAAGGCCCCCTGGTGAGTAATTGGCTCCACACACCAACTGCAGCAATTGGGTCATTTGCAAAGGCTAAATCTATCCTCAAGGAGAATTTATGTGTTTTAGCTAGATAAGAAAACCGTCAGGTATTGGGATACTTCCATAACTCAGTCAGAGACTCTGTTGTTGCCCACGAGGACAATTCTACAGAAGAAACCCTGGTCGGATTAGAAGAATCTAAGGCCGCATTTAAGATGGCATTAAAGAAGACAAGACAAGAAGGGGAAGGTGCATGAAGGGAGCCAATTTAACCATTAACTCGTACAAGAATAGTACCTGGAATGGTGGAGGAATATAAAGATTAACTAAAACCGTTTTACTCATATAAAAATCAGCTATAATGATCAGGTAACGGCCTCCAGGATCTGAGATAACTTGGTGGATGGTGCAGGGAACAGCCTTACTAATAAGAATGGATACCCCCCGGAATAGGTGGAGTATGTAGCGTGTAAAGCATGCTGAATCCAGGGGCGACAATCAGACCTCGGACATTCCAAGATACCAAAATAATCATAGACACCGACATATGTAAGCTGCAAAATATATATTCTATGACAAGATGATAATGATGACCAAGGGATACCCAATAACCCCAGTGCTTCTTATGACAGCAAAAGGCAAATATGAAACATTGCAACAAAGAACAAAAATAGTCTCCAGTCTCATATAACTCCCTGCCGCTGTGTAAAACATTGAACAATTTATACATGCAGCATTCTCCTAAAAACGTATCCTGAAAAAATAGAAAAGCGTGTCCTTAGAACAAACAAAAAACAAACATAGTAATCAGTTTTCGAAAAATTCAAAAGAGTATAAACAGTTGGTCCACCAAAAAACTTTACAAGGCAACCGAGACTCCGTGTCGCATAACAAAAATAGAATAGGCCCATCACACGAGCAATGCCCTCTCTGCTGTTTGGCAAATAAAAATACTCCAAGTGCAAGTACATAAGGATGGATCTGTAAGCATAACATGCGTCCCAGATAGCAGGGAACAGGACTTCCACTAAGTACAAAGTCCATCATCACAGAGTACCCTCTGACATCTGGTCAGCCGACCAGAAACTCACAGATTGTCGATCCAGTCATTGGCCTCCATGGGTGTATCAAAGAACCTGAGGGTACCCTGGTGCGGAACCTTCAGCCGACTGGGATAGAGCATGCTGTACTTGATATTTTTTTGCTGAGTCAACTCCTGATTGAAGGACCGACAACGTTTCTGTACTTCAGCAGAAAAATCTAGGGAAAGAATCACCCTGGTGTTTTCATAAGGCAATTCAGGATGCTTCCTTGTCCCTGAAATTTAGAAAGTGTACCATGAACGGTCCGGGTGGTGTGCCAGAGGGGGGTTGTCAGTAGGGACTCCGTGTGCCCTCTCAACAATGTAGGTAGGTGGCATGTCAGGTCAATTCAGCAGCTTTTTAAAGAAAGACTACGCAAAGACAGCAGGGTGTGAGCCTTCAGCTCCTTCAGGTAAACCCACTACACATATATTATTGCGCCTCTGTCTATTCTCCTAATCATCTACTTTATGAACCAGGGAGATAACTAGTGATTTAAGATCTGCCAATTGTGATGCATGTGAGCCCTGTTGATCCTCCACTGATCCGAAGCGATCCTCCGCCTCTGTAAGTCGACCTCTGATTTTGTCCAGGTCATGGCAAATCAATGTACATGCAGATTCCAGATGGTCAATCTGCATCATCAGAACTGCCTCTATGGCCTCTAGGATAGGCTTGGTTATGGCATCCAGGACTGCCTCTGATGATGGAGAAGGACTAAAAGCTTCAGCAGCAGGAGGAGAGGATGCCATTGCGGTATGTGTCTCTGCCGCGCTCAGCTCTACCCTCTGTCCACAATGAATTCCGTATGGTGGAAGGTAAGATGGCGCCGGTAGAGCACGTGACCTGTCCCTGCCCGGAGTGCTGGGGCATCGGGTCTCGGAGCAGCTTAGCCTGGCCTTTTGTAGACATGATCGTCGTCACCGTGGGCTCCAGGAGCCAGGGAGAGGCAGATAAAGCCCTTGAATAAAAAGAAAGAAGCTGATGTCATGAGAATTACACAGGTTCTGCACGGAGCTCACAGACCACGCATCTTTACCAGCTCACATTTGGGACATGCCCCACTTCCTACAACTTTAAGGCAACTTTAGGGCTGGGTTCACACTAGTGCGAATTGGATGCGGGTTTCTCCGCATCCAATTCGCATGACAGGAGATTGTGACCAACTCTAGAGCCGGTTTACATATCTCCAGGGCGGGTGCGGAGCAGATTGCACAGAGGTCCTGTGCATCTTTGACTCCGTTTCAGGGCCGAATTCAGGCAAAAATTCGGCCCCGATTCGTCCCTGAAACAGAGAACAGGGACGCACTGGACCCCGCTTCGAGCCACATGCGGCTTAGATGTAAACCCAGCCTCAAACAGCCCATAGGGGGTACAGGCAGAAAGTTGTAGGCAGTGTCACTGGGGGGCGTGGTCTGGAAATGGTGGAGTAGAGACCTGTTCTATCTGAGCTCCGTCCATCCCTTCAGCAAAAACAGCTACTGATGCAGCTTATCACCCCGTTATGAGCGCAAAGAAGAAGTGTAAGGTAAAGGCCACTCACGGGAATTCCCCCCGGTCGGAAATACTGCATTATTACTCCGGATCCCGAGCCTACACGTTGAGAACCTGCACCGCAGGGGACACATGGAGAGGCCTCACCGGACCCGCGAATGGCGGCCCCCCCCCTCCTCGCCGACCACCTCGGACTCCCTATCGGGCTTCCTTGAGGAACCTGACTTTTCAGCCTGCGGCCTCTCCGTGCCCCTCAGCTCCCCTGCCTTCTGTGATGGGAGACCAGGATCTTAGAGCTCTCCTCCAGGCACTGCCTACACGAGTGGACATGGAGGCACTGGTTTTCAGGCTGGAGGAGGCACATCGCAGAGACCTCCACGCCGTTAAGGCGGATGTCCAGCAGCTCTCTGAGCAGGTCTCCTCAGGCAAAACGTCCCTCACATCCCTGGAGAGCCGCGTATCCCTGCTGGAGAAAGAGCGGTCCTCACAGGCTTCTCAGATCACCACACTGCAGCTACACATAGAGGAGCTTGAGGAAGAAGACGTCGCAACAATCTGAGACTGTGACGCATCCCAGAGGCCACAGGAGTCCCTGCAACCCACAGTCCTGAACATCTGCCGCCGGCTGGCTACTTCCATCGCCCCCCCCCCCAAGACCTGGAATTTGACAGAATACACCGTTCTCTCGGTCCTCGCTCCCCAGATCCCAACAGACCCAAAGATGTCATCTGCCGCCTGCATCGTTACTCCCATACAGACCTGATTCTCCGCAAAGCCTGGGAGGTAGATGACATTGATTTTGATGGTGCCCCTGTGAAAATTCTGCCTGACCTGTCCAGAGCCAGTTTTTAGAGCCGTGCTTTGCTGCGTCCCCTCCTGGACAGGCTGCGGCAGCTGGGCTGTACCCACAGATAGGGATTTCCTATATCCTTGACTGTGCGGAAGGGCCCAGCCTCCTTTGCTCTATTTTATCCAGCGACCCACCGGGTCTGTTTGCATTCCCAAAGACTGAAGCTTTTTCAGTCCCCAACTGGCTGCAGCCACTGCGGAGACCTTCGGCTCCCTCCTCTGCACTGCCTGGCCTCCCTCCTCGTGCAAGCAGGGGACGACATAGATCCCAAAATTCCTCAGTACCTGGCGATCGTGAGTCCTAAACCATCCCAGGACTCTGCATACTTTGCTCCAGAAATCATTATCCTTGGCTTTACCCGTAAGGTGGGATGCGTCCTGACAGTTTCAGCTATGCCTAATGCACTCACCGCCAAACCCTGACTTTAGATGACACAGGCCTTGCTCCTGAATTCTTCTGGTCCATTCACCACGGTGGACTACAACTACCAGACTTGAGACCCGGGGCCACCCCTGGGCCTGCATGGTGGAGCTCCTGAACCTGGGTTGCCGTGGGCCTGCCCCCCCCCCCCGTGCTCCTGGGAGCTGATACGATGACCAACGCTGCTGTCCTTAGAGGGCTCTTTGGAAATGTATCTGCTAATATGTCTTAACCATACGATGCCTATATATGCCTTTACTGCTTAAGATATGATTCATGTATTGTGTTTATCCTGTGTTTGACCTGTATATGTAAGATCATCATCAATAACAGCTGGGTTTAGAGTAGCATTGCCTCTCGCTGACCATTTCCTCTTGGGCAGCCCATCAATCCTCACCAAGTAAAGTGCCCCTTAACAGAGGGCATGGTTCTCGAGGAGGCCTCCCTCCTGAGAGCTGAACAGCTTATAGTGACCTTCATGGGGACGGGGGAGGGGTATTGGGTGTTCCTCCTGGGCTGTCTGTCCTCCGTTCCCCCTACACTGTCATTGGTTGACTCAGGAGAGATCTATCTCTGGGCCTGCTTGGAGACGTGGCATGGAAGGGGGTCGGATGGCTGACGAATTTAGATGTCTGCAGGGGGCTTCCTTGGGGGGCGGGGTGCAGGCGGGGGAACTCTGGGAGCGTTGCTGCCCCCTTGAGAGGAGTGGGTGGTTGTGCATCCCATGACAACACTGCTGAGCGGGAATATGGCCCCATGGAGCCGGTCCTCCTCTCCTCCTGTGTGATACGAGATGGCGGATATGTGCAGTATATGTGCAGTATTGGATATGGCTGAGTTCCCTGCCGCAAATTGTAGTTCAGTAGTTCATTTAACCTTATGGGTTGTTGTTGTTGTTACTTGTTCGGTTATCTAAAAATTAGTTGCTCATGGTTTGCCTTGCTCATTAAAATTTTGGTACTAGATTACTTTCTGCTGCAACATATATGTATTTTTTCCAATGCTGAGGGGCTCTGGCATAGGCTCGGTCCTCATAGCTGTTGCCACCCACCTCCCCACATAGGCCTGCACTTATATGAACCTAATGCCCTGTGCACACGATAGGATTTTCCCATGGAAAATGTGTGATAGAACCTTGTTGTCGGAAATTCCGAACGTGTGTAGGCTCCATCACACATTTTCCATAGGAATATCCGACACATAAAGTTTGAGAGCTTGCTATAAAATTTTCCGACAACAAAATCCGTTGTCGGAAATTCCGATCATGTGTACACAAATCCGATGCACAAAGTGCCACGCATGCTCAGAATAAATTAAGAGACGAAAGCTATTGGCTACTGCCCCGTTTATAGTCCCGACGTACGTGTTTTACACCACCGTGTTCAGAACGATCGGATTTTCCGACAACTTTGTGTGACTGTGTGTATGCAAGACAAGTTTGAGCCAACATCCGTCTGAAAAAAATTCATGGATTTTGTTGTCGGAATGTCCAATCAATGTCCGACCGTGTGTACAGGGCATGTGTTCTGTAGTAAGTGCTATTTGTACCTCTTTTTATAGAACCCCTACTACCTCTTCCTGTTCTGTTCCTCCTTTCCCATTTCCTTCTTCACACTCTTTCTCCCCCCCTTTTTTTCTTTATCAGAGGTGATATATACAGTGCAAATGGCCTCTCTAAATGCTAAGGGACTTAACGTCCCAGAGAAGCGAAGAGTGCTTCTTAATGATCTGAAACACTCTCGCACGGATGACGCATTTGTGCAAGAAACTCATTTCAGGACGGGGGGGGGGGCTTCCCTTCCTTCAAAATAGATTTTTTCCTTGTGTCTACCATGCTACCAACCGAGAGGCGAAATCTAAGGACGTTTCTATCCTGATTTCCAGTCGTATCCCTTGGTCTCTTACCAACAGTTGCTTTGATATGGTGGGGCGTTTCTTAAAGGGCATATTGGTGGCACCAAAATGACACTGGCGACCGTTTATGCACTAAATACTCATCAAGACTCGTTTTTATGTAAAACCCTATCGAAGCTGGTGGAATTTGCAGAAGGCAAACTGATTCTTTGGGGGGACCTGAATGTTCCGGTTGACCCCTGTGTAGCTACCTCCTCTGGTTCTTCCTCTGTTCCCCTCTGCTCTAGGAAACGAATATAACAAAAACTCCACGATCTGCAGTTAGTAGATGCCTGGCGCATTCTACATGCTGGGGAACGAGATTACTCTTTCTTCTCCACCCCTCACCAGACGTACTCACGTATAGACCTCTTTCTGGTACCTCACCAACTAATATCTCTCGTCCAAGACGTTTCTATTGGCACCATAACCTGGTCTGACCATGTATCTGTTATGCTGCGACTCTCTCTGTCTAACTCTAATGCCACCACAGACTGGTGGTGGTGCTTAAATGAGAGTATACTGCAGAAACCAGAGGTTCTGAACGAGGTAGTCCAAGAAATCAAGGCTCACTTCCAAACAAATGCTATCCCAGAGAGTGATCCAGGCATGGTGTGGGAGGCCCATAAGGCGGTCATACGGGGAATTCTGATCAAGCACGGATCCCATATTAAGAAGGCAAGAGAAGCGCAACTGACAAAACTGCTGGCCGCTATTCAGGTCCTTGAGCTGCAGCATAAGGGGTCAACTCATCCTATTGTGGGGACTGAACTTGCACAATTCCGTCGGCAGGTCTCTGACCACCTGCGCTACAAAGCTAAAGCAGCACTCCAATCATGTATGAAGATAGTGTATAAATACAGAGACAGATGTGGCTAATGGCTAGACCGGGCCCTTAGGGACCAACGTAAAGCTTCTTATATCCCATATATTAAGGATTTGGACAGGCGAAAACTTTCTTTGCCCAAAGACATTGCCTAGAAGTTTGGGGAATTTTATTCCTCCCTCTACAACCTTCCATCCTCTCCTCCCTCCTCCTCCATAGAGGACTACCTCTCCTCAGCACATCTATCGCACCTCCCATCTCCAATTCTAGGAGAGCATGAGGTCCCCATCTCCATAGAGGAGCTGAGAGGAGCTGTAAAGCTAGCCAAACGTGGCAAAGCACCCGGCCCAGACGGGTTCACAATACAGTATTATAAGACCTCCTTCCCTTGTTAGGCCCACATATGGTAAAAGTATTTAATGGCTTAGGCCAGACTACTTTATTCCCACCGGAATCACTCTTGGCACATGTCTCAGTCATCCCGAAAGAAGGGAAGGATCCCTCTGTCTGCAGGAGCTATCAGCCGATCTCTCTATTTAACTTGGACTTGAAGCTCTTCACACAGATACTTGCCTCTCAGCTGCAACCCCTGCTACCCCAATTAGTCCATCTAGATCAAGTAGGCTTTATCTCTAGCAAGAGACAACACAATTAAAGTGCTTAATCTAGTTTACTTCACCAATCAAAGGGGCTCTCCCTGCATCTTTCCTAGCACAGATGTGGATAAGGCCTTCGATAGGGTGCACTGGGCCTTTATGTTTGCAGTCTTGAGGCACATGGGTTTTGGAGAGCAGATGCTCCGCTGGGTATCTAGCATATACTCTTCGCCTAGAGCTGCGGTCAAGGCGAATGGGGTGTTCTGAGAGCCCATTCCTATCTCCAATGGCACCCGTCAGGGATGTCTTCTGTCACCCCTCCTATTCGCCCTCTCGCTGGAGCCCTTCCTAAACAAGATTAGACTGAATCCAAATATCTCTGGCATTCAGGTGGGTGACGCTACCCATAAAGTTTCTACCTATGCGGATGACCTACTATTCTCTCTAACCAATTCTCACATCTCCTTGCCAAATTTACTGAAAGAATTTGATCATTAAGGAGCACCATCAAACATGAAAATTAACTATTCCAAATCGGAGGCAGTGGGAGTCACTTTACCTGTCCCTTTGCAGCACACCCTCAACCTCAAACTAAACTTTAATTTTAAATGTACCTCCTTGGCATTGAAGTGTCTGGGCACCTACATTCCACCAAACTTAGCAGATACGTTTAAAGTGAACTTGCCACCCCTGCTAAGCAAAGTCCGCTCCCTTCTAGACAAATGGAATCAAGGATTGCATTCATGGTTTGGACGCTGTAACAGCATCAAAATGAGCATCCTGCTTAAAGTAATATTCCTCTTTCAGACCCTACCCATCTCCATCCCTCCATCCTTCTTTCGCCAAATAAATTCCCTCTTTGCCAAGTTCATCTGGGCACTCAAGAAGCCTAGGATCGGTAGACGCCTCCTGACACTACCCAAAATTCATGGGGGGATAGCTGCCCCGGAACACTTTTAAATACTACCAAGCAGCCCACTTGGGCAGAGTCATAGATTGGTGCAGACATAGGGACCTTAAACTATGGACACACGTAGAACAACAGTTTAACCCTATCCCTCTGAGCAGGGCGCTATGGTGCTATGCTTCCTTACTGGCTTCCCTCAGATCTCATCCTACTATAGGCCCCACTCTCAAGGTCGGACACATGGCCTGTACGAAACTGGAGCTTTCCTCCACCCATTCCCCACTATTTCCCATATTGGGAAACCTCGGATTCCAACCAGGAATAAAGCAGGGCCTGTTTCGGAAACCTCCGGGAGAGAGACTGCTTCCAAGCTTCCCATTTTTTGCCTACTAATGCCTGGCCCATGCTCTCCATGTTGTAGCTGCCAGATGGTCAGTATAAACTACCTTTCTGGCAAGCGCTTCAGCTTCATCCCATCTTCCATACCTTGGGTCCCCTGACTCAATTCTGCAACCAGAGGAATCTATTTGAATCATACTGTGAAGACAGGGACCCCCTCCCCCACACCATATCAAAGATGTATGCTCTGCTCATTTCCCACCTGGATGAATTCATCCTGCCGAGCCTCAGCAAATGGGAAAGAGACCTTGATAGGACCTTCACAGCTTCACAGTGCCAAAATATCATCCACCTTTCCCTGAAGTCATCTATCTGCATGCGTACACAGGAATCCAACTATAAAATACTGATGCGCCGCAGAAAACCTCCTTCATATCTTCTGGTCCTGTTCGAGGCTCCAACAATATTGGTCAGAGGTACAGACGATTTCCCAGCAATTTACGGACTTCCCCATTTCAAGGGATCCTGCCTTCTTCCTGCTCCACTGCTCAAAAATGCCAGTTCGGACATACAAAAAATCAATCCTTCGACACTTAACTAACGCCGCCAAAGCCTGTGTTGCTTTGTGTTGGAAAGACCCCAATCCTCCTTCCATTGCCATGTGGCTTAATAGGGTTAGGAGTGTCAATACCCTGGAAGATCTGGTACTTACTGCCCAAAATAAAAGGGAACGATATTCGAAGACATGGACACATTGGAACATGTTCGTATATTCGGATGAAGGGAAGTCCCTCCTGGAGAATTGCTCTGAGGAGTAAAGTCCTCCCATCATTTGCACTGCGACAACTGTGCGTTCCATCACCCTGGCACTCCCCCCCCCCTTTTTTTTTCCTCTCTTTCCCCCTCTCTCTCCTCTTCCCCCCTGCTCCACTACTACCCACATTGACACCCTTATGGGTGACTCTACGTCTTTACAATACAGCTCTCCTCTACACAGAACTGAAATGTCCGCTCACTTAACGCAAACGGAATGTATACATTTACCACCTCATCTCTTGAAGGGAGAAACTTACCTGGCTGCTAGAATTGTCACACTAATCTACTATCAACCTACTCAACCTCAGACGACGTTATGATAGCTTATACCTATGTCTGTTTTTAAATGGCACCCTTTGTGCATTTGGCTGTTATGTGTTATGACGACTATGTTTTTCTTCTATATAAATAAAGGATTTGAAAGAAAAAAAAAAAAAAAAGAATGTTGTAGGCAGTGTCTGCAATAGCCTGATATTGCACCCCCGATCTGCTGATCACGGATGCAATGCTCTTCAGTCTCCTAAGAAAAAAAATAACAAGGGCTGGTTCACTCAGTGAAGATGTGCCAAGCTTGGTGGATCGCACTCATTCCTTTTTTTTTTTTAAACATTAAACAAACTCAGAAAGACATCTCATAACGTTGAATTGCTGGCCGCATGGTGTGAGGCAGTGGATTGCCTCCCACCACACTGCACTGATAAGTACTGCATGCTATAATGATCAGGTAATGACCTCCAGGATCCGAGATAACTTGGTGGATGTTGCAGGGAACAGCCTTACTAATAAGAATGGACACCCCCCTGGAATAGGTGCAGTATGTAGCGTGTAAAGCACCCTTTTTTTTTTTCTCAGCCTACCATGCCTGCACACCACCGCAATGCAATGGTGTGAACTGGGCACATAGGAGAAAAGGCATTTTGCCTTGTTCATTCAGTGGGAATGTGCTGGCATAGCCGCCCAATTCAGTCCCAACACATCTGGTGTGTGTATATATCCTAAATGCACATTTTTTTACTTGCAAAAATGTGCATTTATTACTATTTTTTTAAAAGGTGAACTTAACCTTTACACTTTTTCTTGTTATCCTAATGCATTCTCTGCATTAAGGTAAAAAACGCCCCACTACTTGTCCTACCCATTTTTTTATTCTTACAAAATATGTGCATTTATTATTTTTTTCTTTAAAAGGTAAACTTATCTTTTAACCACTTGCTGACAGCGATATAGCCGAATGATGGCTACAGCGCAGACAGCTAGTTCGGGGAGGCCGGAAAACACTGCTGATCACAGATTGAGGTAAAGAGCCAATCAGCGTCTCTTTACCACGTGATCAGCTGTGTCCAATCACAGCTGATCACGGATGTAAATAGAAGTCGGTTATCGGCATTCTTTTCTTCATGCTGATAGTATGAGGAGAGGAGAAGAGAGCTGATAACTGGCTTCTCTAAAAGGGACATCTACACTGATAATCAGGGTACTGATTATCAGTGTCCTGAATATCAGTGCAGTTCCAACAGTGCCCACCAGTGCTGCCAATCAGTGCCCATCAGTGCTTCCTCATCAGTGTCACCCATAAGTGCCACCTACCAGCGCCCATCAGCGCTGCCTATCAGTGCCCATTAGTGCCGCCTATCAGTGCCTATCAGTGCCAGCTATCAGTGCAGTCTGTCAGAACAGCCTCATCAGTGCACACCAGTGCTGTCTCATCAGTGCAGCCTATCAGTGCCCATAAATATCCATCAGTGATGCCTCATTAGTGTCCATCAATGCAGTCTATCAGTGCCCATCAGTGCAGCCTCATCAGTGCACATCAGTGAAGGAGAACTATTATCTGTTTGCCAAATTTTTTACCAAACTATAAAAAAAGTTTTTTTTTTTCAAAATGTTTGGTCTTTTTTGTTTGTTTAGCAAACAATTAAAACCCCAATGGTGAATAAATACTACCAAAAGAAAGCCCTTTTTGTGTAAAAAAAAAAATGAAAAAAATTTTGTTTGGGTACAGCGTTGCATGACAGCGCAATTGTCATTCAAAGTGTGACAGCGCTGAAAGCTGAAAATTGGCCTGGGCAGGAAGGGGGTAAAAGTGCCCAGTAGGCAAGTGGTTAAAGTTTACACTTTTTCCCCAGCATAATCAATCACTTATCCCATGCTTTCTACTGATCTACAGATCACTCCCTCTACCTGTACAATGATTACGTGGTATCTTTTCCACTGACACAACAGGTCAATAATGACTGCCGTTCCTGAAAAGCAAAAAGGCTATGTAAAACTGAGCAATGCTAAATAGAAGCAAAGCTGCACTTATCAAACTAATAGTGGCTTACTACCTTTACAGTCTCATCTTGCCCAAGAGGTTCAAAGATTGACGTCAGTGTTTTGCATTTTGTAGGTCTACTGCGGGCAGTGGTGAAATGGGGAATATATTTATAGAGTTTTCTCCCTAAAACTGTCAGCTGGAACTAATTGAAGCCATAATGGAGAAGAGTAATGGTGACACTATCCTCAGTATGCAGAGAGCACAGAATAAAAATAGAGCTATGACGTGAACAAAAACACAGTAATCAATCATTACATAAATCACAGGAAATAAACTCAGTTATACTACAAAAACATAAATCTACACAATAATATATCTGAAAGAAAACCTGCATTGATAAAAATACAGGGGCAGTCATCGCTGTCCATTTGCTAAATACTAGTTGGTTGGCTGTCAAGTTAATCCCATGAGCTCAATAGTTTGATTCATTGACCCAGAATAAGTATGACAGATCAGGAGTTTTGAATACACTGGTTTCAGTATAGAAGCCAGAGAAAACCAGACAATTAACATTGTTATAGCTGCACAGGCACCAGGATTTACATGATTGCATCTCAGTTCAGGAAATAGATGATGATCTGGATGATGCCTAAATGAAGATGGCACCATGCTTCTGGAGAGAAAAGCAGATAAAGGCAGTGCCAGGAAGAGCACTGTGATTTCCATGAAAGGTAATAAACACCTGAAAATGTTATGTAGCACCCTCTAGGTAGGTAGGTGCTAGAGTGAGGGTTTTTGGTTAGGATTAGGTAAATTTAGGCAGGCTTGGCTGGTCGCCAGGACTGTTTGTTTTGATTTGATCTGGGCTGGGAGTGGCTCAGAGTAGCAGCTGGTGACTCACAGGCAGCATCACCAAGACCTCCCTCTTCCTTCCAGAAGATACCCAGGGTCAGCCCAGCTTAGGAGGAGTTGTCGGGTGGAAGAGCTGGAGTGAGAAAGTGTGGAGGCTGTCGGGGCCTGCAGGAGCTCCCCAGTCTGGTGAGGGTGACCTTGGGCCTGGGCTCGGGTGTGGCCAGGAGGAGAGAAGAGACCCTGGAATAGAAACACAAGAGAGAGCAAAGAGAAGACAGTGGGAGAGAGCACTACTAAGAGACTCCAGGGAGGACAACTGATCATAACCAAGAGGGCTGGTGAGTGAGGCACAGTCGGGAGGACTGGGGAGGTACGCCTGAGAGGACTGGGAGCTTGCAGTCTGAGATAGGTGTCGAACCAGAAATGTGGACTGTGGTGTAAGGGAAAGTGGAGAGAGGTAGCTGCAGCTGGGTGGGCTGGCAGGGCCTGACGATGGCTTACTGGGCTCAGTAGCCACGTGTAGGACAGCTAGCACTAGAGACTTTCTATTTTGCTACACTATAGGGGCCCGCGGTCCCTGCCTGCAACTGCTAAAGGCCTGGCTGAGCCAGTGTCAGGCCTAACCACTTTGTGCTAGCTGTGCCTGGAAGATTAGAGAGGAAGTGATGTGCTGGAGGAGAAAGACCTGAAGATTAGAGATGAGGCGATGTGCTGGAGGAGAAATGGAGTGTATATACTGGACTGTATATGGTTGTCCCAAGCAAGTGCTACCAATTCTACTGGGCATGTATGAGGTAAGTTTTTTTTTGGTACTGTTTTCTCTGATGTCCATGGATGTCCCTGGATTGGGCCCAAATATATTGTTTGTCCCCCTGTGGAATGCCCCTTTCTGTTTTTTTTGCTGCCTTTCTCCCTGGCCATCTCCAGGCATGGATCCTGAAGAAGCAAATATTGCAAAATGCATCAATTTTACATATTATTATCTATGACAATTGTATGATGCAACCAGGCTCCCTCCTCCTCCCTCCTCCTCTACCTGTCGGCGGGCCAGTAGGAGAGAGGAGCGGGCCTTGCGCATGCGCAGTAGGGCTCCCGGAGTGAAGTCGAAAGACTACACTGCTGGGTACCCTTACCCGCAATGGCGGTGGCAGCACCCTGACATCGCTGGACTCCAGGACAGGTAACTGTCCTATTATTAAAAGCCAGCAGCTGCAGTATGTGTAGCTGCTGGTTTTTATTTTATTTCTTAGGGCGGACCTCAGCTTTAAAGTGATATTAAAGGCAAGTTTAAAAAAAAAAAAAATGAAAAACAAACATGTCATACCCAGACAGACTGAGTCTAAGGAGGTGTGTCAATTAATAAAGCTGCATTTAAAGCAGAACAAGGGTTAACAGCAGCCACTGGTACTGAGGAAAGTTGCACCACTCAGCCACCCACTTCTGCCCTTTCCGTCATTCGTATTGCTCCTATTCCTACACTCCCACTCCCATGTATGGCATTCTGTGAATAAGCAGTGGAGATCTTGTTATTCCACTGCTCCTCCGTCATTCAAAGAATGTGATGGATTGTGGGAGTGTAGCAATACAAACAACATGAATGGTGTAGGGGGCAGAAGAGGGCAGACAAGTGGTGCAACTTTTCTCAGTAGCAGCAGCTGTTGATAACCTTCATAGCACCAGAAGACAGCCACTCAGGGCAGTATCCAGTGGCTATGGTGGCTATGATGATTTTTACCAGAAGCAGCTGCCTGCAAGTAATGGGATACACATCACTACACATAACTTACTTAAAAAACTAAACTAAAGTCAAACATGTTACTCATTTCTACTAATTTCACCATATACATTTAGTACTGAAGTCAGACTGGAGTGAAACATACTAAAAGCATGGGGGTTGAGGGATTGGAGTTTGTTAAATACCAGAGACGGGAGCTCTGCGTTTCTCATTAGAAATGACCATGTGTCCATAAAATGCTGATATGAGGAATTACAAATCATTTCCACATTCCAAATCCAGGAAATATAGAAACTGAGCCAGACATAAAATAAAATATGCCAGTCCGTGGACACTGGATTAATAGTGGCAGCACACATACTAAAAGTTCATAACAGGACCTAACATGCAAAATTAGAAATGACAGAAAACTCAGAAAATGCTGAAATGTGATCTATGGTTACTCTCACACATCTATTAGAAGAGACAGCTATATATAAAAAAACATTGATCTATACATACATTAATTTGTTACTTTTTTTGGTGCAATCCAAACATTCAATTGAGACAAGGATTCCCTTTTTCCTACACCCATAAAGTTTGATCAGCAAAACTGCTGAAACTCTTATTCTATTTAAAGTGAACCTGAACATGAAAAATTAGGATTTGTTTTTATATAGAGAACATAAAAATGTCAAATGTGCCCTATAACTGTGTATCTGTGTATCTGTGTAAGGTCTAAGGTGCTTCGGTCTCTGACCAGAAGTCTGAGGAGATTTGGACTGAGATTTGGTTCTATTATTCTTGTGCTGCTCACTGTTCACCTTGCTGGGGAGGAAGCTGCACATGAGGACCTGCTTTGCAAAGATCTCCTGCCTGCTTCTGCTTCATTAATTAATATGTATCTGTGCTTCTTTAACCTGTTCCCAACCAGCCGCCGCAGTTGCACTGCGGCAGGTTGGCTCTCCTGCGCGATCTGTGTGCGCACGCATGGGGAGCCAATCAGCGGGTCCGGCAGACTCGATGTCTGTCGACCACCCGTGATCGCTCCACAGAGAGGCAGAACAGGGATCTGCCAGTGTACACAAAGCAGATCTCCGTTCTGTCCGGGAGTTCAGTGAGATTGTCTGTTCCTAGTGATTAGGAACAGCGATCTCTCTCCCTGTCAGTCCACTTCCCCCACAGTTAGAAAGCACCTCCCTATTAAACATTTAACCCTTTGATCGCCCCTAGTGTTAACCCCTTCCCTGCCAGTATAAGTAATCAGTTTATTTTTATAGCACTGATTGTTGTATAAATGTCACTGGTCCAAAAAAAGTGTCAAAAGTGTCCGATCTGTCTCCCGCATTTTCGCAGTCCCGCTAAAAATCACAGCTCACCATCACTAGTAGTAAAAAAAAAAAATAATAATAAAAATACCATAAATGTATCCCCTATTTTGAAGACGCTATAACTTTTGCGCAAACCATTCAATATACACTTATTGCAAAAATTTTTACCAGAAATATGTAGAAGAATACATATTGGCTTTAAATGATGAAGAATTATTCATTATTTATTATAGCAAAAAGTAAAAAATATTGTTTTTTTTTTCTAAATTGTCAGTATTTTTTTGTTTTTATAGCGCAAAAAAAACCCACAGAGTAATTAAATACCACCAAAAGAAAGCTCTATTTGCGGGAAAAAAAGGTGTAGAATGGCTCACGACTGCACAATTGTCAGTTAAAGCGGCGCAGTGCTGTATCGCAAAAAATGGCCTGGTCAAGAACTAGGTAAATCCTTCCGGGGCTGAAGTTTTTAAAGAGACAGTAAACAACACCCTTTTTCTCCAAAAATAATATATACACATCAACTATTTAATGATACTGCAATCAATTTTTCCCTTGTACATTAGTTGTGCTCATGTACACTGCTCTGTGCACACTAGAAATCCAATAGTCCATTGTCCATCTCGGTAGCAAGCAAAAGAGGGTGGCTACATTCATACATACAGTGGGGCCATAGAGAATGAACACAGCCACCCTCCAACAAGAAGTCAGATGGCTGAAAGCAATAAAAGGTACATTTTTGAGTTAACAAAAAACTTGCCACCACCCTCATCTATAGCTGGCTATCGCAGTAAGTGGCATTGGAAGGCTAAAACAGGTAACAACAAAGCCTGGGGAATGTACAGGAAAAAATACAAGCTACTTACCAACCAGCTCGCAGACAACTGAATTAACCTATCTAACAGTATGCGTTAAAAACAGGGGTTTAGTCCGCACGCATTTGCAAACGCATGCGTAAGCCACAGAGCCTCATCACGGCACCCTGGTATCTGTGGTCCTAACACTAAAATATGAGTGTCCCCACAGTGGAGGCACATGCATTCTGATGGATAAATGAGAGCAGGTGGCTGAAGAAGAGTCTACCCCTACCCCCAGTTTTTTGTTATCACGTTGGTGTTTGTATTGGTCCAGCAACACACCAACACCTTTACAGCCATTGTGCTATTTGCTGAGTGTTTGATGTGCTCCTGCACCTTTAAGAAGGGGTAGGCTCTCCTTCAGCCAACTGCCCTCATTTATCCATCAGAATGCATGTGCCTTCACTGTGGGGACACTCAAATTTTAGTGTTAGGACCACAGATACCAGGGTGACGAGACTCTGTGGCTTACGCATGCGTTTGCAAATGTGTGCGGACTAAACCCCTGTTTTTAATGCATACAGTTTAGACAGGTTAATTCGGTTGTCTGCGAGCTGGTTGGTAAGTAGGCTTGGGTTTTTTCCTGGGCATTCCCCAGGCTTTGTTGTTACATTTTTGAGTTAGGAACACATACTTGAAAAGATTTTTTTTAAACCAGAGATTAGTATCACTTTACCCTCTTCTGCTGCCTCTTGAATACTCCTCACCAGTCATCAGGTGGGCAGTTCTGACGTAATTAAGCAAAGTCCTGCCATGGCTGCCTTAAGACAAAAACACAGCATAGAGCAAGTCCATAACAGGGAAATATCAGCTGCAGTCAGCCTATAATCAATATTAAAGGCATTCCCCAGGCTTTGTTGTTACATTTTTGAGTTAGGAACACATACTTGAAAAGATTTTTTTTTAAACCAGAGGTTAGTATCACTTTACCCTCTTCTGCTGCCTCTTGAATACTCCTCACCAGTCATCAGGTGGGCAGATCTGACGTAATTAAGCAAAGTCCTGCCATGGCTGCTTTAAGACAAAAACACAGCGTAGAGCAAGTCCATAACAGGGAAATATCAGCTGCAGTCAGCCTATAATCAATATTAAAGACTAGCCCTTTGTCCTCTGCTTTCCTCTTTTGGGCTCAGCTTCTGCACTTTTAGGTCCTTTTTAAGATTTGGGCAGAAATATAAATGAATGAAATGACCAAATCAAACTATGCAATTTGATTTGACATTCCCTAAACCAGGGGTCCTCAACCTTTTGAAGAGCACTGGCCACTTAACTGATTTAGTAACTGGTCGTGGGCCACAATTAAATAAAATGGTTCAGAATTTAACATTTTTAAAAGGATAATGAAGATTTAACCTCCCTGGCGGTAATCCCGAGTATAGCCCGGGTTGAATTTTCACTACCAAAAGCGGCAACCCCGAGCCGAGTGTAGCCCGGGGTGAATTTTCATTACCAAAAGCGGCAACCCCGAGCCACACTCGGGATTGCATTGCAGTATCCTGGGAAAGTTACTTACCTTGTCCCCAGGATCCTGAGATGTCCTCCCACTGTGTCCATGGGCTGTGTACTCCGCTCGATCTATCAATGTGCCGGGCTTCATTCCCTGGGAGCATCGCAACGCACGGGGACAGAGCCCGGCACCAAATTCAAAAAGTACAAAAAAAAACATACAGTACACTGTAATCTGTAAGATTACATTATTGTATCAAATTATTTCACATCCATTTTGTTCCTAATGCTTTGTCCAATGCCCTGCATGCAGTTTTATATTATATATAAAAAGCATCCCTTTATGTCAAAGCGGTTTTAGACCAGCTATAAAACAGCGATAGTAAATTACAATCACTTCCAGAATTGAGCGATAGTGATTTGTGGGGAAATTTGTCATCAAACACTGAAAGTAACGACGGCGACAATTCTGCAACTAAGCAAATTTCAGTGTTTTTGATTTGATCAGTGGGATTTTCCCAACTGTGGTGGTGCGATTGATGGGAAGCATGTGCGTATTGTCCCACCACCCAACTCGGGCTCTTATTATTATAATTATAAGGGCTTTTGTAGTATAGTGATGCTAGCGGTAGTGTCTGCAAATTACGAGTTCCTGTACCTGGATGTTGGGAAGGACGGCCCCAACTCAGATGGAGGAGTGATTGCACAGACTAAATTCTATCTTCGGCTACAGAATGGCAACTTAAATTTGCCACCTCCTGAGGAGAATGTCAAAGGGCCTCAATTTTGTATTTGTGGCAGATGAGGCCTTTGTTCTGGGGGAACATCTTATGAGGCCATTTCCTATGAGGAACCTCACCCCAGAACAGGGGATCTACAACTACAGGCTCTCTCATGCCCGAAGGGTTGTTGAAAATGCATTTGGAATACTATCAAGTCGGTTCAGGCTGTTTCTAACAGCAATTAACCTGGCCAAATACAAGCTAAACCATGTTGTATTGTGCTGCTGTATCCTGCACAATTACTTATGTAGGAATGCAAGCAGCTACCTTGCCTCACTTCAAAGTAAGGTGGACTTTTCTGTGTCAGGCCCAGCTGATCCTGCTGTGATGTTGGCTCTGGAAAGTGGCCATGTGTCAGGGCTGGGCTCAGCCCTTCCTTCTCTGAGCTGGCCGCTCAGCTGTTGGCTAATTGCCAGCTCCCATCTCTCTCCACAGTTACCCAGCTGTTGTTGATTCTGCTCATCAGTCCTGCCTACTTAAAGTCGTCCAGCTCACTTGATCTCTGCCTTCGCCTTTGTCAACATCACAGAGACTTTCTCCTGCATTCCTGTTGAAGACTTGCTTGGCTAACGTTCCTTCTGGCTCCTGATCCTGCTTGCTGTACTACTACGTTTATCTCTGGCTCTCTGACATTTGCTTGGCTGACTATCCAATCCGGTTACTGAACTCTGGCTTGTTTTGACTATGCTTACTCTGTTTACCTTATTATTATTATTATTATTATTATTAAACAAGTGTGATTTATCTATATTTCTGTCTCGGTCTGATACATGGTTCCTGATACCGTGCTGGGTTGCCCTCCCAAACTGCCCGAGATGTCCGGCAACAGTATATGGACTACATTGTGGGTAAAGGGGCAGTGGCTTTGCAGCAAAATGTTGCTGATCTGGAATAAAACTTTTATTTGATACTAAACTCCTATTTCATGTGAATTACTGTTTGTGTTTCTTATCTGTCTCCTAGGTTCTCAAATGGCCTTAATTTTGGTAATTTTCTTCAATAGTGCAAATGTAACTTATTTGCCCCATGAGGTGACAATCTCTTCTTCAGCTAACTATTAGGTTGTGCTGTGGGTCTGCTACACACACACAATGTTATTGTTGTTAATGTATGCAATGCATTAATATTCAAAATATTCAGCCTTTTCAACTCCTTTAATTAATTGCTTTGAGTCCCTAAAATTGCCTGAGTTTGCTACATTTTAGAGCAGATTGTCACTGTAACTACACCAACTTAAATTAAATGTCCCTTATGATCCCCTGCCTAAAATGTGTGTAGGTGCAAACAGGTTAATTCCTAAAGCCCCAAAACACACAGTGTCAACATGTGCTATCTCCCATCACGGGATATCAATGTACGTTTTGAAAGTGCACTTGCAGTGCACTTGTAGTGCAAAGTGGATTTTCCTTTCAGAAATAACCCCCAGTGTGTCAATATGTGCTAGCTCCAATATTGGGGGATCAATGGAGGTGTTTCGGGGGTGCAACCCCTTCCTCTCACCTACTTTGGTTTTGAGGAAGGGGTTGCACCCACAAAACGCGTACCTTGATATCCCGTGATGGGAGATAGCACATGTTGACACACTGTGTGTTTTGTGGCTTTAGCAAACTAGATGTAAGAAAAGACACACATTTTAGGCATGGGATCATGAGGGAATTCAGAATTTTGTGGCCCAATTTGTGTGCATCCACAATTTTTGGATTTGCCATTCTTAAAAACACATAAAGATTACAATTAAAACATTACTTAGGGCAGTGTTTCACAACTCTCCTTCTCCAGATGCATTTTTAGGTCATGTTTTCTATATTTTATATTTTTGGCACAGGTGATGATGTCATTTTCAAGGTTAGTAATTCACACAGTCATTTTTAGTCTGCAGAAAATAAAGAAAACAAGACCTGGTGGTGCACCTAGAGAAGTGGAGTGGCTAAACACTGACCTCAGACACTATAAAGCCTAGGTTCACATTGGAGAGATTTGTCATGCGATTTCATAGATAAAATTGCATGACAAGTCGCAGCCTATTTGAGTCAATGGCACTGTTCCAATCAGTGCGACACTGATTTAGCAGCGCCACAACAATTTGCAAAAGTAGTTCCTGCACTACTTTTTCCAATTTCAGGTGCGACTTCAATAGACATCTGCGCATGAAGCCACACAAATGTCTATCAAGTTGCATCTGAAATTGCACTGACCTTGCTAATTCGAAATCAGCTACTTCAAGTGAAGTAGCGCGATTTCAAAGTAGCATCAATGTGAACCAGGCCTTAAAAGTAATAAAACCATGGGAAATCTTAAAATTGCAAACACGAGCCAACAAGTGGAAGAAAACTTCAAGCCAGATGAACTTAAAATTTGGCAAGCATGTCAACATAATCACGTATTCTTCTCTGAAAAGCAGTGGCAGCCTCCTTTATTTTCTCTAGCTCAATCAAAGCCTGCATCATATCTGCACTCATACGGACAATTGTGCATCTTGGAAGTTTGTGTCCTTGTAAGAAGAGAAAAAAGTATTAAGGGAACGATGGTCAAGTTACTAGTCAAATTGGGGAAATACTTACCTACCCAGTCTATTGTTGCTTGCAACCTTGCCCTCCAGACACCTACGCTACTAGGAATGTACACACTGCAACTACTCTGTAATCTTGGCCCTGGTGCCTGTGTCTACAAAACTCGGGTACCTAGCAACACTGCCAGCTCCTTCCACCTCTTCCTTCTCCATGCTAATGTTAAGACACTACATACTTTTCTCATGTGTAGAGTGGGTGTTTCTTTTGGTAATCTAAACATTTGACATGTATACACATTTGAAGACAGATTAAAAAAACACTTACTTGCGCAAACAAGAGGCTCACAAATATTTTCTTCCACTTCTGGGTCTCTTTGGCCCTCTGTTTGACTTGCGTCAGAGGATGTTACATCCACAATAGGAAGGTCTGTGCTGGGTCCAGGTGTCATATCCCACGCCTCCAAACCAACATCCTGGTTCATCTGAATGCACTCACTTGTCTCCAAAAATAAATAATACAACATTCATTAATCCCCCCCCCCAAGTTACATATGTTTCTAGCATCCATTTTGCAGCATTAGTTGACCAACCTTGCACTGGGGACAATGTTTGTTCATGACTAGTGGACTACACCATGCTGCACTGTGTTTTTTTCCCCTTAAAAATGCATCGAAAAGGGAAGGTGATGTCATTCTACAGAGGGGAAACACTGGACAAATGCCAACATTGAAAAACTCATTCAGTTGCCCTCCACCCCTCTTGTCTCCTATGGGATAGGGGATATATGAGGCTCATTCTAGCAGGCGTGACTCTGTGTGACTGTGATCCCCAAGGCCTCTCCTCTATCCATGTCTACCCTGGCAAGGCTGCATTAATGGGCACTGATGAGCCAGGCAGCAACCCTGGCAGCAAAGCCCAGGGCCTTTGGTCCACCTAGAATCACCCCTGTCAGTGGCTAAATGTGTGTGTTTGAAGTTGACACTTACGATTTTGGGGTGAAGATGGCCTTGAGTCTCCCCTGTTGGGGCCCGGGCGACAGTAGCCTCCCTTTATCCCCTGTGGTGGTTTGTCTGTAGCCTCCTTTTTATGTGCTTCCCTGTTGAAAAAAGAGCCAAAAATAATTTTTACCCAAAAAATGGCAAAAAAATAAAATATTTCAATGTTCATATCTGCTTTATATTTAACTTCATGATAAAAAAAAATCTGAAAAAGATTAGAGAAAACATTATCTATAATTTTAAAAACCTACTTGGAGAAAGCACATATACAGACAGCTAATTTACACATATACATATTGTTTAGATACAAATCTTGCTTACTGTTTTTGATTATGTGATGGATGTACTCCAGCTGCATTTGCTCGCGGTGCTTTAAATCTGACCATCACTTTCGGATTTGGGCCTTCGTTTGTTTTACAGAAAATTCGACCTCCAAAACGGCGAGGACCTTCTCCAAAATTAGATCCTTAAGGCTGTTGGGCCTTTCAAAGTTGTGCAGCTTGCAATCGTAGTCGTGCTTCTCAAGGATGTGCACCATCTCCGCCATCTCAGCCTTGCTCATGGGGGTGGCTTTGTGCCTCCTATAAGCACCAGCACCGCGGACCTGCCTAGAATCATCGGAATCCTCCATGCTGTCACACTCACGAATCTTCTGCCATGTGTGTCGCATGGAGAAGAGAAATGAGAGCACTGAGAGCGGAGTTTCAGGCATGTGCAGTGTATATAAAGCCATAACACGCGGTCGATGTAACGACCGTAGGAACGATCTGGGAGTGGAGGACGAACTATCGACATCGCCAAAAGGAAAGATAAAACGAAGGTACAATTGTAAATTTGGGCATCAGTGGTTAGTGGCCTATACTGCTTATAAATTGAGGCCTATATTGGGACCAGATTATGAGTTTAGCCTGACATTAGGGTTTGTCTTGCAGGCACAATGGCGTATAAATTCGCAGCGCCAGATTTTTTTGCCTGAATTTATACAGCAGTACCGGGAGCTGCCGTGTCTATGGCAAGTCAAAAAGTAGGGATTACTCCAATAAAATCAAGAGGAAGGCAGCGATGGAGAAACTGTTGGAATTGGTGAAGCCTCTGTATCCCACGGCAGACATCAATTATTTGAAGGCCAAAATTGGTAGCCTGCGTAGTACATATAATAGGGAGCGCAAGAAGGTCATGGAATCCCAGCGATCGGGAGCATCAGCAGATAACATATATGTCCCCAGGCTGTGGTACTACCACAGCCTGCGTTTTTGTCAGACCAAACAGAACCACGCCCATCACTCTCAATGCTTCCTTCCACATCGGCTGAGGCCACAGCTCCTGATGTCCACCCTGGTCCTTCTACACAGGAAGAAGATGTGGATGAGCCCAGCTTGACCCAGGTATAGCATTGTTGAACATATTTGTAGATAAAAATTGAATGATGTTAACTAGACGTTATTGATCCCAAATTTCTGCCTTAACAAAGTGGTTTACATATCAATAGACAGTAGTGGCCAAAAATTATTGGGACAAGAATGAAAAATGCTGGGGTCAGAATGAAAGTCTTTTTTATTTGTCAACATTCAATTTGCAACAGTCATGAGCTCAAAATTGTGTGTGATTGATGACCAAAAAACCAAAAATATGTCCCATTTTCATACACAGGAAAGTCTCAGTCAGGAAGGGCCCGTACCCAGCAGCCAGATAGGGTCACAGATTCCTCCCCTACGCCCTCCTACTTAAAGGGCCAGGTAGACCAGAAACCTGGATGACGCCATGGCAGCCTTCCTCAGGCATGCAACAAGTGCCATTAGCACGGCCCCCGGATGCACAGGAGGCATTTGGCTGCATGACCGCCAATAAGCTGAAGGATATGGAGGAGGACCAACACTGTATGTGTGAGGAGCTGATCCTGCAGCTCCTAAACAAGGGGAGGAGGGGCCAAATTACCCAGAAAACTCACATCTGCGATTTAGAGGACAATCCTCCACCACCTCCACAAACACCACAGCCACCCCACCCACCACAGCAGCATGGCGCACCGTGGCAAATGCAGCCTCAACAAGCCCGCTGGGCTGGAGATTTTCACTTCTCCCATTTTTAATTTTCTTTTTGTTTTTTTTAAAAATGATGATTTGAGTTGTTCTACTTTTTTTGTGCAGAGAATACATTTTTTATTTAATTTAGTTTATTTGTGTGGAAGGAAGCATTGAGAGCGATGGCCTGGGTTTGGTCTGGTCTGGCAAAAAACGCAGGCTGTGGTAAGACCACAGCCTGGGGACATATATGTCATCTGCTGCTGCTCCCGATCTCTCGGCATCCAGGACCGTATTGTGCTCCCTATTAAATGGACTCCTCAGGTTACCAATTTTGCACTTCACATAATTGATGTCTGCCCTGGGGTACAAATGCTTCACCAAATGCTTCACCAATTCCAACTGTTTCTCCATCTCTGCCTTCCTCTTGATTTTTATATGACCTTGTGCTCCCTATTAAATTAAAAATATTTAGGTTGAAAAATACTTGGCTATGTGTTTTAAAAAGGACAGTTTGTTTGTGAGTAGGAAGGTACATTTCAAAAATACAATGTCAAATTAACATTGGAAACCAACATAGTTGCAGCTTTGAGCTTAAAAACTACGAGATAATAATGGTGTCGGGGTAACTTGATCCAAAAATGTAAAAAATAAAAATTCTGGATTTCACTAGAAATAAAAAAAAAATTGAAATACATTTGGCAGAACTCTGTCAATATCACCAGCAAAGCAGCTTCATTATTATCCCATTATAAAGAAGAAGAGAATGTGCGCTGCATTGAGAGAATTCATAATTTGCCGCTTCACGAATGTGATATCGCCATTACGAACGCTAGTTTTACAAGACCGACTGCTTCCTGCTCGTCCTTGCTTCCGAGCATGTGTGTTTGTACTTTGGACTTTTGTCCAACTGACTTGTGTACACACGCTCGGAAAATCCGACAGCACACATTTGTCCGTGGAAAATTTTAAAACCTGCTAGCCAACATTTGTCCACGGAAAGTCAGACAACAATTGTCCGATGGAGCATACACATGGTTGGATTTACCGCCAACAGCCTGTCATCGAACATTTCCAGTCGGAAAGTCCGATCGTGTGTATGCGGCTTTATTCCTAAGAATTACAGGCCTACAATATAAAATGCCAAATTTCCATGTGAAACAATGTACCACTTTGAGACACAAAAATCTGACATAATCATACCACCAGGGAGGTTAAACAATCAGGATCATCATTTTCCGTGGGACCAAGCCCCATCGGATGTTTACCCACTATTTAATCACCATCACAAAAATCACATTTTTATTAACCAAATCACTATTAATCCCCCTCTTGCACTAAAGGCTCCTATATCCAGGTCTGTGTGTTAGGAAAGAAAGAGAAGAGCGGGGAGCTGGCCGCAATAGCTGTGTGTGTATGACAGCCGTTGGGATTAGAGAGGACTGGCAATCATACAGTAGAGCGGCATGCATCCAAAGGAGGCTGTGCAGGTTGCCATAGGTTTGAGGTCACAGGCCACATTTGGCCCATGGGCCACTGTTTGAGCATGCCTGCTCTAAACTGTCTCTTTTAAATTTACCAAAACATTGTATTGTGAGGACCTACCTATGCCAACCATTCAATCGTGTCTCTCCTGAGTGCTGCAGTGCAAACCTAAACCCAATCAATTGTCACAAAATATCCAAGCCATTATTATTTTTGGAATCCACCATGGATCAATCAGTCTGCCGATACACTAAATTCATGTTCCAACAAATATTTGTTGTGGTGATTCACTGCCAGTCTTTTTATTTTTCATAACTGAGTCACCCGGGTCAATTGCATGGTTATACAAGTGCAAGCCTGCTGTGGGGTTTCGGTTTTGGATATTTCAGTAATACCTGTGCAGGTCTCTACAGTCTTCTGTGGCTGCAGGCAAAATATGGACATTTCTCATTCAATGCAATAGATATTTCAGGTATACAGTATCTAAACTCAAGAACCAAATGTAATATATCGCAGCTTAAAAGTCCTTCGTTGACTAGGGACTTAGGTAACTGCATTTGTTTTCTTTAGTCTAAGTGCATTGGGGTTGATTTACTAAAACTGGAGAGTGCTAATCTGGTGAAGCTCTGCATGGTAGCCAATCAGCGTCTAACTTTAGCTTGATAAATTAAGCTTTGACAAAACAAGCTGATTGGTTTCTATGCAGAGCTGCACCAGATTTTGCACTTTCCAGTTTTAGTAAATCAACCCCATTGTCTCAGAAAAAGTCTCCTCTCTACTTCGTGGGTGAAAAGTAGAGAGGAGAAATTGCTGGAACTGACAGCAGAATAGTGTGGTATTGTCAGGAACATGCTGGCCATAGCGTAGCGGAGGTTCAACGGCAGAGGTAATTATGCAAGCATGGGCACAATCCCACAAATACTCTATCAGTCATACAGACAAATATCCGCGCGATTGTGCAAACACCTATGCACATGTGCCACATTAACATTGGCACCCTAATGGCATATATAAGGAGGACAGCTGAACTAGGGATTTGCTGTATGATCTGCAGCTTTCCCCTGTATCCTGTTACTGTGCCTGTCCTTGATCTTGTTTGACCCGGCTTCTTGACTATCCCGATTCTCTCCAATCCTGACCCTGGCTTGTCTTGACCTTGATTCATCTACATCTACTTGATTCTCTGTTGCCAAACCTCTGCCTGAACTTTGAGTATTCTTTGTATGATGTCTCTGATATATATGGTCATCTGCGTATAACCTGGCTTGTCTGACTCTGCATCAGTCTCCTCAGCTTCCAACAGCCTCTACGTACCTGCATCCGTAGCACATCTGCATCCACCATGTGCCTGCATCCACAGCAACCAGCACCTTCTACTACTGCTGCCACCTGCTTCTCTTTACCTACCTGCTAACGGAGAACATCGCAGGCACTTCTACCTCACCGTGCTCTCGCAGCCGCTGTTGCAACCTCAGTGGTCCTTTAACCGGGGCTGTATGAGAGGCCTTCCTCTGCTCATCAGGCTCTGCTCGAAGGTACGTGACAGGTATACCCAGTAAGATCAAGTTTTGAGGCAAAGAAAGGTCTCCCTGCAGCCACACATCTGTGCCGTCCCTTGAATGAGTGTGTGAGCGGCAACCTCAGCCTGGACTCCGAACAGGCCATGCCCCTGACGTGTTCTGGTCTGCCCCTCCCCATGACAGCATGGATGTGCAGCTGCAGGGAGACCTTTCCTGGCCCCAAGTGATTACAGGAGCTGTGATGAGCTCCCTACCATGCTGGCACTCCCAGGATGTCTGAGACTCACACCCCTTTCTAGAGAGCTTTAGCGGTACACCAAAGCAGTTTCGGCTCACAGTAAGATAAAGATGCAATAGAAGGGCTCACATTGAAACCATGTCTTTCCTCATAATCCTTATATCATGTATAACTGTAAAATTTCACCAGGATGAGGGGGTACAGCCAAGTCCCCTTCAAGGTTTCAGTATTCGGCATCCCCAGCAGCCCATAGTGCTGACAGCAAGGGAAAGATTTCAGGACCCATTTCTAAATGGAAGTGTGGATGGCAAAGAAAAAACCTCTTGTGATATTTTGTGATATATTTTTTTGATCACTAGTTTACCTATATTTTTATTATATTAAAAAAAAAAATAATATATATATATATATATATATATATATATATATATATATATATATATATATATATACACTGTATATATTAATGCACCATGTAGTTATTATCTGTAACTGTTATTATTAGTTCTTATATATATATATATATAAATACTTATATAAATACTATAAATTATATGCATATGGTATTATCCTTTGACTGTACTGTTTACATATCTCATATCTTTATGTCTGCTTATGTTCAAATTGCCCATTGTATATTATTATGTGAAAAAAAGGACATTACTTCAGGAAACGATTTTATCTGAAATGTATTTCACAAATAACCTGTTCTATAAAATCATCTCAGCAATGAAAAAAAAAACCTCACACCTAAATCTAGGCAAGAGTTTAAGTTGAATAATGACAGCAATTTTCTGGAAATTGGTTTAAAAAGTTGACCCGTGACTTGTGTGCTCCTATAATATATTATTGTACATATGAATTATGTCAAGAGCGCCAAAAAATTTTTCTTTTCGAGGCATTGTAACTACCACCAATTATATAAATGCTGGGCAAGAAAAATACTTAAATGCTTTAAAACTGAGTCACATAGTCTTTGTGGATCACTGTCTTGGCATTACAGTGTAGCCATTGTAAGTAAGAGGATTTCCTGGACTTACAAAGAAAAATATTCAACCATTTCATACATTCTTTTGTGAAAATAAAGAAGACATTAATTTGGGGTGGGTTTTCACACAGTATGTACATGTTATATTCGAGAGCTAAGCCGTAAGAAAATATTATTATGCTTTCTTAACTTTACAAAGTTTCTGTTATTTGCTCAATTTATACAAAGGAGATTACCGGTGTTAATGCTTCAGGAACTCTATCCTATAAAAGGCATGGTTCCATATCTTGGAATGATGAGAGGCAACATGAAGGACATAGCATGGATAAAAGACTTTACATTCTAGGCATAATCCATGATCCAAACCATTTTTTCAGGATTTACAGCTAGCCAGAGTACACAGCACTAGTTGGCATTCTTGCCTTGCAGCTCTGGGTCTTGGGTTTAAGTCCCAACAGGGACACTATCTGCATGTAATTTACAGATAGTGCCCCTGGTGTTTGATTGGGGTTCTTCCCACAATTTAGGCTGGTGAATTAAAATAGACCTGAAATCAAAAAGTGAAGATTTGCTATCTTGTAAAAATCATCTTGGAATGTTAATTGTACCTAAGCAGTACCCTGAAAACTCCACATTTTGCCTTAAATTTCAAACATGTATCAATGCTTTGGTACTGCTGTTATGTAGCCCTGTAGCTGTTTTATCTGCTGTGTAAGATCATCTAGGACACTGCTGCCTCTGACTGCAAGTTTCATGTAATTTGGAGTGGTTTGGTGATGACACTGCTATGCTGATCACTAACCACCTCAAATGCACCTTGAAGATTGTGAGGCCACATGGAAAAAGGTGTTATAGTCAGATGAGACTAAAATTGAATTATTTGGCTTCAACACCAAACAACATATCTGGTGGAAATCCAATACAAGCTCACCATCCAAATAACTCAATTTCTACAGTAAATCGTGGAGGTGGTAATATCCTGTTATGGAGGTGATTCTCTGCAGCAGGGACTGAAACACTTGTCAGGGTAGAAGAAAAGCTGCTGCCCTCTGCCAGAAAATTGTTCATGGGAAGAAGGTTTACCTTCCATGACAATGACCCAAAGCACACAGCAAAAATGATCACACAGTAGTTGAAAGAGAAAAAGGGGAATGTGCTTGCATGGCCTAGACAGAGCCTGGACTTAAACCCCTTTGAAAATCTGTGGAATGACTTGAGGACTGCAGTCCACAAATGGTCACCATTAAATTGAACTGAACTTGAGTGGGCAATATTGCAAAGTCTAGATGTGCAATGTTAGTAGAGACATATCCCAACAGACTAAATGCTGCAATTAAAGCAAAAGGTGGTCCAACAAAATACTGACACAAGGAGGGTGATCCTTTTTCCAACTCAGTGATTCTGTTTTTGATTTTGATTTTTTTCTGACATGGTGTTATATCTTTCACTTGGATGTTATATGCTGCACTAGTAAATACAGCTGGATAAAACCAAAACCCTGTCTTCATTTCAAGCTGCAAAGCAACAAATTGTGATTATTTGGGATGATTCTTTTCTATACCCACTGTAGAGTACATTTTTTTCACTAAGTGCAGACTTCACATTCCATTATTTTTTAATTAATGTCTGCTACATAGCCAAATTCTAGCTTTCAAATATATGTAGGTCAGCTTTATGTAAAAATACATACCTATTTTGTTGGATAGTGGAGAAGTGGAGATGTGAACACTTTCTAGACCAGGGGTCGGGAACCTATGGCTCGCGTGCCAGATGTGGCTCTTTTGATGCCTGCATCTGGCTCTCGCCTCTTAATCCGCGGATCGCATGGTGTGCCGATCCACAGATTGAGCCCATAGGAAAGGCCGCGGCTTCGGCCTAGCTCCGGAGCAGCGGCCATCTTGGTACACCCGGCGGCGGCATAGGTGAGCGGCGCCCTGACGTCACCATCACCCGCCTCAACTGCTTGTGGATCTGCTTGTGTAGTGTTAAGCAAGCAGACAATCGTAGGGGAGATGTGGATATTACAATGGGGGAGCTGTGGGGAGATAGGGATATTACAGTGGGGGGAGATGTGGATATTACAGTGGGGGAGATGTGGATATCACAGTGGGGGAGCTGTGGGGAGATGGGGATATTACAGTGGGGGAGATGTGGAGATTACAATGGGGGAGATGTGGATATTACAGTGGGGGAGATGTGGATATTACGGTGGGGGAGATGTGGATATTACAGTGGGGTAGATGTGGGGAGATGTGGATATTACAGGTGAGGAGATGTGGATATTACAGTGGGGTAGATGTGGGGAGATGTGGATATTACAGGTGGGGAGATGTGGATATTACAGTGGGGGAGATGTGGATATTACAGTGGGGGAGATGATGTGATTATTACAGTGGGGGAGATGTGGTTATTACAGTGGGGGAAATGTGGATATTACAGCGGGGGAGATGTGAGGAGATGTGGATATTAAAGTGGGGAGATGTGGACATTACAGTGGGGGGGATGATGTGGATATTACAGTGGGGGAGATGTGGGGAGATGTGGATATTACAGTGGGGAAATGTGGACATTACAGTGGGGGAGATGTGGGGAGATGTGGATATTACAGTGGGGAAATGTGGACATTACAGTGGGGGAGATGTGGGGAGATGTGGATATTACAGGGGGGGAGATGTGGTTATTACAGTGGGGGAAATGTGGATATTACAGCGGGGGACATGTGGGGAGATGTGGATATTACAGTGGGGGAGATGTGGATATTACAGTGGGGGAGATGTGGGGAGATGTGGATATTACAGTGGGGAAATGTGGACATTACAGTGGGGGAGATGTGGATATTACAGGGGGGGAGATGTGGATATTACAGTGGGGGAGATGTGGATATTACAGTGGGGGAGATGTGCAAATTACAGTGGGGGAGATGATGTGGATATTACAGGGGGGGAGATGACAACATTACAGTTCTAATTAATCGAAATTAGTCGATTAATCGCTTAATAAGAAAATCGATCACATTTAACGGATGGAAGTCTCAACGCCTGCATGAAGCTTAACCTCACCACTTATCAACCAGACTACAAAGCCATCAGCAAAACCATGCAGCACCAGAAGTCGCATTAATGGTAAGAAGTGCTTTATTCATCATTGGTTAGTAACAGCATAACAACGTTATTAAAAAGAATTCAGAGACTTATTGTACTTTAAAAGTGTTGGTCTTACATAAAATGCACACATTTACTTGTATTTAGTTTTAAACATATTGTATGGCTCTCACGGAATTACATTTTAAAATATGTGGTGTTCATGGCTCTCTCAGCCAAAAAGGTTCCTGACCCCTGTTCTAGACAATGCTGTATTAGTGGAAGCTGAAACATGTTTTCCTCTGTTTTACAAATCAAATATATACAAAATAGAGAAAAAATTGAAGTTTTATTACACACACCTCACGTAAAATCTCTGTACACTAAATGAAAAGTCTGCTTTTTCTTTATTTACCAAGTTAGATGGACTTCTGTATAATGCAGTTTACCCAAAAGTCCTTTCAGACAACAATTTAGTAATTTCATATTTTATGATGACAAATATTATCCATTTACAGTCAATCTATTACTTCCATCTAAAGGCTCAGCAATGCAGGATTTTATACAGTAGGAATTAAACGTTCCCACACCATTGGAACACCTGGGGAAATGCTAAACTATCTACCCTTGGATCATTTTATAAGATGTTAATATCCTGTCTGCGCCAAGAAGTTTACATATCTTAAATGAATACAGCAGGCATAATACAAATCTTATATAAATATGTAATGTGAAAAGCTGCTTCTCCATGTCTGGTTTATGCTGTGGTGATATTGTTTCGAGTTTGCTTCATGAAGTTTATTGCCTGTAAAAGTAAAAAAAAAAAAGTCTGTCCCCAAAAATAAGGTACATTGATCAAGACACCTTTAAGCAACATTACTTTTGTGTAGCTTTAGTTATGCTGTGCAATAGGGATAAGCCAAACACCCCCTGGTTCGGTTCCCAGCAGAACAGGCAAAAAATTTGTTTGAACACGCGAACGCCAGTAAAGTACATGGGACACGAACATGAGAAATCAAAAGTGCTAATTTTAAAGGCTTATATGCAAGTTATTGCCATAAAAAGTGTTTGGGGACCCGGGTCCTACCCCATGGGACATGTATCAATGAAAAAAAACATTTTAAAAACGTCAGTTTTTTTGGGAGCAGTGATTTTAATAATGCTTAAAGTGAAACAATAAAAATGAAATATTCCTTTAAATATTGTGCCTGAGGGGTGTCCTTAGTATGACTGTAAAATAGCGCATTTTTCCCGTGTTAAGAACAATACCACTAAAGGAAAAAATGTCATTTTTAAACTACTCGCGGCTGTAATGTATTTTTGGGTCCCGGCAATATAGATGAAAATCATTGAAAAAAACGGCATGGATTCCCCCCCCAGTCCATTACCAGGCCCTTTGGGTCTGGTATGGATATTAAGGGGAAACCCACACCCAAATTTAAAAAAAAAATGGCATGGGGTCCCCCAGGCACTATATACTCTGAACAGCAGTATATATACTATATGGCCTGCTCTATATACTCTGCAGAAAATTGGGCCTTAGGTGTTGGTGGTACCAGAACACTGTAAGCCCTCACAGTTACTCTTGGTGAGCGCAGGTAGGGCCCTGCTGTGAAATACTATATCAAAAATTTTAATTACATGCCCCTGTTAAACAGGGGCAGAAAAATTTGGCCTTTGGTGGTGGTGGTGGTACCAGAACACTGTAAACCCTCACAGTTAATCTTGTTGGGCACAGGAACGGGCCCTGCTATGAATTATTGTATCAAGAATTGCAATTACATGCCCATGTTAAACAGGGGCAGACAAATTGGGCCTTGGGTGGTGGTGCCACAACACTGTAAGCCCTCACAGTTACTTTTGTTGGGCACAGGAACGGGCCCTGCTGTGAAATATTATATCAAGAATTGTAATTACATGCCCCTGTTAAACAGGGGCAGAAAAATTGGGCCTTGGGTGGTGGTGCCACAACACTGTAAGCCCTCACAGTTACTCTTGTTGGGCGCATGAACGGCCCATGCTGTGAAATATTATATCAAGAATTGTAATTACATTCCCCTGTTAAACAGGGGCAGAAAAATTGGGCCTTTGGTGGTGGTCGTGCCACAACACTGTAAGCCCTCACAGTTAATCTTGTTGGGCGCAGGAAAAGGCCCTGCTGTGAAATATTATATAAAGAATTGTAATTACATGCCTCTGTTAAACAGGGGCAGAAAAATTGGGGCTTTGGTGGAGGTGGTGCCTCAACACTCCAAGCCCTCACAGTTACTCTCGTTGGCTGCAGGAACGGTCCTGCTGTGAAATATTAGATCAAAAATAGTAATTACATGCCCCTGTTAAACAGGGGCAGAAAAATTGGGCCTTGGGTGGTGGCCTGAACCAAAAATATTGTTGGAAGCTAGCATCATCAAGATTGAGGAGGAATAGGATAGTCAGCATAGGCAGTCTTCAAGGGATCCAACATCCATAGCAAATTCAATCAGTTACATCAGCATCAGGTGCTTGATAGCTGCTGATCCAAGACTGATTCATTTTTATGAATGTGAAACTATCAACGGAGTCTGTGGACAGGCGCACTCTTTGATCCGTTACAAACACTCCAGCAGCACTGAATATGCGTTCAGAAAGCACGCTGGATGCAGGACAGGCCAGTAGCTCAATTGCATATTGAGCAAGTTCTGGCAAGTGGTCCATCCTCAAGACCCAGTAACTAGGGATGGACGAACAGTTCAGCCAGAGCATAAGTTTGGGCCAAACTTTCGCTGTTTGGGCGTTCAGCAAACATCCGAACAAACGGGTAATTTGGGCGTTTGTTCGGCCCCCCCAAACCGACCACAATGCATTGCGGCGCTGAACAGTGCATCACAAGCCCTGATTGGCTGAAGCAGTGAAAGCTTCAGCCAATCAGGGTACAGAGCGCTGTCAGAGTCATGATTGGACACTGTAATCGTGACTTTATCCAATCATGGCTCATTCCCACAGTATAAAAGTATTCTTTCAATGGCAGCCATTTTCAGTGTGATTTTGGCATGGAGAAAGATAGAACAGGGCTCTGTTCCGTGCTATCAGTTAGTTAGTGTGCTATACTTAGCTATTTTGCTTCAATTGTCAGTGTAGAATATTAGTTTAGTGTCAGTCTAGGGAAAGTGTGAATGCAGTGAGGAGGACCATCATTCAGCTTTGCATAGTGTGCAGCTAGAGTAGGGACAGCTCAGATAGTTTCAGATTGTAGTGTAGTTAGACTGTGTCATTCATACATACATACACTAGTGTGGAGTAGGGACAGCTCATATCAATTCAGTGTAGTGTAGTAAGACCATGTCAGTAATCTTGACATTAGTGTATAGCTAGAGTAGGGACAGTTCAGATAGCGTCAGTGTAGTGACGGCTGAACAACGTCTATTTGATTGTGTTACTGCCAGTTTAATGCCATTTACTTCTGTGCGCATTACTGCCAGTTTAACGCCATTTACTTCTGTGTGCGTTACTGCCAGTTTAATGTCACACAGTTTTGTGTGCGTTACTGCCAGTTTAATGCCATATAGTTTTGCGCGCATTACTGCCAGTTAAACGCCATATCGTTTTGTGTGTGTTGCTACCAGTTTAATGCCATATCGTTTTGCGTGCGTTACTGCCAGTTTAACGCCATATAGTTATGTGTGCGTTACTGCCAGTTTAACGCCGTATAGTTGACGCATTATATTGCAATATATTATAGTGTATGCGTGGAGTGTGTCTGTGTAGTGTAAGCACTCAAATTAAAGTACACCAAACACCTCTTTACATTTATTAAAGTGCATCTATGTACAGTTTTTAACTTCTTCTATAAATTTGCTTATAAGCACCGCCCCCTGCCTCCCAAAAATGTCTGGGAGGACAACAAGGAGAGGCAGACGTTCCCTTGGCACTGTAGGGGGCCAGAAACAAATGGGTTCACAGGCAAAGGTGGACGTGGTGGTCAGTCCTCAGGCAGGGCATAATTTCTTCTGTTTAGTGAGTTTGCCCATGCTATCCAGCCACAGCATGCAGAGGAGGTGGTGGACCAGCTTACTAAACCTTCCTCATCTTCCTTATCCTCTGTCACGCAAGCAGAGACAAGTGTGCAGTCCCTTGCAGTTGCCAGAGTGGATAAACCTGCCTCCTTGTCCATATCTATTCCTGCCATAGCCCCAACATCAGCCATGGAGGAGTCAGCTGAGTTATTTGACCACAGCATCAGCCACTTGCTTTTGGTATAGGTATAGATTTTTGCTTTTGGTATAGGTTTTGGTATAGGTTTCATGGACACAATTAACACCCAAAGACCAAATTTTCAGCACCTGTTTGACAGGTGCATATCATTGCAATTTTTTTTACAGCAAGGCCAATTCTTGCTTTCATCAAGAGTACCTCTATAGGGTTACGAGGGGAAGGCGCGCCCCGACACCCAAAGAGTAATTTTTCTGCACCTGTTTGACAGGTGCATATCATTGCAATTTTTTTACAGCAAGGCCAATTCTTGCTTTCATTAAGATTACCTCTATAGGGTTACAGTGGGAAGGCGCCACAACACCCAAAAAACAATTTTTACGTACCCGTTATTTCTATCCAAAGGCAAAGTGACACCAGAGTGTACCCAAAAAATCTCTAATCTTGTTCCCAGTGCACTACATTGTGGCCTCATCATACACACTGGCTCCCCAGCTGTTCCTGAGCAAAATAAAGGCAGCTTGCAGGGAAAATGTCATTTTTTTGGCTTTATAAATGCAATTATTTCTGCAGCAGATTCTAGACATGGTACATATCTGCCACTTTACAGGTAGACTAAGGGGACCCCCCAGGCACTATATTGGAAGGAATTTTTCATTTTTATGCTTTCACTTTAAAAATCAAAAAATCACTGCTCATTTAAAAATTACGTTTTTCACAAAGTTTTTTTTTATTGATACATGTCTCCCAGGGCAGGACCCGGACCCCTATAACCATTGTATGCCCAATTACATGGCATATAAGCCTTCACAATGGACGCTTTTGATTTTTGACATTTGGGTCCCTTTGACTTTAATGGGGTTTGTTATTCAGGTTCGAACTTTCGCGGTGTTCGAAAGTTCTGGTGGGAACCGAACAGGGGTCCGTTCGGCCCATCCCTACCAGTAACCCAGTGGATGCTCTGTTGGAAAGGTCTCCAAGTCTGCTCTTGCCCTTCGATATTCCTGCACCATGTAATGCAGATGTTGGGGATGTTGCTTGAACCGATAAGACCTTGGCACTGAGGACTGGAAAATTGTTTAAAGGCATCCGTCAGCTGGTCACCTTCTCCACCGTTCTTCCACTGACTGAACGAAGCCTCAGCAACACATTGTCCAGCACCAGAAAATTGTAACCTCCCAGGGTCTAGAAATGCATTGCACAAATCTTCAAGGCCTCCTGAGGATGTTTTATCCTCTGCTCCCAATGCGAAGGCAGGATGAGTTCTGCAACCTTACCCTTGTAACGTGGATCAAGAAGGGTTGCCAGTCAGTAATGATTAGGGATGAGCTGAACACCCCCCTGTTTGGTTCGCACCAGAACATGCGAACAGGAAAAAAGTTTGTTTGAACACGCGAACACCGTTAAAGTCTATGGGATACGAACATGAATAATCAAAAGTGCTAATTTTAAAGGCTTATATGCAAGTTATTGTCATAAAAAGTGTTTGGGGACCTGGGTCCTGCCCCAGGGGACATGGATCAATGCAAAAAAAAGTTTTAAAAACAGACGTTTTTTCAGGAGCAGTGATTTTAATAATGCTTAAAGTCAAACAATAAAAGTGTAATATCCCTTTAAATTTCGTAGCTGGGGGGTGTCTATAGTATGCCTGTAAAGGGGCGCATGTTTCCCGTGTTTAGAACAGTCTGACAGCAAAATGACATTTCGAAGGAAAAAACCCATTTAAAACTACTCGCGGCTATTGCATTGCCGACAAAACACATAGAAGTTAATTGATAAAAACGGCATGGGAATTCCCCACAGGGGAACCCCGAACCAAAATTAAAAAAAAAAAATGACGTGGGAGTCCCCCTAAATTCCATACCAGGCCCTTCAGGTCTGGTATGGATATTAAGGGGAACCCCGGCCAAAAATTTTTTAAAAAATGACGTGGGGTTCCCCCTAAATTCCATACCAGACCCTTCAGGTCTGGTGTGGATTTTAAGGGGAACCCCGCGCCAAAAAAAAAAAAAAAAACGGCGTGGGGTCCCCCCAAAAATCCATACCAGACCCTTATCCGAGCACGCAACCCGGTGACCCCGCCCCCCTCTGACGCACGGTGACTTGACGGGACTTCCCTGTGACGTCACGGGGAATGCCACAGGGAAGTCCCGTCAGAGGGGGGCGGGGTCATCGGGTGGCCCCGCCCCCCTGTTATTTAAGAACCGTCAGACGAGGAGACACCGTCACACAGCGGGAGCCTCCCCCCATGCCAACATGGATGTGGAGCGGCCCGGAGAAGAAAATGAAGAAGAGAAGAAGGATGAAGAGAAGAAGATGAAGAAGAAGATGAAGAGAAGAGCGGGAGCCTCCCCCCCCTGCCATGGGTGCGGAGCGGTCCGAGGAGAAGAAGATAGAAGACGACGCAGAGGAGATGCTGGACGAGAATGCCGGAGGAAGAACCAGAAGAACCAGAAGAAGATGAAGGAAGATAGAAGAAAGAAGAAGCATTTAAATAAAGGAATTGTCAAAAACTGTCTCTTGTCATTTTTAACATTTTTGACAGTTTTTTAGTGAAATGGTAGGGGTAAGTATCCCCTTACCATTTCACACAGGGGGGCCGGGATCTGGGGGTCCCCTTGTTAAAGGGGGCTTCCAGATTCCGATAAGCCCCCCGCCCGCAGACCCCCACAACCACCGGCCAGGGTTGTGGGGATGAGGCCCTTGTCCTCATCAACATGGGGACAAGGTGTTTTGGGGGGCTACCCCAAAGCACCCTCCCAATGTTGAGGGCATGTGGCCTGGTACGGTTCAGGAGGGGGGGCCGCACTCCGTCCCCCCCTCTTTTCCTGCGGCCTGCCAGGTTGCGTGCTCGGATAAGGGTCTGGTATGGATCTTTGGGGGGACCCCACGCTTTTTTTTTTTTTTGGCGCGGGGTTCCCCTTAAAATCCATACCAGACCTGAAGGGTCTGGTATGGAATTTAGGGGGAACCCCACGTCATTTTTTTTTTAAATTTTGGCCGGGGTTCCCCTTAATATCCAGACCTGAAGGGCCTGGTATGGAATTTAGGGGGACTCCCACGTCATTTTTTTTTTTTAATTTTGGTTCGGGGTTCCCCTGTGGGGAATTCCCATGCCGTTTTTATCAATTAACTTTTATGTGTATTGTCGGCAATGCAATAGCCGCGAGTAGTTTTAAATGGGTTTTTTCCTTCAAAATGTCATTTTGCTGTCAGACTGTTCTAAACACGGGAAACATGCGCCCCTTTACAGGCATACTATAGACACCCCCCAGCTACGAAATTTAAAGGGATATTACACTTTTATTGTTTGACTTTAAGCATTATTAAAATCACTGCTCCTGAAAAAACGGCCGTTTTTAAAACTTTTTTTTGCATTGATCCATGTCCCCTGGAGCAGGACCCAGGTCCCCAAACACTTTTTATGACAATAACTTGCATATAAGCCTTTAAAATTAGCACTTTTGATTATTAATGTTCCTGTCCCATAGACTTTAACGGTGTTCGCCTGTTCGAACAAACTTTTTTCCTGTTCGCATGTTCTGGTGCGAACCGAACAGGGGGGTGTTCGGCTCATCCCTACTCAGGAGTATGTATTATGCAGTGCAGAGGAGTGCATATCATACAGGGTGCAGTAGCCATAAACATGTACAGTACACAACATTAAAAGGTACAGTGTGTACCATACAGCACAGCATAGAGACAATGATCAGGAGTATGTAATGTACACTGTACATACATAATCTGAGGCAAATGATACACACTCCTAACCACTACCCCTGTATACTGTGCTATACTTTATATAATCATGACCCCTGTTCTCTTTATACTAGGCTGTTACATACTTCTGACCACAGCACTCTGTCAGTTGTGTTGTAAATTACATACTCCTGACTGCTGAAGTCTGTATGCTATGATGTATTTTGCATGCTCCTGACTGCTATAATTCCCACATACAAAGTGGTTGGATTATTCAACATATAGCCCTGTGTACAGAGTGCAGTGGTCAGGAATATGTAATATAGAGTGTAATGTGCAGTCCAGCATACAGTGTGCAGGGATCAGGAGTACGTAACGTAAAACCCATTGTACAGAGTGCAGAATTCATTAGTATTATCCAGGGGCCATTAATGTAACATATGACTGTAAGAGGTATGTAATGTATAGCACAGCATACAGTTATGACTAGGTAATGTACAAGGTATTTTACTAAATTCTCACTGTTGCACCCTGCATACCCTACCATACATGACATACTCTTGGTTACTGAACTCTGTATACTTTGCTGCCCCCCAGCAAAGTTCCCTTGTCCTCTCCAAGCAAAAATCCCCCACCCCTCATAGTAACCATCAATTACTCGCCTCTGCACACACCTTTGTTTTCTTCTTTGCCAATCCCCAGCTCAGCTCTGTGCCCAACATCCACAGCCCACCTACACACCTCCCCATCCACAACACACCTCTTCTGCCCCATCCACAGTTCAACTCTGCACTTTTTCCACAGTTCACCTTAGCACCCCGTCCACAACTTACCTTTGTACCTCATTAACACTTCACATCTGCACCCCTCCATCCACAGATTACACCCCCAGTCCACAACTCACCTCAGCACCCTCATCTATGGCTTATGCTCACAGCTTTCACCTCTGCACAATCTGCAAACCCCCTTCCCTGCTATAACCCCTACACAAATCCCCCCTTTTCCAGCTCTCCCCTTTGCACAAATCTCTCACCTTTTTACAGAACCCCCTTCCCCCAGCTCTCTCATCCTTTCACAAACACCCATCCTCCCCCCAGCTCTCTCACCTTTCTCACAGATCCCTCCTTCCAGCTTTCTCACAAATCCTCCCACCCCCACACAAAAAGTTCTCTCACCTGTTCACAGATTGTCCTCCTCCCACACAGCTCTTTGTCACCTCTTGCAGAATGCAGCCATCACGGCTCTGTTAATTGTGCCCGGGCTTTTTTTTCAACACAGTGACATTCCTGCAGCTCTGCCTATTAGCAATGTAGCACGGAGCAGAGGAGGAGTTTCACAGCACTTTGTTCCGCTCCGTGCTACACACAGTTGTAACAGGCTGCAGGTGGAGAAAGAAGCTGCCTCCCCAAGCCCCATATTTACAAATAATGTGGGCGATCACAGCGTCGAGACCTGGGACATCTATCTGTAAACATCCAGCATCATGTGCCCTGGATGCAGTGCCGACACTAGCACACAGAAGCTGGTGGAGGAAGTGATTCCTTTACTTTTCTGTGTTACGTGACAAGAGGGAGAGGACAGGGCTGCCAGAGGTGGCGGAACTTCGTTCCGGCAAGTTCCGGCAGAAAAAAAGCCCTGTATATAAATGATATGTCTTGTTCCATAATATTTTTTTTCTTGTATAGTCACATCATGTTGGACTTTTTTATTCACAATCTGTGAATAATCACTACGCTTTAAGATGTTAAATTTGTAAGAATGAAAATACATCCTGCATATCAGATATTCATATTTCGATTCATAACAATTGCAAAATTACAGCAATGAAGGACCAACGAAAGTAATTTTACTGTAATGCTGCGTACACACGACCGGACTTACTTTGCCCGGCGGACTTTACGACGGACTTTCCGAATGAACGGACTTGCCTACACACGATCAACCAAAGTCCGACGGATTTCTACGTGATGACGTACGACTGGACTAAAACAAGGAAGTTCATAGCCAGTAGCCAATAGCTGCCCTAGCGTCAGTTTTTGTCCGTCGGACTAGCATACAGACAAGCGGACTTTTTGACCGGACTCGAGTCCGTCGGATAGATTTGAAACATGTTTCAAATCTAAGTCCGTCAAACTTTTGAGAAAACAAAGTCCGCTGGAGCCCACACACGATCAAATTCTCCGACGAAATCCGGTACGCCGGACCAAGTATGCCGTAAAGTCCGATCGTGTATACACGGCATTAGGGACCCCCACAACTTGGGAAATTTTATCAAGCGGTCACTAGAAAGGTTGAGTACCACTGCCATAGAGGATGAAGAAGAGGAGGGGGTGGGTGAGAGAGCTGTGGTAGAATCACCACTAGCATTTTGGAGGCATGGTGGCAGAACAAGCTCCAACAATACTGAACCTTGTTCTGCATCCTTCCTAGCTGCCAGCAGAGTTACCCAGTGTGCCGTGAAGGAAAGGTAACGTCCCTGCCCAAGCCTGCTGGACCATGAGTCAGCGGTAATATGCACCTTACTGCTGACCGCCCTGTCCAACAAGGCCAAAACATTGCCTTCCACATGCCGGTAGAGAGCCAGAATGGCCTTCCGTGAATGGTGTTTTGGAACCTGACACTGAGGTATAGCACATTCCACAAATTCACAAAAGGGAGCAGAGTCTACCAGCTGAAAAGGCAGCAGTTGCAGTGCTAGCAATTTGGCCAAGCTAGCATTTAGATGCTGAGCATGTGGATGGCTGAGCCGAATTTCTTTTTATGGTTCAGCAACTGGGGTAGGGAAATTTTACCTGCTAAAATCAGATGGTGGTGTACTGCTAGAAGATTGGTTGCAAGTACTTGCTCTGCGAGTACTTCCTCTCGTTGCAGGTTTTTGAGAGGACTGGAGGTATAGTAGGGTTGGAGATCCCAGATGAGGAGCAAGGAGAAGTCCGCCTTTTTCTTTGATGTGGGTCTTTCAAGTGCTATTGCCAACAGACTGCATGGCAGGTCATCATATGCCTGGTCAAGCATGTGGTGCCCAAGCAGCTGCTGTTCAGGCCATGCTTGATCCGCTTCAGACATAGGTTGCAAACAGCAATGGAGCGATCTCCTACACATGTGTCGAAAAAGGCCCACACTAAGGAACTTTTAAAAGTCAGCGGGAGTCAGCAGTGTCCTGCACCTGCGGAGCTCTGCGGTGTGTTACAATAGGGTGGCTGCCTCCTAGAGGACATCCTGCCTCATTGGAGTTGTGCCTCCTCCTCCTCCTCTCTTCTCTCAAGCACCCAAGTACAGTCAGTGACCTCATCATTCCCTCCCTCCTCGTCACTGGAGCAAACTTTGCAGTATGCTGCAGCTGGAGGAACATGACTGCCAGTTTCTTGTCTTTCTTGGGCACCCCCTCTCTCTAGGCTCACGTTACTCCCTTCCTCAACCTGAGAACCATCGGAGCCTTCAAATCACTGCGCATCCTCCAGCAGCATGTACCTGACACTGTGGTCGAATAATTCTGGGGACTCCTCCATGCATGATGGTGGGGCTACGGAAGGAGTGACTGGACAAGGAGCCGGTGCAATAGGCCACTTTGGCAGCTGCATTGGAAGGCAGACTACTCTGAGCCTGGGTGACAGAGGATGAGAAGGATGACAGCTGTGTTATCCACTCCACCAACTCTTCTGCATGTTCTGGCTCAATAACATGGCCAGCAGCAGAAAAAAAGGACAAGCGTGCCCCACCGCCACCTGCAGAGGATGCACCATGTCCATGACCAGCACCGTTGACTGTAGACACAGAGGCTGCCTGCCCTCTTTTAGTGGCCTGTGAGCGTCTGCCTCTCCTTGGTGGCCTTCTGCACATGATGAATATTTGGTTTTTCAACACCACACTACACTGTATTGTGTACTGTGTACACCATCAGAAGTGTAGTAGACTCCACACACTTTATTAGATACTGTGTACATTGCCTGCACTGTATTAGCAACTGTACTACGGCTGCACTGTTTTGTGTACTGTGTACACCGCCAGAAGTGTAGTAGAAACTGTACACATTGTATTAGATACTGTGTACACCACCTGTACTGCATTAGCAACTGTACTACAGCTGCACTGTATTTTGTACTGTGTACACCACCAGAAGTGTAGTAGAAACTGTACACACTGTATTAGATACTGTGTACACCGCCTGCACTGTATTAGGAACTGTACTATGGCTGCACTGTATTGTGTATTATGTACACCACCAGAAGTGTAGTAGAAACTGTACACACTGTATTAGATACTGTGTACACCGCCTGCACTGTATTAGCAACTGTACTATGGCTGCACTGTATTTTGTACTGTGTACACCACCAGAAGTGTAGTAGAAACTGTACACAGTGTATTAGATACTGTTTACACCGCCTGCACTGTATTAGTAGTTGTACTACGGCTGCACTGTATTGTGTACTGTGTACACAACCAGAAGTGTAGTAGAAACTGTACACACTGTATAAGATACTGTGTACACCGCCTGCACTGTATTAGCAACTGTACTACGGCTGCGCTGTATTGTGTACTGTGTACACCGCCTAAAGTGTATTAGAAACAGTACAACACAGAATGCACTGTAGATATAGGCTACACTGGATGCAGAGTATAAATAAATATATATATATATATATATATATACACACACACACACGAGACTGTATATATATATATATATATATATATATATATATATATATATATATATATACACACACACAAGACTGTGTATATATATCAATATACTGCCTGCCCTAACTGAATATGGAGTAAACACTGAATATATAGTCTATGCTAAATGCAGAGTATATATATATATATATACCGTATATATATATATATATATATATATATATATATATATATATATATAATATATCAAATACACTGCCACTAACTGAATAACCTGCCTGCTTAATCTAAATTAAGCTATCTCTCTGTCCACACCAACAACACTACACACGGCCGCTGTGTAAGCAGTAAGGCCAATCGTCATACAGCAATGCACTGCGATCTTACAGTGCATTATGGGGCCGTCCGCGGACCTTGAATTTGCCACGAACGCCCCATAATGTTCGCTCTTCGGCAAACGGGCGAACGACCCGAACAGCAAGCTCATCCCTACTGTGCAACTGATACAGTGCCCATTCAGCATGATCTTTGAAAATGTATGGATTCACAGAGGTCCTGCAGAGCTGCTGTGGAATATATTTTATCTTGGCTCATCCAAAAGTGAAATTTTAGTCAAGGTAAAGAATGTTAAGTTGAGTTTCCGATACTCCAACAGCGAATCTCCCTGTCATATTTCCCAACTGAATTTCTGTCTGGATGCGTCTACCTTTTTGTTTTCCTTCTACTCTGTTGCATTCGCCACAATATATTTAAAATAAATAGAAAACATCACAGAGACAGTGGGAACCCTTCATAATGGTCACAGCAGCTGTGCAGTTCCAGAAACTTTAAAGTTTAAACTTGAAAGTTTAAACATCACACCAATTAGAGTGTCCAAGATTTTCAAATAGCTGTCTGGGTTTTAACCATCTGACATCCACCATAAACTATAATATCAATTTTAGGTGAACTGACCCTTTAGTAAAGGAAATATTTAAATACTTGTAACTAATAATAAAGAACATCAGGCCTTTATATTGGCCTGGGGTAAGTGTCCAGAGACCATCAAATGTAAACTTCAGGAGCTAATTTTCTGACTGTTGTTAATAAAATAATGTCTTAGCCAACTTCTTTCGCACTAGCCCTTTTCCCTTTTTTGCACAGATTGCACATGGAGGTTTGCAGAGACTTCCAAGGCTGAGTGCTGTGTTCTTGAGGCTGACTAGGCATTACACAGGAGGTAGTAGCTCAGATGCACCTGTTCCAGGAGCTAATGTGCTTCTGTTTCAAATGGCACACTGCAATCAGAAGAATGTGAGCTCCTGAATATAAAATCTAATTTTGGAATTCTACCTGAGGAAGCAGACTCTAAAGGTATGGGGAGGGCTAATCAACACCTAGTGGTGTCCAATTTAAATATGACAGTTTCATTTTGTCGATTAAGTCGATTTCGCAGAATGCAAAGAAGGGTTAGAACCTCTGTCAGGTTTAAATTGCTGTATGTGTACTTGATTGGGATGGTCCTTTTTTTTTTGGGAAGGGGGGGGGGGGTGGCTCTAGTCTACCTGCCACTCTTCCCTTTCAAGTCAATGCCCTTCCTCCCTCTACTCCCTTGGAACCTATTCCCATGACTTTCCCCTCCATAGGTTTCACCCACTTAATTTCCCCAGAAATGACAGTTCCTTCCATCGTCACTATCAACTCTGTACCCCCTTCTTCTATCTCAGTTTTTTACAACCTACACCCTTAACTACTTAAAATGTTACATATGGAATATTCAGGTTTTTTTAATTGCTTCAAGCTGAAGACCCTCCTTCATGGACATCCCACCACATCAACCTATTTACATAATCAGTATAACGTGCATACAAGGTGGATATAAGACTATCATTATCCTTGCAGAATCACCCCACTGTGACATAACTGTAACAGTCTAAGAAAACCCTTCCAATCATTACAACTAAACTTCAAGCCCTCATCTTTCCTTCCTCATTTCTTTCCCCATCATCCTGGGTGGGGGCTCTAGTCTACCTGCCTTCCTTACATTTAAAGTTAACCCCCTCCCTCTCTCCAGTCCCTGGGAACCTAATCCCATGACTTCCCCCTCCACAGGTTTTCCTTCACCCAATTCCCCCAGAGAGGACAGTTCCTTCCACCACCACTATCAACCCTGTACCCCTCCCTTCTATCTTTATACAACCTACTACTTGACTACTTAAAATGTTGCATGTGGAGTATTCCAATTTCTCTCATTGCATCAAGCTGAAGACCCTCCTTCAAGGACATCCCACCACAGCAACGTATTTACAAATTCAATATAAGGTGGATACAATGCCAGAGTCTTAGGCCTCTTTCACACGGACGATCCGTTCAGGTCTGCCTGTCAGTTTTTTAGGCGGACCTGAACAGATGCTCCATAAACCTCTATGGAGCGTCGGATGTCAGCGGTGACATGTCCACTGACATCCGACCCGCTCTGATCCGAAAAAGTGTGACAAGGGAAAAACCTACTTTTTCATCCATCTGCGGAATGGATCGGGTGACGACGGACTCTACCGCCCGTCTTCATCTGATCCCCCATAGGGGAGAGCGGCACTCTGTCATTTGCCTGCACGGTGGAGATCGACGGAGCGATCCCCTGCTGAGCAGAGCGGGCTCCGTACACGGACACGCCCGTGTGAATGAGCCCTTACTCTTAAAATAACTGAAATATACGTTGTAATGGATCAGTTTTCGGACCTTGAACAGATTGTTTTTCTCCTTAATAAATCTTTTGGATTGTAGACTATAGATTCCCACATTCAAACTCTGTTCTATTCCATAAAATATATTAAGTTTCCTCCAGCATATGCAGAGGATTGTGTAGCCAAGTCCCACGGCTCCTGATGCCTAATGGTGACCTCCAGAGTTAGGAACAGCTGACATGCTTCTGTGTAGAGTGGGTTACAAGAAATGGTGGGTGTAATGCAAGATGAAATGGTGGGCTCCAGACACTTTCTGAAATCAAAGAGATTTATTGTCTCTTGAACAGAACTGGGGGAGAGAGGGTTAGGGCCAGGACACCCTTAGGTAAATGCAATGACAATTGGCAGACTTCTATGGAAAGACAGCTATACAGGTGAAGGCCTCCAGCCAGACACCAATTCTGTATAGGTAGGACCACTGTCTCCTATGGCAATAGTCTTATAGCAGTTACTAACGGTAGTTGTATTCTATTGGCAACACAAACAGTTCTCCGCTTACTCCACAATCACTCACTGTGGATCTTCACTCAATGAACTCCCAGTCTTTCACTAGACTTTGGATCCAATAGCCACTGGATCCCCTGAGCTATTCCACTTTTAACACTCATTATCTTCCTCAAGCATCACCCCCGCTTCCCTGCTGGGTCTCTGGCTTGGCACTCACAGATACTCTTCAAGCGTCACCCCTGCTAACCCTCTAGGTCCCTGGCTTGGCACCCGCTGATGCTCCGCAAGCGTCAACTCTGCTGTTCCACTGGGTCCCTGGATTGGCACTCGCTGAAGTTTCCCCACTTCTTCACCATCCCCGGCTGGTGAGATGACTGCTCTTGTACTGGCTTCAGCTTACTCACAGTGGTAACAAGGTAGATGGTCCCTTATTGGCGACAGTTCCCCCTCTACCTCTGACCACAGCTGGTTTCCCGTCCTGCTGAACCACTAATTCTAGTTGGACTACAAGCCAATAGTCCCAACCCTACGCTGCTTCTCCTGCTCCTGGATAGGCCTCAGGCAGCCTAGTAACCAGGTGTCCCCGGGATAGGCCTCAGGCTTCCGGCCTAGCAGCCCGGGGCAGCATAACACATGTCCACCCAGACAGCCATCCAGGTGGCACAGAACCCCGATCACCTGACTCCAACCAGATACATAGGCTCTCCCAGCAGGCCAAGGAACCAAAGAAGATCCCTGCTCATTGGCTGAGACACCCCATCCATTCATGTCTGAGCTTGAAAAGCCTCTGTCTTATCTAATATCACTAGAATAGTGCCACCTAGCGACAGAAGAGAAAGGGTGCAACAAGTCCAGATTTAGAGAGGAGTCAATTGATTTACTAACAATTGACCAAGGCAACTATCGCCTGGCAACTAAATTTGATAGCAACCCTGCCTGAACATCAGTGTTCCACATCCTCCCCCTGCCTAGGAAAACTACATCTCGGAATTTGCAGAAAAATAATTTGAACTCTCAAGCCTGAGAGTGAATGTCTTGGCAAAACTGGGATGGGTGGGGAAACAGGAAAGGAACAATAATAACAATAACAATAAATGTGGTGTACCACATGAAGTAGATATGCATAACATATACATATACACAAGCAAGTGGCAGTTCACACAAGGGTAGATAAATAACAGACAGTATATACAATTTTACGTGTGGCGTGACACCCAAACAGTTAAGGGGAAAAAATACAAACAGTAGCCTTATATCCTAACTATCTATCTAATATATACAGTAGTGAGGTTAGCACTGCTATCTACATTGAATCGCTGTCTCTCCTTGTCCAAGGAAGATACAATGGGTGCAGGAACACCTGAAAGAGAAAAAAATAGCAAAGAAATGCATCCTATCCCTATGATAACACAGTGCAATATGTACATGAGTGAATTTTCAAGTAAATGTTGATTACCCTCAGCCAAGAGCAGCAAAGCAGTGTAAATACACCCTATAATATACCTAAACTACAATGATCTCTATATCTACATATACAAGTGAAAATGGGCCCTGAGAACTTGCCCCTTTGCCACAGCTTATTCTACCTAACTAAACACCCCAGTGTCTGGGGTGGTCATTTTTTTGGAGACGCGGTTCATGTTGGAGACGCGGCTCTTCTCCCAGTGATCTGTTACAAATTTTCTGGTCCTGTCCAATCCTACAGAGCCCCTGGATTCAGGTCCATATCACCAAAAGGTTTAGGAATCACCACAGCCCCACATACCCAGCCTTCTTCTTGTTCCACAGCAGCATATTCCTACCCAGACCTACACCCACATTTTAACCATGTCGTTATCACATTACCAACATACAACACATGGAGAATCTTAATAGTTCCATTATAGGAACCAGCTCCAAATTCTGACCCACCTGGCACTATTGGATAGTCCACTTCTTTATGAATTATTATAAGGCTATCCTTGTCCTTGCAGGCTCACCCCACTGTGACATAACTTTAACAGTCTAGGAAAACACCTCCCATCATTACGACTAAGCTTCAAGCCCTCATTTCTTTCCTTATTGTCCTGGGTGGGGACTCTAGTCTATCTGCCTTCCTTCCCTTTAAAGTTAATCCCCCTCCCTCTACTCCCTTGGAACCTACTCTCTGGGAACCTACTCCCATGACTTTCCCCTCCATGGTTTTCCTCCACCCAATTCCCCCCGAAAGAACAGTTCCTTCCACCACCACTATCAACGCTGCACCCCCTCCTATCTCAGTCTTTTTACAACAAACCCCTTAACTACTTAAAATGTTACAAATGGAGTATTTTTCTAATTGCATCAAACTGAAGACCCTCCTTCATGGACATTTCACCACAGCAACTCATTTACACATTCAGTATAAAGTGGATACCGCAGCACAGTCTTACGCCGCGTACACACGGTCAGATTTTCCAACAACAAATGTTCGATGGGAGCTTGTTGTCGGAACTTCCGACCATGTGTAGAATCCATCGGACATTTTCCATTGGAATTTCCGACAAACAAAATTTGAGATCTGGATCTTAAATTTTCCGACAACAAAATCTCAATAAAAATGTTTAAAATTTTTTTTTTAGTGTTTTTTTTTTTTTTTTATCCAGATCTCCTATTTTTTTTTTTTTTTTTAGTGATCTCCATAATTTTTTCTTTCATTTTGTGTCAAGTTACAACAACACTATTATTATCTTGTATTTTTTAACATCAAAGAGGTTGGTGTTGGTGTCCCTTGTTAATTTGACATTGTATTTTTGAAATGTACCTGCCTACTCACAAACAAACTGTCCTTTTTAAAGTAAAACACATAGGCAAGTATTTGTGAAAAAGAAATAGCCATTTATTGTGGGTCATAACAAAATAAAGAGGAAGGCAACGCTGGAGAAACTGGTGAAATTTGCGAAGCCTTTGTACCCCAGAGCAGACATCAGTTATTTTACAGTCAAAATTGGTGGCCAGAGGAGTCCTTATAATAGTGAGCATAATCTGGTCCAAGACTACAAGAGATCAGGAACAGCAGCAGATGACATATCTGTCCCCAGGCTGTGGTCTTACAATAGCCTGCGTCTTTGGTCAGGCCAGACTGAACCCAGGCCATCACTTTCTTGTCTTCCTTCCATGCTTGCTTCCAGGCTGTGGCTCTGGTGTTGTAGTTGTGGCAGGTGGTGGAGGAGGAGGACCATGGTTGAACTCACAAACGTGGCTTTGGCTTGTGAGTTCGCCCCTCGACCCCTTATTTAGGGCTTGTAACATAACTTCCTCACATAAGAGGCATTGGCCCTCCTCCATTTCCTGCATTTTGCAAGCTACCATGTAGGCATCCGAAATAGGCCAAGTGCTGCCTCCTCCAGGTTACTCCTTTTCCTGGGACTCTTTTTTGGAAGGTGGAAGGGAGGGACCTGGTATTCGGGCAGGCTACTGGGCCGAGCCACCTCCTGGCTGCCACTTTCCACAGCCTGGCTGAGGCTTTCCTGTGTATGAAAAAGGGACATAGTTTTATTTTTGGTTCATCAATCACACACAATTTTAAGCTCATGACTGATGCAATTGAATGTTAATAAATAGAAAAGACTATCATTCTGACCCCATCATTTTTTATTCTTGTCCCAATCATTTGTGGCCACTAGTGTCTACAAACACTGTAGCTGCTGACTTTAAATAAGTAGACTTACCTGTCCTGGGTGCCCGCGATGTCGGCCGCCTGAGGCCGACCCGTCCCTCGGCTCTCAAGTCCCGGCACCGCCATCCTAAGTAAGGGAAACAGGCAGTGGAGCCTTGCGGCTTCACTGCCAGTTTCCTACTGCGCACGCACGATCGGTGCGGTGGACTGTGAATGGCCCCATGGTTTTCTGGGAACACACACAGTTTCCAGAAGGCAACAGGGCCGCTCAGCTAGGAGCAGAACACGCCGTGGAATAGGAAGAGGCAGATTAGGAAGACTGCCTAGCAACAAGGGTTCAGGTAAGTTTAACATTTTTTTTTTTTTCAAATGTTTTTTTTAATTTTTTTAGGATTTTTGGTGCAATTTTTTTTTCAGGATGGCCCTCCACTTTAACTAGAAATATGTTGAATAATGCTATACCTGGCTCAAGCTAGGCTCCTCCACTTCTTCCTGGCTGGAAGGCCCCGGTTGGACGTCGGAAGCCTCAGCTGAGGTGGAAGGAAGCCTTGAAGGAAGACTGGAGAGTGCTGGCCTGGGTTCAGTCTGGCCTGCCAGAAAATGCAGTCTGTCATAGTGCCACAGCCTGGGTACTTAAATGTCATCTGCTGCAGCTCCTGATCTCTGGGAATCCTGAACCTTCTTGCGCTCCCTATTATAAGTGCTCCTCATGCCACCAATTAGGGCCTTCAAATAGGGAATGTCTGCCGTGGGGATCACCGGCTTTACAAATTCCAGCAATTGATCCAGCACTGCCTTCCTCTTTTTTTTATTGTTATAAAAGGGGTGGTTTACCTGCCACAGACAGGGCAGCTCCCTGTACATATCAATGAATATGGGGATAAAATCCTCATCATTGAATAGATCCATTTTCTCTGCAAGACACAACACAAGACAAACCCTAATGTCAGGCTAAACTCTCCTAATCTTGTCCCAATATAGGCCTCAATCTATAAGCAGTATAGGCCACTGATGAAAATTGTACCTTCGTTCTAACGATCGGCGCTTCCGATACTCCCTCCTCCGCTCACAGATCGTACGTACGATGCACACGTGTTACGCTTTATATACACTGCGCATGCGTGGAACTCCGCCCGCCCCTGACCTTCTATCTAGTATATTCCCCGCCCCTTCTCTTTCAGCGCAGTGGGAGAGCACATGGCAGAGAAAGAGTAAGTGCATGCAGAGGAGAGCAGCAATGACGAAAGCCCGGGGCCACGAACGTCCCGATCCCGGAGGAGATTTAAGACCTCATATACGTCATTTGTCGAGATGGTGGAGACACCAGGGACCCCCAACCTCCCAAAGAAGGTGAAATACCAACACGACAACCAGAGGATGTGGAGGAAGGAGAGGTTTATGAAGTGGGCGAAATAGTGACCACAACAGGTGAGGGTCAGAGACCACAGCTTCAGGTAATAGATGTATGCCTGCATATTTATAATACATGCTCTGTTCTTCCAATTGTTGATATTTTTAACATTTTTGAATCTTTTTTGAAGTATATTGAAAGCCAAATTTTGAAGATACACGCATTGGGGGTTATTTACTAAAGGAAAATCCACTTTGCACTGAAAGTGCACTTGGAAGTAAAGTCGCTGTAGATCCGAGGGGAACATGCAAGGAAAATAAAAAAAACACATTTTAGCTTGCACATGATTGGATGATAAAATCAACAGAGCTTCCACTCATTTCAGATCTACCCCTTAGATTTAGAGTGACTGCACCTCCAAGTGCACTTTCAGTGCACTTTCAAGGGTACTTGCAGTGCAAAGTGGATCTGCCTTTCATAAATAACCCTCATTATATCAACATGTGCTATCTGCCATCACGGGATATCAATGTACGCTTTTTATAGGTGCAACCCCTTCCTCGCAACTCAAGTAGCTGAGAGGAAGGGGTTGCACCCCCAAAACACGTCCCTTGATCCCCCATGATGGGAACTAGCACATGTTGACATTAGGCTTTAGGCATTAGGATCAGGAGGGAAATCCCCATTTTGACTCTCAATTTGTGTGCATCTTCAAAATTTGGCTTTTACAGGGGTGACATCACCCCATCTGATGAAGGCGATATCAACAGTTTGGACATACTAATGTCTGATATTGCCTTCAAATTATCAAAGTTGAACTTTGTAAGTTCCTGAGTTGTGTACTGTTTTATGGTTTTAAACATGCCTGTTTACCACTAAAAAGGCTATTTTGTAATGTCAAACGCCAAAATGTTATTTTAAAAATATGTTGGTTTGTTCAAAAACCCTTTTATAACGCACATGTGAATGTGCACAGAGTAAAATTTTTTCTAATCAACAATGTGTGGCTTCTTCTTTCAATGCTAAATAGCATGTTTTGGTGTTTACAGTGACAATGGGGGTTATTTACTAAGGCAAATCCACTTTGCACTACAAGTGCACTTTCAGTGCAGTTTCAAGTGCACTTTTGCAGTGCACTTGTGGTGCAAAGTGGATTTGCCTTAGTAAATAACTCCCACAGTGCTTTAAAATTTGTCACAATCAGGCCATTTTTCGTTACTCACAAAAATTAATTAATGGCAGTGAAAATGATGAATATTTTTATCATGAATGCATTACATACATTAACAACAAAAACAAGGTGTGTGTGTAGCAGACACACAACATAATAGTTTGTTGAAGAAGAGATTGTCACCTCATGTATCGAATAAATTACGTTTGCACTGTTAAAGAAATGGCCAAAAAGAAAAGCCCATTGGATAACCTAGGAGACAGCTAAAAGAAACACAAGCAGTAAATCAAAGGAAATCTTATTTCAGTTTAACTTTAAAATTTATTTTTAAAATGTTTATGAAAGATTTTCTGGCATATCAATGGCCCCCCTACACGCAAAGTACTCCATATATTTGATATAATTACATACTGTACAAATTGAAGCACTTTTTTACATTCTGCCAATAACCCATCAAGATAATAGGAGAACAAAACTTTAAACAGTACCATTTGAAAGTATTCTGGCAGGCCCTTTCACTACATGCTTTGGGGAATTCATACAGAAATCTGACCACAAAAGAGGTAGGTATAGTGTGTATGGGTTTGGCAAAGTCAGCAGATAGAGGATTGGTATCGGTTGACTTAGTGGTTGGGAGGGAGGGTTCAACATGATTTTGGGACCCCAAAAAAAAGCCTCTGGGACCCCAAAAAAAAAGCCACTCAGCATGAATTTAAGGATACAAATAACATTTGGACACATTTTAGGGGGTTGCTGGGGAGGTTAGTGAAGGCAAATATGCATGAAGGACAAAAAGGAAGTTTAAAACTTCAAGCATGCATGAGGACAAAGGGGACATTCACAGCATATTACAATCATGGTAATTGGGGAATTATGAAAGAAATACAATACATTAGCAAACATTAAATACATATAATGTGATGTTAAAGGAAAAATCTTACCCTAATATAGTGCTTCTGCAGGACCTGAATGATGGCAGAACAGGTCCCTGGAATAATGATCCCCAGAACCTGGGGGGAGATGCCTGTTGAGAACTTGATGTCCTGCAGACTTATTTATTATTTCAGGTACTTATATAGCGCCGTCAATTTACGCAGCGCTTTACATATACATTGTACATTCACATAAGTCCCTACCCTCAAGGAGCTTACAATCTAAGGTCCCTAACTCACATTCATACATACTAGGGACAATTCAAACAGAATCCAATTAACCTACCAGCATGTCTTTGGAGTGTGGGAGGAAACTGGAGTACCCGGAGGAAACCCACGCAGGCATAGGGAGAACATGCAAACCCCAGGCAGGTAGTGTTGTGGTTGGGATTCAAACCAGCGACCCTTCTTACTGCTAGGTGAGAGTGCTACCCACTACACCACTGTGCCACCCTAGACTAATGGCTTGCCACATGCAGGTGTCCTGCTTTGTAATATAAGGGGACAGCAAAGCCAACAAACGGTGAAAAATGGGGTCCATCATCCGGAGATGATTCCAGAAATCATCAGGATTATTCTAACGGATCTCCCGGAACAAAGGCATATGAGAGAATTTTGATCACGCTGGAGTAACCAATTCTTGGTCCATGAACTCCTCCCCGCCCTGTTCATGGACTGGGCTTGGGTCAAAGTAAGAACCCCAACACCAAGCCCCCGCACAGCACGAACTCTACGATGAGTACATACCCGCAACATGGCTCCAAAGTGGTTGGCTGGTCAGAATGAAATAACAGAATGCACTGAAAATCAGAAAGGCCTGAGAAGAGCGAGCTGAAAATCAGAAACGAGCGGACAACAACGCACTGAAGATCAAATACGTACTATAATAATATGCACTGAAAAAAAAATGCGAACTGACTACACGCACTGAAAACAAGATACGAACCCACAAGCACAAACTGAAGAGCAGTAACGATCTGAAAAGCACGAGGCTGAAAAGAGCGAATCATCTCTCACCAACTTCTACTAACACAAGATTAGCAGAAGGAGCCCAAAGGGTGGTGCACTGGCTATTGAACTTCCCTTTTATAGTGGCGTTGTACGTGTTGTACGTCACCACGTTCTTGACGTTTGGAACTTCCCACAAGATTTGTGTGACCGTGTGTGTGCAAGACAAGTTTGAGACAATATCCGTCGGAAAAAAAACATGGATTTTTTTTGTTGGAATGTGCGATCGTGTGAACGCGGCATTACTCTTAAAACTACATGTAATGTCATTTATCAATCTTCAGACCTTGAAACTAACCATTTCTACGGTGCTGGTAATTCTATGCTTGATACATGTAGTATTTAGGTTAGGTTCACATCTATGTGGATGGTGCTGCTGCGGGACCCGCACAAATAACAGCAACTGCAACCACCCACACAGAGAAATGCGGGACTCGTAGGCAGGTGGCAATAATCCTAATGGCACGTCGCCAGCACTGGAAATGGCACCTGTACTGGGAACCTCAGTTCCCATGTGGGCTGTGATTTTAAAAAAAAGTGCAGGGACCTATTTCCTGCGTGTCACTGGGCACAGCACCCCATTCAAATGAATAGGCTCTCGTGCTCGCGCAAACAGCAGCGCGCACAGATTGTGAAACTAGCCTAAGGCCTAACCTCAGATGCATTTTCTTTAAATAAAGAATGTAAAAAAAGTTTACTTGTTGAGTAATGTTAAAACAATGAGAATTGTTTTAATACAAATGATGGATTCCCACAGAGAAAATACAATGAAAAAATTATGTTCATGAATTGTGTGAAGATACTGCTTCCAGGAACCAGAAGGTTTAAGAAATGTTTTCCTCCTTAATAAATCTGTTGAATTGTAGACTAAAGATTCCCACATTAAAACTTTATTCCATTCTATAAAAAATATTAACAGTTTGCTCCAGCATATACAGAAAATTGAATATTTTTTTTTTACTATATTACTGTAAGAGACTTTTTTGCACAGCATCCCTTTTCAATCTCTCTGTATAGAAATGTCTCCTGATCAATGTGAAAATACATTTACTGGAACTCGCATAAGAAACCCAATACTATGAGCCTCAAGGGAAGATTAGGAATTTGTTTCTTGTTGGCAGCGTGCCACCATCGTAAACGTACAATATTCCAAGCAAATGTATGGGAGAACGGAAGCGGAAGCCCATTATTAAATAAGTTTTGTTTGGATAAACGTTCCTCGCTGAATAGGGAAATAACATTTTATTGGTTTTCAATGGTAGAGTTTTGGATAAATGTATTTGGTTCAGGGGACTATGCTAGAAAAAAAAAATAGAGGGTTCAAAATTCCAATGTTTATACTGTACTTGTTTATCTGAATGATCTTGCAGATCAAATTGCTTTTGGGTTCAATCACTTGAGATATTAATTGCCCTAAAGGTTAAAAGAGGTTAAGGTTAAAACTGCCCCAAATAGTTAAAGATATATTCCATTCTATTGCAAAAATAAAGCCTTCTGTTATGCAATTGAATGTTGCCATAGTGCACCTGACTGCTCATTGCTGATAGCTTGTTTTTTTAAGAACCACAATTCCTCAAGTCCTCAACAAAAAAAATAGTGGGTTGGAGTATTCCTGATCTTCTGCCCACTATCCTATTGGTCCACTCTTACTACTGTCTGCACTTTCTTCTTACTCTTCCTGGCACTTGTCAAAACTTTGCTTGGCCCCCTTCACTACCTCTGCAACCAGTCTGAAGGTCAGGAGATCTCTTCTGTGTGACTTTTAAACCTGTCCTGCAGCCATGCTGTTAAGGAAACCAAGTCTGTAGAAGGACCGAGTTTAAAAAGCTAGCCAGTAGTGTGAAAACCAAAGCTAAACTCATCTCTCTAAAAGAGTGGTCTTCAAGTTGCAGCCTGGGGGGGGGGGATGTGGCCCTTTGCTTGCTTTTATCTGGCACTATATTCACTGACACCAACAATGGGAAACAATGACATCAATGATGGGGCACAATTTCTCTCAATGACACCAATGATGGGGCACAATTCCTCTCAATGACACCAACAATGGGGCACATTGACATCAACAATGAGGCACAATTCCTCCTAATGACACTAACGATGGGGCACAATTTCTACCAATGACACCAATGATGGGACACAATTCCTCCCATGACACCAAAGATAGGGCATTGTTTACTCCCTCTGATGCTGGGATATTTTCTACTCTCGATGTTTCTACTCACAACAGTCCTGCCCCCCCCCCAAAGTCTGAAAGACGGTAAACCTGCCCTTTGTTTAGAAAGCTTGGAGACCCCTGCTCTAGAATAAAAAATGTCTCCTACACAGAAAAAAATAAATCAGGGCCCAGTCTGTCACATGATCCTGATTTTAGGTAGGTCATTTACTTTTTAAAATGTAAACCTAATTGTATTTTCAAATGTAAATGAATAGGGAGGGGGGTTAAAGCATAGGGGGGGCCCAAATGAATGGGGAGGGGGTTAAAGCATAGGGGGGACCCAGGAGTGCAAGAATGAGCTTTCGTTAAAAGAATGACTGAAGTTTAATTCAGTCTTCCTTCCCCTTTTTTAATGGTCATTACATGAGAATTAGCTCTTGCTTTCTACTGACTACAATGCATAATGATACAAACTAGACCTCTAACATGTTGTGTTTTTCAAACAGGGGAAAAAACATGATATTAATATTCATACTTACAGTCATTGTGCTGCAGTTTTCTTCCTGTGCTTAGAAAGAAAAAAATATTCAACTCAGATGAAAGACTGAATCAAGCACTGTGCAGACATTTTTGGCATAGTAAAATTGGCACGGTAGTTGTGGCACCAGCTCATGTATCACACCCAAAAAACTAACCCATACAAGTCAAAACATATATTCTTCAAATCTAAAAATCTTATACTAAATAATTAAGCTATAATTAACATCCACATAACCTTTAACCCTAAACCTCATATTAACTCTTAAAGACCAACTCCAGGAAAAATTAAATAATCCACCCTTGGCATGGGATCCCTCCATACTGCAAAGGTTAAATACTCGTTTAGTCTAGGGGCAGAGTAAGCAGTAAATACTTAACTTTAGAGAATAAGGATATTTAACCTTAACCTTAATCCTTAAATGTAATCCTTAAGTGTTTGTAAAGAATTTTTTTTTTTCATTTGAAAATAACATGTCATACTTACCTGCTCTGTGCAGTGGTTTTGCAGAGAGCAGCTGAGGTCCTACTCTTCTCATGTCCCCCACCGATGCTCAGGCCCTCTCCTCCTTGTTGAGTGCCCCCACAACAAGCGACTTGCTTGCTATGCTCGCTCCTGAGAAAAGCAAGATAGAGCAAGACAGAGGTTGCAGGCCCCGGTAGTAATGGCCTTATTAACACTTTTTCCTCCTTCCCAAAAGGAGTGTAGTACTACTTATTAAACTTCTTAACGGGCTTACCAAAAGTCACTTATAAGGTATGGTCCGTCTCCCTTCTTAATTAAAATTAAGAGACTAAGGTTTTATCAGAGCTGAGGCAAGAAAGCAATTCGTCAAGATGAGACAAAAAGGTACCTTACCACAGGTGATCACCTTATATTAGCAAGTGCCTCTATTTGAAGGGGTTTTGAAGGTACTCCAGGTACATGACAGACCAGCCAGTGGTTAATACTGCAGACAACCGCAAACCCTTGGTACCGGGAGACACTTTCAAATGAACACAAGATACACAAAGTGAGTTCAAAGAAAATGCTTACTTTATTGGGCGTGTACATGGCTTATATTTGGTTCAGCATTACCAATCAATAGGGGAGGGGGGAGTGGTTAGTAAAAGGATACAGTAATATCATTAATATCATGAATATAATTAAACAAGTCAGCGATATATGGTTTATACAAGTCAGTGACCCTCTAAGTTACGTCATCATGAGTTAACACGGGTCAACAGGCCATCTGGTTATGGATCATAAGTCATGCATTTGTCCCAGACAAACAAACCCACAATGATATATATATATATATATATATATATATATATATATATATATATATATATATATATATATCATTGTGGGTTTTTTTGTCATATCATGCACTGTACTGTATACGCTGTGTTCTGTAAAACAGGTAACTCGTCTAAATCTCCAATTACTGCTGCGGGGAGAGTCACCGAAAGTAACATGGTTGGAGATTTTGATGAAAAGGCTCTTTTGACAGATCAGCTCTCTGTGTCCAAAAGACACAGAGAGTGTGACTAAGCCCCTCCCCCTGCTCCTGCCTCACTGGATGTGATTGAGCCAATGGCTCCTGCTGCTGCATCTCAGCATCTCAGTACCCTCCAGTGGGAAGGGAGAGACCCGGGAGATCTTCGGTTCTCGTACACATTGCTGGATCTAGATTGAGCTTAGGTAAGTATTAGGGGGGTGCTGCACACTGAAGGTAATTTACCTTGATGCATAGAATGTATAAAGATAAAAAACATTCAGCATTTACAACCACTTTAAGCTCAAGCTAACCCCTAACCTTAATCTTTAAAGCTAAAACAGCTAAATATGCAGTTGATATAAATTTTAGCTCCCAAAGCACTCATATTTCAGCTAAATCAGTCTTGAGACTTACAGACTTATAGATAGCAAAGTCAGCCTGGTGACCCAAATTTTCTCTGCTGTAGTTAGGAAATGTAGGTGGCCACAACCTACCCCTGCCTGTGACTGAATAGTAAAGAAACAGCATCACTTCTCCCTTCCCCTCACCGCTATAGCCATGTTCCTAGACAGCACATAAGCTTACAGCATACCAATTCCACTGTACAGCTGCAGGTTGCTGGTTTCAGCTTAAAGGCACTTTTTGCCTGTACTGAGGTTTATGGATGAAGTCTGAGTATGCAAATCAGTAGGGGTGCTCTGAGTTCCCTACGCCCCTACCCTTCTATGTGATGATTGTTAGGAACAAAAGTCTTTTAAAAAACCCTTAACGTGACTGGCCCACAATTGTCACCCCCCCCCCCACCTTTCAGCCAGTGAGTGGGACAGTGCCAGCCCTCCCTGTCTCTGGGAGTACCACCATGCCTCCAGGGGTCAGGGGGGTGCTTTACATAAAAGAAACACAGACCTTAAAAATTGTGGCATACTTTAACAACAATGTGTAGAAATTACACCTTCCATTTGTGGTTAGTGGAAAATTGTCAGTGTAGGCTTGAGATCAGTTGGCCATTGACTACTGCTCATTGGACCCCTAGTGACCTTAAAGCGGTTGTATACCCGCTGAAATTTTTTTTTTTACCCCTGTAAAGCAAAAGGCATAATGAGCTAGTATGCACTGCATACTAGCTCATTATGAAATACTTACCTTAGAACGAGGCGTCGGTATCTTACCTGGTCCACGCCGAGGTAGCTGACATGTTGCCTCGGCGTGTCTTCCGGGTATCCCGGTTCCAGCGCTGTGAGTGGCTGGAGACGCGATGTCATCACTCCCGCGCGCGGGAGATTTCTTTCCCGGCAAGGTCTGGCAGTTGCCGGTGTTCTGCCGAGAAAGTTCCTCTCGCCGGATAAGGACCCCCCTCTACTGCGCAGGCGCAGCGCTTGCGCAGTAGGAGCCGGCGGAAATAGCCGAAGGTGAATAGAAGAGAAATCAGCTGTACACCGCGCCTGCTTCGCTCGGCACTTTTTTATTCCCCCTCTAGGTCCACTTGGATGGTGGGGCTTCAGCCTGGACCCAGGGTGCAGGCGCCATGAACAGCTGATTGAAGATTTTCAGCTTCGGCTATCTTCGGTGGTTCCTAGTCATTTGTACTGCGCAAGCACTGCGCCTGCGCAGTACAAGGGGGGACCTTATCCGCCGGGGGAACTTTCTCGGCAAGACAGCGGCTCAAAGCAAGGGGAATATCTCCTAAACCGTACAGGTTTAGGAGATATTTTTTTTACCTACAGGTAAGCCTTATTATAGGCTTACCTGTAGGTAAAAGTTAAAAAAAAGACTATACAACCGCTTTAAGATTAACCATTGAGTTCCACAGAACCCTGGTTGAGAAAAGTCACTTTAAGCAAAGCAAAGCTCATTTACCCAATTTTATATTTATGGACTACATAAAAGTGACCTCTTTATTTGGGGCCCTTCTCTTACTTCAAAATATATGCCAACCTTATTTTTTGGTAGCTGGGGGACCACACATTGAGTTTTGTGTTAAGGAAACATGAAGAGTAATGTGTATACAAGGTGTAACATGTACTGTTTCATTCTGTTCCCCTCCTGTTGGCTGACATTTTAAGAGGGAACACCACATAGAAGTTGAAGAACTGTAGAGTTTGAAGGCATGGACAGGATTAGTGTTTTTGTTATTGTGATAAAATGCCATGACTTTCAAGAATTATATATACATTGTATATATGCCACAGAGCTTCTGCTAAAAAATTGCTGGATCAGCAATTTAATAAAAGCTTAGAAAAATCAGTAATAAGATTCAGGCCTGCGAGTGTGGGCATTTAATAATGACTCAAGCCATTACTGAATACTAAATTCACTTAGGAAATATGCCAAGGCTTTGCAAGCTTATTTGCCAAGTGCTGACTGACAGATCATTTTGTCATTAGAGAAAGCATTAAGCCTATCAGATGATGCGTTTGCATACCAAAATATGGGACTTATGAGAATGCCTTCCTTGCGCTGAGATGCCAGTACTTGCAGAGCTTTAGGCCATTTTAATGCTTTATGCATTTTAATTAAAAATGGCTGTGGGGGGGCTTCTAGCAGGGCTGTTCCCTCCCTTTGTGAAGTTAGGTTAGATGTTCTCTAGGAGTGGCCTGATTGAAGGTTCTTACCCTGCTCCATTATTCTTAGTCTGTCTCTTGCTAGTATGGACACTGCAGGAAAAGAGCGGAGCAGGGATCGGGATGTCCTTCCTCCTAGACAGTGTATTTATTAGAGAACACTGTCATAGACACACAGGAATAGAAAGGCCTGTTTTGCACAAATGACATTGCATGTTTAGGCAGTGGTCAGTGCAATAGAAGGCTAATTATCAGGCATCACACATCTACATCTTTAACCTGTACTTCATCCCATTTACAGTGATTATAAACCTCTGACATGAAATATGAACAAAACATACCTATAGTGTATACTAGTGTCAAGCCACACCACTAAGTATCATTTCTGTCTGCTGCCTCGTTCTTCTGCTATCTGCGTGGGTCACTTCTGACAAGTTTTCCTAACATCAAGAGGTAAAAAAAGTGACGAGGGGGGAGCTGCAGCACACAGCCTGTGAGTGACAGCCTCAACTCTGTTCCTGTGTGCTGTGTAAAGTGGGGTGTGTCCCTACCTTCCAGTCAGCTCTCAGCTTTCCTCGCTGAGTGTAAGTTCAGCTCCCCGCTCCCTGCTTTCTGAAGTTGTGTAAATTCTGTACCATGAATGAAGGGGGGGGGGCATAGGATTATTAAAAAGAGGGGCTGCTGGAGTATGTGCAGACCTAAGAGTATGGGTTTTGGGTCAGCTGAGTTAGCTGAGCCACATTGTAACTTCTCTGAAGTTGTGAGACCCCAGACCACCTGATGATCTTGTAGCGTACAAGGTTTTACGTGCCATGCCACAGCCCTTCAAGCCACAGATACATTTGAGATAAGGGATCAAAGTCTTTTAAAATGGGGAGAGGGGAATGGAATTGGAAGAGAACGAAAGTAGTAGACAGAGGGAAACCCTGCCTAGTTCCTGTCTGTATGTGCATCAGGTCTGATTTTTAACCATGAACAGCAATGTGGATGGTAGGGTTGGAGTACAAGGCTTGTAGAAGGGTAAGAAATTTAGGAGTCAGGACCAAAGTTCAATTTCTTTTTTTTTTTAATTCCTTATTTTTCAAAGATATATAGGAACAAAAACAAGTCAAACTGACATCGAGTGGGACAGTTCACACCATAGAAATGTAATCTGGATGCGTTCCAGATGCTTTTCTGCATGCACATTTTTGATGCGTTCCAGTGCGTTTTTTGTGTATTTTTTAAGCAGTCCAGTGCATTTTCCCACCTCTTTTTTTTACTTTAAATAAGGACATGTGTGTTCCAGTGCTTTTATTGGTGTGTTCCAGTGCGTTCCAGTGCCTTTTTATGTGTTTTACAGCGTTCCAGTGCAGTCTAGTGCAGGAAAAATGCAGCATGTTCTACTTTTTTTTCTGGAACTGGAACACAATGGAACTGAAAGCACTGGTGTGAACTAAGACATTAAAAGCCATATAACCTACTTTCCATGCATTTTTGATGCAGAAAAAAACTCACTGGACTGCACTGGATGTGGTGTGAACTGGCCCTTAATACAAGTTTCGCTTAATAGGTACTTTACATACTTAATTATTGTAGATAAGAGATCAAAATGATTTAAGATGAGGAGCGGGAATTGCAATTGGAAGAGAATGAAAGTAGTAAAACATTTTTGGAAGTATTTTCATTTTTATAGCAGCAATTATGCCCACCCAAGAAAGAAAATACTGAGACCACTTTCTCAAATCCCTTTCCAAGGAGCTATAGCGGGGGTTATAATTGGCCTGAAACAACATAGATACGTCCAAGGTAGGTTTAATACCCAGATATGAAAGAGTACTTTACATGTACACCATTTGAAGGGAAAAGATGAAAAATTCAATTTCTGAAGAGTGTGGAAAAGAAAGGTCCAAAACAAGGATTCAAAGGCTTTATGAAGGTCCAAAGACAACAGTATCCCTCATCTGTCCCCACTTCCATCCCAGTTGGAACAGAGAAGTATGATAAGGTTGATTGCTCTCCTAATTTCATCCACCGCCTGACGCCCAGGGACAAACGCAACCTGAACCACGTGTATGTAATGTTCTCAGAATCGTTACTCCTACTTTTAATTGGTAATAACTGGATTTGCAACAGCATCTGGGGCACACAAAGTAGATTTATATGCTTTGTGGCTGGAATATAATAAATGTTAACATTTTTGTGTACAGGGTTCAGCCTTGAAGGCAAAACCCATGCTACTAATAATGAGTCTTGTCTCCAAGAACACTGTGCATGCATCAGATAACATGGTCAGTTCAGTCAAGGGGATGCCAGCCAATGTTGGAACTGACTTTGAAACCTTCACTCATTTCCAGCTGGAATGTGTTTTAACTTCAGAGAAATACATACCTCAATTTGTCCCCGTGTGCATACCCACACTTACATATTACATTTTATAACAAATCTGTTCAGTAATATATATTACTTTCCAAAGACAGCAATTATATCTATATAAATAATGATATAGAGAGTCATATGGTACTTTGTTTTGGTTAATAAAAAAAGAAGAAGAAGGAAACTTGAGACATAAACATTACAGAGCATATGGCAAAAATTAGAGGGTGAAAAAAGACCACAAGAGAAAAAAAAAAAAACATCACAAATGCCAAAGGAGAAAATGGAGAGGACGAATACTGTGCGGTTAGAAAAATGAATAATAACATTCTGAGTCAAACTATTGAAGAGAAACCTTAGACACATCTGAATCCTTTACCACTGAACTTTGTTCGGCCAAACAGTCCAGATCATCATACCAAACATTTGGGCTCTCGCTTACTTTTAAACTGCTTTTTATTATTTTTGCAAAAATGTAGCCTAAAAAAAAAAAAATCTTTCATGCCACGCACATTCTTCAGCATTTCAAAATAAACAGCGCACTAGTAATACATTGCAGGGATTGTTTTTGGAAAGAGATCTTGTTGAGGCTGATGCCAAACAATGGGGTGCTTAGAAAAATCAAAAAAAGATATTTTTCTCATGTGAACTGATGGGGGTGGATTGGCTCAGAGTTGCCAGTCCAAATTACCCCGGCATCTGTTCTGTGAGCTTAGAACCGTTCAGTAACTTCAGTAACTGTGTATGAAAAAACACCTGATATGTCACAATATATAGCAAGAACATATTTCAATATTAAAGATAAACCAACCTGTTAACCTTCCTATGAGGAAGTGAGCTGCCACCTGGACAAAGGAAGGCCTGCAGCTGTGGTATATCTGGATTTTGCAATAGCATTTGATACAGTGCCCCACAAACGCTTAATCTACAAACTGAGGTCTGTAGGCATGGACCATAGGGTTTGTTCTTGGATAGAAAACTGGCTACAGGGGCGCGTCTAAAGGGTGGTGATAAATAACGTATACTCAGAATGGTCTAGAATGGTAAGTGGGGTACCCCAAGGCTCTCCCTTTCCACTGGGGAACCCAGGAAAACAGAAAATTGCTTCCCTGGTGAAAGCAGTTCCCTATTCCTCCTAAGACTAATGACCCAGGAAGTTACCTGTATACTGTCACTCCTGGGTCACAGCTGTTATTCTTGTACTAGTGTAGCTAAGGATGCCGCTATTCAAACAGGATCTGTGTTTAAATTGCTTCATTGGGGGGCAGGGGAGACATTGGGAGTCTATTAGACCTCCAATGTCTCTATAAAGAGGACTTGTCCCCTGCTCATGCTATCTTTAAAGTAAAAAAAAAAAAAAGTGTACAAAAAAGAATTATGTAAAATAAATAAAAATATTTTTTAAAGAATTAAAGCACCCTTGCATACCCCCATATAAAGTACAGTGTAGAGCAAGCATCTAAGCATCAACTGCACCACACATGTGAGGTATCGTCTCGAACATCTGAGTGAGAGCAATAATTCTAGAGCATTCACAGTTAACTCTAAACTGATGACCTGTAAAGACTTTGAAAGTGTTGCATATGAAGAATTTAGGGTACCGTCATTTTTGGGGATTCCACAGGCCTGCACAATTTTCAGATTTGATATGTTTGGTGTCTATTTACTCAACGTAACCCAATCTTTTATATTTTACCCCAAAAAATGGGTATAATTATGTGCTTGCTTGCACTAGAATTCATTGTAGTGTATTTTTTCTTGAAAGTATGCGTTTGTCTCTGGTCTCTGCTTTCAGAAAATATATACTTATTGGGGGGTTTACAGTAATTTCTAGCAAAAAATGCTGATTTTAACATGTGTGCAAAAAATTTAAAAAATTGCTCTGGTAAGCAAGTCATTAATCAGTGTGGCTCATCCCTACCCCTTCATCAACATGCTAATACCGTTTTTAAAGTAAGCCTTTCCTTACATACCTAATTTTAGGCCCAGTCAGTCTTTTTAAGTCTTCCTGGTTATGTGATGCTAGGTGCCATTCAACCTTGAAGACTGAGGGACTGCAGAAGACAGTTTCGGATTGAAGGTGAGTATTGCAGCCAGCACTGTTTTTTTAACTCCTTAGGGTAACATACAAAAATAGCCCAGAGTTGGGCCTTAGAGCAAAACCAAAGCCAGGGATACTTATGTACTGTATGCTCCAACAGTCTAATGCCCCGTACACACGGTCGGACATTGATCGGACATTCCGACAACAAAATCCTAGGATTTTTTCCGACGGATGTTGGCTCAAACTTGTCTTGCATACACACGGTCACACAAAGTTGTCGGAAAATCCAATCGTTCTGAACGCGGTGACGTAAAACACGTACGTTGGGACTATAAGCGGGGCAGTAGCCAATAGCTTTCATCTCTTTATTTATTCTAAGCATGCCTGGCACTTTGTGCGTCGGATTTGTGTACACACGATCGGAATTTCCGACAATGGATTTTGTTGTCGGAAAATTTTATAGCCTGCTCTCAAACTTTGTGTGTCGGAAAATCCGATGGAAAATGTGTGATGGAGCTTACACACGGTCGGAATTTTCGACAACAAGGTCCTATCACAGGACAGGGCATAAGGCTCCTCAGTAGCACTGACATCTTTCCCCCCAGCTTCTTGTGTGTAATGGGCTTCGGCCATCTTGATTGGCCAGTGCAGAATGATTTCACTCACCCACATTCAAGGGAATCATTTATCCTAGTATGCTCGTACAGTGCCAGAAATTTTAATGGAGTTGCGCATGTACAGCTCCATGTACATTCTGCAAAGGATTGCAAACAGGCAGATAAGCCTAATTTATTGCAGAAGAACCTGCCTGCCTATTCGTAATGTATTTATTTGTTCCTGCTTTAAACTGAACTTCTTTTGGGCACCAGGCATCCCGCAATTCTATTTGCATGATTTTGCCACTATTTGTCGAGTGACAATCGTGTCAAAATCGCGTGCGATTGGGTGCCATTGAAAGTAACAGGATCCCAAGTATGTCCGGGACACGCAATTTCATTTATTAAGGGAAAAAAGCTGTTCAAACCTGCCTGGCCCTATGTGAAAAAGTAATTGCCCCCTCCCATGCTGAATCATGAATGAACTGTGATTAACCACAATTTTTTGGAAAGCTGAGTTAAATTTCACTTGCCACACCCAGACCTGATTACTGCCAGACCTGTTGAATCAAGAAATCACATAAATGGAAGCTGTCTGACAAAGTGAAGCATGCTAACAGATCACAAAAAGCCACACATCATGTCACAATCTAAAAAAATTCAAGAACAGATTAGAAACAAAGTGATATACATGTATCGGTCTAGGAAGGGTTTCAAAGCCATTTCTAAGGCTTTGGAACTCTAGTGAACCATGAGGAGAGCCATTATCCACAAATGGCGATAACTTGGAACAGTGGTGAACCTTCCCGGGAGAGGCCGGCCTACAAAAACTCCAAGAGCATGACATCCAGGAGGTCATAAAAGAACCCAGAACAACATCTAAAGAACTGCAGGCCTCACTTGCCTCAGGTAAGATCAGTGTTCATGATTCAACAGTAAGAAAGAGACTGGGCAAAAATGGCATCCATGGGAGAGTTCCAAAGCCAAAGCCACTGCTGACCAAAAAGAAAACATAAAGGCTTATCTCACATTTACCAAAAAACATCTTGATTATCCCCAAGACTTTAAGGCCCCTTTCACACGATCGGACCGTTCAGGTCCGCCTGTCAGTTTTGATGGCAGACCTGAACGGGCGCTCCATGTTAGCCTATGGAGGGACGGATGTCAGCGGAGACATGTCCGCTGACATCCAACCTGGTCCGATCCGCTAAAAGCAGACGGATGACCCTACGTCCAGGTCCGTCGCTGTGGATCGGATCGGGTGAGATCTGACGAAAATGGACATGCTGTCCGTTTTTGTCCGATCCCTCCATAGGCGGCAGCGGCACTCGACAAGCCCCTCCCCGCTCAGTGAGCAGAGAGGAATCTGTCATCCGCCGGCTCAGCGGAGATCAACGGACTGATCTCCCGCTGAGCCGGCGGACCGAGGCGGGCTCCGTGGAAACGGAGTCCTCCTCGTGTGAAAGGGGCCTTAGGCTAATATTTTGTGGACTGATGAGACAAAAATATTACTTTTTGGAAGGTGTGCGTCCCGTTACATCTGGCATAAAACTAATAAAGCATTTCCTAAAAAGAGCATCATACCAACAGTCAGACATGGTGGTGGTAGTCTGATGGTTTGGGGCTGCTTTGCAGCTTCAGGACCTGGACCATAATTGATGGAACCATGAATTCTGAGCTCTACCAGAAAATCCTAAAGGAGAATGTCCAGCCATCAGTTTGTAATCTCAAGCTCAAGTGCACTTGGGTTATGCAGCAGAACAATGACCTGAAACACAACAGCAAGCCAACCTCCAAATGGTTCAAACAAAGCAAAATTTAGGTTTTGGAGTGGCCTAGTCAAAGCCTGGACTTAAATCCAATTGAGATGCTGTATCATGACCTTACACAGGCCGTTTATGCTGGAACACCCTCCAATGTGGCTGAATTAAAACAATTCTGCAAAGAACAGTGGGTCAAAATTGCTCCACAGCAATGTGAAAGACTCATTGCCAGTTATTGCAAACACTTCACTGCAGTTGTTGTTGCCAAGGGTGGCACAACCAGTTATTAGGTTTAGGGGGCAATTACTTTTTCACATAAAGCCAGGCAGGTTTGGACAGCTTCTTTTTGCCTTAAATGAAACTATAATTTAAAAACTGCATTTTGTATTAACTCAGGTTATCTTTAAAATAAAATAATAAATATTTGTAATAATAAAATTTGTTTGATGATCTGAATCATTTAATTGTGACAAATATGCAAAAAAAAAAAAAAACAGAAAGGGGGCAAGTACTTTTTCACAGCATTGTATGTTTCGCTGATTTAAACTCAGTTGAAAGTTAAATTGGCCTTTAAGGCATTCAGAATCACCTACCTGTATCGGACAACCCTAAGCACAAGGCTGTCTGGTACATATAAGTATTTTTATAATCTATGAAAGGATAGCTATACTTGTAACAGATATGCGACCTTGTTTATTGGGGTTGTCTGGTCTAGTTTTCCTTTAGATATATATGTGGTTAATGTTGTAGTTCAATCCAACAATTCTCTCACCTGAAGACTGCAATACTATCCTGCTCTTGTGGTTACCCGCAGACATGGGGTTCTGTATACAGCGATTCCACTGACATTACGTGCATGGTGGAGGAGACTGTATACTGTCCAGGTGGTTAGTGAGAAAGCTCAGCTGCCAGAGTCACATATTTTGGATTCCACATGTATGTACAGAATGGATTTTAACCCAGTTTCCCAGCATTAAAATACAATGGGCCAGCTTGAAGTCTGCCATAAAACGTCTAACTTTATCAGTTAGCATGGGGTAGACCATATTTTCTGATAAAACAGCTTCACAATGTCATAATTAAAGCTGAATGCCAGTCAAACCACTAAATATGTAGAAAAATAAACATACAGTGCATCCGGAAAGTATTCACAGCGCTTCACTTTTTCCACATTTTCCACATTTTATTATGCACACATTAGTCCCTCATTTTGGTCTGATCTATATAGTTGTATATAAAATGCACTTTTTTTTTCTTTCAGAAAGTGTTTCCCAGTGCTAAACTTTTCATTCCAGTTTCAAAATTGCTGCATTGGTAAATTTCAAAAGCCAGTATAAAGAAATAGTAGTGGTAAAAAAAAAGCACTTGTGGGTTTAACTAATCATTTTTTTTCATAATTCTCCTTTAAGGGGGCATGGCAGGGGGTGTGTCCTATGCCTACATACCTTTACTAATGGGCTCATTCCCATGTTAAAAAGTTGGGAGTTATGAAAGTATCAACCAGGGGCTAATTTAATTTAAAATACAAGGGCTATACTGAAAGTAATGCAAAAGTCAGTATACAGTAATTTTAATTAACTTACATAGGTCATTCAAATTTTACATGTTGGTAGAGAAACTCTTCCTCTATAACAGTGGTTCTCAACCTCAGTCCTCAAGTACCCCCAACGGGCCATGTTTTGGGAACTTCCCTTAGATAAAATAGCTCTTATCAATACCATGCCATTGACATTGATTTAAAGAAGCTGTGCAAAGTAAAGGAAAACCTGAAAACCTGGCCCGTTGGGGGCACTTGAGGACTGAGGTTGAGAACCACTGCTCTATAATAACTCTTCTTCTTTTTTAATGCAGGTAGATAATAGATTCCAAGCAGAAGCAATGTGCCATCCACAAAAGGCTACAGAATATTTACTGGATGACTCCATTGACAAGAGCAATGTCTTATCATTGGTAACTTTTACCAGTGAGTCTTCTCTGTAAACATACTTTAGCCTTCTGTGGATGTCGGATAGCCTGCACTCCACTTTCTTTAAGAACTCAGTGACGGCACGTTGCTTCTGTTTGGAATCCATTATTTAACTGCAATGAAAAAGAAGAAGAGGAATTACTATAAAGGAAAAATTAGGCTAGATTCACACTAGTGCAGATCTGGAAAGCATGCCTAATTGTGCACAAAAACGCAATGTTCTATAGCAGATGTGCGGGGGGTGGGGGATTCATTCTTAATGGCTTCAGCATCCATCGGCAAGCGAAAGGTTCCCCAAAATCATGTCCCTAACATAATGACGTGCACACCTCTCAGTGACCCAGATCAGGGCTGTCTTTAATATTGATTGGACCCTGGGCAAAAATGTTCTTAGGTCCCCTCCCATGCAGTTTCACTCACCATCTGCTCTGAGACATACAATAAATAACAGCTAGACTTAAAATCAGTTTACTGTATCAGATCAGGCAGCAATTGCGATTGGTTGCCAGCGGTTACAGCATATCATTACTGACTGGTTGCTAGAGGTTACAGCACACATTACGGCTCACTGATTAGTTGCTAGAGGTTACAGCAAATGATTTCTGCTTGTTAATTGGTTGCTAAAGATTACTGTACAGTAATACTGCTCGCTGATTGGTTGCTAGAGGTTACAGCACATCATCTCCTCACTGCAAAGGGGCATGATATAGATGTGAATGCCACCCTTATTTACATATCAATGCCACTGGCCGCAGCTATTTACTTATGAATGCCACCGCTATTTACATATAAATGCCGGTTATTTACATGTAAACACAGGGTCTGCAGGTGAGTCATCTGTACACAAAAATAGGGCAGAGCTAGGCACCATTAATACAAGCACTTCACACTGAGCTATCGGGACACAGCACAGGACTAAAACTTCAAGGGACAAGGGAATTTAAACTGGGATAGTTGGCAAGTATGAGGCAGCTGCTTTGGGCCCCACAACAATCACAGGGCCCAGGGCAGCTGCCCCTTTTGCCCTGCCTTAAAGACGGCCCTGACCCAGATAGCAAGGATAACTTGCCACAAATTTGTGGCAGTGTTGAATTGTAAGTTTTGTTAACTTGCTGGACATTTTCACGCCCAAGTTGTACACTTGCAGAGCACTTGAAGCACAAGTTCTAGTTGACACTTTTCAAATTTGTAGTAAATTTGCATGTCAAGTCTCTAGCAGAGAGCAACGTTGCAGTGGTGAGTCTACAGCAAGAGCCCTGCAAGTCTACAGCATGAAAATTCAATCACAGTGACCCTCTGTGCTGGGATGACTATTGCTGAACTGAACTGAACCAGAACTTGCAGCAGACTTGCATAATGTTTGCATGGAAAGTTGATCTGAAGTCATGCAATGTGGACTTGCTGCAATTTTGCAACAATCTAGAGAAGCCTGGCAAGTCTAGCAATAGCTTAGCAAGTCATTTTCAAACTTGAAGCTTAATTGCTTGCTATCTGAATTAGTACTGTGAACCCAGGCTACATGATGCAGACAGGTTCATTCTAAGCTCACACCTCTCACTTTGCTGTCTGTGGGTGCACAGTCAGTGGTAGCCCTACTATCAACATCAATGCAAAGGATGACCATCAATTAGGAAGCCCTGTGTGCCCTTGAAATGGGATAATGTAGAAAAACATGTATTTTTCAATGATATTTCAATATAAAACAAAACAATTAGTTTGGTTACCTATTCATGATCAGGTTTAAATGGAATCTCCCACTTATTTTTATATTTTTTCATTATTAAATGGCTATAAAAAAATGCACTACTTACTTTCCCCACCCTTTGTTACTTTCGCTCACTTGCTGCCCCATCCTGCACCACAGGTTTCTTCATAAGCATCATCCAACCCACTTTCTGTGAGCCCAGGCTGTCAGAGACACGCAGTCTGAATACAAGGGGTATCCAACGCTCCAGTTATAGTAACACAGCTTTAATGCTGTTGAAAATTCTATTTGATTAACATTTCATCTACTTTAAATTTGTTCAGAAATTTTGAAAAGGAAAAGTCCACATATTTTAGAATCTTTGGAAAACCTTGCAACTTCTTTTTCTCTTTCACCCAAACAAATATGCTGTAAAATGTTCAACAAAAGAGTTGATTTTCTTGTAGTCTTGTAGACAATAACTGAGAACTTTTGAAAATCTATGGGCCTGAGAATGGAATTGGGACAGAGGGTTGAGTGGGGGGGGGGGTGTTGGCAATCAGATGGTAAAAACGTATCACTTAGGGGTGTGAGCATTGTGTTAGAGCTACGTAAATATGCTTTTTATAATAACACTTAAAATGTATGTAAAGGCATTTTTTTTGTGTTTTTAATCTTGGCTAGCGTAGGAAAGGTTAAGCATTTTTTTTAGGTTTTTATTGCTGTCTGTGTTTGCACTGGTGAGATTCACCCCTCAATTTGACTACTGTCATTGACACAGAATGTGAAGGGAAATTCAAGGATTTTGAGTTGTCATCCAAAAAAAAAAAAAGAGAGGAGGGGAAATTCTCAGATGAGGATGCCTAATCCTGTGACAACTAAGATGGGAATTCTTTTCACTTTGGAGAGATTTCTTGTTATTTTCTATTGCCTATCCAGGATAGGAAGTAAAATCTCCCCAACAGGCCAATGAAGTCAAGATTTCACCTGATAGGGAGTTTATTGCTACTCTGCTGTATCTATCTATCTACGACCCCCCCCCCCCCCCATGCAAAAAAAAAAAATGTGCAAAAAAATGTAGCTTTTCTCAACCTTTTCAACACAAATGAACCCTTCAAATAAATTTCCAGTCTCAAGGAACCCCCCTGTAAAAATTACAATATCTACACCTCATGATACCTTAGTGTGATGGTCAATGGGAGGAATGCTCCTTACAGATAACTAAAAAAAATCAATAAATTGGTGATACTCTCACACTGTCAATTGAAACTAGATAAAATATGGAATGACTGAGCTGAACTACTACAAGCATCGTTTAGCTAATCCATGGCAGATATACAGTGTAATAATGGTGGTGCTGCGCTGTTGAATACCAGATAATGTGTAATAAGTGGAAAACTTCTTCCTAAAGTGCAAGTGCAAAAGGCATCAATATATGCAAGTGTATTGAATAATCCCACAAAAAGCGTGTGCAAACGCAATATAAGTAAGGTTCAAAGTAAATTGGTGACAAACATAATATACATGTGCAAAAAACAGCAGGTAGGTGAATAAATAAAGTGCCACTCAGACTGGCTGAGTGAATATCAATCATACAAAATATTCATGAATTAATCAACAGTTGATAGATAATTGATGAATCTCTTCACCATAAGCAGGGACGAGACGTGATGATACGCGTCAGGATTGAGCGATAGGCAAACTGGAAGTGATGTGGGAGTACGAGCTCGCCGGGTATTCGTTTGTTATCTATCTATTTATGTGCTGCGTCGCACTACAGAGTGGAATGTACCCTATTGAAGTATTTGTTTTTTTGTATATTTTCTTGCAAAATAAAGTATACATTTTCAATCAAAAAATTTGTTTGTTAACTCCATTTTTAAAGTGAGCGTACAAGCTGTGTTTACTTCAAACAAATATTTTAAAATGTTAATACACTATTCGGAACCTTTCTTACACTATTACCACCAACATTGAGGATATCATAGAGGAGGTACCATTTACCATAAGGAGCCACCAGACAGACCTACCAGAGAAGGACCCCCAGAGGACTTCCGGGGGCCTTGTTGAAGCACTTGGCAACGATTCTTTATGCTGTTAGCTTACAGCAGTAATGTCACATACCTGGTGGAGATCGAGCTATAGAGAGGCGCTTCTCTTGCACCTCCCGTCCAACGCCCCTGGTAGAGATGACAGGGAGTGAAGGACACAGAGTGGCACGAGGGCTGATGTAGCAGGTGGCACCGGCTGGGCCTTGGCAGGAACCCAATGGCTGCAGCTTACCGGATAGGCACTGAGAACAGGAACTCCGTGTTGCTGGATCAGCAGGTGTAAGCGTGGTCGGAACATAGGCCAGAAGGTCATCAACAGAAAAAAAGGGAGGGGAGGAAAACGAATTCTTCAACAAGGAACCAGCAAGATAGCAAAAGTATATAATTTATTATAGAAAGATAATTCCACATATACACCAAACAAAAATCAAAAAATATGACAATAAGTGAACCAAATACCAACACTAAGAATAAAATAGACAACGTTGTCTAAGGACAGAAACAAAACACAGATGGCCACCACATACAATTACATCCAACTGGCTAAGTAAACAAGGACCGTCTCATATATTGTGTCTATGAGGTAATGTTGGGGGCCAAGAGGTAAATGTATGCAGCCGTGGATAATGAGAGTCCGCTATGCACGCTGCCGGTAACAGACCTGGAGTATAACTAGAAATGTAAACCACGAGGATGGCTGATGATGGCACTAGCAGATGAGTACTCAGCCGTAGCTGGTAACATACATCAGCAGCTGTATGGAGACTATACGTGGGTACAGGAGGGAGTGTGTGCCTGTATGGGTGGTGATAAATAAACACAGCGTGTTTGCTGAATCATGAGTTGGATAGATACAGTCTCACCAGTCCATGGACATCAGTGTATGGCAGGCATGCAGAACACTCCGATCCTCGGATCTTCTCACATTGTGCAAAACAGCTGAATCCTCCTCTGGTCAAGTAAGGGTAGCTCGTGGGTCTGTATGGCCGAATGCCAGACAGGATAGTGGAGAATGGAGGGGTGTTTATGGCGTGCCGCCTGGATGCGGTGTAACTCCTCAAACACTTCCTGGTTCCGTGCGGCAAGGCTTCAGCGGCTCAGCAAACCAGCAACTCAGATACCCAGGGCTGATGGGTGGGACCGTGTGAGTGCTACGTTGGGCGTGATGGCGCCATGCGCCATCACGCCCAACGTAGCACTCACACGGTCCCACCCATCAGCCCTGGGTATCTGAGTCGCTGATTCGCTGAGCCGCTGAAGCCGCTGAAGCCTTGCCGCACGGAACCAGGAAGTGTTTGAGGAGTTACACCGCATCCAGGCGGCACGCCATAAACACCCCTCCATTCTCCACTATCCTGTCTGGCATTCGGCCATACAGACCCACGAGCTACCCTTACTTGACCAGAGGAGGATTCAGCTGTTTTGCACAACGTGAGAAGATCCGAGGATCGGAGTGTTCTGCATGCCTGCCATACACTGATGTCCATGGACTGGTGAGACTGTATCTATCCAACTCATGATTCAGCAAACACGCTGTGTTTATTTATCACCACCCATACAGGCACACACTCCCTCCTGTACCCACGTATAGTCTCCATACAACTGCTGATGTATGTTACCAGCTACGGCTGAGTACTCATCTGCTAGTGCCATCATCAGCCATCCTCGTGGTTTACATTTCTAGTTATACTCCAGGTCTGTTACCGGCAGCGTGCATAGCGGACTCTCATTATCCACGGCTGCATACATTTACCTCTTGGCCCCCAACATTACTTCATAGACACAATATATGAGACGGTCCTTGTTTACTTAGCCAGTTGGATGTAATTGTATGTGGTGGCCATCTGTGTGTTGTTTCTGTCCTTAGACAACGTTGTCTATTTTATTCTTAGTGTTGGTATTTGGTTCACTTATTGTCATATTTTTTGATTTTTGTTTGGTGTATATGTGGAATTATCTTTCTATAATAAATTATATACTTTTGCTATCTTGCTGGTTCCTTGTTGAAGAATTCATTTTCCTCCCCTCCCTTTTTTTCTGATATGCTTTCCAATTCAGAGGAACACACCCACCTGTGATCTTTTGAGCCCCTGGGTGTTTGCAAGTAGCTTTATTCATATGCAGATGCTGTTAGGGTATCATCCCCATCTGCTAACACCTACATTGAACTAAAGCAAAGTTTCTTGGTCCATAAGTTCCTTCTTTGTTTGTTGACAGAAGGTCATCAACAGCTGAGCAGAGCAGGTACCGGAACGTGAGGCAGAAGCTAATACAGGACACAGGCCGGGTTCGGTACACAGTCGGGCAGCAAGGTACAAAAGCATGAAGCAGGAGCAGGGGCGTAACTACCACCATAGCGACCCATGCGGGCGCTATGGGGCCCGCAGCCGAGTGGGGCCCAGTGAGGATAAGAGCACCGCTGGCACAGTCTCTCAGCCAGGGGAAGAGAGAGGAAAGGAAAAGGCGAGCTATCCGTATCAGCAGAGAGCTGAATTGCCCGATGTAAGAGCTTTCATTAGAACTTCCAATCCTGCTCTCTGTTGATCCGGGTGGCTTGCCTCTTCCTCTGCATAGGTGGGGCTGTATGGGGCACAGGTCACGCTGTATTGAGCACAGGTCACGCTGTATTGGGCACAGGTCACGCTGTATTGAGCACAGGTCACGCTGTATTGGGCACAGGTCACGCTGTATGTGGCACAGGTCACGCTGCATTGACACTAGGGCAGCTGAGGGGGGGGGCTGTTTGCAGGGGGGCCCCATACAACATTTTGCTATGGGGCACTGCTATTTCTAGTTACGCCCCTGAGCAGGAGCATTGTCAAACACAAGCCGAGATCACAGGAAGGCAGGCAGAAGTCCAAGGTAGAGTTCAGGTGAAGCCGGGTAAACACAGGGAAACTGGAACAGTTCAGAACACAGGTAAACAGGAACAAACTGAAAGACCACTCAGCAATGCGTGTGCCTGCTCGCATTTGTGCTTGCGCCAATACTTGATGTTCTTAGCGCACACACTGGTGTGTAAGGTGAGGGGCTAGTGCACACAGAGGTGTCATCAAATTGGATTAGCTAGGCATCAGCCATTTATTCACTGCTGATGGTGAAGGGATTCATAACTCATCTATCAACTGTTGATTGATTTATGAATCTTTTGTTTGATTGATATTCACTCAGCCAGTCTGTGTGGCACATGGGACATTCAATTTCATCGCACTTTATTTATTCACCTATCTGCTGTTTTTTGCACATGTATATTATGTTTGTCACCAATTTACTTTGAACCTTACTTATAATGCATTAGCACAAGCTTTTTGTGGGATTATTCAATACACTTGCATATATTGATGCCCTTTGCACTTGCACTTTAAGCAGAAGTTTTCCACTTATTACACATTATCTGGTATTCAACAGCGCAGCATCACCATTATTACACTAAAAAAATCAATGGTGTCAGTGGGAACTTATCTGAAATTGCTCATTACTCAAGGAACTCCTAGCAACCTTTGGAGGAACCCTGGTTAAGAAACCTTAGTATAACATAACAACTACCATGTACACTATACCTAATTTTAGAAGGCTGTTTATTTTTGCAGTTTACCTTTTGAAGTACAGTGAGGACACAGGAATTACTGTATTAAAAATAATAATAATAATAATGATAAAAATAATAAAAATTTACTACTCAGAGCCAACAATTCATTCTCTCCTCTGAAAAATAGTACAACCCAAAGGAATTAATTAGGATACAGGAATCAACATGCATGTATTGGAGGTAGCAGATTATTACAGCATATCAGATGATAGAGTCAGATGGTTGAAAATAAATGTAGTCTAACAATGATTACCAAATCTTATAAAAAAAACTTAGGGCAGGCTCTACCCATGTATATTATCTTATATTTAGACAGTTCCATAATCACTTGGTGAAATACATGTTGAGGAGTAGGACAGTCAATATTCTTGCAGTTAAGCAGCCTTCCAAAGCTTGAAACAAAATTCAGAAGAAAGTGGTACATGCACGGAGAAGAGGTATAAAGTCATTAACCTTCAAAGTCCACAGAGCCTGAAACTGCTCCAAAAAGAATCAATATGAGGCCAGGTCCAGAACATATTATAACCTTTAGGCTACTTTCACGCTGAGGCGCTTTACAGGTGCTATAGTGCTAAAAATAGTGCCTGTAAAGCGTCTCTCCTGTCACTCCAGTGTGAAAGCCCAAGGGCTTTTACACTGGAGCGGTGCGCTTGCGGGATGTTAAAAAAAATCCTGCGAGCAGCATCTTTGCAGCGCTTTAGGAGAGGTGTACAGAGCACTCCTAATGTGCCCCTGCCCATTGAAATCAATGGGCAGTGCCAAAGCGCTTTTAACCCTTTATTTGGCTGCTATAAGGGTTAAAAGCGCCCGCTAGCGGCTGAAAAGCACATCTATAACGATGGTATAGAGGCGTTATAGAGGCCCCCGCGCCTCAGTGTGAAAGTGCACCTTATAGCTTAGTTTTTAATGCATATTTATAAAGTCTTATCAGTTGCATATGATGAATCAATTTAAGATCCTAGGAACCCCAAATCATCACTGACTGTGGAAACTTCACACTAGATCTCATGCAACTTGGATTCTGTGCCTCTCCACTCTTCCTCCAGACTATGGGACCTTGATTTCCAAATGAAATGCAAAATTTTCCACAATCAGTGATGATTTGGGGAGCCATGTCATCTGCTGGTGTTGGTTTGCTGTGTTTTATCAAGTCCAAATTCAGCTCAGCCCTCTACTAGGAAATTATAGAGCAGTTCATGCTTCCCCCCTGCTGACCAGCTTTATGGAGATGCTGATTTAATTTTCCAGCAGGACTTGGCACATGCCCACACTGCCAAAAGTACCAATACCTGGTTTAATGATCATGGTATCAATGCACTTGATTGGCCAGCAAACTCGCCTGACCTTAACCCCATAGAGAATCTGTGGGGTATAATCAAGAGGAAGATGAGGAGACACCAGACCCAACAATGCAGATGAGCTGAAGGCCGATATGAAAGCAACCTGGGTTTCCAAAACACCTCACATTGATGCAGTAATTCATGCAAAAGGAGCCCCGACCAAGTATTGAGTGTATACTATACTGTACATGGACATACTTTTCAGTAAGCCATTATTTCTGTATTAAAAATCCTTTTTTTTTATTGGTCGTATGTAATATTCAAATTTTTCTGAGATACTGAATTCTGCGTTTTTACTAGCTGTACGCCATAATCATCATAATTAAAATAAAGAAATGCTTGAAATATATCACTCTGTGTGTAATGAATCTATATAATATAAAAGTTTCACTTTCTGAATTGAATTACTGAAATAAATGAACTTTTTGATATTCTAATTTTATAAGCTGCACCTGTATGTTGCACTAAGTTAAAGGATAAGAAGTTGAGGAAGACTATGGAAGATTGCAGGTATTTTTGACACTGAAAATTAATTTATAAGGAGGAAGATATTAGGACTATATGATGTTTGCTTGATTTTGCGCTACATCTGGGGATAGGCGCCAAAATAAATGGCTCCTGCACACAGTATGGGTGCCAGCAGCCACGTGAACGAGGCTTTATAGAAAATCAAAACAAAACCCTGGGGGAAAATATTGCACTGAATCTTTAGTTATTTCAGGATTTTCATGTATATCAATATGCCAATTATTTATTCAAGGTTATTTCCACCAAAGGGTTATTTCCACTGATGCATGAAGTCCAATCTTTCTTCAATCTGCCCACCTGCAGTGCTATGGAAGAATTAAACATACCAGATGGTATCATTTTCAGTTCAATTCAGGTGCTTCTTCTAAGCACTCATTCATACCTGAGTATTTGCCACACGCTTCCCGAAGTGCGACAATGTTTAAGATGAAGAATCCTGTTATTCTCAATGGGTCCATTTACACTGTGGTGCACTGTGTTGCCTGTCGTATAAAACTAAAAAAAGTACATATAATCTCAGGTTGTAATAATCAGGGAATAATGTATAAAATAATATATAGTGTAGATATAGAGATATATATATATCTATATACACTGTATATATAGATATATATATATAGTTATATATTTATATATATCTATATATAGATATATATTAATTAAGATACTAGATGTTGTAATAAATATCTTATCTGTCAAATATATCACTATATGTGATCTAACTTTATGTTAATTACTTCAGTAATGTATTGTAATAGCAAATCTTGTATATAATCATCAATCAGCCACAGGTATTAAAATTCGTCATATTGTAGAATATGTAAATATATGTTGAATATATATATTTATTGCTACTGCTCCCAGGAAGGGGGGTGGGGGAGGGTTGTCACGGAGGTTAGGTAATCTATTAGCCTTAAATCGTTTTCTTAGGCACATCTGGCCACTTCAGGAGGGATCATGTAGGGAAATGCTGATACTTTGATCCAGTGGATTATTACAACCTATTATTTGATTCCCACACTTGCCAGAAATGTAAAACCTTAATCAGTGTGGCGCTACTTATATACGTCAATTATATCATGCTGTGAACAAAATCCCCCACAAAAGCAAATGTCTCTTAACTACGCAAAAGCGATTCTCTCAATTAAACCACAATGTTCTATTCTAATGGTATATATATATATATATATATAGTCGGAGCCCTCCAACCGAGAAAGACTTGAAACCGCATAAAGATGCCACAAGATTCACAACATACAGTAACACAGACCTGAGGTGTGCCCTGGTCAGCTGGTCGGTATGCCAAAAAGGGGGCATACCCAAGATAAGTAATGGCTGATTGTAGAAGAGGAATGTGAAGGAAGTGTCCTGTAAAGAGGATGGGAGAGAGGGTATCATGCACTGGAACCGACAAGGAACACAGGTGAGGGAGCTGCCTAAATACCACCACTGGCTCCTCCCATAAATTCAGGCCACCATACTTGCCTTCTAATTCATGGTCGGAGCCCTCCAACCAAGATAGACATGAAAACACATAAAGACGTCACAAGACTCACAATATAACATGAGACCTGAGGCGTGCCCTGGTCAGCTGGTCGGTACGCCAAAAAGGGGGCAAAAATACCAGGATAGGGAAAGCTGTTTAATTGGTATACATGACATTTATTGGGCAAGCTTAGTGAAGGTTTGCAACATCTCAACCTGGGAATTCGGAATGTACCATGCAGCTTTACTGCGCCCATCCATGCAGCCTCACTGTGCCCGTCCATGCATCCTCACTGTGCCCATCCATGCAGTCTTACTGTGCCTGTCTAAGCAGCTCTACTGTGCCCATCCTTGCAGCCTCACTGTGCCCATTCATGCAGCCTTACTATGCCTGTCCTTGCAGCTTTACTGTGCCTGTTCATACAGCTTTACTGTGCCGATCCATGCAGCTTCACTGTGCCCATCCATGCAGCCTCACTGTGCCCATTCATGCAGTTTTACTGTGCTGGTCCATGCAGCCTCACTGTGCCCATCAATAAGCCTCACTGTGCCTGTCCATGCAACCTCACTATGCCCATCAATGCAGCTTTACTGTGCCCGTCCATGCAGCCTCACTGTGCCCATCCATGTAGCTTTACTGTGCCCATCCGTGCAGCCTCACTGTACCCATGTCCATGCAGCCTCACTGTGCCCATCCATGCAGCCTCACTGCCCATAAATGCAGCCTCACTGTGCTCATCAATGCAGCGTCACTGTGCCTGTTCATGCAGCATCACTGTGCCCATCCATGCAGCCTCATTGTGTCCATCAATAAGCCTCACTGTGCCCATCCATGCAGCTTTACTGTGCCTGTCCAGGCAGCCTCACTGTGCCCGTTCTTGCAACCTCACTGTGCCCATCAATGCAGCATCACTGTGCCCATCCATGCAGCCTCACTGTGCCCATCCATGCAGCCTCACAGTGTCCATCAATAAGCCTCACTGTGCCCATCAATGCAGCCTCACTGCCCATCAATGCAGCCTCACTGTGCCCATCAATACAGCATCACTGTGCCCGTCCATGCAGCCTCACTGTGCCCGTCCATGCAGCCTCACAGTGCTAATCAAAAAGCCTCACTGTGCCTGTCCATGCAGCCTCACTGTGCCCATCAATAAACCTCACTGTGCCCGTCCATGCAGCCCCACTGTGCCCATCAATAAGCCTCACTGTGCCCATCCATGCATCTTTACTGTGCCTGTCCATGCAGCCTCACTGTGCCCATTCATGCAACCTCACTGTGCCCATCAATGCAGCATCACTGTGCCCGTCCATGCAGCCTTACTGTGCCCATCAATGCAGCATCACTGTGCCCGTCCATGCAGCCTCACTGTGCCTGTCCATGCAGCCTCACTGTGCCCATCAATAAGCCTCACTGTGCCCATCAATGCAGCTTCACTGCCCACCAATACAGCCTCACTGTGCCCATCAATACAGCATCACTGTGCCCGTCCATACAGCCTCACTGTGCCTGTCCATGCAGCCTCACTGTGCCAATCAAAAAGCCTCACTGTGCCTGTCCATGCAGCCTCACTGTGCCTATCAATAAGCTTCACTGTGCCTGTCCATGCAGCCCCACTGTGCCCATCAATAAGTCTCACTGTGCCCGTCCATGCAGCCTCACTGTGCCCATCCATGCAGACTCACTGTGCCCATCCATAATGCCTCACCAGTCAGTGCCTGGATTACGCACAGCGGTCTCTCTGCTGTGTCACGGAGCTGAGTCTGAAATGTACTTTGGCAGCACTGTGGCAAAGGTCACGCCTCCTCCTAGACCACCTTGTGTGATAGACAGAACACTGATCTAATGGCAGGAAATAGACGTAGTGTTCTGTCTATCACATGAGCTAGTCTAGGAGGAGGGGGGACCTTTGTCACAGTGCAGCCGAAGCACATTTGCGTGCGTGAAATGTACACAAGAGGGGGAGGAGGGAGGGGAGAACTGCAGCCACAGCTCAAAGCGGCCCCAGGGTAGGCACCTACTGGGAAATGTCCCGGTATCCCGGTAGGCCAGTCCGGCCCTGATCTCAGCCGTGGCTATGTTGTAAGTGGAGAAGACCACGGTCTGCCCCACCCAGGTGTGTCACCAGACCTGAGCTGCCACGATAATAGAGTAAATCTCGAACAATGAGGACGTCTGGCTGAACCTGGGGACCAGGAGGATTTCCTGCGGCCATGGACCTACAAACCAATGGGTGCCAAAAATGGCAGCGAAGCCTGTGGAGGCTACTGCATCTGTTATTATATGAGGTGAGGAGGCTGAAGCTGCTGGGATGAACATGGATACTCTGTTCCAGTTCTCAAGGAAGTTGTCCCACATTGCTAGATCTGCAGCAGTTGTCTGGTCTAACCTGATGGTTTGATCGGGGTCCTGTGCGTGGGAAAGGAAGACCAGGAGGCTAGAAATGAAGGAACGTCCCTGAGGGATAATCCTCATTGCAAAGTTCAGCATGCCTAACAGGGACTGCAGCTGTCTCTTGGTGCAACTTCGTGAGATGATGAAGGCGTGAATGACCGCCCTAATTCGGGACAGCTTGTCAGGGGGTAGACTGGCCTGCATAGAGCAGGTGTCAAGAGTGATTCCTAGGAAGGTGATGGACTGCGCGGGGCCTTCCACTTTATGCACCACTATCGGCACGTTGAGGTTGCTGAACACTACCCTTAATTTGTCTAAATCTGAGGGGGGCTCGTTCGGCCGTTCGATCAACAGGAAGTCGTCCAGGTAATGGATGACTTTCTGGCACTGCGCCTGGTGAAGAAGCACTGACGTCAGTGTGAAATGCACGTGTCACCTCCTGGGTTCGGACACTCTGTCTTTGTTGGCTGTTATTTGCTATTTTTGGAATAAAATCGTTGTAACGTTCCTGTGGTGTGCAGCTGTTATTTTCTGCACCTGGTGAGTTAGGATCCAGGTGAGGGACTGAGCGAACGTTTCGAAGAGCCATGGACTGCTCTTTGAGCCGAAGGTCAGTTTGGTAGCAAAGTAGTATGAATCTCTCCATATGATGCCATGCCACTGCCACAAGGAAGGTTCAATGGGTAAGAGCTTAAAAGCATCTGAAATGTCCGCCTTGGACAGCCATGCGCCCGTGCTTACAATAGTGATGGACTGTATAGCTAAGTCAACGGACACATATTCGAGAGAAAACTCTTCAGAAGGAATCAGTGACTTAAGACTAGGGATGTGGGAGGAATGAGGTGTGGACAAGTCGTACACCAAACGTAATTTATTTAAGAATTTGGCCTTGACAAGCCCAATAGGGCTAACTCTCCATGTTTCAAATGGCGACTCAGCGAAAGGGCGATAATGAACCCCCGGACCAGCTCTGTCTGCAACAGATTGTCAATAACCTGCTCATCAGTGGAGTGGAGGTCCCTGCACTCATGGGTGGTGTGGGGTAGGGCGATGAGCCCCGTGTGGGATCCGGAGATAAACCTACGCACCAAGAATAGTGCATCTGTGGATAACGGGTGAGAGGAAAGGTAGAACTCCAGCCATTTTACGTTCACCCGGCTCAGTCAGGATGAGTTGGGACGCTTGAGGGTACATGTGCTCTTGGGATGAGCTCTATGACAGTTGACACAAATGTGGAGCAGTGGGCATTGGTTGAAGCTGCAGGTGCCATAGTTGAAGTTGTTGCAGATAGACGTTTTTGCCTAGTAACTGGACAGACCGTTCCAACTTGTCCATCTGAGGATGTTGCATAGGGGCAGGCATGCCTTGAGCGGCACTAGAGGTAGAGGGGAAGGTCAAGGAATGTCTGGCGTCCTTGTTAGAGCACCAGTTTGCCATGTGCGTGGACTGGCAAATGGCTCAAATCGGGGAACGCAGACCTGCAAAGCGGCTGCAGAACAACTTGGTGTCCACGATGCTCCTATTCATGCTGGTTTGGAACTGGGCGAGTTTGGCTGCAGCTCTGGCTGCGAACGAGTGGTGGTAATCGTAAACCGCAGAGCCTCCATATATGTACCCTAAGTCGATCACAGCATGGGAGATACAAATCCATCTCTTCCCTCCTGCCATGGTTGGCCGAGCACAACACGTCCCTAAACATGCCGAAGGCCAGCACAAACTCGGTGATCGACACAGTTTGTAATTGTGCCTGGGGTCTTTGGCCTTCAGAACCACATGACAGATGGGTGGAGGCAGGGTCCTCACTGCCGGACCATGACATGACTCCAGCTATAATGAAAAAAGAGGTGTGGGGGGAGGGTGTATGTTTGAGAAGAGTTTGTAGAAAATGAGAACAGCGGAGGAGAGATGGAGTACGTAAGAATAAGTAAGAAGCAAGGGGGAGGAAGAACAGAAAAAGGAACAACAGGCGTAATGAAGAACACGATGCGTTCCGCCAAACGCTGAAGAGTGGAAATTTCGAAAACTCAAAGAGGGCGGGGCAACCGAGGTTAGTCAGAAGGCGACTAGCCAAATAACCGATAGCTCGGGTGCCTGGTCAGTGTAATGCACAGACCTGTGAACCAGAGCCTCAGGACATACTGCGGTAGGAAGCTGCAGTCTGGTTGTGGCCCAAGTAGAAATGCGTTATAGTTGCGTTCTGTAATAGGTGTTGTATGGTTGGCCTGCTAACGCCTGCACTGTCAGCAAGCAGCTGTTTAGCAACCATGTCTGCGTAGTTTGAAGGTGATGTCCTTCAGAAAATAGGCAAGAAAAAAAATGTGACATTAGGCTAAGCGCCAGACCGACAGCCCAATTCATGTATGTGAGGTATTGAGATGAATAAAGAGTGCTGCAAGTTGATGTGGGAGAGTGTCCCATGTACTACCCACCTGACTCGTGCCCTGATAGAATAGAGGCAGAGACTAATCTGGTGACCGGGAACCTGAAAAAGGTAACATGGTGGTCCAGATTTAAGCTGGCGTGAAGGAGAGCCCTAAGCCTGCTCTCTCCCTAAAAACGTGACAAACCCCCCCCCCCCCCCGGGTAAAAGCATGTGAAGCGCTGTATGTGTGTATGTATATCATGTTACCTGTGAGAAAAACATCCAACCTTGTGCAGGATGGAACAACCTGACCTCACTGACTTATGGAAAAAGACAGACAAGAAAATGTGAGTGGCCAGGTTGAGTGCCACCGGAGACGAGCTTGCAACGTGTGTTGCAAGAGAGTAGCCTCAAAGGGAGGCGAAAACAAGCAGCAGAGAAAAGTGGAAAATGTATGGGGATAACCAAGGCCGTGCTGACCGAGTGACGTAAATAAATGAGCTGCCACTGAAAAGAGGCATGCTGAAGCATGTCGGCGTTTACGACCTAAGAAGTCACATGAGTTGTAAGTGTGAACGGGCAAATGAGTGGTATAAGTGGCAACTGAGAGCTTGTGGTAGGAACCGCAAGGGGGAGGCCATGCTGCAGAAGCTCGTGGTGCCTGAAAATGGGTAATGAGTGGTATGAGCAGCAACTGAAAGCTTGTGGCCAGGGCTGGTGCAAGGATTTTTGACACCCTAGGCGAAACCTAATTTTTCCAACCCCCTTGGCACCACCCCTGACTCCCCCCCCTTTGCCATGCCCATGTATACCCCACCTTTTTAATGAAGTGCCTATCAAATGCAGCCTCACCAGCGCCCATCAAATGCAGCCTACCAGCGCCCATCAATGCAGCCTACCAGTGCCCATCAATGAATGTTTGCTTGCTTCCATTCATTCGGGAGTCGGGACACAGACACAGTCCTCCGCCACCGCTGTGCCTCTGACACTATGTGCGAATGGAGTGGCGGCTAGCTGCTGATGCTGAGACTTAGTTGCTTGCTGCAGAGAGAAGAGAGTAGGAACACCAGAGGCTGGGCGCCCTAGGCAGCAGTGAGCTCTAGGCAGCTGCCTAGTTTGCCTAGTGGTAGCACCGGCCCTGCTTGTATCAGGAACCTCATTGGGGAGGCCATGTTACAGAAGCACGGTGCCTGTGGGAAGAAAGTATTGTATATATATATATATATATATATATATATATATATATATATATATGTATATATATATATATATATATATATATATATATATATGTATATATATATATATATATATATATATATATATATATATATATATGTATATATATATATATATATATATATATATATATATATGTATATGTTATTCAAAACCATCAAGCAAATAAAATTAGCTCATCCGGCGCTTATGGAAAAAAATCTGTAGTTGAATTTAGATGCTGCTATAATAATATAGCTCTAGAAGTTCATAAATGTAATACATAAACTATAGCAGCGCTTAAGATGAAAACATCAGCATCCAATAGTGATGTTATGCCCTCTGAAAAGCGAGTCCAAAGCCCTTAAGGTGTTCCTAAGAGGCATTCATATAGTGTCTTGTCAGATAGATGATAACCTTCACCGCATCATGTGAGACCGCCCCCCTCAAAAAACACACTCACCGAAACGGAATAATAAAAACGCTCACTGTCCGAAGGAGTGCTCGTCCACGGTGATAATTAGGTGGAGATCGTCAGAAGCTGACAGTTTCAATCAAGCCCTCTGGTCACGCCTAGACGCGTTTCGTCATTACGTCTTTCTCAATAGGCGTGACTAGACGGAACGGCTGTATGACTATATACTCAGGGAAATGAACCCTTTGTACTTCTCAAAAGCAGAAGTTGAAAAGCTCCACATCAGTTCTCACCACGGGACGCTAACTTCTACACATATTCAATGTCATAACATTTCATACATGAACATAATAAATCCTAAATATAGAAATAAAACCACATAACTCTAAAACGATAGTTGGTTACCATAATTATACTGAATTGTAGAACAGATAATTATAAAGAATGTAATTATAAAAACTATTTAAAAGGAAATGTTTTTTTAATACACCCATTCCACCTAAAAACAATTGGATTAATTAATAAATAAAATATTTCAACAAGTGATCATAACAGAAGAAGAGAATTATATAATAGATATGCACATCCCTACTTGCTTGTCATCTGCAATGACATAGCATCCAGATAAGCAAAAAAAGAAAGTGCAATTAGTTCATAGTTTAAAGGGTCAGCACCTCATATTTACTTCAAATAATAATAATTTAAAGCAAAAATAAACAAATAAAATACTGTGAGGTCAAGGAGCCTACCAAGAAAAAATCTATATCAGGCCAAAGGATATAGAATGGATCAGAACTGTCCCGTCAGTGATCACTGATGAAGCAGTTCAGATCCAATTCAACATTTAACCCCTTGGGTCGGAGAGTATCAGCGAGATAAATCCATCTCGTTTCAGTTTTTGATATTTCTCTCACCATGTTAGAACCCCTCCAAGATGGGTTCAGTTTATCTATACCCCAGAATAAAAGCCCCAAAGGGCCTCTGTTATGTTTGTGTCTAAAATGGAGAGACACACTATGATCTTTAAAACCGATCGTAATATTGTAAATATGTTCTGATATACCTACTGTCAGGTCTTTCACTTACCAGACCGGTGAGTCCGCTTGGGCAGAGGGTAGGCTCCCTTACGTATCCGACTCGCGGCCCCTGATAAAGCAGACAGGGAACCCACGAGTGCGGAGTGGTATGAGAGCCTGGTTCAGGAGTCCGGATGCCAGAAGGGAGGTGGTCATCCAACAGCAGGTAGTAATCAGGAGCACAGGCAACAGATGCTGAGCAGGAGTCACACACAGGCAGAGTTCGGCAACAGGCGGGCAGTAGAATTACAAGAGGAGCAGGCAGGAGCGAGGTCAAACAAGCCGGGGTCAGGTGCAGGCAGAAGTCAGGAAAGTCCAGTAAGCAAGCCGGGTCATCAACAGATCAGAACTCAGGAACACAGGAACAAGGAGGAGGTAATGGGAACTAGGTACAGGAGCTGTTGATTAGGCAGCACCGAGCAGAGGTGCAGCAAGCCTAAATAGGCTGATTGGCGCCAAACGCTGTGCACGTGCGTGCACCGGTACGCACAGGCGCCCGCGCCCCCGGACACCGGCACGCACACCAGCACCACCAGGCACACACCTACCAGCGCCCATAGGCGAACGCGCGCGCCTGAGCGCCACCGCGCACACCATGGCCAGCCGGATCATTCACACCAGTGCCCACAGAAGCACGCTCCCCAGCACACACAGGAATGCGTGCACCAACGCGCACCGGTGCGCACCGACGCCCAACCAGGTGACCTCTCTGACACCTACAGATAAGTAACTTTTAGTTCTTCCAATGTACATGAACCCACAGGGACACTCCAAGGTGTACACCACATGGGTTGAACAACAAGTTATAAAATCCCTGATGTCAAACTCCCGCCCATTAGCAGTGTATCTAAAGGTTGTAAGTTCTCTCGTCTGTGTGTTCACCTGCTTACACGCTTTGCATCTACGACAGGCATAAAAACCTTTTTTGTCCCAAAACATACATTTTTTTGGGGGGGGGTCTAACACCTTATTTATTATACTATCACCGAAAGATGGCGATTTTCGGTAAAAAGAACATGGGTTCTTTTGGTAATGATTTCGGTAATGATTTGGCAAGTACTTTATCCATACCTAGAATACCCCAATGTTTCCAAAATATCCCCCCCACTTCTCTAAATTGTGAATGGAAGTTGCTGATGAAGCCCCACTCATGTTTTTGATCCTTAATTTTTTCTTTATCCTCCAAACATAAAGCTTGAGAGCATTGGTCCACCTGTTGGACACTTGCTTCTAGATATTTTAGTTTATAACCTTTTTCCACAAACCTTTTGTGTATAGACAGATAACTATTTTTGTCTGAGGATTTAAATTATACCTTATTGACCAACCTATTCTCCCATCTGAAGACAGTCACATCAAGGTAATTAATCTGTTCATAACTATACTGATAATCTAATTTAATAATATTTATATTGGTATTAAGATCATTCATATACTTGATTAATGACTGTTCTGGACCTGCCCAGACCTGAAACAGGTCATCAATATACCTTTTATAAAATAATAATTCAGTTTGTCTCTGAGCATGAATGAATTTGTCCTCCCATTCACTCATAAAGATATTAGCAAGGCTGGGCGCGAATTTAGCGCCCATCGCAACCCCCCTCCACTGAGTATAGAAATTTCCTCCATACTAGAAATAGTTGTGAGATAAGCAGTACTCTAGAACCATCTTTAAAAATATTTTCTCTGTAAAAGGGATATCATCCCTCATACTAAAAGCCCAATTGAGGGCAAGAAGGGCGTCTTCGTGTTGGATAATAGTATAAAGCGATGAGATGTCTGCAGTTACTAGAAGGACTTCTTCATCTGAAGGTAATGTGACTTTTGTTAAGAGCCTAAAGAAGTCTTTAGTGTCTTTCTGTAAGAGCGACAAGGATGTGGAATTCCCTTCCACAGGCGGTGGTCTCAGTGGGGAACATTGATAGTTTCAAAAAACTTTTAGATAAGCACCTGAACGACCGCAACATACAGGGATATACAATATAATACTGACATATAATCACACACATAGGTTGGACTTGATCGACTTGTGTCTTTTTTCAACCTCACCTACTATGTAACTATTTCTTTAAGATACGATTTAGTGGTATTGACACTCGACTGGAAAAAGTGATCTAAATATTGCCCCAGCCTAGCCCTCACCGATCCTATGCAGTTTACTATTGGTCTAGCAGGAGGGTTCACTGCATCGCATCCTTATGCACTTTGGGTAGAGTATAAATGGTCGGTATTCGGCTAAAGCTGACAAATGGTATCACTTTTCCTTTTTAGAGATGATCCTTTTATAATACCCATACTCAACCAAATTGGACAAATCACGTCTATAGGATTCAGTAGGGTCCCTATCCAATTTGGTATATGTTTCTCTATCAGCTAGCATTTCTGCTAGTTGTGAATGATAAAACTCTTTATTTCAAATGACCACTCCTCCTCCTTTGTCTGCCGGACGTATTATAATATCTTTCCTTTCCTCTAAAGAAGCGATCCCATCTAATATATATCTCGGAGTGCTGTTTTTTTAGGGGTCATTTTTTCTAAATCTCTTAAAACAAATTGTTTAAACGCATCTATGTGTTGATTCGTTGTAGACGGAGGGTTACATAAAGATCTATTTTTAAGGCCACTATCTAAACCCACAGTGTCAACTCTTTTGACTGGATTAGCCTTAACACCCAAATAGTACTTTTTCATATTAATTTTCCGTACATATCTGTGTAGGTCTATGTAAACAATAAATTTATTATTAGGTCTTTTAGTTGCACACTTTAAACCGATATTTAAAATATTAATTTCTTTATCAGTGAGTTAAAAATTTCCAGTTATTCAGTTTCTTTCCTCCTTTTTCTCTTGGAGTCTGCGTCCTGCCCTACATCCTCTAAGTGGATGTAGGGCAGGACGCAGACTCCAAGAGAGGGGAAGCAGGATTGAGGTTTCTCCCCTGCTTCCCCTATTATGGTTACTAGAAGCATGTTGTACCTTTTCTCTTATTTTGAGTGGTCATATTACCCTTCCATGGTGTCCTTTTGGGTTTATTTACAGTTATTGGTAGAGTATTCCCTGCAGAGAAACCCTCTGTTGGTGGTCCCTGTGTACCAATACACTCCACATTCGGACTTATATTCTGCCATGCATAAATTAGATTATTATAAGTTGCCCGTATCACGGTGAACTTCTTCAGTTTCTTTTTTTGTGTGTCATAGTCGACTTTTTCTAACTTCTTCTTAATTTCCTTATTAAATTTTATTAATCGCGGTGCGGTCTTTAAAGGATCCAATTTAATTTGTAGTTCATTTATTTTTTGTTTCAATATATCCATTTTTTGTTTTTCCTTTTAAGTACTAATTCTTGCAATCTAATCCCTACTCCGTTGACTCCGCTGGCCATACACTATACGAAAAATTGGCCGAACCCATTTTCGAAAAACGAACATTCGGCCGTGAGCGCAAACGATAGTGCCATCATGTAATGACAGATAAATCGTTCAGTGGACTTATAAATTAATGCATTTTTTGTTTGTTTTTTTACATATACCTAGTGCAGACAGTTCGGACAGGAAACACATTAACCTTTCAATTTATAGTTCATTCGGCAGAAAATTCTAAAACTTGTCCTTCGTTTTTTCAGCTCAAAAACGTCCCAATGATTATCGATTTTGTGCCCATTAACTGGCTTAAAAACGAACAAACTGTCTAAATGACCGAATTTCGGCTGATTTTTCGTATAGTGTATGGCCAGCATTACTCTTCCCCATTGTATACACAAAAAATATTCTTCTTTAATTTATCACCTCTAATAATAATATACAACAGGCTCAATTCCCAAAGCTTTAGCATAAGTACCTTTATTTTAGCCGTGTTATTGTAACTTAAAATCACTGTTACATCTTTAAAAAATAAGGATCTTCATTCTGGTCAGTTAGCTTTGTGAAGTGAGCCGAATGACTTCTGTTTTGCTGTGTTGCCCCACATTTCTAAATAAGCGCATAATGAAGTCACTGGCATAGTGGACCACTCCTCCAGATGAATATTCACTTCACCTTATAGCAGTGTGAAGCTGTAATAAGTATTCCAGAGGACCACATAACAGTTTACTATAGGGTAGTGGCGGCCCATCCCTAATCTACATGCGAGGCGACAGACAGATGGATTCCAATGGGAGTTTTTCTTCTAATAGGTTTCAAAAAAGGGTGGGCTCAGGGCGCAGTGCCTACCCAGTTGTGTGACAATAGCGAGTGAATATTCACTATTGTCACACTGATTCTCCTCCCGGCCAATCAGGAATCCTTGACATGAAGATGCTCTCTTCCCTGTGTCTGACCTATGTCTAACATTCCTAAGGCTTCATGTACACACAGCCTAGTTTAACAGCCGGCCACGGGAAAACGCAAAACACATAAAAATGTTGCCGCAGTTTGCCTTTTCCAGTAGCCAGCGGTCAAAACGCCCCTATCCTAAACATGATTCTTCTGCGTTCGGGAGAGGGAGGTTGAAGCTCCCCTAACCGCAGCAGCTCCTAAACTCTGGTAAAAGCCTATGTGTACATTGACACACAGGCTTTTATGGAGTTGGTTTTAGGAGCTTTGGCAAGAAAATGCCAAAAGCTCTGACCTAAACTCAAGTTTAGGAGCTTTAATGTACATAAAGCCTAATGGGTATCCTGCTTTTAAGGTTGTTGTTGCTCACAGGGCAAGGTTCCCTGCCCTCCATGATATTCATGACCTAGAACCACAATTGTATACTTTCCTTTTAGGTGCTTTCCCAATACAAAAGTAGAGGATAGTGATGCCCCACAGAGTTGTAACCCTTTTTGGGGGGTTGCCTTGTCATACTGCAGCCAGGAATTTAATGGTAGGGTAGGTGGGCTTTTACTGGTTCATGTGAGGAAATCTCTGGCCAATCTTTGGCCAAAAGAGAATTGCTGCTTTTTTTCCAACCCCGCTTGAAGCAAACCAACCATATCCTCTGCAACCTCTGGCTCATTCAAATCAATCTACCCATTTATACCCATATTTATGACTTCATATGCTTGACGTGCATACATTTGAATTAACAGTAAAAACATGACTGTGTCCAAGATATGAGTGCAAAAATTGCATCACCATTGATAAATGTGCTTTTTTTGTGTTTAGAACAGGCTATCTCTACTTGCTTCCTGTTCTTGGGGTTGAAGATAAATCATATATGTTTAACATCTAAACGGATACAGTTCACCATTTCCTTTTGCAAGCCCCTTCCAATCTTAGTTTCAGTGATTAACTTGCTTCCTCATTTTTACAGTGTTCTTTACTTAATGCGAAGACAGTGTATTGTATAAAGTAAACTTGTTGTGTTTAAAACTCTAATAAGTTCCTCTCATGGTTACTAGTGCTAGATTAGCTAGCAATTCATATCCAGTCAAGATTTGCAGACCATAGGACTCTCTGCATAGTGAGAATGGGGAGAATACAGGAAAATGAATCTCATTACGGGAGATCTTCTGGACATTCTGCATTGGGGATGCCAGGAAAAGGCTCTAGGGTGGACATCAAGGCCAATGCTATGAGCAAAGTCCAGAACTGTTTAAGGACACAGAAATGTCAGGTCCTTTCTAGGAAAGTGAGTTGTATGGACTGATCCCTGTCGACCCTGTAGAGCAAAAGACCTCTCAGGAGTGGGATAGGACTGCAGAAATGCAAAGCATCACCAGGGGTGCAACCACCTGTGAGAGAAAGGGACACCCCTGTGGGGAGAAGTGCAAGTGGAATAAAATTCCTAAAAATAGGCTCCCAGTGGAGTTAGAATCAGAGGTGCCAGGGTATGAAGAGCACAAATAAACTTAGGAAGGTGCACAATGGACTGTAGTAATACTAAAAGGGTGAAGAGGGACAGCTGAAAGAGAAGCTTGACTCAAAGGTCTATAATAGAGATTACAGGGGGAGACCTGAGCAGCTAAATACTTGGAAACCAAACTGCTATAAGGTCCAACAGGATGAACAAACAGCCCCCAGCATCCAGAGGAGGTGCATCTGCATGCAGAAGGCTGAGCAAAAAGGACAGAGAACTTTTAGCTTTAAAAGAGAAGTATGGGTTTTAAAGCAATAAACATTTATATTCACCTAAGTGAATGCAGCATTGATCTGATGCTGCATCTGTCTCCGGCTGCTTCTAAGACTGATAACTGAGTGATCAAAGACTACTGATCACTGAGTTCTCAGTCTTCACTGAGCAGAGAGCTGGTGACTGTCATCACCGGCTCTCTGCTCTGCCCCTCCAGAGCTCCCTGGAGTGTTGAGCTGTAAACAGGGCATAAGCAGCTGGCTTTGTCTTCCAGTGGCTTGCTGAGAGGCTGTGCCATCAGCTGGTCCAGGCATCTGGGTGGATCTTTCCTGAACCTGGCCTGGCTGAGTGATGTCAGCTGGAAGTAGGCTTTAGCCCGCAGTTGGCTGAAAATGGATCACAGGACTGCAGAACAAACTGCATTCCTGTGATCCCCAGAAGTTTAGCCAAAAAAGCTTTGGCTATACTTCTCCTATAAGACCTACGACTTAAACAGTACAATGTTGTAAGTAGGCTCTGACTGCCCACAAGGCACTGCTGAAGTAGTAGAAGAAGAAGGGTAGGGTTCCAGGAGACCTTCTGTGTTGAGGGAGGAGCTCACTCTGTCCACCAGTGGCACTGCTAATAACAGTGTGAAGAGCAGGTCTGAAGAGATGACTTCCCTTGAAGAGCAACTGAACCAGATGTTCTTTAGAAGTATCATTGGTGTCCCAGGCACACTGCCAAAGTGCGTAATTCTAATTCATAGACATCATCCTTATACAAGACACAAGCTTAAATGCTTGTAAATGACTATTACAGCTAAAAAGCAGGTCTCCAGACATATACTACAAATGATCCATATCACAAGGGCCTTGCCCAATGCTCGTTAAGGTGGATCACTAGAGCATCTACTGCAAACAGAGACAACTTAGCAGAAAGTTCCCTTTTAAAAGGAAAAAGCTACACAGGAGAGGCCCAGAATCCTGCAGGTTGATTCCAGTTCTTATAGAGGAACGGATTAAATACTGGATGTAGGCAGAAGACTTTTGCAGCTGTAGGAGATCTAAAGGTCCTAGCCCTTGAAAGGCAGGATGATGTTCTAAATGCAAGATAACATGTATTACATCAATCAGGTTAGAAACAACCCATTGCAAGTCTGGTGGGAAGGGTGTGGCATGAACAGACATGCTAACTGAGCATTTTGCTTAGTGATCCCTGGCCTCCAGGAAGATAGGCTGTGGTGTTCAGCAGGCTGCAGACCGGCTAAAGCATGTCCACACATCGCCATACAGCTGCACTCACGCCCGGTGGTGGTGAAAAGAGCCAGGCTAACGGGCTTAGAGCATACCTCTTGGCGCAGAGTGCGGATCCTGGGAGTGCAATTAAAAGAACCCTGGCCCAGGAGGGAAGGAAGTTCGGCTCCCCTGATATGAGGGATCTCCCAGGAGAAGGAAGAGACACCGCGGTTTATGTCAGTGGAATGGGGGGTCCGGAGGGGGAGTGTACTGGAAGGGACCCGAGTCTTCAGAAGGAGAAAAGGAATCCCAGGAGGGACGGTTGAATCCCTGGAAGTTGAAAGTCGTGGTACTACAAAACCCAGCAGTGAATCAGCAAAAATCAGCAAAGGACTTGTGATGAATCCAGAGACAGCTCCTACAGGGCAGGTGCAGTATGTTAACTCTTTGTATGGTGATCCTAATAATGAACTAAGTGCATCTCAATCAGAGTTAATAGTGGATCTGGACTTAAGAGAACATTTGAGAGCACTTCCTACAAAGAAAGCCATTCAATTACTTATAACCGCTGTTGAGAGGTTAAGGGAGGAAATAGGGGCACTGGGACACAGAGTAGAGGAAATGGAGATGGGCCAGGGTGATATTAGACAAGGAGTGGCTGATATCCAAGATATGACAAAACATAATGAGGAAGTGTTGAATTCTCTGTTAGATCAAATGGATAATCAAGAAAATAGAGATCGTAGGCAAAATATACGTATAAGAGGCCTGCCTGGAATAAAATAACATTTTGAATTTCTTCCAAAGGTGATCAGTCTTTTCCAGTTAATTCTGGGGCCATCTGCACCGGATAAGATTGAAATAGACAGAGTCCATCGTGCCCTTGGCCCTACCCCTCCAAATGCAGAAAAACCAAGAGATGTAATTTGTAAACTACATAGATACCCAGTGAAAGAATCCATCATGAAAGCAGCCCGCAATAAATCCACGGTTGATTTTGCAGGTGCACAAATAGCTTTATTTCCAGATTTATCATACAGAACTCTTATGCCACGCAGAATGATTAAACCCTTGCTGGAAGTTCTACAAGCAGCTGATGTAAAATATCGCTGGCGATATCCCTTTAAGGTTGTAGCAACCCGGAATGGGAAAACAGTAACACTTAAAATGGATTAGAGATTGAATAACTACAAACCATCACTACAACGACCAGAACCATGGCAACAAGTGCCAGTTAAAGGTCGACGGACAATTGATGAGGATGTGGATAAGACAGGACTATAATCCGGTCAAAGAAATATATGCCCGAGTAGTGGTGTAAAGTGAAAAAGGCTAGGGAGATGTTGTTTTTTCCCTCTGTCCTCTTTTCGTCCCCCGTCACCCCCCCCCTTTTTTCCCCTTTTATTAACCCCCCTTTTTTTAGGGGGGAAGATGGGGGAGATGTGAAAGGGTGTGCCACCGGTGCACTTAGAATAAGTTTAGATGTGAAATACTGGGGTTATTGAATAAATTTAAATAAAAATTAAAAATGTAAAATTCAAACCCTTGGTTGCTGAAGTCAAAACAAACTATTCCTCCAACTGTGAAAGAATCGTGCACATATAAGATGGGGGAGATGTTGTTTTTTCCATCTGTCCTCTTTTAGTCCCCCGTCACCCTACCTTTTTTTTTTTTTACCCCCCCCTTTTTTTCTACCCCCCCTAAATACTTTTTTGTTTTCTCCCCTTTGGTGGGAATTTTTGAGGCAATACGCTGAAATACCACGAAGGAAAAAAGGGAAGAGGAAGAAAAAGAGAAAAGAAAAGAAAAAATGTTATAAAAATATAAACGGCAGCCCGTGGTTCACGAGGTACTCTGTTCATGTTTTTATTTATCTTTTCTCCAAAAGGTCGGTCCTGAGACAAGGGACTTTGTTTTCTGCCAAATGGCGGAAGGGGGGGGACTCCGGGCACAGGTGGTGCACCTCTGTCCGGATTCACCCTCCCCTTAGGGGGATGTGCCACAGACAGTGGCATAGTAGGTTACGGCTTTTACATGATCATGTGTATTTTCTTTTTGTTTTTCTTTTCTTCTCCTCCTCCCTCCTTCTTCTCATCAGATGCATCCAAGGCGAGAGAGCTCAGAAGGCTGGGCGCAGACACTGATCAGGCACAGCAGTACAATAAGAGACTCGTGGGAGTAATGAGAGAATGGCAGGTAGAATGAAGATTGTATCGTATAATGTGAGAGGGCTTTGTACGATTGGTAAAAGGGGCCACCTCTGGCATGAACTGCGTCACATGAAGGCAGACATAGTTTTTTTTTGCAAGAGATGCGCTTTGTGGCAGGGTCAACCCTTTGTATGTCTCTTTTTCCATATAATCAATGGTTTAATGCGCCTTCACCCATTCCTAGGGCTAGAGGAGGTACAATAGCTATACACAAACAATGTCCCTTAGTGCCCACAGAAATACGAGTAGATCCTAAGGGACGCTTTGTTTTTGTTAAAGGAAGGATCCAGGGCCAGTGTTATACCCTAACTATTATATATGCCCCCAATCTAAAACTTTGGATATCCTGGGGAAGTTTCGGGAAGGTCTATTGGTTATGGGAGGGGATTTTAACATTACCTTAGACCCTAGTCTAGACACCTCTTCCGGGAAAGCCTTTGTGTCTCATAAGGCATTAAGATATGTTAAACAGCACCTTCGCTCTCTGCTTTGTTGGACAGTTGGAGGGTGCTGCATGAGCGGGACAAGGATTTCAGTTATTACTCCAAAATACACAATGTATATTCACGGATTGATATGTTGTTGATCGATCAATATTATCTGAATTATGTAAATTCATCAACTATTGAGTTAATTACCATGTCAGACCATGCTCCAATAAGTTTAACGATATGTCGGCATTGATTAGGAGCCTGGAAAGAACATGGCTTTTGAATGAATCTATTTTGAGTGATAAACAGATTGTGGAATCCTTGTCCCACACACTAGCACTGTACTTTGAGACCAATATATCAGAGGAGGTGTCTGACCATGTGGTATGGGAAGCCCACAAGGTGGTCATCAGAGGGGAGTTAATTTAAATAGGTTTGCATATTAAAAAAGAGAGACAGAAGGAAATGGTTGTGCTCTTAGAGGAAATACATAAACTTGAAATTAAACATAAGGCCCAATTAAAACCTGGGGACATGCAGAGACTGGAGAAACTGCGGACAGACTTAAAACAGCTTCTTGATGGATAAGTTCAAAATAAACTTAGATACTTTGCCCACCGATTCTATGAACAGGGGAATAAGGGTGGGAGACTATTGGCTAGACAACTAAATAAAAAACAGGATTCACGCCATGTTCAAACTATAAAGACAGGCGATAAGCAGATAGTGGACTCCCAAGCAATAGCAGCTGAGTTTCATCGCTTTTATGCATCTCCTGTGGGGGCAGAGGAGCGTGAACGTTTGGATAGAATTCGGGAATATCTTGAGGCCTCAGGTCTACAGGCCATTCCATCTGCGGCCTTGGAGGAAATGGAAAAAGCAATCTCCATTGAAGAGTTGGGCAGAGCAATTGCGGCTTTGCCATTAAGTAAAAGCCCGGGACCTGATGATTTCACAAATATGTAATATGTATAAAAAGTTTTCCTCAATCCTGTTGGTTCCTCTTTGCAGAGGAAAAGAGGGTTTTTTTTTTTTTTTTTGGCTTATGTGACGGTTCTCCCAAAGGTAGGGAAAGACCCTCAGTGATGTGCCAGCTACAGACCCATCTCCTGCCTTAACTCTGACACTAAGCTCCTGGCTAAAATTCTAGCCCTAAGGTTACAATTGATTCGCCCAGATCAAACAGAGTTTATGAAGGGCCGAGAGGCTAGAGATAATACTATTCGGGGCCTGCATGTATTGCATTGGATGCATAATGGACCGAACCAGATCCCGAGTGTAGTAATTTCAATGGATGCTGAAAAAGCATTTGATAGGGTGGGGTGGGAGTTTATGGTCAGAGTTTTGAGGGAGATGCTTTTGAGGAATGGTGTGTATAGGCTGGTTCTGAGTGTCCAAAATATGACAACTCCCTGTTTCATTTGAGAATGGGAAAGAGACCTGGGCTATAATTTTACATCAGAGCACATTAAAAGGCTGATGGGAGCGACACACCATACTTCAATAAGTTCCCATATACAGGAGATGTCTTACAAGTTCCTGACAAGATGGTATTGTATATGTGTGGAAAGCAGGAGTAGATATGGCGCTGCCCTAGTGGAGTGAAGAAAATTTACTTAAGTGGTGAACAGTTACTCTGTTTATTACTTGGTGTATTTAATTTCTGTGAATCTTGAGTGATGTATATAAATAATAAACAGTAAACATTGATAAAAACCATAGATAAAAATTGCTAAAATTAGAATTCCTGTGTGTGCCGAGAATGAATAAATGATAGTTTCTTTAGCTACGTGAGTGATTTGAGTCACAGCCTGTGATTAATGCAAGGTTGTTAATTTCTACCTCATTGTAATATGGGTGAAATTTCAGAATAAAGTGCCACAATCTTATATTTCATTATCTAAATGCAAAATGACAACGTGCAAATAGTGCAGAGAAAAAAGGTGCTGGTATTACAACAAAGTGACTAGTGCTAGATCATACAAAAAAGTGACTTGTGTGCTTAGAACCAGTATTATTGGATAAGAAAAGTTCCATTGATTGCAAAAAAGTTCTTTTGGAGTGGTTCGATGGATTCCCCTCTCTAGGAAACAAGGTGCTGGCTGGTTAATAGTGCCTCAACAGTGTGCTCTAATTCTGCTTGCACTCATCAGATTCACTTCCCCCTGCAGGGGTGCAGGCAGTCACAGTATTTGCCACTGTGTAGCACTCATGGATGTCCCCAGTCTGTGCTTTTACATGTTGTTGTACCGTTTTACATATGAAAGAAAGGAGGGATGCCCATAGTGTAAAACCGTATAGGAAACTTTATTATAACTGGTAAATTAGTGTACTCACATTTGCAAGGCAAAAAACGAGCATGAAAGAAAGCGTCATGAACAACTTGGCTGGAGGTGCCGCAAGACGTCCGTGAGTCCCGTAAAGATACATGGACCGGATGGCTGTATTACTCCTCAGAAATAGGGATGGATTAAACCCTTTTTGGGGCAATGCTGCATTATGGATCGGCTAGTCTTTGGGATGCATCTGGAGAGGGGGAAATTGGGAGGGGGTGGTGTTTTTTTTTGGAGAGATGATTGATGTCATTAAAGGAAGAGGATAAGTTATCATAGTAGATTAGGCACGGGATGGACAACACGTAATGGAATCACACAAAGAAGGGTAGATTGAAATGAAAGGTGGAGAGGTATTAAAAATGAATTAGTAGAGTGAGATTATTAGAATTAAAACACTAAACATAATAGGACACGAAAAATAGTAATTCGAAATTATACACTTTTTTTATATATATATATATATATATATATATATATATATATATATATATATATATATATATATATATATATTTATATTAATTTTTTTATAATTATTTTTTTTTTGTATTGTTGGTTGTTTGACACACGTAATAGGGCGCCGTAAAGCCCCCTTCTTAATTATACATTGAATAATGTTTTGCACAAATTGAGTTTTGGTTATGGGTAGGTAAGTGGGTGGGCTTTTTCCTTTTTTTTCTCTTTCTTTCTCTCTTTTGAAGAGGACATGATCAAGGACTCGGTGTGTTTTCTCAGGTGGGGGGGTTAGTGTAGTTTATGTTAATGAAAAGATTCATAGGGATATGTAGCGCACTACCCCCGTAGGAGCTGCTGGGTAGTTCTATCCTTTTCGCCAGTGTGGTTCTATTAACCCCCTCCCTTGAACTGATGACACAGCAGACAGTCTTAAATGAATAAACATGAAACTTTATTCTTTCCCTTGGTGCATAGCTGAAAAGAATGTGAGTAGATCCTCAAGAAATATGAGCTGCCTTCATAAATGTTGGTTCCTGTAACGGTCTGCATATCTTCTCCCTCCTGTTTACTACTACTTCCCAACCGTACAGCACTTCCAAATTATGTCCAAAGAACAATACTCTGAATAAATCTCTTAGACTGACTGTTTGGATTTCTCCAGGGTGATAACTCTTTAAAGCGGGGGTCCACCCACACCGCCAAAAAAAAAAAAATATTAAAAGCCAGCAGCTACAAATACTGCAGCTGCTGACTTTTAATACATGGCCACTTACCTGTCCCAGGGTCCAGCGATGTCGGCAGGGGACGCCGAGAACCCGCTCAGTTCTCGGCAGCTGCCGCCGCCATCCTAGGTGAGGGAATCAGGAAGTGAAGCTTGCGGCTTCACTTCCCGGTTCCCTACTGCGCATGCGCGAGTCACGCTGCGTGTCCCAAGTGGTCCCCGCTCTCTCCTGGGAGCTGTGTGTTCCCAGCAGACAGCGCGGTGGGGACGGGAAGAGGCGTAGACTCCCATGGGAGTCTATGCCGGAAGTGGGTGCAAATACCTGTCTTAGACAGGTATCTGCACCCCCCTCCCCCCTGAAAGGTGCCAAATGTGACACCGGAGGGGGGGAGGGTTCCGAAAAGCGGAAGTTCCATTTTTGTGTGGAACTCCGCTTTAAGACTCCACGGTCAGCACCTTAACACCCTCAGTCTTTGGAATTACTGTTCCCCTGGGTTTACACTCACATGTACTTCTGAGCAACCGTCCATGCTTGCCATAGAGGGTCCTCTCCCAGTCCTTCTTCTGTTGGTAGTAGCAGTCTCCTCCTGTTAAATGTTCCAGATTCCTCCTGTTATTCCCTTCATTTCTCCTCCCTGCATAGCACGTTCCCCTCCCCAGAGGGGAGAGCTCTTGAGCTGCACCAGCCTCTACCTGCTGTCTTCCTCTGCCATTCTTTTTCCATCAGCCAGACTCCCTTTGAGCATGTGACCCACAGTTTATATAGGCCTGAAAGCCCGTGCCCATTCAAATTAATGATTGGTTCAGGGTGACCCATACAACTAACTGTATCCTGTTTCGAATTTACCTGTCCTCCAGCACCTCTCACTGGACAAAGAAGACATCACTCTCAACAGAATGCAGGTGTCACACCCCCAATTCTATTCTGTCATTTCTCCCAACCAAAATAAACCCAACCAAGCTTAAACCAACAGGGTAATGCCTGGTATTTTTACCTGACACTAACCTTCACTAACTAGTTAGCACACACCTAAGTAGGTGGGCGCTACATACACCCCCTCCTGAGAACACAACTGTCCCCAGTTGTGGAAAAAGGAAATCCACAGTTAGAGTACAGTTTCCCTACTTGGCACAAGGCATCTCATATGTCCTGGTGTGTAGTGCTGTGCATGTATTACAAAACTTTACAACGGAAAACACAAACATTATCTTACAGTTTCCACAACATGAATGATCTAATCTATGGGTCGCTACCACTAGGTCTCATTCAAAGAGAACCAAGCCACTACTCTCGGAAGAATAATGCTTTGGTTGCTCTATGTCTTCATCTGTATTCTTCAGCAAATTCAAACGCCGTCTCTCCAACAATACCTGTAGAAAAACACCACAAAACAGACATCCTATTCTATATTCTAACTATCACAAGCATGTTGTTGGCATGGGTGACTCTACTAGGACTACCGTCCCCTCAAAAGGAGTCTGGGGACTCCTGCAGGACAGAGCCTCAGTAAACACGCCAGGTCAATTGCATTCTAGTCCATGAGCCACATACTTTCTAAGTGACTCCAATGGGAGTTCGTAACTTTTAACTTTTGAAATAGCAAAGGGACTGACAGAAACAACAGAGGGATAGTGTCCGTGCAGGCCAAGCAGGCACCGGTGCTGTTGCTCTGTGAAGGAAGTCTATGGGATAGCCCACCCTAACCCGTCTGCGCACTTGCAGTTCAAGGATTAGTCCAGCATACCTGTGATAACACCCTACAGATAATACCGGGGGTCCGGCAATTGTTTCCGTGTGTCTCCTTCCCTTTTAACTGAAATAGAAAAACTCCTGGTATGCTGACCAGGTTTCTGAACCAGAACACGATTTTTATAAATGACTCGTCCCTGCCACCATTCTCTAAAAATATCCTGGAATCTTACCCACATTGAATGGTCAGGTGTCCTTTGGGGCTTTGGTACATGCAGATAGTCCCAAATAAAGTCCCTTTCCCATTGTTCCCGGGAAGCTTCCACAATGTCCATAATTTCCTCTGGAACACAAGTGTAATCAAATCCATAATCTTGTGCAACCCGCTTTTGAATGTCCCTCTGGAACCTTGACAATCTTGAAAGTTCCCTAGGCTTTCCTCTTCCAGGTAACACACAAGATTCCAGGGCCTTAATAGCCCTTTGTTGAAATGTAGGTGTCTGATCGTGCAATGCGTCCGTGGACGTCTTGGTTAGGGGTGTTGGGGGAGCTGGGAAGGTAGCAATGCTTTCCGGAGCCCCGGAGATAGTACTTAGGGACTTGGAGCTCTCCACATACCACTCCTCCTCGTCAATGGAACCACCTTCCTCTGGAGAAGACCAGACAAACAAATGTTCTAGAGATCCGTACCTCTCCATCACTTCTGGGGAACCCCAATCTATGGCCCAGCCCTTGCTTCCCTTGCCCAGCTCACCTGAGAGATCACCCTCTTCCACCAGTGGCCCACCTCTGGACAGGTTCAGCGAGGGGCTTATTTGAACAGGTCAGCATTTCAGGGAGATTTCCTGGGGCTTGCTCAATTACTCTAACAACCCCTGGATCCCCGACCAGACAACAGGCCTCCCCTATGGATCCTACTTGGACCTCCAGCGTTTCCGTTTTGAAGGACTCTGGACGGAGTTTCTCCGCTGCACTTCCAGTGATATCTCGGCCCTCTCCGGCCTTCCGGAGGTTCGAGGCTTGCGGCGTGCAGAGTCCGGTGACGCTATCCACGTGGTAGTAGCTTACCTCCTGCTGTTCAGGTCCCAGCCACGTAAGTTGTAAGCTGCAGTGGCTACAGCGGGCCCAGGCAGTGACTCCCATGGTGGGTTTCCGGCAGCCAGGACAAATCAGACATAGTCTCTCCACGTTACTCCCAACACTAGCCCACCGGTAACTTCCAGGCGGATGCCAATGTCTACAAGGATCCGTTCCTGCTGTTCAGTATATTGCTGTATGGCAGGCGGGCTGGTAAAGCTCCGTGCCATCTTCCACTGTTGAGAGCATAACATGAGTGACGCTGGTGAACTTTCCTCTGGGGCGTGCTCCACCCCCTTCTCTCGCTGATCCAGTGCACAAGGAACTGTAGCTCTTAATTTCTATCATGCACGCCAGCAACCCCTGTCGGCAGGCACGATAGAATTGCAGGTTAAACAACAAATACTGTTTTACAGTGAAAATGCTTCCTTGCAATGTCCCAACTGTAAGAGAAATGATCCCTGCATAATCTCCGGCACCACATCACCCCCTGTGTCCATGTTTCCAAGGGCAACAGCGACATCCACAACTTTCTCCATCTGTGTAGCAGGATAATTTTAGCAAACAGTGGCGATGCTGGCGCTATCCCCACGCCAGGCATCTCTGTATAATGGCAAGGTGCCGCCTGCAATGGTCCCTTGGGACTATCCGGGATACAGTCACTGATTTGCTGGCTACTGTCTGCAAGGTTGCTAGGGGTAACAGACTAACTGAAAAGGTAAAATCTCAGTGGGACCTCCATATAGCGCACTACCCCCGTAGGAGCTGCTGGGTAGTTCTATCCTTTTCGCCAGTGTGGTTCTATTACCCCCCTCCCTTGAACTGATGACACAGCAGACAGTCCTAAATGAATAAACGTGAAACTTTATTCTTTCCATTGGTGCATAGCTGGTGCAGAGATCGGAGGTGATCTCCCTCAGTGTGAACACAATGTGAATGACAGAGGATTTTTGCATGTCCCTCCCTCCTGGCAACATGCTTCCCCATCCCCTGAGTCCTCAGACTCCTATGCAGGGCAACTACAGAGTGACTACCTCCTGTGTAGTGTGTCCTGCCGTGAGCCTGGTTCCTCCTCCCCCCACCTCTGTTCACTTTTCTCAGCTGCTGCAGAGCTTCATGGAGAGGGGAGGGTGGGGCTGTTGAGTGTTGTGGTGCAGGGCAGTGACTGGCAGCTGTGGGGTTCCCAAACCCCCCCTTTCCTGCATCCTAAAACGCCCCCCCCTGCCTCTCCACCCTAAAACGGCCCCCGGCCTCTCCACCCAACAACCCCCCTTCCTGCCTCCATCCTAAACAAACCCCCCTCCCTGCCTCTTCAGCCTAAACAATAACCCCCCTCCCTGCCTCCACCCTAAACAATAACCCCCCTCCCTGCCTCTCCACCCTAAACAATAACCCCCCTCCCTGCCTCTCCACCCTAAACAATAACCACCCTCCCTGCCTCCACCCTAAACAATAACCCCCCTCCCTGCCTCTCCACCCTAAACAATAACCCCCCTCCCTGCCTCTCCACCCTAAACAATAACCCCCCTCCCTGTCTCTCCACCACAAACAATAACCCCCCTTCCTGCCTCTCCACCCCAAACAATAACCCCCATCCCTGCCTCTCCACGCTAAACAATAACCCCCTTCCTGCCTCCACCCTAAACAAACCCCCCTCCCTGTCTCTCCACCCTAAACAATAACCCCCCTCCCTGCCTCTCCACCCCAAACAATAACCCCCCTTCCTGCCTCCACCCTAAACAAACCCCCTTCCTGCCTCTCCACCCTAAACAATAACCCCCCTCCCTGCCTCTCCACCCCAAACAATAACCCCCCTTCCTGCCTCCACCCTAAACAAACCCCCTTCCCTGCCTCTCCACCCTAAACAAACCCCCCTCTCTGCCTCTCCACCCTAAACAATCTTAATAACGTATCTGTGGTGCTGCTCTATATACCGTATCTGTGGTGCTCATCTATATACCATATCTGTGGTGCTAATCTATATACCGTATCTATGGTGCTGATCTGTATACCGTATCTGTGGTGCTGATCTATATACCATGTCTGTGGTGGTGATCTGTATATCGTATCTGTGGTATCTATATACCGTATCTGTGATGCTGATCTATATACCATGTCTGTGGTGGTGATCTGTATATCGTATCTGTGGTATCTATATACCGTATCTGTGGTGCTGATCTATATACCGTATCTGTGGTGCTGATCTGTATACCGTATCTGTGGTATCTATATATCGTATCTGTGGTGCTGATCTATGTACCATGTCTGTGGTGGTGATCTGTATATCGTATCTGTGGTATCTATATACCGTATCTGTGGTGCTGATCTATATACCGTATCCGTGGTGCTGATCTGTATACCGTATCTGTGGTATCTATATACCGTATCTGTGGTGCTGATCTATATACCGTATCTGTGGTGCTGATCTGTATACCGTATCTGTGGTATCTATATATCGTATCTGTGGTGCTGATCTATATACCATGTCTGTGGTGGTGATCTGTATATCGTATCTGTGGTATCTATATACCGTATCTGTGGTGCTGATCTATATACCGTATCTGTGGTGCTGATCTGTATACCGTATCTGTGGTATCTATATACTGTATCTGTGGTGCTGATCTATATATCGTATCTGTGGTGCTGATCTATATACCATATCTGTGGTGCTGATCTATATACCATGTCTGTGGTGGTGAGCTATATACCGTATCTGTAATGCTGAGCTATATACCGTATCTGTGATGCTGAGCTGTATACTCTGTTCTGTGATACTGAGCTGTATACTCCTGACACTATGGGTGGAAGCAAGTGGAATACAGGGGACGGAGTGGGTGGATTCTATAAGGGGTGGTGCTTATTGGAAGTGGGAGAGGTCAAAAAGGAAGAGCAGGGTCTGGCGCCCCCCCATCCTAAAACTTCACCAGCCGCCACTGGACTCAAATGAGATCAACCCTACGATAATAGGGGTCCCAGCATCTACAGTAGGTTACAGGCACCAGTTAATTCTGCAGATCCCAGGAAACCGCCCTTGGAACCAGTAGGGGAGAATGGGCCACCTGTTGCAGTGGCACTGTCCTCTGTGCATCTTTGACAACACATGTAGCATCATGTAGGTGAAAACAACTAGACTTTAGGCTACTTTCACACTGAGGCGGACGGGCGCCGGCTGTAAAGTGGCGTTATTTTTAGTGCCGCTTTACTGTTGTTCTATTTTGGCTGATAGCGGGGCGGTTTTAACCCACGCTAGCGGCCGAAAAAGGTTTAAAACCGCCCGCAAAGTGGCGGGTTTGCGGCGCTGCCCCATTGTTTTCCATGGGAAGGGGCGCTTTAGGGACGGTGAATACACCACTCCTATAGCGCTGCAAAGATGCGGCTTACAGGACTTTTTTGACCATCCTGCAAGCGCACGGCTCGGGCTTTCACACTGGAGACACAGGAGAGACGCTTTATAGGCATTATACAGGCACTATTTTTTGCGCTGTATCGCCTGGAAAGCGCCTCAGTGTGAAAGTAGCCTAAAGTGAGGCAAAGCCTTGCATGCTCACAATCTCAGGCAGCTGGTGCCAATGAGGGTCACAGGGGGATGGAGGTAAGCAGGTAGACAGTAGAACGAGACCAAAGACCCGATGAACCACTTGGTGCTTCAGAAGCAAGAGCAGGATGCTGCTTCCTCTTGGCTGAATGACATGTGGGGAGGTGCAGTGTGGTGCAGCAGCAGTAAATACACAGTTTAGTTGCATAGAACAGAACTTTTCTTAATGCAGAACCTAGTAATTCACAATAAACCTGTCAGGAAGGCACCTGACCGGGACACTCACATCATGTAAAAGCAATGTGTAACAGAGCAGGTCTCAGATGTGCCATCTATCTTGAGGGTTGGAATGCTGCCTGGCCGATCTAAACCCAAGTGGGGAAGTCCCTATCCTTTCCCTACCTGTCTGAAACCTCAGCTATAACAGCTTCAGCTCTTCTGGGAAGGCTGTCCACATGGTCTACACAATGTGCGTACGAGAATGTTTGACCATTCTTCCAGAAGCGCATTTGTGAGGTCAGGCACTGATGTTGGACAAGAAGGCCTATCTCGCAGTCTCCGCTCTAATTCATCCCAAAGGTGCTCTATCGGGTTGAGATCAGGACTGTGCAGGCCAGTCAAGTTCCTCTACCCCCAAACTTGTTCATCCATGTCTTTATGGTCCTTGCTTTGTGCACTGGTCCAAATCATTTGGTGGAGTGGGTATTATGGTGTGGGGCTGTTTTTCAGGGGTTGGGCTTGGCCCCTTAGTTCCAGTGAAGGGAACTCTTAAGGCATTAGCATACCAAGACATTTTGGACAATTTCATGCTCCCAACTTTGTGGAAACTGTTTGGGGATGGCCCCTTCCTGTTCTAACATGACTGCGCACCAGTGCACAAAGCAAGGTCCATAAAGACATGGATGAGCGAGTTTGGGGTGGAGGAACTTGACTGGCCTGCACAGAGTTCTGACCTCAACCCATTAGAACACCTTTCGGATGAATTAGAGCAGAGACTGTGAGCCAGGCGTTTTTGTCCAACATTAGTGCCTGACCTCACAAATGTGCTTCTGGAAGAATGGTCAAACATTCCCATAGACACACTCCTAAACCTTGTGGAGAGCCTTCCCAGAAGATTTGAAGCTGTTATAGCTGCAAAGGATGGCCCAACTCAATATTGAACCCTAAGGACTAAGACTGGGATGCAATTACAGTTCATGTGCGTGTAATGGCAGACGTCCTAATACTTTTGATGATATAGTGTGTGTATATATATATATATATATATATATATATATATATATATATAAAATTACATTTTTGTTCAGGGGTTCCCATGCCTTTAAAGGTAAAAATAAATTGTAGGTATACTTGGGGTTTCAATTATACGCTAGTTTGGGTCAGTATATCCCAATGAATTCACATTTTTAGAAGATGTTAGCAACCCCTGTATTTCTCATGTGACAGGTTCTCTTTAAAGCATCACATGCACTTTGCTAACAGAACGCCACGTGCGTACAATACTGTTTTGGACCTTTGAAGTTTACCAGCAAGGGCAATTAGTTTTGGTGATCCTGGTTTTAATGTTACCCTAAGAGCCGGTTCACACAGGGGTGGCACGACTTGCAGCGCGACTCACAGAGGCGACCTACAAACGACTTCAGCGGCGGCTTGCAAAATGACTTCTGTATAGAAGTCAATGCAAAGTCACCTGAAGTCGCCCCAGAAGTAGTACAGGAACCTTTTTCTAAGTCGGAGCGACTTGAGTCACTCCTATTAGAACGGTTCCATAGTACAGAACGGAACGCAACTTGTCAGGCGGCTAAGTTGCCAGACAAGTCGCCCCTGTGTGAACCGCGTCTAAGAATTATTGGTCAAGGCTATCCTGAAGCCATGAGGATCGAGGCATTCATAAGAGGAAAGGCCAGTATAGCTGTATCACCTCTGCTTTGATACTAAGGGCTGCTTACTTTTGTCTGATCTCAATATTTTCTGGATAAGAGACAAAGGAATTACTATGAAAAGAAGCCAAACCAGAAACCAATTCTAAAACTGCTAAGCATCCTTTCTGCTAGAATTTCCATGGCTCTCTTGTGCATTCCATTTGTCATCCAAAATTTTTCTTTTTTTAATTTCTTGCAGAAAATGCTGGAGAGGGAAACTCACCCTGCACAGACTGTAGTTCATTGGCAGCAGTAGGTTCTGTCTTCTGGAATCAGCACATTGACTCAAGGTAAAGATCAGTGTGCTAGGTGTAGTAATCAATGCAACCAATCAGAATTGTCTTCTCTAATCTGACCTTGGTAAACTCAGATTTAATTCGCTAATGCAGTTTGCAAACATAAATCCACAGCATAAAGGGCTGAATGAACATGGCTGAATTCTCTACATTGCCCCTTTCAGCTTATTATGTATTGTAAGGAAGCTAAGGCAATATTAATATTAAACCCAAAAGCAAAATGTATTATATTGCAGTTTACAAATTCTTCGATGTGGTGGCTGCATTTGTTTTCTTTTCTCTCCTCCTAGTAAGCCTATTTTTTTCAACAGACCAAGATGTCCAGCAAAGGTTGAAGTTAGAGGATGGAGGCAAACTATTTACCACTGACAGGGGAGCTTACAATGATCAGCTTTTATTCATTTATATAAAAACATTCATCCAAGGAAACAAAATGTAACTGCTTAAGTGTTAGCTGAAATTTGGCTTTATTTTGTTAGTCAATTCCATCTAAACCTGATAGTGCAACTAACACTCCCCCCTCCCCAGACTGACAATGCTACTGTCCAAAGGTGTCTTCATTGATCCTCCATCCAGGGTGGAGACATCCTAATGGGGCGTACACGCAGTCAGACTTTTCGGCTACAAAAGTCTGACGGACGCCGATGGACCAAATCCGGCGGACAATCCGATCATGTGTGGGCTTCCCCGGACTTTCAGCGGACTTATCCAGTCGCAAATCTGACGGACTTTAGATTTGGAACATGCTTCAAATCTTTACGTCGTAACTCCGCCGGACCCAGAAATCCCCTCGTCTGTATGCTAGTCCGACGGACAAAAACCCACGCTAGGGCAGCTATTGGCTACTGGCTATCAACTTCCTTATTTTAGTCCGGTGTACGTCGTCACGTACGAATCTGTCGGACTTTTGTGTGATCGTATGTAGGCAAGTCCGTTCGTTAGAAAGTCCGACGCAAGTCCGTTGAAAGTTTGTCGGACGGGCTGTCAGACTTTTGTAGCCGAAAAGTCCGACCGTGTGTACGCCCCATAAGACAGTGGGGGTTATTTACCCACTTTGCACTACAAATGCAAACTACAAGTGCAAAGTGCACTTAAAATTGCACTGAAAGTGCACTTGGAAGTTCAGTCGCTGTAGACCTGAGGGGGACATGCAAGGAAAATAAAAAAACAGCACTTTAGCTTGCACATGATTGGATAATAAAATCATGACTCATGATAATAAAATCATGATCTCATGACACAGAAGGCCTTTTACCTTAATGCATAGAAGATGTTAATGTAAAAAAAAAACCTTAAGCCTTTAAAACCACTTTAAAGTAATATTAAGCCCTCAATTTTTAGGCACTTTCAGCAGCTGTTTACTGTCTATGCGGCTTTTTCATTTTTTAATCATTGCCAATGTTCCTGACTGCTGCTCCAAGTTTCCTGTTTCAGGGTGGCTGACTTCTCTCCCAGCATCCTATGGAGCCACCCTTGCATGCAGGGACCAGATGTGTGTCTCTACGCTGTGTGCATCAATATAAACACACATATAAAGTGCTAAGTATATGAGGTCATGGACAAAAAAGTATATGTGCAAATAATCATAAATTTCGTACATCAGAATTACTGCAAAACAATGTAATATCCACTGTGCAAAAAAATATAATTCATACATAAAGCTTAATTCTGTCAATCTACATGTAATAAAGTGCAAGTGTTGAAAAAAGTTGAGCGATAAATAAAAGTTCAATAGTAAATGGTGTCTTCATGATCGTGACGACACGCGTAGGAATATGCGGGCAGCGGAAGTGGCATCTGGCCGCGAGCTCGCCGCTCATTTTTGTTTCACCCAGTTTTTATTGTCTAAATGTGAGTACTGTAATAAATACTGTTTAAAATAAATGTCAGCTCGATATACTTCACTATTGGGGCTCCTTGTTTCTCCTTCTCCCTCTGTTTGCCTGACACACTGTCCTGAAAGGAAGCTTTGTGGCTCAAATTACTCAAAGAAAGAAAACACATAGGACGCCATTACTGGGCTACAGACAGTTTGTAACCAATAAGGATATACACCTAGAGAGATCGTTTGAAGGATACGATATTCTGGATTATCCCTGGTATTCCTATGCGGTTTACCTTACAGCAGTAAGGTAAGGAGCCACTGCACCTGCGGGTGAAAGTGCACCGAAGACAGAAATCAAAGTCACATTGTCACCTCTGTTAGATGTACCTCGGCACCTTAAATCACCAGCACTTTTCTCCGAAAACACCATTTACTATTGAACTTTTATTTATTGCTCAACTTTTTTCAACACTTGCACTTTATTACGTGTAGATTCACAGAATTAAGCTTTATGTATGAATTATATTTTTTTTGCACAGTGGATTTAAAATTTTTTTGCAGTAATTCTGATGTATGAAATTTATGATTATTTGCACATATACTTGTATGTCCATGACCTCATATACTTAACACTTTATTGGTCACGTTAGCACTTTATTTTTGGAGAGCAGCACCATATATTGGTTTATTTTGGATTATCTTCTTGGGTGGAGTTTGACTCTGTCGGTGGAATTTTAACAAATAGTTTACATGGAAATTTTTATTTTATTGCGCTCAATGTGTTTTTTTTTTTTTTTTGCTTTTGGGTTTAATATCACTTTATAGAATCAGACTGGTCACTATGGGCAATCCCATCTAAATTCATAACTGCAAGTAAACCAAGTAAACTATTTGTTAAAATTCCTACCTTAGCACTTGCAGTTATAAACTTTTTCCATATCGTCCTGTTTCTGCAGGACGGAGTTAAGTTGGTGTTGCAGCCGTTTGGTGGGCGATGCGGCGCTCCATCTCCGACACTCTCTCACGCAGTTTGTGAAAGTCCTGTCTCAGGAGGAAGACATCAAGCTTCACCTCCTCTATTTTCAAGGTAAGTGTTGTTTGGCAGAGGGTGATGGTCTCCAGCACCTTCGCTGTATCCCCGGTGTTCAGTGGGGGCTGGGGGACAGAGAGCGGACTATTTCATCACTTTCGGCTTTAGGCGGATTAATGCGCAGCAGCGGTCCTGGCCACCTCCAGTGTACTGATATAGCACAGGCCGGCCTTCAACTGTGTCGTGCGCTGCTGCGGATTAATCCGCCTAAAGCCGAAAGAGATGAAATAGTCCACTTTCTGTCCCCCGGCCCCCACTGAATACAGAGGGCCCGTAAAAGTTTTTTCTTTACAGCTGCACAGCAGGAGATTAGCTTATTGGTGGACAGGGTTTGGGAGTCCCCGCCCGCTCCACCTCCGCTGTCACTGAGAACGGCCCACTGAGTCATCGGCCCACCGGGAAATTCCCGGTAGTCCTGATGGCCAGTACATGCCTACCTCCTGTGATGTAAGTCACAAGCGCAGCCTGTAGCATCATTGGAGCAATGTTAGATCAAACAAGCTAACCTCAACTACATGTTACCTGTGTAGGTTACAGCAGAGGAGAGGAATTGGGACTTTAAATGAAGCCCGACATATCAAATAAAATGAGAATAGGTACATACATATATATATATATAAATGAGTTTATTTATTATTACAATCTAAAATTCATTCAAACTCTTAAAAAGACATTGTATCAAATAATTTGGTAGTCACATGACTTACACTTAAATTATACTGCTCATAGCATAAAATACAATGAATGAGTTGACACGATAGACAAAAATAGTAGAATGGATGCATAGAGAATATATACATATACACATAATGGAACCAGATATATCTTGGTATCAAGTAGCACTCGACGCGTTTCATGGCATTACAACCACTCATCAGGAGTGTGGTATGGCAGTATACTGTAAAGAAATATCAATTAATAATAGTGCTCTCTAAAAAAGGGAGAAAAGTAATTTTCCCAAAAAATTGGTGGCAGGTCAGTGACTTACAGCTCTGTGCCAAGGCTGGGCCCAACTTCTGCATGGGAACTTGTGGAGACACCGTACCTGAGATTCCCACAAGTTCCCGTGCAGATAATAATAATAAATAAACTCATTTATATATACATGTATGTACCTATTCTCATTCTATTTGATATGGCGGGCCTCATTTAAAGTCCCAATTCCTCTCCTCTCCTGTAACCTATATCAGGGATGGAGGCCTGCCATTTGACTGTGCCAGGTCACACCCTCCCCCATGTTCTACTAATTGGGTGGAAGACCCCCGCTTTAGTGACTTGTCACGCCTAATATTTTCCTATCATAGAGTATCCCTTTATACTCATACACTTTAGTCCCTTGCCTTAGTCCCCCCCCTTTTGCCCATTAGCTAGAATTGGGTTTGTTTTTAGTGCCTTCCCTTAACATACACCTTTATTTCTATCTGGCCGGCCTAGCCCAGGGTTGATGGGGATCGGATTGTGTTTGCTTCTGGGGTTGCGATGTGCGGCAGTTCTTTCCTCCTCCTCATCCATTGGTGGGGTGGGGATTGACCTCCTGCACATCGGCGTCATGCACTGACGCCCCGCTCGCCACGTCAATCGACGTCACGGAAGTTCTTTTCCATCTCGCGCTGCAGGCGAGGTGGGAGTGGATCCACTGCTGGTGGTTATGCCGCACGCAGATGGGATCCGCTTCCTCGCCTCCCTTGTGCTGCATTGGCTCGTTCAGCATGACGTTGTTGGGACCCCGCCCTGGACTGGGGGTATATGTCGGCCTGAGCTGGCCGGTGGTTCACTCTGCATGTTCCTATCACTTGGAAGGGTATACAGACACAAACTGATCCACACACTATATATCACAGGTAATTAATGGGGTTAATTTACCACTTTTTCACAGTTATTTTGGGTGGGTTGCACCATTTGTGGGATACTATCCAATTTGTTTAGTGTATACATTCACACCTACTATCTCCCCATATGTGGTCCCCTTGAGGGAACACTTAGATGACCCTTCACATTTACCTACTACCACTCATTCATTTACTTTTTTCTTTACATCCTTTGTAGCACACTATGCATGATAAGTGCACACATATTACACTTGGACTGTGCTGTGGCCATCCTGCCCTCCTTTGGCTGCCTTCCTTGGTCCTTGGGTGTTTTTCTGCCTCAACACTGGGGAGGACACCGTACCTGAGATCCCCACAAGTTCCCATGCAGAGGTTGGGCCCAGCCTTGGGACAGAGCTGTAAGTCACTGACCTGTCACCAATTTTTGGGAAAATTACTTTTCTCCCTTTTTTAGAGGGCACTATTAATAATTGATATTTCTTTACAGTATACTGTCATACCACACTCCTGATGAGTGGCTGTAATGCCATGAAACGCGTCAAGTGCTATTTGATATCAAGATATCTGGTTCCATTATGTGTATATGTATATATTCTCTATGCATCCATTCTACTATTTATGTCTTATCATGTGAACTCATTAATTGTATTTAATGCTATGAGCAGTATAATTTAAGTGTAAGTCATGTGACTACCAAATGATTTGATACAATGTCTTTTTAATGAGTTTGAATGAATTTTAGATTGTAATAATAAATAAACTCATATATATGTACATATATATGTACATATGTACCTATTCTCATTCTATTTGATATGGCGGGCCTCATTTAAAGTTCCAATTCCTTTCCTCTTGTTAGGATTAAGTTCACCTGCTGGTGGCACTATCCTGCTCTGGGCTGTTTGCTGCAGTTCCAGTGTCCACCAGCAGGTGTCTCCCAGGAGCCAGCAGGCTGGTGTAATCAGGCTAATTAATGTTCAGCTGCCCGGGGGCTACTTAAGGCTTCTCCTTCCTACCTATTCTCATTCTATTTGATATGGTGGGCCTTATTTAAAGTCCCAATTCCTCTCCTCTTCTGTAAGCTATATCAGGAATTGAGGCCTGCCATTTGGCTGTGCCAGGTCACATCCTCCTCCAGGTTATTTGTATAGTTTACACAGCAGGGAAACATTTGTTCCATCTGTTTTGGGTAGAATGCCTTTTCAATTTTTATTAAATCCCAATTGAAGTTTAAGGGAAAATACTTTGAATTTAATGTGTAAGTTCTCAGTGCTTTGCTATTATTTTTCATTTCAAAGCAGCCCCAGTGAGAGAAAAAAAAATCCTATGTCCTGCACAAACTAGCTGCAGAGATTGACTGTTTCTCTTTGTGTGAAAGTAGTGGTCTCTCTGCAGTTCCCCCTCTACACTATCACCCTAAGTCACAGCTAGAGTCCAACGAGTTAGGGAGTGTGAGCTTTGCTGATTACTGGCCTCATTGAGGGATGTCGGGCTGCTGCAGAGAGATTGCTGCTTCCACACAAAGAGCAGCAGTTCCCTGCAACATAGTGCAGAACACAGTATTTTCTACTCTCACTGCTACATTCAATTTCCACAAAAAAAGATAGAAATGGTCCTTTGAACCCAGATAAGTAGAACCCAGAGATGGGAGGTACTCACCTATATAATATAAGCAGGGTGTAATCAAAAAATCAACTCTCAAAAAATAAAAAATAAATAAAAAAAGGATGATAAACACACTGAGGTTTTGATGTTCAGTCTGGCTCAGATTCAGCTGAGTCCCTGTAGAATCCAGCACTCCATTCACCCATCGTGGCTTTAAGGTGGGGTGCTGGCTTTTCAGGGCAGTCAGTTTGCATTGTGTTTTTTGTGCATGTGGATTAGCAGGGAGTAGGGGGCCTTGGAGGAAGTTTACACCAGCTCCCATTGGAGGTTCTACACATCATTTTTGTTGTTGCACTAGGCAGGGTGTTTTTTTGGGGAGGGAACAAGAGGGCTGAGGTTGATTTGTTTGGAGGGTAATCCTAGGCAGGGGGAAGAGCGGAGGACGGGGTTTCACTGGGTTCTCATGCTGATACATCTTATGCATGATGTAGCACCCTGGTGTTTAGGAAGTGTTGCTCACAAATTTAGCTTACCAGATAGTAAATGTTCTGGTTAATTGTTAGAAGATCTTCTGACCCCTCTCTAATTCTGGAGTTGCTGCACCTTTTCTCTTCTGTCACTGGGTGGCACTGTTGCTGATGACATTAGATCGACCATTGCATAGCAAGGTCAGATTATGAATGTATGGGGTGTCTCAGCCAATAGGCAGGGGTTTCTTCAGTCCCTTGGCCTGCTGGGAGAGCATATTTATTTGGGTGGAGTCAGGTGATTGGTGTTCTGTGCCACTTGGACGGCTGTCTGGGTGGACGTGTGTTATGTCGTCCTGGGTTGCTAGGCCAGAAGCCTGCGGCCTATCCCAGGGACACCTTGCTGCTAGGGTGCCTGAGGCCTATCCAGGAGCAGGAGAAGCAGCGCTGGGTTGGGACTGCAGGATTGGAGTCCAACCGAGTTACAGAGGTTCAGCCGAACGGTGAACCAGTCATGGTCGGAGGTAAAGGGGAAGCAGTCGCCACTAAGGGACCATCCACCTTGTTACCAGAGACCACTGTGAGTAAGCTTGAAGAAGTACCAGAGCAGTCTTCTCACCAGCCAGTGATGGTGAAGAAGTGGGAAAGCTTCAGCAAGTGCCAAGCCAGGGACCCAGGAGGTTAGTGGGGGTGACGCTTGAGGAGTATACAGCGGGTTAGCTGTGGAAGAGCTCAGGGGATCCAGCAGGCGGTTGGGATCTGGAAATCTAGTGAGAAACTAGGAGCTCAGTGAGTGAAGACCTACAGTGGGAAACTGTGAGATAAGAGAAGAACTATTCTGTGTTACCAAGTTCTATGTTTGAAGACCTTTGGAAACTGTTAAAAACTTAGTTGCCATAGGAGACAGCGGTCCTGCCAATACAGAAGTTGCATCCGGCTGGAGGCTTTGAACTGCATAGCTGTTTGCCTATTGTGTCTCGGAGTCTGCTGTAGCACTAACTCTCAGTGGAGCTGCTTGTTTAAGCGGGCTTGTTACCTTCACTCTCCATCCCTCTTTTTCACCGGCACCGGGTCTAGGGTTCCGTTGAGTTTACCTCTGGACGACACACGCACCAACACTTGAGTACGTTTTCAATGCTTTATTAAACCATCAACAAAAGAAGTAGCAGGAAAGAGGCACAAGGAGAACTGCAGAGGAAAACTGAAATACCTTTTTAGTAAGATTCTTGACAAATGTCCTTGGGGTTGGATATTTCAGTAGAATGCACTCCCTTGGTGGAACACACTCCTTGCACGCCTGGATAGGCCTCTCTCACTAGCTTAGCAGCCAGCACGTAGCACGAACAAAAGTCTCTGCCACAGACTTATTTGGGATGAACCTGTACAATCCTCTGCCACAGGATGTATTGGGTTTTTTGTGGTGAATGTCAGTCACAGTGCCTGAACCTTTAAGCCAACCCGGCAACACTATGCTGTATAATCACTTTAGGATACGTCCTCCAACCGAGTCACCAGGCCCCTCTCCAGACCAGCACTTTGCGTGATCCTTCCATGAGGGGTCCTCCCCTGGGATCTCCTCGGCTGTCCAGCTTCTTCCCTCTGGATAGACAGCTCAGGACCATTCCTCGGCGCTGTGGTAGGCCCCAGACAAGCAACGTGGGCCTCCGGAACGGAGGACCACGAGATAGCTCTCTAACGCATACCTGTCAGCCAGGAGGGCCAGCAGGTGGCTGTAAAACGAACCCCAAAATATGGCGTCTGTCCCATAAATACCCTCGCCCAGAATGCAACTTGGAGGACCACCTCCACCGAGTTGTCTCCGGGACAGAAGAGCATCCATACGCTTAGACACGCTGCCTTTCCAACACTAGCCAGCGGTAACAGCAACACCCACGGCTCAGTATGGAAACACACGCAACGTCAGCCAAGCTGGAACAGAGGCAAATCTAACCTTCCTAACGAACAAGTTACTAAATTTACCTATCAGATGGTAGATCGCAAATCTACCAGCGCTACACTGCTATTTATCATTATATCTACCTAAGGGTGTCCTGGCCCTAACACTCTCTCCCACAGTTCTTGTTAAGAGACAATAAATCTCTTTGTATCCACAAAGTGACTGGCGCCCATCATTTCATCTTGCATTACACCCACCATGCCTGGTAACCCACTCTACGAAGACGGATGTCAGCTCTCCCTGACTCTGGAGGTCACCATCGGATTTTACATATGGAATAACATATGCTAATAAATGTTTTGGAGAGGTAACTCATTAGAGTGTGCTTATTGTCCTTCTTTTGTTTTTTTATTTTTTGTATGTTCAATTTCTCCCAGTGGATTGCAAACAGTGCTCCATCATGAGAAAAAAAGCTTCAACACTGGTAAGAGTAGTTGACGTTACACTAAACAATACCCTTATTCTCCAAAAATAATCCATACACATCCACTACTTGATTGACCCTTTAATCTGTATTTCATTAAATAGTTTTTGTGTTATTCTGCCTTATTCTAATGTCCTCCACGTGCTACTGAACCTCTCCCTTTTCCTCTTCACTCTGTTTGGAGTGAGCAGTGCACGTTAGTTGCAGTTATGTGCGTTGCAATAGCCAAACTACAAATCCCATTGTTCATCTTGGGAGTGAGCAAGAGAGGGTGGCTACATTCCTACATACAGTAGGACCATGGAGAATGAGCATAGCCACCCTCTAACACAGTGGCGGTGTGTCCATTCAGGGCGCCCCGGCACTGCCCCGCTGCAAGGTCCCACTCACCACCATCACCCGCATGCCTGACCCACCACCGAGACAGGGTAAGTGCTTGGCGGTGGCAAGCGGGCGCGCGGGGGGGGGGTCAAAGTGACAGCATTTTATGGGGCACAGTGGCAGCATTTGATGGGACACAGTGGCACTATTTGATGGGCACATTGGCAGCATTTGATGGGGCACAGTAGCAGCATTTTATGGGGCACAGTGGTAGCATTTGATGGGCACAGTGGCAGCATTTGATGGTGCACAGTTGCAGCATTTGATGGACACAGTGGCAGCATTTGATGGGCACAGTGGCTGCGTGTGATGGCACAGTGGCTGTGTTTGATGGCACAGTGGCTGCATTTGATGGCCTCAGTGGCTGCAATTGATGGGCACAGTGGCTGTGTTTGAAGGGCACAGTGGCTGCATTTGAAGGGGACAGTGAAGCAGCAATTGAATGTATTGTCTCTATAACCCTCCACTGGTCAGTGGTTTAGCTAGGGACTGGAACCAGTAGGTAGGCCATTCTGCAGTGTCAATTGTTCACTGCGCTCTGAGTTTTTCTGCCTGTAATTGTTTGTGCCAGTATTGGAGATTGTTCTAACTTGTCCATATTGCAATCCCTTCCAGGGCTTTTGTATTTTTTGTGCAGCTCATTCCACAGTTATTATTATTGTAGCACCGTATAGCTAAGTGTGCTAGTGTTAGTTGTAGTGTAGATAGGTTTGTTAATGTAGGTAAATTTGGCCTAGCTGAGAGCCAGACCTGGGTTAAATCTGGTTCAGGGTGAGTGACTCAGGGAGGCTGGATGACTCATCAGGCAGTACCTCTGGTACCTCCCCCTACTTGCTGGAACCTTGGAGACGGTTCCAGAAGAATGGGAGGGAGGTTAGGAGGAGTCGCCTGCAGTATTGGAGTATTGAGGAGGGCCTTAGCCAAGCCCCAGCAAATGGGCTGGCAGGAGGTAGGCCCCTCTTAAATACTCAGGTTCAGGCTAGTAGGGGCAGGGGAGTTCGGGTGAAAGCTGGAGATCAAGTGCTGAGGAGGCGGCCGTCGGTAACCCTGTAGCCTGGGGGGGGGGGTCTAAGGCTGGGGCTTGGGTGCTGGAGGGATCCTCTTACAACACACGGTGGAGTCCTGTCCAGAGGCACGGGAGCAAGAGTGGGGAAAGCAGGAGCCAGCGAGCACATCCAGGAGGTCTCCAGGAGAAGTCAGCCAGGTGGACTGGTGAGTGTGCAGTCTGGGAGGACTGTGGGATATAGCCAGGAGGACTAGTGAAAGGGGCTGCTGGAGCCAGGTGGGCTGGCAGAGCCTGAAGAGGTGGTGCTGGTACCAGTGACCATGGGACGAAGTGCAGTGAAAGTGCTAGTGGTGTCACCCCATCGTTCTTAAGTGTAGGGGCCCGTGGTCCCTGCCTGAAAAGGGCCTTTGCTAAAGACTTTTCCTAGGGTGACACCACAGTGGATCTGCAAAGCAAGATTGTGCAGGAGGAAGGAAAGAAGTGTACATAGACTGTGTATATACCTGAAGTGTCCCTGAAAAAGTTCCAATCAAGTGGACATCCCATAATCATCCTATCCCCATCCAAGTTTATTGACCCCAAAATAGAAAACAAAAACAAAGTTGTTGGACTAGTTTCCTGTCAAGTTTCCTGTCTCAAGTGTGCCTGTGGAAATTCAGTGTGCCTGGCTGTGCAGGGTGGGGGATCCCATTCTACTTGCAGCTCCTATGTGGGGTGCACAACATTATTATTATACAAGATATATATAGTGCCAAGAATTCGCGCAGCACTTTACAACATGGGGCAGACAGTACAATTACAATACAATTGAATGCTGGAGGAATCAGAGGGCCCTGCTAAAAATCTAGGAGGGAGGGTCAAGTGATACAAAAGGTAATAGCTGTGGGGAATGAGCTGATGGAGAAAATAAAAGTACAGTTGTTAGGTGGGGGCAGAATAGGCCCATAATCATTGGTCTTTCCCCACATGTCAGGATGGTAGGTGTAATCCTAGACTCTGACCTCTCCTTCGAGCCCCACATTCAATCACTGGCTAAATCTTGCCACCTTAACCTCTGTAACATTTTCAGAATTTGCCCCTTCCTAACTAATGACCCAACAAACCAACTTATCCATGGTTATCTCCTGCCTTGAATACTGCAACTCCCTTCTTGCTGGCCTACTATTACACAGGCTCTTCCCCTTCAGTCTATCATGAATGCTGCTGCTAGGCTTGTACACCCTACTAACCGATCTGTGGGTGCTGACCCTCTCTGCCAATCCCTTCACTGGCTTCCACTAGACCAACGTATAAAATTCTAAATACTAATCACAACATTCAGGTCCATAAATATTTGGACATCGACATAATTCTAATCTTTTTGGCTCTATACACCACCACAATGGATTTGAAATGAAACAAACAAGATGTGCTTTAACTGCAGACTTTCAGCTTTAATCTGAGAGTATTTACATCCAAATCAGGTGAACGGTGTAGGAATTACAACAGTTTGTATATGTGCCTCCCACTTTTTAAGGGACCAAAAGTAATGGGACAGATTAACAATCATCCATCAAACTTTCACTTTTTAATACTTGGTTGCAAATTCTTTGCAGTCAATTACAGCCTGAAGTCTGGAACGCATAGACATCACCAGACGCTGGGTTTCATCCCTGGTGATGCTTTGCCAGGCCTCTACTGCAACTGTCTTCAGTTCCTGTTTGTTCTTGGGGCATTTTCCATTCAGTTTTGTCTTCAGCAAGTGAAATGCATGCTCAATCAGATTCAGGTCAGGTGATTGACTTGGCCATTGCATAACATTCCACTTCTTTCCCTTAAAAAACTCTTTGGTTGCTTTCGCAGTATGCTTTGGGTCATTGTCCATCTGCACTGTGAAGCGCCGACAAATGAGTTCTGAAGCATTTTACTGAATATGAGCAGATAATATTGCCCGAAACACTTCAGAATTCATCCTGCTGCTTTTGTCAGCAGTCACATCAACAATAAATACAAGAGAACCAGTTCCATTGGCAGCCATACATGCCCACGCCATGACACTACCACCACCATGCTTCACTGATGAGGTGGTATGCTTTGGATCATGAGCAGTTCCTTTCCTTCTCAATACTCTTCTCTTCCCATCACTCTGGTACAAGTTGATCTTGGTCTCATCTGTCCATAGGATGTTGTTCCAGAACTGTGAAGACTTATTTAGATGTTGTTTGGCAAACTCTAAATCTGGCCTTCCTGTTTTTGAGGCTCACCAATGGTTTACATCTTGTGGTGAACCCTCTGTATTCACTCTGGTGAAGTCTTCTCTTGATTGTTGACTTTGACACACATACACCTACCTCCTAGAGAGTGTTCTTGATCTGGCCAACTGTTGTGAAGGGTGTTTTCTTCACCAGGGAAAGAATTCTTTGGTCATACACCACAGTTGTTTTCTGTGGTCTTTCGGGTCTTTTGGTGTTGCTGAGCTCACCGGTGCATTCTTTCTTTTTAAGGATGTTCCAACAGTTAATTTGGCCACACCTAATTTTTTTGCGATCTCTCTGATGGCTTTGTTTTGTTTTTCCAGCCTAATGATGGCTTGCTTCACTGATAGTGACAGCTCTTTGGATCTCATATTGAGAGTTGACAACAACAGATTCCAAATGCAAATGGCACATTTGAAATTAACTCTGGACCTTTTATCTTCTCCTTGTAAATGGGATAATGAGGGAATAACACACACCTGGCCATGAAACAGCTGAGCAGCCAATTGTCCCATTACTTTTGGTCCCTTAAAAAGTGGGAGGTACATATACAAACTGTTGTCATTCCTACACCGTTCACCTGATTTGGATGTAAATACCCTCAAATTAAAGCTGAAAGTCTGCAGTTAAAGCACATCTTGTTTGTTTAATTTCAAATCCATTGTGGTGGTGTATAGAGCCAAAAAGAATAGAATTGTGTCGATGTCCCAATATTTATGGACCTGACTGTATAAACACATCCATAACACTGCCCCAGCTACATCACCAACCTCACCCAAATCGTCCTCTCCGCTCCTCCTAAGACATCTTGCTCTCCAGCTCCCTCGTCACCTGCTCTCACGCTCGCCTACAGGACTTCTGTAGAACCTCTTCCATCCTCTGGAACTCCCTAGCCCAGTGTGTCTGGTTAGCTCCTACCCTGCTTTTAGGTGATCCTAGAAAACGTATTCATTCAGGGAAGGCTACCCCACCTCCACCTAGAAAACTGTACTTTGGCCACCTCCATCAGATCATCACCTGCATCTATTACCTTTTGTAGCACCTCTCCCTCCCTTTTAGATTGTAAGCCCCATGAGCAGGGCCCTCCTATTCCTTCTGTAGTAAACTGTATTGTAATTTACTATAATGTGAAGAGCTGCACAAAATGTTTGCTGCTATATAAATTCTGTATATTAACATTATTAATTCTCAATGTCAATGGTACGGTGCATGTACCAAGCAGTGTACATTCCAGCCATTCTCTGCATGCTAAGAATAGAGTTGGGTGTCGGAAATAAAGTATCTCCTGCATCATTAGTGGTTGTCCAATGGCTTGTCTTCCTGACAACTTGGAGATATTGAATAATGTGCATTTATATGGTTATCAAACTCGGTGAATCCTACTGTCTATATGATTTTCAGAAGAGGGTATCCCATATATAATGTCTGTCTGTAAACATGCACAGCCATCCACCTAACGGTTCCATACTGTATATCTTGGTGTCATTTCCATTAAATGGTTATTAGTGTTTAGTCTACAGCCAACTTTTTTCAACTCTTGCATTCCACAGAATGTTACAATTATAAAAGCAGCAGCAGTTTTACCTCCCACCAATGCACAGCTCAGCCTGGACTCGAACCGAGCACAGCTGGAGACAGACAAGTTCCTTTCACTCACTTTCTTCGAGCTTATGTTTATTGGTATAATAATTTTAAAGAGATAATAGTAGATTTGTTGGCCAACTGAAGGAACTGGAATATGTGCGTTGCAAAATTCTTTCACCACCATTAATTCAAGAAATGTGGCTGTGTAATGAGCATTTTTTTTTAATGATACTAATTAAAACAGTTTATGGTTTTCCTTTTTGCCAAAAGTCAAGAGCCAACACTTTATTTTAGTGCAAATAGACTGGCTAAAGGACTTTGCTGTTCCTACTCTACTTCACAAATTACAGAAGGCTTAAAGGATGGTCACAATTTCCCTGCTGCTCCAGGGAGGTGGAGCTTTTCAGAAACTGGGAAAATGTTTCAGAGCCAAAAAATCTATTTGTATGTGGAATTCACAGCGATTGTAATTAGTTTCACAATCCATAAAATGAATTCCATGTCTGAACAAGCCTCGAGTTTGCCAAGGTGGATTGTTGCACTTGACAAGGGTTCAGTGGAACCCTATGGTTTCCCAGAGGTTGCTAGGGGTACCTTGAACTCTTGAGTCGTGGCTGATTGACCTCCCATTTGATAATGGCTGTATAGTCCTTGGGCTCAACACCACCTTGCAGACCTTTTTAGCTGTCCGTAAGGGTGGCATTCTGACCACCACTGTAATGCCCCGTACACACGGTTGGACATTGACAGGACATTCCGACAACAAAATCCATGGATTTTTTCCGACGGATCTTGGCTCAAACATGTTTTGCGTACACACGGTTGCACAAAGTTGTCGGAATTTCCAATCGCCAAGAACGCGGTGACGTATACCACGTACGACGAGACTAGAAAAGGAAAGGGTAGGTCCGAATCAAGGGCGGCACCCTTTGGGCTCCTTTTGCTAATCTCGTGTTAGTAAAAGTTTGGTGAGAGTTCATTTTGTGCTTGTGGGTTTGTATCTGCTCTTCAGTGCGTGCAGCGAGTTACCATTGTCTCTTGTCATTGTGTTCTTGTTCGTTCGTTACTGTTTTTCAGGTCGCTCTTTACAGGCCTTGCTGTTCTTCAGTGCGTTCTGTTACTTCGTTCTGAGCAGCCGACCATTTTCTAGCCATGTTGCGTATACGTACTCCTCGTAGAGTTTGTGCTGTGCGGGGGCTTGGTGTTGGGGTCCTGACCTTGACACAAGTCCAGTCCATGAACAGGGTGGGGAGGAGTTCATGGACCAAGAATTGGTAGCTTCAGCGTGACCAGTTCTGTTATATGCCTTTTCTCCGTGAGATCCGTGAGAATAATCCTGATGATTTCAGGAACTTTCTCCGGATGACGGAACCCGTATTTCACAGTTTGTTGGCTTTGCTGGCCCCCTATATCAGCAGGCAGGATACCTGCATGAGACAAGCCATCACTCCGGAGCAGAGGCTCGTCGCCACCCTGCGGTACTTGGCGACGGGAAGAAGCCTGCAGGACTTGAAGTTCTCGACAGGCATCTCCCCCCAGGCTCTGGGGATCATTATCCCGGAGACCTGTTCTGCCATCATCCAGGTCCTGCAGAAGGAGTATGTTAAGGTAAGATTTATCCTTTAATATCACATTTTATTGTATTTAATGTTTGATAATATATTGCATTTCTTTCCTCATTCCCAAATTACCATGATTGGAATATGCTGTGAATGTCCCCTTTGTTCTCATGCATGGTGGATTTTTATGTAATTATTTTTTTTCTCCTTCATACATATTTGCCTTCACTTACCTCCCCATGGTCTCCTGGCCCTATATTCACCTCATGTAGTCTCTTAACAATGTATTTTATCAGCTCCATAGTAGTGCTTTACCCTAAAAACCCCCTAAAATGTTTTAAAATGTGATTTGTGCTTTAAATTCAGCCAGAGTGCCAGAGGCTTTTTTTGGTGGTCCCCAAATCATTTGGAACCCTCCCTCCCCCCAACTGCTAAGTCAGCTGATACCAATTCTCTATCTATCCTCAATCATCTATCTGCTGACTTTGCCAAACCCATACACACTATACCCATCTCTTTAGTGGTCAGATTTATGGATGAATTCCCCAAAGCATGTAGTGCAAGGGCCTGCCTGTATACTTTCAAATGGTCTGTTTAAAGTTTTTATCTTGATAGCTAATAGTAGAATTTCCAAATGTGCTCAAATGTGTACAATGTGTATTTATATCTTTGTATTATGACACTTCTTACCTGTCCAGTGGGCTGCCAATAGTGTAACTAAGGAGGGGCTGGCCAAAGTAATACCCATTATTTAGGCATTCATCTCTCAATGAAGTGGAGAGGTTACCTGTCCAAGAGCCCCCCCCCCCCCCCTCAAAATGTTAAAAATGGCCCATGAGAGGGGGGGGGAGGGGGAATCTGATAGGTGTACCTTAGACTTTGGTCTTTAAAAACTCCCTCAAATAAATGTTATCTTGATGTTGGCCAAGAATGTTTGTGTCTAATCTGCTTTCCCTGTTTATGTGCAAAATTACTAATTTTTTTTGTTGTTTGACTCCACAGTTTCCTTCCACGCCACAGGAATGGCAGACTGTGGCCTCCCACTTTGCCCAGCGGTGGGACTTTCCTAACTGCGGAGGGGCAATTGATGGGAAACACGTCCACATCGTCCCACCACCCAACTCGGGGTCATACTAATATAATTATAAGGGGTTCAATAGTATTGTGATGTTGGTGGTGGTGTTGGCTACTTATGAGTTCCTGTATGTGGACGTGGGGAAGAATGGCCGGATGTCCGATGGTGGAGTCATCGCCCAGACGGAGTTCTACAGGTGTCTCCAGAATGGCAACTTGGACTTGCCACCTCCAGAAGACAATGCAGAAGGACTCCCATTTGTCTTTGTTGCGCTGGGGGACCATCTTATGCGGCCATTCCCGATGAGGACCCTCACCCCGGACCAGAGAGTTTTTAATTACCGGCTGGCCAGAGCCAGAAGAGTGGTGGAGAACACGTTTGGAATCATGGCCAGCCGGTTCCGCCTATTTCTTACACCCATACACATGGCGGAGTATAAACTGAATCATATTATCCTGGTGTGCTGTGCTCTACACAACTTTTTACGGTAACATTCTGCCAACTATGCTGGCTCAGTTGGGCCTGAGGCCAGAATTCTAAATGAAACAACCCTGACGGCGCTTGAAAGTGGCCGTCCTGGCTTGCCCCCCCTGAGTGCCCGTGATGTCCGGCTAAGATACCTTGAATACTTTGCGGGTAGGGGGGCTATCAATATGCCAGACAATGTCTGAAACCTTTTTCAAATAAAAAAAAAACTACTCAAATCTTTGGTGACATTTACTGCTTGTGTTTCTTTTAGCTGGCCTTGACAGAAATGTGGTGAGTCCTGAAAATGGCATGATTGTGTAACCTTACAAAGCACTGTTGGCTGTTATTTACTAAAGGCAAAGACACTTTGCACTACAAGTGCACTTGTAGTGCAAAGTGGATTTGCCCTTAGGAAATAACCCCCATTGTCACTGAAAACACCAACTAGAGCACAACAAAGTGTTGGATCGTTGAGACAATAATCCACACATTCTTGATTAACAATCTTTTTAATACCAGCACAATCACATGTGTATTTGTAAAAGGTTTTTAAAACAAACCAACATGTTTGTTGTATAACAATTTTTTGGGTCACATTAGAAAAAGTAGAAATGTCCATTTAAGATAAAACAGGCATGTTTAAAACCAACAAGAAAAACACAAATCTTGAACTTACAACATTCACATTTGGTAGAACTTGAAGGCAATATCAGACATGAGTATTTACAAACTGTGTTTGATATTGCATTCAGATGGGGTGAAGTCACCCCAGGAATAGCCAAATTTTGAAGATGCACACAAATTGCCAAATGTCAACATGTGCTAGCTGCCATCACGGGGGATCAAGGGACGTGTTTTGGGGGTGCAACCCCTTCCTCACAGCTACTTTATTATTGAGGAAGGGGTTGCACCCCAAAAACGTGTCCATTGATCTCCCATGATGGCAGATAGCACATGTTGACACACTGTGTGCATCTTCAAAATTTGGCTTTTCGCAAATATGTAAAAAAATGGTAAAAATTTTTAGCACACCAAAAACCAAAGGGATTTGGAGGGGTTTTAAACTCTCCCTAAAACATCAATGATGTTCTTCATTTTTTGTTGAACATCATTGATGTTTTTAAGGATGTTTTCCAAGTCCCTATTACACCCCATGATCTCCCGATCAGGATCTGTGCACTTTCCGAGGTGAAATGCCCTGGATCCACAACATCACGATCACCTAAAAACATAGAAACAAAAACACACCATGTATTATAAATATGCAGGCATCCATCTCTTACCTGAGCCTGTGGTCGCAGACATTCACCTGTTGTGGTGACAATTTCCACCATGTCTTCCTCCTCCTGCTCTGCTTGGGTGGATTTCCCCTTCTTCCAGAGGTGGGGGGTCTGTTGTCTCCTCAGATGAGGAGTGTCCTCCGAGTCTTTTCTCCCCTATGTAAAAACAAATAGGTATACTTAGCACACAGATATTTGGATGTCAGAAATAGGAATATGAAACATTGCTTGGAAGTGGGATACAATTGTCTATTTTGGCAGAGTTCCAAGATGTAGAATTTTTATTGTTCTTTGTCAAGCTTCAATACTTTACCTGTTTTGTACAAGCTTCACAGATGGAGACACCCCTATAGTATACACTGGAGTACCTGTGTGGGCCCCCTAATAAAAAGGGTGTTCTTGTGTCCCACACTAGTGCTCCAGAGTCCAGATGTGAAAACTGCTGAGTGTCCTCTCCTTACACAGAATCTAGTTAGCATTTCATTATAGTTACAAACCCATCTACACAACCAAATTATTTTCAGACAAGTAGGCCATAAAAAATGTGGGCAAATACATATGGCAAAAACAATGGTGTTTTCTAGGCCGAACGAACAATGTTTTCTACGAACGAATAATGTGCCCATGAACATGGAAGTTTCCCTTTTAAACTGGATAACAGTTAAGAAAAGCACATGGAGCAGCTTGAACGTAATAAACATAAAGAATAGGAACACAGCGCAACTACTTACTTTTTTGCAGCACTCTCCGGATCTTTCTGTACTGCTCGTGCTCTCTTAATTTCAGGTCCAACCGCCGTTTCCTGAGCTGATCTTTCGATCGTCGTACCCCGAAATGCAGACTCTTGACCACTTTCGCCATGATCTTGGCCTTTCTGACATTGGGGTTGGGGTAAGGTCCATACTTCCCGTCATAGTCGGCCTTCTTCAGGATGTCGGCCTTCTCCAACATCTCCTCAAAGGACATATTTGATGCCTTAAATCGTCTCCTTCTGGATCGTGACGTTTCAGGCTCCGGGCTTTCCTCCTCCTCGTTGCTGTAATTAGCACGCACCTGCTGTGTCTCCGCCATGTGCTCTTCCCCCACTGCGCCGAACGAGAAGGGGTGGGGAATAGAATAGAAAGAACGTCAGGGGCGGGCGGAGTTTCATGCATGCGCAGTATGTATAAAGCGTAACACATGTGCGTAGTACGTACGATCTGTGAGCGGAGGAAGGAGTATCGGAGGCGCCGAACGTGATAACGAAGGTAAGATCTAAACTTGGGCCTATACTGCTTCTAGATTGAGGCCTATATTGTAACAAGATTAGGAGAGTTTTGCCTGACATTAGGGTTTGTCTTGTGTTTTGCAGATAAAATGGATGGCTTCAATGACCACAACTTCCTCCCCCTGTTTATAGACAAATACAGGGAGCTGCCCTGTCTGTGGCAGGTCAAACACCCGCATTATAATCATAAACAAAAGAGGCAGGCAGCGCTGGAGAAACTGCTGGAGTTGGTGAAGCCGGTGGTCCCCACGGCAAACATCCCCTATTTAAAAGCCAAAATTGGTGGCCTGAGGAGCACTTATCTTAAGGTCACAGATTACCAGAGATCAGGAGCAGATGACATTTATGTCCCCAGGCTGTGGTACTATGAGAGACTGCGATTTCTGTCAGACCAGACTGGAGTCAGGGAATCCCTCTCAACCCTTTCTTCCACTCTTCCTTCCACCCCAGCTGAGGCTTCCGATGTCCAACCTGGGACTTCCAGCCAGGAAGAATTCGAGGAGCCCAGCTTGAGCCAGGTATAGCATTCTTCTACAGATGTCTGGTCAATAAAGAAATTATGTTTACTAGATGTTATTATTGATCACTAATTGCTAATTTAATAAAGTGTTTTACATATCAATAGACAGTAGTGGGCAAAAATAATTGGGACAAGAATGAAAAATCTTGGGCTCAGAAGGATAGTCTTTTATATTTGTTAACATTCAATTTGCAACAGTCATGAGATGAAAATTGTGTGTGATTGCTGAAGAAAAAACTATGTCCCTTTTTCATACACAGGAAGACCTCAGCCAGGACGAGGCTCAGGAATGTGGCACACAGGAGGAGGCTGTGGAATGTGGCAGTCAGGAGGAGGCGGGGGTTAGTGGCAGCCAGGAGGAGGCGGGGCTAAGTGGCAGCCAGGAGAAGCCTGGGACCAGTAGGAGCCTGACCGAATCGCAGGTCCCTCCCCTCCGCCTTCCAACCAAAAGACCCAGGAAGGGGAGTCACGTGCAGGATTCAGCTCTCAGACTCATTCAGGAGGCTTCTGCGTCCCTCAGAGCCACCCCCACTCCTGAAGAGGCCTTTGCATGGCTGCCACCAAACTGCAGGGCATGCAGGAGGGCCAACGCCAGCTGTGTGAGGACCTTCTTTATAAAGTCTTAACTAAGGGGATGAGGGGAGAAATCACACCCAATACCCACGTGAGTGAGTTGGACCATCCTCCTCCTCCTCCTGCCACAACTCCACCACCACAGCCACAGCATGGAAGGAAGCGTGGAAGGAAGACCAGAGAGTGATGACCTGGGTTCAGTCTGGTCTGACAAAAGATGCAGCCTCTTGTATGAACACAGCCTGGGGACACAGATGTCATCTGCTGCTTTCAGGATCTCTGGGACTTCTGGACCAGACTGAACTCCCTTAGATATGGACTCCTCAGGCCACCAGTTTTGCAGTTAAATAATTGATGTGTGCCCTGGGGGCCAAAGGCTTCACCAATTTCTGCTGTTTCTCCAGCGTTGCCTCCCTCTTTGTTTGGTTCTGAGCCCTTAATAAAGGTTTTTTGGTTTCAATTAGACTCGCCTATGTGCGTTTTCCTTCAAAAAGGACAGTTTGTTTGTGAGGAGGCAGGTACATTTCAAAATACAATGTGAAATTAACAAGAGACACCAACACCAAGCAACCTCCTTGAGATTAAATAATACCAGATAATAATGGTGTTGTGGTAACTTGACACACAAAACACACACAAAAATATTCTGGATATTAAATAACTAAAAAAAACCCCAAAAAAAAACCAAGATCAGCCTTGAAAAAAATACAAACCTAAAAAAATCACATCAGGTTTGAAAAAAACAAAAAACACACAAAAAAAAAAATTATATAGATTTTTGGTCAGATGTGACAAATCATAATATATTGAGGGAATCACGATAAATAAGAAAGAAAGAAGTTTGTGAGAAGTCTGTGTGAATATCAGCAGCAAAACTACTTCGTTCTTCCTGCATTATAAAGAAGAAGAGAGTGCGCTGTATTAAACAATTTTAAACATTGCAGCGTGACGAAAGTGCTCTATCCATTCCGAACGCTAATTTTACCAGACCGAGCTGTTCCGTCTCGGAATTTCTTCTGAGCATGCGTGGCACTTTGTGCGTCGGAATTGTCCACACACGGTCGGAATTGACGCGATCAGATTTTGTTGTCGGAAAATTTTATAGCCTGCTCTCAAAGTTTGTGTGTCGGAAAATCCGATGGAAAAAGTCCGATGGAGCCCACACACGGTCAGAATTTCCGGCAACACGCTCCGATCGCACATTTTCCATCAGAAAATCCGACCGTGTGTACGGGGCATAAAAGTGCATGCTTCCCACTGAAAACCCAATGTAAGGGGCATTGTTTCCATTGACCCTGGGTGAATTAATTTTAGCAGGGGTTTTCTGAGATCTGAAAAACATTTTTTTTTATGATACTAATTAAAACAGTTTATAGTTTTCCTTTTGCCAAAGTCAAGAGCCAACACTTTTATTTAGTGCGACTAGACTGGCTAAATGGACTTTGCTGTTTATACTCTACTTCACAAATTACAGAAGGCTTACAGGATAGACACAATTTTCCTTGCTGCTTCAATAAGGTGGAGCTTTTCAGAAAGTGGGGCAACGTTTCAGAGCCAAAAATCTATTTCTATTTGGAATTCACAGTGATTGTAATTAGTTTAACAATCCATAAAATTAATTCCACGTCTGAACAAGCCTCAACTTTGGCAAGGTGGTTTGTTGCACTTGACCAGGATTCAGTGGAACACTATGGCTCCTCCAAAAGTTGCTATGGGTACCCTGAGCTGTTTCTTGAGCTGTGGCTGATTGACCTCCCGTTTGATGGTGGCTGCATAGTCCAACACCACCTTGCAGAACCAGCGGCATGAACCCAATGATCTTTTTAGCTGTCCGTAAGGGTGGCATTCTGACCACCACTGTAAAAGGGCATGCTTCCCACTGAACACCAATGTAAAGGGCATTTTTCCCATTGACCCCGGGTGAATTAATTTTAGCAGTAGTTCTCTGAGATCTGAAAATTATTTCAAGGGATCCTCTGGGGTAAATTGTTAGGAAAGGCTGAAGAAGACTATATAAAAAGAATGGAGCACCTACTAGCTGAGAAATAAGATAAGCAAGAGATATTCATCCACAGCTTGTCCTCCAGGCTCATCCTTAAAGTGGTTGTAAACACTTTTTGGTGACTTTTACCTATAGGTAAGCCTAGAATAAGGCTTACCTATAGGTAGTGGAAATATCTCCTAAACTTGCGTCATTTAAGAGATATTTCACTTGTAGTGCGCCAATGTCATCATCGGGCGCATGCGCTGTGAAGAAACAGACCACAGTGCCATTTCTTCCCCTAGCGTGTGCTGTGACTGACAGCTCATGCGCGCATGCCAGTCACAGAGCCGGAGTCCGTGGCCCCGGAAGGAAGAGGAGCGAAGATGGACGCGGCCTGCTCAGGGGACAGTGCGGGCTTTGTTTGCAGGTAAGTGTCATATAATGGGCTAGTATGCAATGCATACTAGCCCATTATGCTTTTCATTTGCAGGCCTTGCGGGGAGCAAAATAGGAAGTAAAACCCATCAGGGTTTACTTCCTCTTTAAAGAGGTAATGAACCCAAAACCCAACATTTAATAAACTGCAGCTTATTAATCCTTAGATGTGGTGGCTGCATAAGTTTTCTTTTTTGAGGCTTTTTTCCCAGTTTGCACCTGGTGATCTGGCCAGTAACAGTAATCTGGACTGTATTGGGGTGCCTACATTCTGGATGAAGGAGCGCAGAGACACCTTTGGACAGCAGCATTGTTAATCTGGGGGGAGGGGAGTGTTAGATGTACTAGCAGATTTAAATACACTAACATATTGAAGCCAAATTCCAGCTAAAACTTTATATGCAGTTACGGCAACAGTTTATTTCCTTTTGGGACAAAGGATTTACATAAATAAATAAAAGCTGACCACTGTAATCACCCCTACAATAGTAAATGGTTTGTCTCAACCCTCTAGGGCTAGATTCACTAGCCTGTACTGTGCGTTCTGATTGTAGAAATTAAATAGTTTCCCGCAACCACCTGCAGCTGAATCGCAATGCTCTTGCGAGAAGCACAGGGCTGCCATTTGTTTTGAAGGGCACCCCCATGCATCTCAGCCTGCAGCATGATTGCGGGTGTGGGAATCGCATGGTCACGCGGCTCAGCAGCCCATTCAAATGAATGGGCTGCCGTCCCTGAGCAAACGCAAGACGCACAGTCTACACTAGTGTGAACCCAGCCTTACTGCTACATCTGCAGGACAGCTTATTCTGCCGAAAAGCAATAGACAGGATAACAAAATGAACATAGAAGAAAGACAGCCTTAAAAAGAAAACGAATGCAGCAATCACACTCTTATGCCCCGTACACACGGTCGGACTTTGTTCGGACATTCCGACCACAAAATCCTAGGATTTTTTCCGACGGATGTTGGCTCAAACTTGTCTTGCATACACACGGTCACACAAAGTTGTCGGAAAATCCGATCGTTCTAAACGCGGTGACGTAAAACACGTACGTCGGGACTATAAAAGGGGCAGTGGCCAATAGCTTTCATCTCTTTATTTATTCTGAGCATGCGTGGCACTTTGTCCGTCGGAATTTCCGACTTTTGTTGTCGGAAAATTTTATAGCCTGCTCTCAAACTTTGTGTGTCGGAAAATCCGATGGAAAATGTGTGATGGAGCCCACACATTTCCGACAACAAGGTCCTATCACACATTTTCCGTCGGAAAATCCGACCGTGTGTACGGGGCATTAGAATTGGTAATCTGCAATATACTAAATGCTTGCTTTAATGAACAAATGTACTTTTTGTCCAATCTTCCTTTAGGCCATGGACCTACCCCCCTAAATGCAGCACAATGGGTCTAATACTTACTTCCAGCAATATACACTGTGCAGCCCTGCTCAGAGCCGCTTTCTTCAGAAAGCATTTAGGCCAGGTCCTCTTCATCGTGAGCATGTGCACCGCTGGAGGCTGCCATGAGTATAGTAGGGACGTGCGGTGAGGTCAGTGGCTGGAGAGGCACTGGCTAGTATCAGAGCCAGATACACACAGGTTACATACGTCACGATTGTTAGAGTGAGAACAATAATTCTAGCACTAGACCTCCTCTGTAACTATAAACATGTAACCTGTTAAAAATTGTAAAGCGTCGCCTATGGAGATTTTTAAGTACTGAAGTTTGGTGCCATTCCACAAGTGTGCACAATTTTAAAGCATGACATGTTAGGTATCTATTTACTCGGTGTAACATCATTTTTCATAGTATTAAAAAAAAAATGGGCTAACTTTAGTGTTTTTTTAATTCATTTGTTTCTTTTTTTTAAAAATGCGTTTGAAAAATTGCTGCACAAATACCGTGTAACATAAAAAGTTGCAATGACCACCATTTTATTCCCTAGGGTGTCTGATAAAACAATATATATGGTATAATGTTTGGGGGTTCTAAGTAATTTTCCAGCAAAAAAATTATGATTATTACATGTAATAGAGAAGTCAGAATTGGCCTGGGTGGCAAGGGGTTAATTACCATAAGTAATATACAAATAATTATTATATATTATTTTTAAGGTTCAAAAACTGTACTCAAGCAGATTGCTTAACGGACAAATTACTGAAGTTTGAAGCTATTAATTCAAACCAGTAATTTCACAGTAAATACAGTTAGGTCCATAAATATTGGAACATCGACACAATTCTAATCTTTTTGGCTCTATACACCATCACAATGGATTTGAAATGAAACAAACAAGATGTTCTTTAACTGCAGACTTTCAGCTTTAATTTGAGGGTATTTACATCCAAATCAGGTGAACGGTGTAGGAATAACAACAGTTTGTATATATGCCTCCCACTTTTTAAGGGACCAAAAGTAATGGGACAGATTAACAATCATCCATCAAACTTTCACTTTTTAATACTTGGTTGCAAATCCTTTGCAGTCAATTACAGCCTGAAGTCTGGAACGCATAGACATCACCAGATGCTGGGTTTCATCCCTGGTGATGCTCTGCCAGGCCTCTACTGCAACTGTCTTCAGTTCCTGCTTGTTCTTGGGGCATTTTCCCTTCAGTTTTGTCTTCAGCAAGTGAAATGCATGCTCATGCACCCGTTTATGTCACCAGGTGGACCTCAGCTATATAAGAGCTGTCACCAAGAAGAAGCCTCCCATGGAGGCGGAGCTATTGCGATTTTTTTTCCTTTTTGTGGCTCGTCGGCGGGGTGATAGAAGATGAATGGACATCATGAGACATTTTTATTTTTTTATCTTTTAATAAAGGAATGTCCCTAAGTGTCTCCTGTCTTTTTTACTATTTTTGAAACTTTTGTAAAATAGTAGGGGTACAACGTACCCTTTACAGATTCACATAGGGGGACCGGGATCTGGGGGTCCCATTGTTAAAGGGGGCTTCCAGATTACGATAAGCCCCCTATCCGCATACCCCCACATCCACCAGACAAGGGTTGTGGGGATGAGGCCCTTGTCCCCATCAACATGGGGACAAGGTGCTTTGGGGGGCTACTCCAATGCACCCTCCCCATGTTGAGGGCATGTAGCCTGGTACGGTTCAGGAGGGGGGGCACTCTCTTGTCCCCCCTCTTTTCCTGCAGCCTGCCAGGTTGCATGCTTAGATAAGGGTCTGGTATGGATTTTGGGGGGACCCCTACGCCATTTTTTAAAAATTTGGCACAGGGTTCCCCTTAATTTTCATACCAGACCTGAAGGGCCTGGTATGGATTTTGGGAGGACCCTTACGCCATTTTTTAAAATTTTTGGCACAGGGTTCCCCTTAATATTCATACCAGACCCAAAGTGCCTGGTAAAGGACTGGGGGGAGGGGGAACCCATGCCGTTTTTTTCAATGAGTTTTATCTATATTGCCGAGACCCGACAAATCATTACAGCCGCAATCAGTTTTAAATTACTTTTTTTCCTTTAGAAATGTCATTTTGCTGTGGTATTGTTCTAAACACGGGAAATTTGCGCCATTTTACAGGCATACTATAGACACCCCCCAGGCACAATATTTAAAGGAATATTTCATTTTTATTGTTTCACTTTAAGAATTATTAAATTCACTGCTCCCAAAAAAACGGCAGGAACCAGGTCCCAAAACACTTTTTGACAATAACTTGTATATAATCCTTTAAAATGAGCACTTTTGATTTTTTATGTTCGTGTCCCATAGACTTTAACGGTGTTCGTTTGTTCGTCCAAATTTTTTGCCTGTTCGGATGTTCTGGTGCGAACGGAACCGGTGGGGGGGGGGTGTTCGGCTCCCCCCTAATAGTTAGTATGCTAGACAAAATCCTGCACACACGCTTACATGCTTTTGACAAAAATCAGAAGCTCAGTCGTCCAACAATCAAACCGTGTGCCTTTCCCCTCACCATTCAGGCAAAGCGAAGTCCTGGTACACCGCTGCCCACTTCTGAGTTTAGGGCACACGGATGCGTGCCCCCCTGCCAACATTTGTTGTGATTGTACACAGCAGGAGTTTATCACCAATGATTCATGGCCAGGACCTGCTGATCGGCTGTGTCCAATCACAGCCCAAAGCCCTGTATTGACAATCAACACAGGGCTCTGTACAGAGGGAAAAAGATATTTAGTAAAAAGCAGCACACTTTACACACATTACACATTGTTAGACATATTTATTTATTTAACCTCTTGATCATCCTAGATGTTAACCCTTCCCAGCCAGTGTCATTGGGTACAGTGACAGTATATAGTATTATTACTGATCACTGTATTAGTGTCACTAGTGATGTCAGTGGCAGTTAGTCAGTTTCCTCTAGTGTCAGTGTCATATTTCCCGCGGCACTTTTGCAGTCCCACTATAAGTTGCAGATCACCGCCATTAGTAGTGTGTTTTTATATATATATATATATATATATATATATATATATATATATATATATATATATATATATACTGTATAAATATACTGTAACTACTTGGAAAAAAAATATGTATTTACCTTGGTTTTAGACACTATACCATTCACAGAAAATAATCAATATACACTTTTTGGGATTTTTATTTTATTTTTTACCAAAAACATGGAGCAGAATACATTTTGGCCAAAATAATAAAGAAATAAAGAAATTAGATTTTTACATTTTTTTTATTGGATATGTTTTAGAGCAGAAAGTAAAATGTTCATTATTTTTTTCATTTAGAACGCAAAGAAATAAAAAAATCCAGTGGTGATCAAAAACCACCAAAAGAAAGCTCTATTTGTGGGAAAAAAATTACATAAATTAAATTTGAGTACAGTGTTGCATGACTGCACAATTACCAGTTAAAGTAGTGCAGTGCTAAATAGCAAAAAAATGGCCTGGTCACGCGGGGGGGGGGGGGGGGGGCGGGATCCTATGGAGCTGAATTGGTTAATATGTGAACCCTCACTTTGTAAAACAACCAATTCAGTTCAAAATAGAAATGAATGACAAAACGTTTGTGTATATACAGTACATATATATACAGTTTATACAGTGGGGACAGAAAGTATTCAGACCCCCTTAAATTTTTCACTCTTTGTTATATTGCAGCCATTTGCTAAAATCATTTAAGTTCATTTTTTTTCCTCATTAATGTACACACAGCACCCCATATTGACAGAAAAACACAGAATTGTTGACATTTTTGCAGATTTAAAAAAAAAGAAAAACTGAAATATCACATGGTCCTAAGTATTCAGACCCTTTGCTCAGTATTTAGTAGAAGCACCCTTTTGATCTAATACAGCCATGAGTCTTTTTGGGAAAGATGCAACAAGTTTTTCACACTTGGATTTGGGGATCCTCTGCCATTCCTCCTTGCAGATCCTCTCCAGTTCTGTCAGGTTGGATGGTAAACGTTGGTGGACAGCCATTTTTAGGTCTCTCCAGAGATGCTCAATTGGGTTTAAGTCAGGGCTCTGGCTGGGCTATTCAAGAACAGTCACTGAGTTGTTGTGAAGCCACTCCTTCGTTATTTTTGCTGTGTGCTTAGGGTCATTGTCTTGTTGGAAAGTAAACCTTCGGCCCAGTCTGAGGTCCTGAGCACTCTGGAGAAGGTTTTCATCCAGGACATTCCTGTACTTGGCCGCATTCATCTTTCCCTCAATTGCAACCAGTCGTCCTGTCCCTGCAGCTGAAAAACACCCCCACAGCATGATGCTGCCACCATCATGCTTCACTGTTGGGACTGTATTGGACAGGTGATGAGCAGTGCCTGGTTTTCTCCACACATACCGCTTAGAATTAAGGCCAAAAAGTTCTATCTTGGTCTCATCAGGCCAAAGAATCTTATATCTCACCATCTTGGAGTCCTTCAGGTGTTTTTTTAGCAAACTTCATGCGGGCTTTCATGTGTCTTGCACTGAGGAGAGGCTTCCGTTGGGCCGCTCTGCCATAAAGCCCCGACTGGTGGAGGGCTGCAGTGATGGTTGACTTTCTACAACTTTCTCCCATCTCCCGACTGCATCTCTGGAGCTCAGCCACAGTGATCTTTGGGCTCTTCTTTACCTCTCTCACCAAGGCTCTTCTCCCCCGATAGCTCAGTTTGGCCGGACGGCCAGCTCTAGGAAGGGTTCTGGTCGTCCCAAACGTCTTCCATTTAAGGATTATCGAGGCCACTGTGTTCTTAGGAACCTTAAGTGCAGCAGAAATTTTTTTGTAACCTTGGCCAGATCTGTGCCTTGCCACAATTCTGTCTCTGAGCTCTTCAGGCAGTTCCTTTGACCTCATGATTCTCATTTGCTCTGACACGCACTGTGATCTGTAAGGTCTTCTATAGACAGGTGTGTGGCTTTCCTAATCAAGTCCAATCAGTATAATCAAACACAGCTGGACTCAAATGAAGGTGTAGAACCATCCCAAGGATGATCAGAAGAAATGGACAGCATCAGAGTTAAATATATGAGTGTCACAGCAAAGGGTCTGAATACTTAGGACCATGTGATATTTCAGTTTTTCTTTTTTAATAAATCTGCAAAAATGTCAACAATTCTGCATTTTTCTGTCAATATGGGGTGCTGTGTGAACATTAATGAGGAAAAAAATAAACTTAAATGATTTTAGCAAATGGCTGCAATATAACAAAGAGTGAAAAATTTAAGAAAAAAATGTAAGGGGGTCTGAATATTTTCCGTCCCCACTGTATATATATATATATATATATATATATATATATATATATATATATATATATATATATATAAATATATGTAGCGGGCACCTACTTTTAGGTAGGTGACCTTTCCTGGTAGTTTACTATGTCAGGTAAATTTAGACAGGCTTGTGCTATTACAGCAGGCCTGTTGTTGTTCATTTCCCATTTGAGTGGCAGGTGGTTTGTATGCTGGTCTCGGCCAATCATTAATTTGCTTGGTAATGCCCAGGACTCTCATATAAAAGCGGGGTCACGGGGCAGTTCCGGGTCATCGTCGCGTCCTGTAGGAGCGAGGAGAAGTGAGCCTGGTTCCCGGAGGGGAGAGGTTTCCCCCTCCGGGGAGCCAACGGAGCGCCCCCCTTGCAAGAAGGCTGGGGAACCGGTGTCCATGGAGGAAGAGACGACATCTTACAGCATGTAATCACTGGTGTCATTGGCCAGGGGAGGGGAGGGGAGGGGAGGGGAGCGGGCCATAAAGGAGAAAAGGAACTAAGAATCATTGCGGGAGAAGTAGCAACAAAGCGGAAGGAAACTGGGCGATCGATCGTTTATGAGTGGCACATGGACTATTGATTGCATGAGTGAAAGCCCAAGGGAAGGGTACTACTAGAGGCTGAGGGATGTTGGTACGCAAGTCAGTGAGACGGGCAGTGATGGCCTGTCACTTTGGGTTCAGCAATGCCCCGGGATTCAAATCAGTCGGGCGGGAGAAGTAATTCAGAGTGACTCTTTCTCGGCTCAACTTGGAAGTACCATGCAGATGGGAAGTGGTGGTAAAAAGGTAGCGGTGAAGCTGCAAGCACACATATAGAGATACGGACTGTTCTTGAAAAGTCATGCACATAAAGAAGTTATTCAGAGTGACTCTTTATCAATTATTCTCTATCAAATTTACTTCCATCTTCCCTGATTGAAGAAATCACACAAAGTGATTTCCCAATTATCCGCAAGTGATTCTAGTTTTCCCGTAAGAGACAGTGAAAGATAATAATGTAACAAAAGAGCATCTCAAAAGAAGTCCTTCTCCCATCCCAGTTCATGTTAATCAATAAATCAAGAGAAAAAGCATTAAGGACTGTGTTCTATGAATCTATGGGCTGCGAGGGTTGGGTGGTAAACGTGAATTACGGATATAACAATTATTTCGCCGCTACTTCGGGGGTAAGCGCTACATATATATATATATACTGTATAAATATACTGTATCTTGGGAAAAAAATGTATTTACCTTGGTTTTAGACACTATAACATTCACAGAAAACAATCAATATACACTTTTTGGGATTTTTATTTTATTTTTTACCAAAGACATGGAGCAGAATACATTTTGCCCAAAATAAATAAAGGAATTTGATTTTTACATTTTTTAAAATTTGATATGTTTTAGAGCAGAAAGTAAAATGTTCATTCTTTTTTCATTTACTGTAGATCGCAAAAAAATCCAGAGGTGATCAAAAACCACCAAAAGAAAGCTCTATTTGTGGGAAAAAAATTACATAAATTAAATCTGAGTACAGTGTTGCATGACTGCACAATTACCAGTTAAAGTAGCGTAGTGCTAAATAGCAAAAAAATGGTCATGTCATGCGGGGGGGGGGGATACTCTGGAGCTGAACTGGTTAATGTATGTGTATATACAGTACATATATATACATATATACACACACACACACACACTGTATATTAATGATATATATATTTTTTTAGTTTTTTTTTTTATAAGGGACCACATCATTTCCGTTCTCAGCTGCAGAAGGGGCTTAGAGATGCGGGGGTGGGAAGCAGCAGGACAGTAATCTTCCCAGTGAAAGGTTGTGCAGGGAGGGTGTCAGCACAAGTCTCCATTGGAGCACAGCCATAAAACTGACCACATTGAGATGGATGAGCTCTTATGCCTAGCATGGTCAGTTTAAATTAGGAAAGCAGACGGACTGGCAGGAACATCAGGGATTTCACATAAAGGAAGCAATACAAAGAGAACAGGATACTTTTTTAAAGCGGACCTGCACCACCGCACCCCCCCTTTTTTTTTCGCGCCTGTTTACCTTAAGATGGTAATTGCACATTTCAGATACTCACCCATCAAGCGGATCCAGTGATGTCATGCTGAGCCGGCCACAGCTCTGTCCCACACCGCCATATTCTTTCTAACATCATCGAGAGGACTGTTGGCTCTTTTTGGTTCAGTGGGCAGGCCCCCCCCCCCAGGACGCACCAATAGGCCCACCCCCTTATCCTTTTCTGAATGGGAGGCTATGCCTCCTGCAACTGACAGGCATGGGGAGGTGGGACCAGACATTTTTGCTTAAAAAAAGGTAAAAAAAATAAACAAACAATGCAATATCTACAGAGGATGGAAGGAGGGGTGGAGTGGAGGCAAGTAGCAGAAGAGTTCCGCTTTAAGTACATGGAACAACAGACACGTATCAGGAATATGACATGTTGGGGTAACATGTTCTTTTTAACGCTTTCCTACTCTATCCAAAAATAATAAAAATGTGTTTTCTTCAGAAAAATGAATAACATTATTTGCAGATTGTGATCATCTGCGGTGTATAAATGAATTATTGTTGACTTCTGCCTTGCATCATTACAATTACTGCTTCACTGTAAACATGTTATTTACATAAGACATTCTAGTTTGGCATTGGTTTACAGTCTTTGATGATCTGCACACTCCAGTCTATTGACAGCATCCTCCCAAATACCAAACTGTTTTCATACTTCCAGTGTTACAAGGAGCAGATAAGAGCCGGGCTGCCCCCATAACTTCCAACTGGATCCCTTCTCTCTAAGCCAAGCCAAGCAGCTGCATATTTTCTTATGTCACTTAGAGGGGAAATCCAGCAAATCTGCAGCCTTGCTGGGATCTCATGCTGGAATCCATGTTGTATTTTTTCTCATTTCAAATATGTGACAAAGCCACAGAGGGAGTTCATATATTGTTCATGAGAAAGATAATAGCATGGTCAGTAAGATATTTGTAAACAGGACAGAAGATTCTTACAGAGCATTTAATTAAAAGTCTAAACAAAATCATCTCTTTTACCCACCTATCCTGGTAATCTTCCATTGTGGTTTATCATTAATTTCAGTTCATTTTATTCATCATAATTTCATTTCTATGTTGATGGGCCCCTGAACTTGAAATGCCCCAGACCCACAAGGTCGAAATCCACCACTGGGCAAAGGGATCTGGGGAACAAGGAGTGGCAAAGGGATCTTGGAAATCAATGGGGCAGATGGATCTGAGACACCAGGAGAAGCAGAGGGATCTGCAGCACCAAGAAAGCAAAGAGATCTGTAGCACTGTGACAATGGACCTGGTGCATTAAAAGAAGCAAAGGGATTGGGGCCACCAAGATGGGTAGAGGGATCTAGGAGACCAAAAGAGACAGAGGGATCTGGAGCACCATGAGAGGCAAACAGAACCGGCCATCATGAGGGATGTAGAGAACCAAGAGAAGCAGTGGGGTCCAGGAAACCAAAAGGGGCAGAGGAATCTGCAGCACCAAGAGAGGCAGAGGGAAGTGGAGCATGAAAAGTGGCAAAAGGATCTAGAGCGCCAAGAAAGGTAGAGGGATCTGGTGCACCAATAGATTTAGAGGGATCTGGGCCACCAAGATGCGCAGAGGGATCTGTGCCACCAAGATAGACAAAGGAATCTTAGCAACCAAAAAAGGCAAAGGGATCTTGAAAACCAAAAAACATGTAGCAGTAAGAGAGGAGAGGGATCTGGGTCACCAAGATGGGCAGAGGGATCTGTGCCACCAAGATAGACAAAGGAATCTTAGCGACCAAAAAAGGCAAAGGGATCGTGAGAACCAAAAAACATGTAGCAGTAAGAGAGGAGAGGGATCTGGAGCACCAAAAAAGCCAGAGAGATCTGAAGTAAAAAAAAAGACAAAGAGATATTGAGCACCAAGAAACTAAGTAGCACTAAGAGAGGCAGAGGGATGTATAACACTGAGAGGGGCAAAGGGTGTTGGCTACCAAGTAGAGAACGTGAGAGAGGTAGAGGAGTCTGTGAAATCACAAGGGGTAGAAGATCTGAAGCACCAAGAAAGGCAGGGGGATCTGGAGCATGAAGAGAGGCAAAAGGATCTGGAGCACCAAAAATGACAGAGGGATTTGGGCAGGGCTTTTTTTCTCAGAAAATAGGTGCAGGAACCCTCCCTAGCCAACTCTCCACCCCCAATCCTGTCGTTCCACAGGGGAGAAGTAAAGCGGCGCCAAATCCACGTAGGCCCAAAAGGCACAGAGTGCGGCACTTAGATGCACATAACACACAGGGCTCAGGAAAGTGTACTCTGCAGTGATGAGGTGTGTGTATCACACAGGGCACAGAAGAAAAAAAAAATCAGCGGACAGTACTTACAAATCTCCCCGAATGTGGAGGCGGAACCATCTATTGCTCACCTCTGTGCCCTCCATTCAAACCTCACCTCTGCAAACCTTGTCCACAGCTGACCTATGCCCCCCTTCCACAGCTCACCTCTTCTTCCCCTCGTCTGCAGCTCACTTCTTCTTCCCATCCGCAACTCACCTCTTCTTCCCTCCTGTCCACGGCTCACCTCTTCTTTCCCCCATAGCCAGGGCCGGACTGGCCTACCGGGATCCCGGGAAATTCCCCGATAGGCTGCCCTGGGGCCACTTTGAGTGGTGGCTGCAGTGCTCCCCTCCCTCCCTCTGTCCTCCGGCTCCTCCTCTTGTATGGCACGGAGCTGAGTCTGTGTGTGTAAGGTGGTGCTGTAACAAGGTCCCGCCCCCTCTAGACCGGCTTGTGTGATAGTCTTCTAGATGGAACACTCATTGAATCAGTGTTCCGCCTATCACGCGAGCCAGTCTAGGGGGGTGGGACCTTGTTACAGCGCCGCCTTACACACACAGACCCAGCTCCGTGCCATACATCGGCTGCTGTGTGTGATCCAGGAAATGGTGATGCTGCAATTGGTAGGCACGGAGGCTGCAATGGTGGGCACATAGAGGCTGCAATGGCTGGCACACAGAGGCTGCAATGGCTGGCACACAGAGGCTGTAATGGGCACACAGAGGCTGCAATGGCTGGCACACAGAGGCTGCAATGGCTGGCACACAGAGGCTGCAATGGCATGCACACAGAGGCTGCAATAGCTGGCACACAGAGGCTGCAATTGGGTGGCACAGAGAGGCTGCATTGGTGGGATCAAAGAGGCTGCAATTGGTGGGCACACATAGGCTGTAATGGGCACACAGAGGCTGCAATGGCTGGCACACAGAGGCTGCAATGGTGGGCACACAGAGGTTGCAACAGTAGGCACACAGAGGCTGCAAAGGTGGGCACACAGAGGCTGCACTGTTGGGCACACAGAGGCTGCAACAGTGGGCACACAGAGGCTGCAATGGCGGGCACACAGAGGCTGCAATGGCCGGCACACAGAGGCTGCAATGGCTGGCACACAGAGGCTGTAACGGTGGCAAACAGAGGCTGTAATGGTGGGCACACAGAGGCTGCAATTGGGTGGTACAGAGAGGCAGGCTGCATTGGTGGGATCAAAGAGTCCTCTGACATCTACTGTATCATGTCTGCAGCCTCTGACCATCTCTTGTATCATGTCCGAAACCTCTGACCATCTTTTGTATTATGTCTGCAACCTCTGACCATCTCTTGTATCATGTCTTCAGTCTCTAGCCATCTCTTGTATCATGTCCTCAGTCTCTAGCCATCTCTTGTATCATGTCTACAGTCTCTAGCCATCTCTTGTATCATTTCCTCAGTCTCTAGCCATCTCTTGTATTCTATCCTCAGTCTCTAACAATCTCTTGTACCATGTTCGCAACCTCTGACCATCTCCTGTCTTATATCATGTCTGCAGTCTCTGAGGGGGAGTCTGGAGAGGAGGCAAGAGTGGGAGTGCCGCCAGGATGGGGGTCATGGGAGAAGTAAAACATGTGTGGACTGTGGAGAGGAGACTATAGGATAAAACCAGAGTCACCAACCTGGAGCCGTCTAACTGAGCCCTGCACTGTGTACCTCAGAGGAGGTCAGTGACAGCGCCGCCAGGCAAGTCTGAGGGGGGAGTGAATACAATAATATAAGGGGGCACTGATATAAAGGTTTCCCCCTTATATCAGTAACCCCCCCCATTCTTTCTGTGGAAGGTGGTCTCTGGAAACCAGAGCCCCCCCACGTTCCTGGGGTGCCCCTTGACGATGATCCAATTTTACCACTTTTAACTGGAATTTGCTTTTTTATATATATTATATATATAGCTCTTTGTGCTTCTATACCTGCCTTCTATATATATATATATATATATATATATATATATATATATATATATATATCTATATATATATATCTATATATCTATATATAGATATATATATAGATATATATATATATAAACTACACTCTTCAAATGTGCTTTAAAATGCATGGTTTTCCCTTTCATGAACAAGGAAATAATGACGTTATGATGGTTATGATGTTGGGCTGGTATAATAATGCTATGGGGCTGGTATGACATTTTTTCCAGGGCTGGTTTTTATACCCAGTCCAGGCCCTGCCCGTAGCTCACCACTTCTTCCCTCAGTCCATAGCTCACCTCTTCTTCCCCCCATAGCTCACTTCTTCTTCCCTCAGTCCACAGCTCACCTCTTCTTCTCTCCTGTCCACAGCTCACCTCTTCTTACCTCCTGTCCACAGCTCACCTCTTCTTCCCTCCTGTCCACGGCTCACCTCTTCTTCCCCCCGTAGCTCACCTCTTCTTCCCTTAGTCCACGGCTCACCTCCTCTTTCCCCCATAGCTCACCTCTTCTTCCCTCAGTCCATGGCTCACCTCTTCTTCCCCCCGTAGCTCACCTCTTCTTCCCTCAGTCCACAGCTCACCTCTTCTTCCTTCAATCCACAGCTCACCTCTTCTTCCCTCAGTCCGCAACTCACCACTTCTCTCCCCCCTGTCTGCAGCTCACCACTTCTCTCTCCCCTGTCTGCAGCTCACCACTTCTCTCCCCCCCTGTCTGCAGCTCACCACTTCCACTTCCCCCTATTCGCTACTCACCACTTCTTCCCTCCGTATGCAAGACATCTCTTCTTTTCCCTGTCCCTCCTGAATTCTGCACCCCTGTCCACATGTCGTCTTAGCACCCCCACAACTCACTTTTGTACCCCCTGTCAACAACTCAACTATGCAGCCCCACATCTACAGCTTACACTTCCAGTCCACAATTACTGCTTGTCTCTATTCTCCTTCCACATTTCACTACTGCACCCACATCTACAGATTACCCCAATCCACAGCTTTCATCTCTTCAGCTCTCCAACTTTCGCCTCTTCACCCCCTGTCACCTTCAAACAACCTGCCAACCCCCCCCCCCCTTACCAGCTCTTGCCACCGTACCACCTGCCCCCCCTCCCCACTACTCAGCTCTCACTTTGCACAACCTCTCCCCCTTTCCAGCTGTAACAACTTCACCCCCCTCTTCACAAATTCACCCCCATTGCGGTCCACAGCTATCACCTCCCCTGCAGATGCCACTCCCCCACCCCCTTCCCTCCATAGTTTTCGGTGCACTCCCCTCCTCTCCATAGCTTGCGGTGCAGCTATCATTGGTCAGTTTAGAGTATACAGGCTTTTTTGCAACACAGTGCAGTTCTGGTAGAACACTTCACTCGGCTCCAAGCTACACACGTCTGACAGGGAGACAGGGCAGGGATGGGCAGGACGGGAGCCACAGGGCTGGGTGGGATAGGAGCCGCAACTCCTGACTCTCCAGAAAAATAAAAAAATGCAGTGGTTGCGGCGTGGGGACTCAGGCACTGACTGACATATACGTACACATGTCCTGACAATAGGACACAGAAGCTGGTGGAGGAAGCGGGTAGCGCAAAAACCTCCTCTACCGCCTTCTGTGTTCAGTGACTGGGTGGAGAGGACAGGGTTGCCAGAGGTGGCGGAATGCTGTTCCACCGCGTTCCGACAGAAATAAAGCCCTGGATTTGGGACAAAAAAAGGTAGAGAGATATTGGCCACCAAGACAGGCAAAGGAATTTGGGATATCAAGAGAGATACAGAGATCTTGAGCGCCAAGAAAACAAAGACATCTGCAGTACTAAAAGAGGCAAAATGATCTGGAGCACAAAGTGAGGCAAATAGATCTGTGCCCCCAAGATGGGGGAAGGGATCTGGACCATCAAGAGAGGCAAAGGGATCTGGGGTAAAAAAAAAGACAAAGAGCTCTTCTTCAGCACCAAGAAAACAAGAATGATATCACTAAGAGAGGCAAAGAGATATGGAGCACCAAGAGAGGCAAAGGGGACTGGGCTACCAAGAGGTTAGAGGTAGGCAGAAAAAAACAAAGGAAGGCAGAGGGGTCTAGAGCACATGGAAAGGCAGAAGGATCTGGAGCATGAAGACTAGCAAAAGAATCTAGAGCACCAAGAATGGGCAGAGGGAGGTAGAGAACCAAGAGAGGCAGAAAGGTCTGAGAAACCAAAAGGGACAGAGAGATCTGAAGCACCAAGAGAGACAAAGGGAACTGGGCCACCATGAGGGAAGTAGTGAACCAAGAGAGGCATAGGGGTCTGGGAAACCAGAAGAGGCAGAGGGATCTGGAGCACCAAGAGAGGCAAAGGAACATGGAGCATGAAAAGTGGCAAAGGCATCTAGAGCAAAAAGAATGGTAGATGGATCTGGGGCACCAGTAGATGTATATTTATTATTAATTGTTTATTATTATTTATTATTGTTTATTATTATTTTCTGATTATTATCTGCTATTTGATTGTTCATCTTATAATGATTTATAGGACCCCGTTCATTTTTTAGGATTTCAGTCATTTTCCATTAAGTGTTTTATCAAGTTATTTATTCATTCACCTGTTTGGGATGGTCATTCATTCATTTATTGATATAGCATTGGTTTGTTAATCTCTGGCTATACAATTTGATGAGAGAGTAATCTAAGGACGCTTTATCTCTTCGGATTTACCCCTTTGGAATTTCCAAAGATGTTTCTATTTTTACTTTGGTTAGTTTAGTAAGCGCCACATTACCTTTTTTACCATTTGCTTTTATCCGGTGTGAGAACACTCCTATGTTGGCAGCTATTTTGTTAGGTTGTAAATTATCATTTGCTTTGTCCCCTGTGGTTTGCGCATTAGTTCCCCACATTTTTCAATAGATGTAGAGGGATTTGGGCCACTAAGATAGGCAAAGGAATCTGGGAGACCAAAACAGGCAGAGGGATCATGAGAACCAAAAATACCAAAGCGATCTGTAGCACTGAGAGGGGCAAGGGATCTCTAGTACAAATAAAGCAAACAGATCTTAAGCACCAAGAAAACAAAGAGATCTGTGGCACTAAGAGAGGCAGCTGGATATGGAGCACCAAGAGGGGCAAATGGAATTAAGCCACCAAGCAGAGAACCAATAGAGGCAGAGGGGTCTGTGGAACTAGAAGGGGCAGAAGGATCTGAAGCACCAAGAAAGGCAGCGGGAGCATGAAGAGAGACAAAATGATCTAGAGCACCAAAAATGACAGAGGGATCTGGGCCGCCAAGACTGGAAAAGGAATTTGGACTATAAAGAAAGGTGGGGGACCTGGAGCACCAAGATGGGAGGAGGGATCTGGACCATCAAAAGAGGCAAAGGGATATGGGGTACAAAAAAAAAAAAAAAAAAAAAAAGCTCTTGAGCACCAAGAAAATGAGAATTGTATTACTAAGAGAGGCGGAGAAGATATGGAGCTCGGGGGCCAAGGCGACTTGACTACCAAGAGGGTAGAGGTAGGTAGAAAACCAAGGAAGGCAGAGGGGTCTAGAGCACATGGAAAGTAAGAAGGATCTGGAGCATGAAGACTGGCAAAGGGATCTAGAGCACCAAGAACAGGTGAAGGATCTAAGGCACCAATGGAGATAGAAGGATCAGGGACACTAAGGTGGGCAGAGGGAGGTAGAGAACCAAGAGGCAGAAAGGTCTGGGAAACCAGAAGGGGCAAAGGGATCTGGAGCATCAAGAAAACAAAGAGGTCTGTAGTACTGGGTCAAAGCATCTGAAGTACCATGACTGGCAAGAGAATCGGGACCACCAACATACAAGGGTCTGGGAAACCAAGATGGACAGAATGATCTGAGCTGCTAGGGGAGGGATGTAAGTGATAAAACTGATGAGCGGTGTCACACAAAGAGGGATCTGGTATTGGGGTCACGCTCCAAGGAATCTGGTATTGGGGTCACACTCAGGTGAATCTGGTATTGGGGTTACACTCAGAGGGATCTGGTATTGGGATCACACTCAGAGGGATCTGGTATTGGGATCACACTCAGAGGGATCTGGTATTGGGATCACACTCAGAGGGATCTGGTATTGGGATCACACTCAGAGGGATCTGGTATTGGGATCACACTCAGAGGGATCTGGTATTGGGATCACACTCAGAGGGATCTGGTATTGGGATCACACTCAGAGGGATCTGGTATTGGGATCACACTCAGAGGGATCTGGTATTGGGATCACACTCAGAGGGATCTGGTATTGGGATCACACTCAGAGGGATCTGGTATTGGGGTCAAACTCAGAGGGATCTGGTATTGGGGTCAAACTCAGAGGAATCTGGTATTGGGGTTACACTCAGAGGAATCTGGTATTGGGGTCAAACTCAGAGAGATCTGGTATTGGGGTCAAACTCAGAGAGATCTGGTATTGGGGTCAAACTCAGAGGAATCTGGTATTGGGGTCAAACTCAGAGAGATCTGGTATTGGGGTCAAACTCAGAGAGATCTGGTATTGGGGTCAAACTCAGAGGAATCTGGTATTGGGGTCAAACTCAGAGAGATCTGGTATTGGGGTCAAACTCAGAGGAATCTGGTATTGGGGTCAAACTCAGAGAGATCTGGTATTGGGGTCAAACTCAGAGGAATCTGGTATTGGGGTCACACTTAGAGGAATGAGGAGGAGGAGAATGACGATGAGGGGGATGTGATCCCCTCGCACACACTGAGCTCTCCTCTCCTCCACTTAATTATAGTTTCTCCTCCCAGTCAGCTGTGTGTCTGTCAGGCTTTGCTCGCAATAAAGTTATTCCAGGAAAAAAAAAATCCAGCACCGGGCAGACAGGAGGCGGTGAGGCCGGCAGCGGTGACAGACGGAGGCGGGAGCGGAGACATCCACCTCACTGCGGGTCCGTCTGACTGAATGAGAGAGACGGCAAACCTCAACCCCATCCAGGAGGGAGCCCGCCACCCTGCACACCCCGCCATGGACGGATTCGCCGGCAGCCTGGGTGAGTGATAGAGAGCTGATCATAATACCGGGGGGCTCCCCGCCTCTCCTCATACCATGTGTGCTAATAATGGGACCGCCTGTCCCGACGTCCCCCCTCCCCCCCCCCCACTTACCTCTACCGGGGGCTGACCGCCGGTCCTGATATCATGTATACTAATAATGGGACCGACCCCCCCCATATACCAGTCCTGATCTGTCTTCATGTGTGGAGGATCCTCTCCTCCTCCTCTATGTGATCATCACCTACAGATGAGACTCCGAGGATTTACATTCATGTCAGATCTACCTTATTTATATATTGTGGTCTCTTCCAGTCGCACAGTCTATAGGGGGCTCCCACCCCACCCTATACGGTCTATAGGGGGCTCCCACCCCATCCTATACGGTCTATAGGGGGCTCCCACCCCATCCTATACGGTCTATAGGGGGCTCCCACCCCACCCTATACAGTCTATAGGGGGCTCCCACCCCATCCTATACAGTCTATAGGGGGCTCCCACCCTGTACGCGCACAGTCTATAGGGGGGCTCCCACCCCACCCTATACGGTCTATAGGGGGCTCCCACCCCATCCTATACAGTCTATAGGGGGCTCCCACCCTGTACGCGCACAGTCTATAGGGGGGCTCCCACCCCACCCTATACGGTCTATAGGGGGGCTCCCACCCCACCCTATACGGTCTATAGGGGGCTCCCACCCCACCCTATACGGTCTATAGGGGGCTCCCACCCCACCCTATACGGTCTATAGGGGGCTCCCACCCCACCCTATACGGTCTATAGGGGGCTCCCACCCCACCCTATACGGTCTATAGGGGGGCTCCCACCCCACCCTATACGGTCTATAGGGGGGCTCCCACCCCACCCTATACGGTCTATAGGGGGGCTCCCACCCCACCCTATACGGTCTATAGGGGGGCTCCCACCCCACCCTATACGGTCTATAGGGGGCTCCCACCCCACCCTATACGGTCTATAGGGGGCTCCCACCCCCACCCTATACGGTCTATAGGGGGCTCCCACCCCACCCTATACGGTCTATAGGGGGCTCCCACCCCACCCTATACGGTCTATAGGGGGCTCCCACCCCACCCTATACGGTCTATAGGGGGCTCCCACCCCACCCTATACGGTCTATAGGGGGCTCCCACCCTATACGGTCTATAGGGGGCTCCCACCCCACACGGTCTATAGGGGGCTCCCACCCTATACGCACACATACAGTATATTCACATCTAAATCCTATTCAGGGTGCCAGCATTCCATATCCAGATGAATCCAGCCTGGAGAATACATCCCCACCTATCAATGGCCTTATGTGCAGCGCTATGGAAGCCATGTGTGTGTTCCTATATGATTTATGTATTGCCATGGATTTTATCTACCTGTTCAATATAGACAGATCTATTCATACAAAACTCCAATACATGTATCGCAGGGACTGAGCTCCAATAAAATACTGTTGCTCGGACTTCCCTCCCCTGTAAGGTCGATGATTGATTGCCTCCTATACCTGTTTTATTTGTATGGATATTTCTTTGTGGAGGAGCAACCCTGATATTTACGTCACACAAAGTGCGGGGGGGGGGGAATATAAATAATAAAACAAATATAGATCAGATCTCTCTATACCTATCTCTCCTATATTTTTAATAAAAATATAGCTATAATTTTCTATATATTGTTGTATACACGTTGGACAGGTGGTAATCGCCCTTTTCACCTGATGCCTCTGTTTGAACCAAGACGGCTTCTTAGTTGGGTATTACTCCATTGGAAAACTGTTAGTTACACATACACTATATTACCAAAAGTATTGGGACGCTTGCACGCACATGAACTTTAATGGTATCTCTCAGTCCGTAGGGTTCAGTATTGAGTTGCCCCTACACCCTTTGCAGCTATATTCTCCAACTCTTCTGGGAAGGCTGTCCATAAGGTTTAGGAGTGTGTCTATGGGAATGTTTGATCGTTCTTCCAGAAGTGCGTTTTGTGAGGTCCGGCACTGAGGTTGGACGAGAAGGCCTGGCTCGCAGTCTCCGCTCTAAATTCATCCTAAAGGTGTTCTGTCAGGTTGAGGTCAGGGCTGTGTGCACATATTATATGTAAGGGACCCTTCACACTAGGAACTGCATGCGAATCGCACAGGAATGCACTGAATGTTTCGGCATGATTTGCGTGCTATTCTGTGTGCAGTGCAACTTCAGCCCGTTCATTTTGAATGAGCTGCGATCGCACTGCACCTCACCAAAAGCGGTGCATGTACTACTTTTGGAAAAGCACAGCAACCAAATTGCGTTCTGGTGCTGGCAAACTGCATTTGCTTTGTCGTTAACTTAGCACCGATGTCTGCCGCAGATCACAAGGCAGTGCGATTTGAATGCAGTGTGGGAAACCAACACAGAAAGCTGTTTCCCCGCACAGCATTCTAGTGTGAACGGCCCTCAAACACACTTGTGAGTGCAGCCAGACAGTTTAGGTTACATTCACATGGGGGACTAGGGCTGATGTGAATGAGAGCAGCAAGAGTCTGCCAATTCCTGCAGCTGTTTTTTCCACCTTTTTTTTTTTTTAAATGACAGGTTGGCGTTGGTCGCAGCGATCTGTGACTGTCCAGACATGATGCTCGCAGGTGGAAAAAACAGCTGCAGGAATCTAAAAATTCCTGCCACTGTCATTCTCAATGGCGCTTTTCTTTTGCACGAGTTGCAGTATAGGACAGATAAGTGTATATGGATCCGTAGACTTTTAACTGGGATGTGAGAATAAATACACATTTTTCAAGCATTCCCATTAGGGTCTATGGGGGATTCAGCCCCAAGAAAGCTTATGTACTTTTTCAAGCTTCAAACGGACAACACAACGGGGGAGATTTACTAAAACTGAAACACACAATCCTGGAGCAGCTGTTCTTGGTAACCAATCATCTTCTATCTTCAGCTTGTTCAATTAAGCTTTGCCCATAAAACCTGGAAGCTGATTGGTTACCATGCACAAGCTGCACCACATTCTGTGTGCTTCAGTTTTAGCAAATCTTCCCCCAATGTTCAGATGTGACCGGTCCCATTGAGGACAATAGGATCCTTCATCTTGAGCATTGTCACCCTTCAGGGCAGCCAAGTGTGAATAGAGGCTCCGTTATTTGGCACAACCTCTGGGCACTTTGTCAGTTTCAGTATAAGAAGGGAGTCTTGTTTACACCACTGGATGATTACTGAATACCCAGAACAATGGGGTATTGGCTGACAGATAATCTTTGTTTTATTTGATGCAAATTGGTAGCATAGTATTTTAGTAAAGTTGGGACAGTCCGTGGAATGTTTTGGCTCCATTCACACCTGAACCTACAGCAGCAACACCTGATGCGCTGTGGTTTTTTTGAGGGTCTCCCTTTGCTCCAAAAATGCACCAAAGAAGCTCATGTATCAAATTTTGGCACAGAGACTGGTGCGTTTCGCATTGCGTTTTTTTTTTTTTTTTTTTTTTTTTTTTTTTTTTTTTTTTTTTTCTGTGATTTTCTACAATCCCTGTGAAATTATACCACGTTTGGGCTGCCATTGAGAAACAATGGCATTGCAAACGCGACCTGCGTTTTGCTGGATTCTGCCTGAGATTCCAAATTGCTAAGATGTGAATGGAGCCTAAGCCATAGGTACATAAGGGGAGATTTACTAAAACTGGTGCAGCTGTGCATGGTAGCCAATCAGCTTCTAGCTTCAGCTTGTTCAATTAAGCTTTGACAATAAAACCTGGAAGATGATTGGTTTCTATACAGAGCTACGCCAGATTTTGCACTCTCCGGTTTTAGTAAATCTCCCCCCACACAGTCGATGATGAGTGGTCTGATGTCTCACATAGTGTGGATCACTGTGATCTCCCTTCTGGTTTGGCCAACACATGGATGCAGCATCTTCACGTTTAACCACTTCCTTACCCGCCCATAGACATATGACGTCCGCAGATGGGATCTCCCATCACCGAGGAGCCGATGCGCGTGCCCGGCTGCCGCGACGACAGCCAGGCACTCGCGATCGTTCATTGCAGAGCAGGACTAGTGGATCTGTGTGTCTGTAAACACACAGATCTATGTCCTGGCAGAGGAGAGGAGATTAGATTGTGTGTTCATACTAAGTACGAACACCGATCGGTCTCCTCCTATAGTCAGTCCCCCCACAGTTAGAATCACTCCCTAGGGAACACAGTTAACCCCTTGATCGCCCCCTAGTGTTAACCCCTTCCCTGCCAGTGACATTTATAGAGTAATCGGTGCATTTTTATAGTACCGATCGCTGTGCAAACGTGAATGGTCCCAAAATGGTGTCAAAAGTGTCTATGTCTGCCACAATGTCAGTCACGATAAAAAAAATCACAGATTGCTGCCATTACTAGTAAAAAAAAAAAAAAGATAAAAATGCCATAAATCTATCCCCTATTTTGTAGGCGCTATAACTTTTGCGCAAACCAATCTATATACGCTTATTGCGATATTTTTGGGGGAAAAAAAAGTAGAAGAATTCATATGGGCCTAAACTGAATATATATATATATATATATATATATATATATATATATATATATATATATATATATATATATATATATATATATATATATATATATATATATATATATATATATATATATATATATATATTTTTTTTTTTTTTTTGTTTAAAGCACAAAAAATAAAAACCACAGAGGTGATCAAATACCACCAAAAGAAATCTCTATTTGGGGGGAAGAAATTATAAAAATGTCATTTGGCTACAGTGTTGCATGACCGCGTGATTGTCATTCAAAGTGTGACAGCGCTGAAACTTTGGCCTGGGCAGGAAGGGGGTATTGAAGTGGTTAAAGCTTTGATTTTCTATTCTCTGTATAACATGGAAATATTGCCTTTTTAGTTGCAGCTTGTGTCTGAAAATCTTGTTCTGTACTCATCACTTCCATTAATCAGACTCCCTTCCTGCAGGGCAGATGCTGTGAGCAGTTCTTATATTGCTTGTGTCAGTTACTTATGAGACCTTTTTTATCACCAGCTTTATGCATGTTTCTAAGTCCGGGTTCACATTGCTGGGGGTTAGAAATTGTGCAAGTTCAGCTGAACTCGCACAATTTAAACCCGGCAATGCTGTTTGACTTTGGGGGCGATTTGACAGACCTCTGTGTGGGTTCCTGCACAGATGTCTATTGAAATCGCACCCGAAGTTGCCAAAAGTAGTATAGGAACTACTTTTGGGAATCGGTGCAGTGCCGCAAAGTCTGTGTCCCATCGATTTTTGAATGGTGCTATTGCTGGCAATAGCCGCAGATTTGACAGGTCGAATCGGACTAGGCTTAATCTGTAAATATTAAAATGCTGATGAGGGCAGACAGGCTGGCTGGTGTTTTTGGGAGCTATTCAGGGGAAATCTGTGTATTGTCCTTTGGGTGTAATTGTTCCTCATTGCAATACACTGCGTTCTATTGTCTGAGCTTTAGGGTTTTTTTGCACTGATCCTGGGATGCCTTGTATCCTGCCCAGACTATGCTTACCATGCATTTATCGTGTATAATGTCATAGATACAGGTATAGATTCCCATCAGTCTGTGAAGTTCATAAAGAGTGATGTTAGATGCTCATTACAAATGTGTCCCGTGGTAGTGCAACAAATGGCATAACTTGCAACAGATTCATGTATGTGTGGGTAAGAGGTCTATATTGTCCCACAGACACAACACTGCTTACACGGCACAGTTTACTCCATCATGGAAGAGGTCTTATTTACCTCCTTCTTTCCCCTTCACCCATATGGTGGTATTTCTTCAAGAATGTCACAAGAGTTACATAGTATCAGTTAAAGCTGAACTTTTTACTATAACTTCAGAGGATACAACTCGGTTACTATCATGTAAATGTAGCAGTGACATCACTGTGTTGTACATAGCCGTGCAGAGACTAGTGCTGCACTAATCTGAACATTAGTTTTTCCAGCCTAAAGAACCATCTTCTCCTAGTAACTAGCTTTCTATTGACTAAAACAAAACTGCTCCATCCTGAATACGCTTGAAACTCTTTGGGGTCACCTGTAAACGCACACGCTCAGGTGTGAATTCGTCCTGAATGGGGCCAAAGGCTTCTGACTACATCCACACCGCCAGAAATGGGTCACAGATCCCTGTTTGCATCGCCCCCCCCCCAGTATGTTTATGGTCTTTCCTGTTCATTGTGATTGCGTTCTCCTTCTTGGGTTGAGCATCAGGAAAGACTTTCCAATAATAGATTGTTGCCCTATAAAGTAATTATTGTTTATAATAAGTGCCTACATGTTGCACAATATTAGAATACATGTAGCCATTTAGTGACATTACAGCTTCACCGGAACAGGAAGTTATAAGAAGACGCATTATGCAGATGTTTTCATGTTACCAACCTGATATAAACATAAAACCGGCCCCCTTCTTTTCAGTTAAAGATAAAAGCTGGACAGAATTTTTCTGTAACTTATTAAAAGCTTCCTTCCTTCCTTCCTTCCTTCCTTCCTTCCTTCCTTCCTTCCTTCCTTCCTTCCTTCCTTCCTTCCTTCCTTCCTTCCTTCCTTCCTTCCTTCCTTCCTTCCTTCCTTCCTTCCTTCCTTCCTTCCTTCCTTCCTTCCTTCCTTCCTTCCTTCCTTCCTTCCTCCCTCTTTTCTTTAGAGATGAGCAGCAACCAAGTAATCCCAAAATGAATGTTTACTGATCAGATCGCAGTCCTCCTGTATTTCTTTTTAGTATGATCTTTGGCTGCTATTCCTTTGACCACCGGCTTATTTTATTCAGCCAGCGGGGGAAAAAAAATGAAAAAATTCCTCCATCCACACAGTCAAGGTGATTTAAAGGAATCTTCCCCACTGAGACGTTGTATTCTGACAGTGGGGCTCGCCGCTGTCAGAAAACGCTGATCAGCGGCTGCAGCCCATTGGCTGCGGCTGTTCATGAAAACCTTTCCAGCAAGTCCATTCCACAGAATCGTAAGAGCGTCTTATATTGAATGGGAGCAACCACATATGGACCAAAATTTGTCTGGTCTTTGCTAAACTGACGGAATTTTTTTCTATCTTTTGGTTAGCTTTACAATGCATCAATTGACAGGCCATGAGACTCCTAGTCTGTGCCCCCCACTATGCCCTAACCATTTTACTGACAGGCCAGGAGATTCCTTTTTACATTGGTATTTGCTGAGCTGTTTTACTAACCAAAATACGTCTAGCCCTTTTAAGCCAGTCAATCCAGGCACCTCTGCTACGCAGTATTGTCAGATCATGCCGATGATGACCTTTCACTGCAGTTGGGTAGTGCCATTGTTGGCATGGCTAGAGTAATGGATGGTTTCATGCAGTTATACATGTTGTTTTAAAGTGGAACTTTAGTCAGAAAATGAGTCCTGCTTTATGACTTCAGGCTGGTCCCTTTTTGCAGGTATATCTATGTAAAACATTAAAAACAAGCATCTATTGTTTAAAATCCAGTACCACACACTCATCCTATTCTGCACATGCTCTGTTCTCTTTTTTTTTTTTTGGCACTGTGCCTAAAATCAGAGCCCATAGAGGCCAATCTGCTGACAGCTTAAAGATTTACTGCTGCACAGGGGCTCTGCGATTTAGAAAAATGGCTGCCTCCAGCATTGCTCCTGTTTCTTCTTGCTGGGGGCTATTTGCAGCACACACTAATTTTGGTAGCCTAATTATTACTGTGTGTTCCTTGCTAAAGAACATTATGTTTATCACATTATGGATAAAGTTCCACTTTAAATATACATTCAGGGACCTGAGATGGCACTCGTACAGCTGTGACGCAATGTCCGTTAATTTAGAATGTGGCCTTAAAGCAGCATACCACATCATGCTGCATGGGAATTGGTGGTGTGTTGCATGTATGTACTGTCAATGCAACACACGTTACTGCTCGTTTGTCAGTGCAGAACAAAAATGTAAATGCACCTTTTATTTTTGCTAATGAATATTAAGGTGTATTATTGGGTTTATTTTCATATCTGGTTGGATTTCCACTCTATAACACAACTCAAGTGAACGTTTGTTTAGTTTGCAAAGTCTTCTTCATTTTTCTCGTATTCAAGAGTTATTTTTTTTTTTAGGTCTTTCAAAGGTAACAGGAGACACAAAATGAGCTGCCGGGGCCACAAGTATTGTACAAAACATGAACTGAGGCTGAGGCCAGTGGTTAAGATAGTATATGCATGCAAATAGCAAAATATGCACAAGTATACTGTATGTGCATACTAGCAAATTTTAGTTACAAGACCAGGTGGGAAAATGCTCAGAATGTGAAAAGCGGTCCATCCCAGTTGCAAATAAGGCTTGTGGCGCAGGAAGAAAAAAGAAAAGCAAAAATTCAAGTTAAGAGTAATGGGTGTGTGGTTTTTTTTTTTTTTTTTTTATTTACCGTATTTATTTTTGTCTTTTTCATGCTTTTTGCAGAAATGCAGAACATTATTTTTAACATGCAACCGTTCGCATCAATGCATTTTTTTTTTTTTTTCTTCAATAGACTTCAGTGGAGAAGCTGCAGAAAAGCATGTAGTGTGTTTTCACCTCAATTTTGCTGCAATTCACGATTTACATTTTGTAAAAATCTGCCCAACAACAAATTTTCCAGAAAAAATGCAAATTGAAGTAAGGGCCTGTTCAGAAGAAGTTGTTTTGGTTGCACCTTTACTAGTGTAAGCAAAATGCATGCACTTTTCACACTTTTTTTTTCTTTATGTTGATCTGTGTTTCTAAAAATTCAAGTAAACTGAATAGGTCTCTTGACAACATAAAATAATCTAAATCATGCACGGGTTAACTTGCGCTAAAATTAATGCATCTGGCAGACAAATTAGTCCTCTCTCCCTTTTTTTTTTTTTTTTTTTTTTAGTTTTTATATATTCCTGTCTCTTATCTTTAGCTATCAAATTTTATGCAAGAGAGTTGTGCGGAATTGTATTGCAAATAGTGGCAACTGTCAACACGGAGTGATAAAATCTAGACCTGGTAGATGTCCCATAGTCACCTTGCACACATGTTCCCAGCTTTAGCAAACATTTATAGCATGGCATGAGCAGTGCAATAATGTTTATCATGTCTCGTCAGTTCATTAAACTGTTTTAAGACTTGGAGATATGGGGCAAAGGTACAGATAGAAGCCACTGAACTTTGTCCAGACAATTGTTTTACCTGAAAAAATGTTTGCACATCTGTCCAACCATTTTTGTGAGTCGCATATAAGTTGCACACTGCTTAACCCTGAGGAGGACACTGATATCATTATTACTATTTAGAGCCCTTTCACAAGTGCTGATAGTTTAAGCGGCTCTTAACTGTCGTTTTTTGGGCGCTAGCGGGGTGCTTTTAAAGTGTTAAAAGTGCCGCCGCTGATTGATTTCAATGGGCAGGGGCGCTTTATGAGCGGTGTATTCACCACGCCTAAAGTGCTGCAAAGATGCTGCTTACAGGACTTTTTTTTTTTACGTCCTGCCAGCGCAGCGCTCCAGTGTGAAAGCACTCGGCTTTCACACTGGGATTTCAGATGAGGGTTTTTCCGGCACTTTACACGCGCTATTTTTAAAAACGCCTCCAATGTGAAAAGGGGTCTTAAAGTGAATCAGTGGCCTTGGAAAGCATATGACTTGCACACCTTTGTAGTGTAGTTGGCACATCCAGGTGATTCCTGATTTATTGATGACCACACTGGGACCCTAAAATGTAGGTGGGGTGTTCTGTGCCGCCTTCAGCCTCCTGCAATATGCAGGTCACCCATTACATTGATAAGCCAGTATTTTCTGTTAATTTACCTTTAAAATATAACTTTTTTTTTTTTTGGATAGAGTGGAAAGGAATAAAAACACTTGTCAGATTTTATTGCTGTCTGTGCCCCCATTAGGGAATCTCCTCTTTGTCCTGTTTACTGTTATAATTGAAACCAAAATAAACCCCAATTTTTTTTTTTGGGTTGTTCCCAGGGGAAATCTTCCAATGGAGACAGTAGTCCTGGTGAGCTTGGGGTCCACAAGGAATTCCCTTAATTTGCAGGGATTTCATCTCACTTCCTGTTTGGCTATAGGACAGGAAATAAAGGGAAATCTCTGCAATGGGACACACATGGTGAAAAAAAAAAAAATCTGATGGGTTATAACCCCCCCCCCCAATCTCTATCCAAAATGGGGGTAAAAAAAAATGTTTACCTTTTTAGTTCTACTTTAATGTGCACCTGAACTCAAAGTGAAGATTTGCTATATTATAGGGAACACCTAGAAATGTTAATTGTGCCTAAGCAAAACCTTAAAAAAGGTGATCAAAAGGGAAAAAAATTTTGTTTAGTAAATGCCATAATGGTTACTAAATATATACTGTTAGGTCATGTGTATTTGCAGTTGTGCTGTTACATATACCGTAAGCTCTAGTGATGCACCAAAATTTCGGCCGCGGAAAATGAGACAATAGGGTTTTCAGCATTGTTCCGAAAGGGGGAAAAAAAGGTGGTGATAATGGCTGTTAAACACCCAGGATTTTGAAGCACTTATGTGACTCAAAGGCATCAAAAACACAACATGGATGCATTTTTGATGGGTTCTTGCTGCGTTTTCAATGCAATTAGGATTTTTAACACTGCTTCAAAAGGTGCCAAATACTGGCCGAAATTCATTTTAAATTCATGATGTTAATTAAAAAGTCTCTATCGAGTTGGTGGATGTTAGAGACCTTGCACTCCTTCACCTTCCGTCTTGAGGATGCCCCACAGATGCTCAATAGGGTTTAGGTCTGGAGACATGCTTGGCCAGTCCATCACCTTTACCCTCAGCTTCTTTAGCAAGGCAGTGGTCATCTTGGAGGTGTGTTTGGGGTCGTTATGTTGGAATACTGCCCTGCGGCCCAGTCTCTGAAGGGAGGGGATCATGCTCTGCTTCAGTATGTCACAGTACATGTTGGCATTCATGGTCCCCTCAATGAACTGCAGCACTCATGCAGCCCCAGACCATAACACTCCCAACCACCATGCTTGACTGTAGGCAAGACACACTTGTCTTTGTACTCCTCACCTTATTTCCGCCACACACACTTGACACCATCTGAACCAAATAAGTTTATCTTGGTCTCATGAGACCACAGGACATGGTTCTAGCAATCCTGCAGGCTGTTTGCGGGCTTTCTGTGCATCATCTTTAGAAGAGGCTTCCTTCTGGGGACAACAGCCATGCAGACCAATTTGATGCAGTGTGCGGCGTATGGTCTGAGCACTGACAGGCTGAACCCCCCCCCCCCCACCACCACTTCAACCTCTGCAGCAATTCTGGCAGCACTCATATGTCTATTTCCCAAAGGAAACCACCTGGGTATGTTGCCGAGCACATGCAGCTCAGTTTCAGGGTCTTGGCAATCTTCTTATAGCCTAGGCCATCTTTATGTAGAGCAACAATTTTTTTTTTTTTTTTCAGATCCTCAGTTTTTTGCTCCCCATTCACAGCTGAGACCTTGTAACACTAACAAGTCACATGACATCGGGGAGGGAAAATGGCTAATTTGGACATTTTTTCACTTTTATGAAATGTAGTGCAAATTTACACTGTTATACAAGCTGTACACTCACTACTTTACATTGTAGCAAAGTGTCATTTCTTCAGTGTTGTCACATGAAAAGATATAATAAAAGATTTACAAAAATGTGAGGGGTCAGGGTTGTACTCACTTTTGTGAGATACTGTAGATTTTTATAATTTATTTTTTAAACTGTCAATTTCAGTTTCAGCCCAGTGCATCCTGAATTTTTGTTTTGGAGCACCACTAGTATGCTCAGTTTTGCATTGCTCCTGGAGTGTTTTTTTTTTTTTTTTTTTTTTTTTTTAATTCCTAGTTCTTTGGCAGTAATGGCTTTGCTCTCATAGTCTGTTTTCTTTATGGTATCATCAATATTGAGTCCATTATGTCTGTCATAAGCTTCTGTTTCCTCCGATCGCTGGATATTGATTGCTGGGCCTTGTAAAGAATAAAACCTTTAAATGGCACCAAGTCTTTTGCTGATCCACTTATTCTGATTCAACTCCTTTATGGTTTTGTTGTTGTTCATTTTTAATGGTTAACGTCCATTTCATTTATTGTTGTAAACAGTTGCTGACACTAATCCTAAATTGCTTCCAGTTCTAAACGCATAGCTCAAGTGTGATCTACAACTAGTGCTGGATGATTGCATGGCATATATACTCCCACTATTATGAGAGAGAGATTTGCACATTCATACTTACCTAGGTGGATGCAGCATCGGTCCCCCGGTGCCTCTACACTGAGAACCAAGCGATTGAATACCGCCTAACACTCATTTCTGACTGTCGGTCAGCAGCTCGGCCTCCTCACTCACTGGAGCGGTGAGTTGTGGAAGGGGCGGAGCGGGTCGTTCAGTGTCTCAGCGGTTTGAGTTTTGGCTGTACTTTTTTAAAGACTAAACCTTTTCTGACAGTTGTTGCTTACAAGTTAAAATCTGCATATTTTTTTTTTGCTAGAAAATTACTTAGAACCCCCAAACTATGTGTATGTATGTAGTATGTGTGTGTGGCTTTTTTTTTTTTTTTCTATCAGCGCAAACATTAGAGTAGGTGACAAAATAATAAACCTGTGAAAGTACAAAAATAACAATGTTTTTGCAAAATGAAACCATGAGAGTAATCAATTGAATCGGCCCAACGTGGAACTCCTAATTCCCTCCGTTTCACCCTTTTCTCTTTACTGGCTTCACCAGTCTCAGACCTCCCTCAGATGACTCCGGTATGACATAAAGGATAAACGCCATATCTAGTGATCTGTTTGCCAAAGTAGGAACAACTTACGATATACTCAAAAAAAAAAAAGCACTTCAGCAGTGCGGGCTAAGGATACAATGAACAACGAGATACTTGCGGGATGACGTCACCACTTTGACTCCTCCCCCTATACACGTTATGTAAAATGGGCATGACTTCAGGCCCCTGTCAGAAACCACGAACCGAAAGTACTAATATATATAATATATTTTTTCATTCATAGCACAAGGGACATAACTTAGTAGGATATGTCCCTTGTGCTGGTTCTTCTGTTGGAGATCTTCCTCTGTTCATGGACCCCACCCCCACCCCTGCTGCTGTAATCTTCAGGTGCAGCATGAGTTATTACAATTGTCGCCCCCTGAGAGCCTGGCTATGTCTGTTGTTTCCACCCAGCTCCCCAATTCATAGAAGCCATACTAAAACTTCTGTGAATAAAACAGGATGGGAGATGGGCAGATTGTTGGCTCTGCCTTTTCTCCACTCATGGAAATGCTTTCCTTTCAGAGAAGATGTAGTACAGCTTCTATGAATATAGCAGCTGGGCAGAACTAGCGGGCATAGCCGGCACTCTTGATAAGAAGCGCCTGTGGTAACCCCTTAATTGTATTAAAATCCAGGCACAGGAAGAATTGGTGGGGGAGCGTGGATGGACGAGGATTTCCACTAACTGAAAAGTAATCGGCACAAGGGACACATCCTTCTGATTGTAAGTTTATGTCCCTTGTGCTGATTTCTTTTTTTTTTTTTTTTTGGTTATTTTAGCTACACTTTGCTTGTAATATGTACATTTTAATTTCAGCTGTACATTAGTACCAGCCAGTATATACTGTAGGTTTGTGAAAAACAAGCTTGTACTGCCCATAAGCGAGATAATGGGATATTTGGTGTCAGTGACTTTGTGATTGGATGGAGCACCTTCACCGATCCTTAAGATAATTGATTTCCCTTCATGGCCTCCCTGTGGAGTTCTCTGAAGTGGACTTCTAACTTGCATCCTGTTTTTAATGCAGCTCTGTAAGTGCTTAGATAGAGGTACCCTGTGCAAATGTAGATGCTACCTAATGGACTCGGTTCTGTGAATAATTTAATATGTCTTTTTTTATATGGTCTTCCAGATGGAAGCTATTATAGTGTACTTTGTAAGACTTGATAAAAGCAATGTTGATTTGCGTTTTGCTGATATGGATTAACTTTTCCTGGTTGACCAGCATAGCACAAATTACCTGTATATCATTCAGGATTAACAAATGCTTAAATATGAGCTTTGGGCAGATGTGAAGGATTACTGTTTAATCCAGGTATGTATTCCTTAACCACTTAACTGCCGGATAGCTTTTTTAAATAGTGCTGGAAAAGCAGTTTTAAGTCGCAGCGCTGGCTCCTACAATGGTGGTCTGTAATGGTCGGGGCAGATCTGAGGTGTGGTGATGATGGAGTCAGGGCTCCGGTGCTCAGCCGGTGAGCTCAAAAATCTGCTCTTGGACTTCATTATCAGTACAGAGCTGTATAAGGGTCTTCTGTAGAACACTTCAACAGCTATGGTCTATACTCCTACGTACATATTTGAAGCTTTGAATGCATCATCTTTGTGCAAATTTGTGTTTAAAAAGGGAAGGGCTAATTAAAACCATTGTTTGTTTTTTGTTTTAAAGCGGGGGTCCACCTATCTATCGTGTCTATCGTGTGGGGTTTTTTTTTTTTTTTTCTTTTTTTGAGTTCATTCACAAACTTTTCTTCTCAGCATTACATACATATTGTGTGTAATATGTCCGCCTGTGTCAGATTTCGTCGGAAAGAATAGCTTATATTATTCACTGCAGGCGGTTTCCATCTTCATTGTGGGCATTTGAAGCCCACAAGCATTTATTTCCTGGATGTGGTGAATGCTGTGCTCCCAGCATTCACTGCTCGTTCCCGCACATGTTCAGTGGCATCCTGGGAAGCCTGAGACTAGCTCCCAGGAGTCTGGGAGAGGCTAGAAACACGCCTACTCCCACGGGAGGAGAACCAGGAAGTGCAAAGAAGTATAGAAAAATAAAAGGTAATTACGGAAATTTACATTTTTTTAAACGGCATGTCAGCATCTAGGCAAGGAAGAGAATACATACAGATGTTGTTCAAAATTTGGGTGGAACCCCGCTTTAAAGAATTATTTGAAGCATGGATATTTTACACATTGGTCCAGCTTGGATACACCCCCCCCCCCAATGCCCTCTAGAAAGTGAAAAGCATTCTTTTTAATGGTGTGATCAGTTCTGTAATGGCCATACATTACTCCCAGTTAACTTGTCGCTGTTCCCCAGAGGGGCACGCAACTTCTTGTTTGGGATCACATAGCAGTCATTGCCTGCCTAGTTATTTCTGTGTTGCACCATAAATGTGCTACAGTCATTAAATCACACCTGTGAGGGTGGTGCCGCTGCAGGAACCACACAGTCAAATGCAGGTGCTATTAATCCTAATGGCACACCGTCCACACTGGGAACTGCGCTGTACTTGCGGTTCCTGTGCGGCAAGATGAAATCTAAATCAATGATTTTTTATTTATTTTTTTAAATAAAATGCTTTTGGAGTAAAAAATCTATCCAAAGATGGTTTTCTATTTAAGATACATTAATTATTCAGCATGAAATGGAGCTTGGTCGTGTAGCTTGAGGCTATTATATTCTGCGATTATCTACATTTTTGGTTAACTCATTCAATAAATCGAGCTGAGATAACATGCACTGCATTGATGCGTTTGCACAATTTCACAGTAACCATGAGAGAAAACAAAGTTCGGGAATATTCCTTTATCCCATTGTTCTGCAAATCTATGTACACTACAAACTGTATGATTGATTCGGTTCTGATATCGCTGTTTTACTAACCTGACAGCTTATTATTCTAAATAGAAAACCTTCATTTTGTTTGCAAATATTAAAGATTCGAACTACGAGCAAGAGTAAGTCCTTACATTTAAAGCGCACCTGTCATTTCAGATCCATCATGGTAGCGCCTGTTAGCGGGCATCCACTCCACTCATCTGCTTCTGCCACGTCCCTCCCCTTGTTGTGTCACTGCCGCATCACCAGCCCTCCCATTAAAGTGAATGGGACTGTCGGTGAGTCAACAGCAGGTCAGTGAAGGAGCCGCTGTGGGGCAGAGATGACAGTTACTCTTTAAAAATGGATTTAAATCAAATCTACCCTGCAGTGCGGCTGCGATTTTCCAAAAAAGTGCAGGGTCACTTTTTTTTTTTTTTTTTTTTTTTTGCTGTGCATTTCCCGGGGCACAACATCCCAAATGAACGCTGCCCGCTCAAGTGTGAACCTAGCCTTAAAGCGGAGGTCTGCCCACCGCTGCAAAAATTAAAAGCCATCAGCTACACATACACATACTGCAGCTGCTGACTTTTAATAATAGGAGATTGTCCTGGAGTCTAGCGATATCGGCACCGCAGCTGATGTTTCCATCAGCTGTCGGGTACTGCTGCCATTGCTGGTAAGGGAACCCAGTAGTAAAGCATTACGGCTTCACACGGGCTCCTACTGTGCATGCGCGAGGCGCTGCTGCACTCTCCTATTGGCCTGGTGGTTGGGGGAAGGAGGAGGGAGCCGAGCCCTGATGTAATGTGCCGTGACCCGGTCTCCTGGAAGTGGGGACAGGATACCTGTTGAAGTTTACTGTCCTTCAGCCTTTAGGGAGGCCGGACCATGGCCAGTGGGAGTAAATCATGACCTGTCTTTGGTATTAGGGGAATTATTAGTGCCTCATCGTAGATGTCAGTGGGAGGAATAGTGCCCCAAGGGCTGGATAAAGGCAAGTCACATTCGGCTCCCGTGCCACAGTTTGGAGACCACCGATTTAGTCTACTGTAGGCTATGCACACAGGGTAACAAATTACACCACGGAACTACATGATCAATGCACATCAAATGCAGATGAAAAGCACAAGGTGCAGGTAGGAAGGTGTATAATGCCTTTGAAGTGTTCCTAAACCCAGGACCCTGCATTCACTATATCTGATCTCCCCCAGTACATGGAAATGCAATTATTTTAGTAAATATGAACTGCTAAATACCTTTTTTTTTTTTTTTTTTTTTTTTTTTTTTTTTTTTCTCATCAGCAGTATATAGCAGTCTTGTGACTTCTATCAGTGTCTGGTTAAAGCTTGTAGGAGGAGCTTTCATTCTCCCCGATTGTCCTTTTGAGACTGCGGGACTCCTGACCACCTGTTTTGACAGTGCTGATTGGCTCTGTGCTAATCACATGCACTCTCCCAAAGAAAAAAAAAAACTCTAATAATACTCACCAAACTGAGCATGTGCAGCTTGCCCCTAAGGCTCTGTTCTATAAGCAGATTGGGGACAGTGGAAGAAGGGGAGGATCTGAGAAGACAGGATCAAACAACATTAACCCCTTATGTTCCAAAGGGAGCATAACAAGCATGCTTTACTTCATATTCAGACTGATTTTACTGTTGTGGGTTTAGTAACACTTTAAGCTCCCTCCTGTTGCCCTCTGAATCAAAAGTACAATAGTAGGCTTGCTGAAAACAGAGGTTCTCCGTTTTTTACTGTCAGTCTAGTTGGAAGTCAATGACTCTTCACTCTCTTAAAAGTCAGCAGTGTAGCTGCTGACTTTTAATAAACAGACACTTGCCTGTCCCAGGGTCCAGCGATGCGCCCGCCTAGAGCCTTGCTCCTCTCTGCAGCACCGTCGTAGCAACTGTGGGCACTCGGCTGTGATGGCTTCACGGCTGGGCGCGCACTGCGCATGCGTGAGTCACAATGCGCTTTATTGACCTGTCAATCTTCTGTGACCTGTGACGTGTCCCAGAAGATAGGAGGGAGGGGACACCTAGGGGGAGCAGAGGAGTTGCCTAGGCGGCCGAGAAGCGGAAGGAAGAAGTGGGGGGGATTACATGCCATATGTGGCATGTAAGGGGGTGAGGAGTGCTTAAAGCGGAAGTTCTACTTTTGGGTAGAACTTCGCTTTAACTCCTCCCAGCAGCGTTCCGACTGGGAGAGGCACTCTGAACCCATCGGCTTTAAGTCATTACACAGTGTTGTCTTCACAAAGCTGGCCATAGTAAATAGTAGAACACTAGTAGATTTTTGAACGGACTTTCGTACAAAAAAATTTCAGTCCATTCAATGACCTAACGAGTGTCGTTCAAAAGTACTTAAAATTTTTGTTTTGCTTTTAAATAATATTCGGCTTTGGAATGACTGACTGGAGTTTCCTGAACGAAGCCCACGTTTAAAAAATAAATAAATAAATAAATAATTCCATACTTCTCCTTTTTTATGAATTTTCTCATCAATGTGGTTGAAAACGAATGTCGGTTAGACCCCCACTAACAATTCAAAAACTGAATGTTCCTGAAATGAGTTTTCAAACAATTTTTCTAGTGTATGGCCAGCTTTTTTTCCCTTACTTTTCTGCCCTTGATGTATTGCTTTGACTGCAGTGGAGAAAAGTGAGGTCAAGGATCTGGCTGTGCTGTGTTGGAGAGGTGCCACATTACTAATCTTCTATACAGAATTACAGATCTTGGGCAGGTAAAACATACCTGTTTTCTTCACACTTCTACATAACCTATGCCTTACAAAGTGGTAGTTTGTACTTTTTAAAATTGTTTAAAAATGGTATGGGTTTTAATAGTTCAACACTACACCACTTGTTGTTAGCAGCCTGTGTTCTGTGTAATGGCAACTACTCGTCTGTCTTCTTGTTACTGAGTTGAAAATTTTGTTAAGTGCAACCATGTGCAAATAGGGATTGTCACCAGCTTTCCCCAGCAGAAAGCTTCTTGGTTTGTGAGAGGTCCTGTACAACCCTATCATGGCCTGCTTTGTTCTGTCTTGTGAAATCTCTTCAGCTGAAATATCTACACAGAAGATGATTGTTACTTCTGGGCTATGCTGACAGCATCTCTCTTCTCAGCTAGCAGCATCTGTGAGGACCGGGGGTACCCATAGATAGAATGTGCTCTCTGGCCATACAGTGTTTTCTTTGAGTACATTTGCCAATATAAACAAAAGTTATCCATACAGAGAAATATTTAAAGGGTAACTCCACTTTTTTGGAGCTGAGGCAAAAAAAGAAATTGCGTATACAATTGTGGTATAAGTCCTGTTGTAATTGAATGTTAAATACTTTTTCAATCTGCAGCTTTTCTGAAAAAATGCAATATGTCTTCCTGGAGGTCTTCTGTACAGCGAATGTGTATTGCTTTAAAGGTGTGTGTGTGTGTGGGTGTGTGTGGCAATAACTCTCGGTGGAGCTGCTGGTTTAAGCGGGCTTGTTACCTTTTACTCTCCTTCCCTCTGTTTTACCGGCACCAGGTCTAGGGGTTCCGTTGAGTTTACCTCTGGACGATACACGCACCAACACTTGAGTACGTTTTCAATGCTTTATTAAACGATTTGCTAAGGAAGGAGGCAGAAGGGAAACCGCAGAAGAAACTCAAATATCTTCTTGTAGGTTCTTGACAAGTGTCCTGGTAGAATTTGGATATTACAATAGAATGCGCTCCCCTCGTGGGACTCACTCTTTGCTCGCCTGGATAGGCCTCTCTCACTTGCCTAGCAGCCAGTACGTAGCACGAACAAAAGTCTCTGCCACAGACTTGTTTGGGATAAACCATTACGATCCTGTGCCACAGGATGTATTGGTTTTCTGCAATGAACGTCAGTCACAGTGCTTGAACCTTTAAGCCAACCCGGCAACACTATGCTGTATAGTTACTTTTAGGATACGTTTTCCAACCGAGTCACCAGGCCCCTCTCCAGACCAGCACTCTGCATGATCCTTCCATGACGGGTCCTCCCCTGGGATCTCCTCGGTTGTCCAGCTTCTTCACTCTGGATAGACAGCTCAGGACCATTCCTCGGCTGCTGTGGTAGACCCCAGACAAGCTTCTGGGCCCACCCCTGCGCCGCAGAGACGTGGGCCTCCGGAACGGAGGACCACGAGATCGCTTCTCTAACGCATACCTGCCAGGAGGGCCAGCAGGTGGCTGTAAAACGAACCCCACAATATGGCGTCTGTCCCATAAATACCCTCTCCCAGAATGCAACTTGGAGGACCACCTCCACCGAGTTGTCTCCGGGACAGAAGAGCATCCATACGCTTTGACACGTTGCCTTTCCAAAACTGACCAGTGATAACAGCGACACCCACCGGTCAGCCTGGAAACACACACAATGTCAGCCAAGCTGGAACAGAGGCAAACCTAACCTATTTAACGAACAAGTTACTAAATTTACCTATCAGATGGTAGATTGCAAATCTACCAGCGCTACAGGTGAAATATGGGGGTTTAAAAAAAAGCATCCATACTCACTCACCTTGATGCTGCATCTTTCCCACTCTAAAGCTCAATTCACACCTGGTTAGGGCTGCAACTAACGATTATTTTCATAATCGATTAGTTGCCCGATTTATTATTCCTATTAATCGGTTAATAACCTTTAAAAAAAGTGTGGTGTATAATTTAGTTAATATGTAAAGTTTAAAAAAGGAAATTTATTCTTGAATATCTATGCAGTAGTAAATGTAAATAACCAACTATATGGTTAGGGAGCAAAATTTCGAATCCACTCTGAGAATAACAGACGTACTGTATATACTATTAGAGGAGATATACTGTGTGTGTTATAAAAATATATATATATATATTATTAGAGGGAAGATAGTGTGTGTGTGTGTATATATCCTCTAACAGTATATTAAAGGGTGAATCTGGTCATCAGACTCGGAGATCAAATTTTTTTTTTTTTTTTTTTTTTTTATTTTCATAAAACAAACAATAGCTTCCTTCAAAAAAAAATGTTATTTAAAGATTTTCTAATCCATTAGTGGGGTCAAATCGACGTTTATTTTCAACCACAGTTATGGGAAAACTTGGAAATAATAGACTTCTTGGTCAAAGGAATTTTCAGACAGTGTATGTGGTTTTCGTTCAGAAGTTACATTCATTTTAAAATCAGACTGTTAAAAACAAGTGAAAATTTCATGAAATGAAAAATTCTTTCATTCAGCGAATGTATAAAGATTTTTTGTCTGAAAATTGATCCGTGTGGCCAGCATAAGGCTCAGTACACACCTATGCAATTTGCTTTTAATCTGTTTCTGCAGTGCTTTTTTCCTGTGCGTGATTTTATTATTTTTTTTTTTTTTTTTTTTTTTTTGTGCACGTGATTTTGCACTTTTTTGGACAATTTGTTGGGCAGATTAAAAAACACAAATTGCTGCAAAAACGCATTACATGTTTTTCTGCAGCTCCTCCATTGAAGTATATTGAACCAAAAAAGCACAGTTTTGTGTTAAAAAAATGTCCCTGACCCTTTGCCAAATGCACAGTGGCTGAAAAAAGCATATTTACAGTAGCGAATATTTACTCTTTTTGTATTATAAAGGGCTCATTTTAGTTTTTTTTTTTTTTTTTTTTTTTTTTTTTTTTTTTTTTTTTTTAACCCTGTTATGTTACTGGCCGATTGAGTATGAAAATAGTAATTGATAATTTAATCGATTAGTTGTTTCAGCCCTACACCTGGTATTTCTGGACCACGTGACAAAGTGCACAGAAAACGTGCGTGCATTTCGGAAACCTGCTTTAAATGCACATCATGCTTGCTTGTGCCATTAACAATTGTTAATGGCACCCAAGAGCAGGTAGCAGGTGCGCTAAGACCCTTTGAGAACGTGCTCTGCTCCAAAAAAGGTTTCAGGGTTCCTTTAGGGCATTTGTTATGTGTAGGGCAGCCTGTTTAAGTGTTTAAGCTGCCCTATGCTTGACAAGCTGAAATGCTCCAAAATGTGCAGGGGAAAAAAGAAACCAAAACACGAATGGTAACGCAAGTTCCTGCTACGCTTAGGTGTGAACCCAGCCTTAGTCAGAGAACTGAGCGATCGCGTGACCACTGATCATTCAGCTCTGTCTGCTTGGAGCAGAGAGCAGTAACTGTCACTCACCATTCTGCTCCCTCAGTGCTCACTGGAGCATCGGGCTGGGGAGGGTGTACAGTTTCTGAACTACAGGGGTGCTGAGGGGAGGAGTTTCAGGAGGCGGAGTCAGTACAGAAATCACTGCTTGCAGACAGGATGGTACCATGGGATATGTAGTCCTTAGAAATCAAAAATTAAATGGCTGTGGAGAAGCTGCCAGAGCATGTAGGGAATCCAGGAAGTTGTGGAAAGACAAACGGCAGACAGGCAGCAAAAAGATTTTCAAATTAAGCTTTATATTGGATTGTTAATCCTAACTAACTATTGTTTGTATTATTACAATGCTGATGTTATATAATGAAAGTGTATGCTGTGACCATAGAACTCCTTTTTAGTATTTGAATACTCCTGAAGGAGCAGTAGAAGCACATTTATACCAAGCTCTCGTTTAGGCTTGGTTCACACCTAAGCTTGTGTGCCGGCCATGTTTACTCGGGCATGGCAGCCTCTTTATTTGAATGGGCTGCCGTGCCTGCGTTTCCGGCAGAAAAAGGTCCATTCACCTTTTTCAAAAGCAGCCTGCAGTGAAATCGCATGGTCATTTTTTGACCATGCAATTTTTCCTGCTGGTGCTGCTTTTTTTTCCAATTCAGAATGAATGGCAGCCCTGTGCGTTTTTCTCACAGCAGTGCGTTTTCACTGTGGGTGGTTGCATGTGTGGGAATCGCTGCAATTACTGCCGCTACCCGCATAGGTGTTAACCAAGCCTTTAAAGAAAAGGAGAGGTGGAGTGCTACTACCCAATAAGATAAAACTATCTTTAGAGGTACCTGGGTGGGGAAAGGCAGTCGCATAGCTGCAATGGCAATCGTGAGAAAAGGAAGTCCGCAACTCCTTGCTTGTTCTTTAAAATCTTAAGAATTTATTGGTTCTCAATAAGACAGTAACGAACAGCAGATGTAAACGCATTTCTGCCTTGTGAGCCTTGTTGAGCTTTACCTCAATGCTGTGGGCATTTTGGAGAAATTTGCTTCACAGCAAATGGTTGTTGTGTGGGGTTGTTTTTTTTTTTTTTTTCTCTTTCTTTCTCTATGGGAGCATATCTTGGCAGCCTCTTGGCTCTCTAGAAGGCAACTAAAACCTGTCTTTAGCCAAGGTTCACACCTCTGCGATTTTGTGCGGGTACAGCAGCCCATTAATCTGAATATGCTGCTGTACCTGCGGGGGAAAGTCCCCAACACAGCTGCACGGTGCTGAGACACCATACAGTTTCCCGCACGCTGCATCGGGTGGCATGCTACAGATAGGTTTGATACTAATTAAGATTTTAATGATTCCTGAAAGTGGTGTGCTTTCTACGCAGTGGTGTTTTTTTTTTTTTTTTTTTTGTGTTCGGTAAGTTTTGATAGATTTCATAAACTCTGAAAATAATGATCTCTCCAATGAAAACATGAGAATGGGAACCAGAAAGGAGCAGTCAAGCCTGATTGCCGATACAAGTCATTCAGTCTGTGAGAAGCTGGATGTGAGCAGGCAATGCTGTGGAGCTCCCGTACCCTGGAGTCTGTCAGGAGCCAAATCCAGCTCTGGCATGGCCTCAATCAATTAGTTACCGCTAACATACAAACTTGATGTGGTTCAGGAAATCCAACAGATGCTCTGTTTTTGTATTTATAAAAAAAAAAAAATCTAAATCTATATCTCTCCCTCGAAATCGCTCTAGATCTATCTCCCCATGCTAGGGTAAAAAAAAAATATATACCCCTTTTTTTTTTTTTTTTTTTTTTTAAACTCCAGCATGGCTGTAGTGGGCTGGGCCACCACTGCATAATGAAGTGGTATCCCCACAAATCTAAAAACACCTTCTGCATCCCCAAGATAGCACTTTGGCACATTCTGATCCATGCTTTGCATAGGGGGAGAAAGCAAAGTGCGATGATTTAAGGACAAAGCCATGAGTCCTGTTTGTTCTTCTGTTATCAGAATGATGACCTCTGACAAGTTCTTCCGACAACCGAGATTAAAACCACCCTGAAATTTGTGTCGGGGAGGGAGCTATAACTAGATTAGCAGAGAGCTTAACTATTCGCAGCACAGCTCTGCACATTCCTTTCTCTGCCTATGTGGGGTGTATGCCTTTCCTCCAATTAGCTATCACACAGTGTATGCCAAAAATCCACTCCCAGTGCTTTACGGAAAGAAAAATCTCTAACACGATCTGAACTTTCTAAAGAATATGGCAAGCTGAAGACAGCAGATTTGTATTTGTATCATCTGAGGCTCTTCACTTCACTGGGTATTTGTGAGGGTTTACATCCACTTTAATTTGTGACACTTTTTTTTTTTTTCTTTAAAACCAAGTCCACACAACATACTGCACATTATGGCACACTTAGCCAGTGTTCATTTCACCGACGAAAATGACTAAAACATTTTAGTCGACTAAATGAATACTATTTTAGTCTACTAAAACAACTGAGATGACTAAAATGAAAATGGCATTTTAGTCAAGATTAAGACTAAAACGAAATTGAAATTTGACTTCAAAGTTAACACTGGTCTGTAGTGCATGTTCATACCTCAATACCATCAATTATAACATTAGATTTTTCACTCCCAGCAGTATATAATGAGTTTGGAAATGGTAGAGAAATGTTTAATGCATTACAAATTTATTTACACCCGTTAGATTTTAGACGACTAAAATGTACTGGAGATTTAGTCGACTAAATACGACTAAAACAATTGCAGAAGACTAAAATGGGACTAAAACTAAAATGCTATTTTAGTCCTAAGACTAAAACTAAATCGAAATTTGCTGCCAAAATGAACACTGCACTTACCTCATGGTGTGCCTTTTATCCAGCAATGACGGCTCCTAGAGATCGAAGGTAACATTTGCACTTTTACAGTTAGACTTGAACCACAGATGTGCAATGAGAGAGGCGCAGTGAAGCGCAGTATCCAGTCACTGTAAAGAACTACAGTACTGGTCCAGCCATGGAAAGCTGAGATGTATGTAAAGAACAAAAATATAATTGTCCCCATTAACTTATATACAGTATTTGCAATCTATACATTAAAACGTTTCAATAGTAATAAAGTATATGTAAACCCTCACCTTGTAAAACAACCTATTTGGGTTAAAATGGAAATGAAAGGCAAAGAGTGTGAGTGATTACACCCCCCCCCCCTCTTTAAAAAAGGCCACATTTTCTATGCTCAGCTGCATAAGACCTGAGGAAGGGGAAACGGCAGCACATAGATCCTCCCAGTGAATGGCTGTGTGGGAGGGGGGTGTTGGGACAAGTCTAATCTTTGGAGAGCAGCCTGATTTCCCAGCACAGCTAGAGAACTGACCTCTGTCTGCTCTCATGCTTAGTGTGGTCAGTTTTAAATAGGAAAGCAGAGGGGCTGGCAGGAACACCAAGGAAGAAATACAAAGAGTACATACAAGTACATGGTACAGCAGGCACATAGCAGGAATAGGGATTGCTAGGCTTACATATTCTTTAAAGTGGAGTTCCACACAAAAATGGAACTTCCACTTTTTGGACCCCCCCCCCTCCGGTGTCACATTTGGCACCTTTCAGGGGGGAGGGGGGTGCAGATACCTGTCTAAGACAGGTATTTGCACCCACTTCCGGCATAGACTCCCATGGGAGTCTATGCCTCTTCCTGTCCCTCCGCGCTGTCTCCTGGGAAACACACAGCTCCCAGGAGATAGCGGGGACCAGTTACGATGCACAGCGCGACTCGCGCATGCGCAGTAGGGAACCGGGAAGTGAAGCCGCAACGCTTCACTTCCTGATTCCCTCACCTAAGATGGCGGTGGCAGCTGCCGAGAACCGAGCGGGTTCTCGGCGTCGCCTGCCGACATCGCTGGACCCTGGGACAGGTAAGTGGCCATGTATTAAAAGTCAGCAGCTGCAGTATTTGTAGCTGCTGGCCTTTAATATTTTTTTTTTTTTTTTTTTTTTGCGGTTTAGGTGGACCCCCGCTTTAATAAACCATATATTTAGATGATTGCAATTACGCTGTTTAAATATGTAAGAGGACTATAGTTTCCCTCAGCTGCAACAATCTCATGTTCTACCACCATGAAACAGCTGTTATTGGCTCGTGTTTTTAGTTATCTGTTGACCACATTAAAAACGATTCTTAAAAAAAGTTGCAAGTTGTGGCAGACCCGAATTTTTAATTGCCTAATCTCTGACCTTCGATGTGTGTGGCCAGACCAGACCGCCACCCGGCAACTTGGCTGTCGGGCTGATCTTTAGGGATCACACGTGCCTTTAAAATGACAAGGATCTAAGCGGTACAGCTTCTATTCTGCCATGCCTGGACCACTTCAAGAGAGCCCAATTTTTTTTCTACTTTGAAAAGGCCTAATGAGTAAATTGCGTCCCATGCACAGATCCAGTCCCATGCATCCTATCTGTCAAATTACAGGAGATCTTGTGTATACATAGAAGAACATGAGATATGTCTGAATTTATTTGCATTAGTTCTGATCTGTAAGCCATGTGTTTCTGCTTTCTCCAGCTGCCAGTATTTTCAGCGCTGTCTCAACTCTTTAGCAAACCGTCCTTTGCCAAGAATTGCACTTGCTGTTTTTTTCCCCCCAGAATGTTATCATAATCGTTTTCTGCTGTTTGAAAGGCTCTGTTACTTCTGGCCTCTGATTTTATCGTTTTACCGGAGTCTGAATAAAGGGTATGTAAGTTTCTCCATGAATACATTGGGAGAAGAAATTGTGAATTTCTTAACCCACTGGTGCATTTATAAGTGTTTGACTGTGTGTGTGTATGTGTGGTGTTGCCTTGCCTTCCTTTTGATTGGCGCAGGGTATAGTTAACTGGGCTTGTGCTGCTAATAGAGTTCTGTAAACCCATTTGCAGATCTAAATAAAGTGGTTTCAACCCCACAAATAAAAAGCTTCTGTTCCTCTAAAGCATGATCAATACCCCTGTGCTTGTGCAGTGTAATTTGTCCAAATCTATGTTGTATAATACCTGGTTGATCCTGTCTGTTCATGTGTTCCCCTTTGTGCACTGACCACGGTAATCATGGCTGCTGATCCATGATGCCGTGGTCAGTTTACATGCCTCCGTCATCGCGCTGTGTTCCAAGTCTCCCCCGCCTGTCAGTTCCTAGTCTGCGTGAAAGCCCATCTCCAAACCCGCCCCTCCCTTCCTGCTGCTATTCACCTGTGGCTGTAAAGTCTGATTTATCAATAACTGGCATCCCCTCTGTTGTAGGAAGATATAACACTTGTGTGTCCCCCTTCTTCCCATTTTTTTTTTCCTTAATTTTTTCTTTTATTCTACCTTGTGACCGCAGAACGGCACGTGTAACATGACCTTCCTCGGCTGGCTGACAGAAATCAGAGCGGTATTTCAGCCCCTCCCACTGCTCTTCTTAGATGGGAGAAGGAGAGCGCCTTGAGGTCACATGACCGCACAGCGGCACTCTGAAAGAAGATATTTAGCATTCTAGTTTTAAAAAGAACTGACACACAGTACTTTATATCTTCATACAACAGAGGGGTTACCAGTTATTTATAAATTTGACTTTACAACCACTTTAACTTTGTATATGTTGGTGCCAAGTGGATGCATGTCACAAGAACACTTCTTGTAATGGACTTTGGACCGGGCACTGCCTTTATGACGCTCAGCCCTCAAAGTTGAACATGTAAGGTAGCTATTTTACCTGTCAAAAGATTATTTCCATCCGTTCAGTCTTGAGCCTTTATAACACAGCTTAGCTTAATGGATGGAAACTCCTCCAGTTATAGAATGCAATGGTCTCCTCTCTTCACTGCACAGTGAAAGAGCAACAGGAGTAATATCGGATCATCCCCTACTCACTGTTCTCTCTTCCTATTGGCATGTTCTTTGTTGACTTTGTAAGTTGTTTGTATTTTGAATTTAATGTGTTGGGTGAGTGGAAGTCATATATATCCAATATACTGTGTGCCATATGTCCTTGTCCTTAAATCTAGCATTCACAAACAGTGGTAGTAGCCAAGGACTTTTTTAGAGGAACATATAGAAAAAAAAAAAAAGGAAAATCCTGCATATTTAAAAGCCATGATTATATTTTTAACATTAAATAAAAGCCAAAACGCAAACAATAATACTGAATATAGGATTCAAATATTTGTTTAGCTCCAATACACTCCATATAGGCTTGACGCGTTTTGATGGATCTTCTTCAGGAGTATGCGTTAACGATCCTACGTGTGTGTGTGTGTGTGTGTGTGTGTGTGTCATCTTTCTCTCCTGTGTGGGGGGGGAAGGGTAGGAGGCTCTCATAAGATAGTCTTGTACAAAAGGTATTGGAAGGTCCTCATTAGTCATGCACAATCCAATTAGGTGGACACATCAATTAGAATTAACGGCACACCATCATCTATGTTCAAAGAGGGTTGAGGGGCTTATCCACATCCTATTGTCAAACCATTCATTGTATCTGGAGGATGGGCAACCAGAAATGTAGTAAAGGTCAGATGGGTAAGGACTCATTTCAAAAATATCCTTTCCTTCACACCCAGAGTTCCAGCCATCAGAGACTTGTCTTGTCACTTTTTTGTTTTTCTTTTCTGTTATCTGGCCTATATATTTCCCATGGAAAACAGTGCAACATTACTTTTGCACCATTGCAGGCCAACGTTTTTTCTTATATTCAGACACAGGTTGGGTTGGCATGAACAAAGGACTGTGGCTTCTTGGGGGTTTGTAGTTGAGCAGGAGCTGTGGGTGGAAGTCTGCCCTTTCCCAGTGCTGAGTATTGCACACACTGTTCTATTTGCTGTTCCATGTCATTTACAATGAGCATAGAAATGGTGACAAGGTAAGCACAGATGGCTGAAGATGACTTCACTGTTCCAGGATCTGGCAAGCCTTTTAACTGGCTAATGTCTGATAAATGTCTCTTGCTAAATAAACTCCCATATCCTATGCTGGTTCTTCCTTTCAGAGCTCTTTTTTTTAATTACTGTATTCAATAGCAAAACCTGCTGCCTTTGATATCATACCGCAAATTGGATTTCCTGTCTTTAGGAGAATAAAGTGTGTATGGATGTTTTATAACTAGGGGTCGGCCCATTATTTGGTCGGACGATATTTATTTATTTATTTATTTATTTATTTATTTATTTATTTATTTTTTGAGCCTCGCTATTGGTCACAAAACTTACCAATATTGCTTCAAGGGGGTTGTACCGGGGTAATGGTTGCAGCTGCAGGCATCCTGGTACCATTCTTCCGTAATGGACGGTCGGCTTTCTTGTAATAATAACCGATGCGTCTCAGCAGCCACTCGGTTGTTATTACAAGCAGCGGGACAGGCAGTGCCTGCCCCGCTTCTTTTCCTTTTTTTTTTTTTTTTTTTTTTTTTTATATTAAACCTTTATTCCAGCCAGGAAGCCAAAGAACATTATAAAGAAGCTTCTTTACTTTGTCCCAAAATGCTGATTACTTGTTCTTGAAATGCCTTTTTCCATGCCCCTTATGCCTCTTCTTTACTGCTGGCTCTGGTTTTGTGCACCTGGGCATTACTGTTTTCTCCCTCCTTGTTTATGGAAGGCCAGTGATTTGGTTCCTTGTGTTGGTATGTGCAATCTCCACATTCCTTGGTTGTAATCCACTCAGCCTAGTATCATGGGAAATCTTAGTTTCTAATTCTTTTAAATGCGTACTGCTTGTTGAAAATATGTGAATATTTGTTGATATCCTAGCCACAGCTCAACTTTAAAGCTGAACTTGGGAGTCTAAAATTTACCCTTGTAGTGCCCACTGAGGATTTTCATTTGGGTTATATTCAGTGCCAGTCAGAAAACCGATACCTGTAGGCATTTGGCTATGCCAGAAGGAAGATTAAATCAACTAGATTGTAAGCTCTAATGAGCAGGACCCTCTGATCCCTCCTATATTGATTTGTATTGTAACTGTACTGTCTGCCCTCATGTTGTAAAGCACTGTACAAACTGTTGGCACTATATAAATTAATTAATAATAACTTTGCAGGAGGACCACATTCCCCCAGTGTATTCACATGCAGCTTTTTAATTGGGGCATACCTATTAAAGGTGATCGGTCCTCAAGACCGATATATAGCATTTTTCTAATTGGATAGGATGAAGTGCTTTTGCATGTCTGAATTAAAGCAGAAAATGTAAGGTGGTTGTTGTTGTTTGTTATTATTACCTTACTACTACTATTGTCTTACCCACTCATTTAGGAAAAAAATGAAAACCATTACACGTTAAAAGAAAAATAACCAAATTCCACCCTGGTTTCCATGGTGGGCTTACCTAGATGAGGACAAGTCAATGGAACCTCTTGCGGAATCCTGGGGAAGCTGAAGGTCCTACCTCCTATAAGAAAGATCTCCTGGACTGTTCTGGTGCATCCTCTTTTACAAGATTTGTGACACCTTGACAAGCAGTCTTGAAACTGGGCTACAAGTTTCTTTTTATTTCTCCTACTGTTTTTTTATTTATTTATTTTTTATGGTATTGTTTTGTTTCAGGAGGTGAAGATAGGCAATGAGGACCTTGCATTTTCATACAAAGCCCACTTTTCTGTTATTCTTACTCCCATTCTGTCTGGAGGTTTCCTACTGATCTGAAGTGGCCTTTTGTTCTCCATGGTGGATGTAGATGTCTCTATTTACTGCTCTACCTTTGATAGAAAACAGATTAAATCCTCGTGAGAGCCACAAAGTATCCAGTCCATATCAGAGAACAGTTCTCTCCCTTTCTCCCCCCCTCCCAAGTTCAACAGCAGTCCCTGGAGCATTTTTATAGACCTGTTAGTGTGACCCCCCACCCCCAAAATAATTGGCTTATTGGATCTAGACAACTATTTACTTAGTACTGGGGAGGGAGATGGTCCTATTTACTGTATATGAAGAGAAGAATGTGTGACTGGTTTCTACAAGATGACAAATGTGTTGACTTCATTTCCTCCTTCAGCTTTGTCGCTGTGCAACATGGTCTTAAAATTCTTTACTGTGAAGTGTGCTGATGTAAGTTGGGTTCATTCATGAGCCAGAACACAATTATGCCTATAAAATGAAAAACAAGTGCTAGGTATTACCAGTAGTATGACCACAACTGGTCCGCTGACAGTAGAATTCTGGCTCCTGCTGGTGAGTGACTAGTCAGTGGATGCTAACAAACTGGAGCTATGGTTTTTTTATCTGTTTTTGTGTGAAGATGCACTGGACTCGTGCACATGAACTTGAGCTCCAGGAAGGTTTACTCCTCTTTCATGACCAGGCCAATTTTTTGTGACATGGCACTGCGTTACTCTGACAACTGTGCGACACTGTACCTAAATTAACTTTTTTTTTTTTTTTTTTTTTTTTTTTTTTTTATCACCTCTGCGTGGGTTTTTTTTTTTTTTTTTTTTGTGCTATAAACAAAGATCGACAATTTTGGGAAAAAAAACTATTTTTTTACTTTCTGCTATAAAACCTATTCAATAAAAAAAAAAGTAAATCAAATTTCATCAATTTAGGCCAATATGTATTCTGCTACTTTATTTTTGATTTAAAAAAAAAAAAAATCACTAAGCTTATATTGATTGGTTTGTGCTAAAATTATAGCACCTGCAAACTGTGTGTGTATGTGTGTGTGTATATATTATATTATATTTAATTTTATTTTTTGTCTTCCTTTTACTAGTAATGATGGCAATCAGCGACTTATGGCGGGGCTGCGATATTGTGGTCGACAAATCAGACTCTGACATTTGGGGCTCAGGGGCGATCAAAGGTTTAAACCTGTTCCCTGGGAGTGCTTACTAACTGGGGGAAGACCGAAATCTGTGTTCCTGCTTAGCAGAAACACAGGATTGGTGTATAATTACAGCGAGAGCAGGTCACCAGCGGCTCATGCTCCAAACCCGGAATTGTCAGATCACGTACTGGGTATGTGATCTGGCGCAGAGTGGACGCCCATATGTGGTGGGCGGATGTTAAATGGTTAAAAAAAAAAAACTGCATTCAGACCTGTAAATCGTGTGTGTGGTTTCAGTTTTTGTATGCTGTGAGCCTATGCACACAGATGCTTTTACATCAGTAAAATTCAGCCGTGTAAAAATCCATCAAATCAAAATGGAAAAATGTGTATATGCTTACAAGCTTCTTGCTATGGTGTGCACTGGAGCAGGCTCCCTCCCTCCCTCCATGGATAGCCTTAGCCATTTGTTGGTGGAGCTGTTTCACGCGTCCTAAGAAAATGGAATACATAAATGAGAGAAAAGCTTTTTGTGCTCCTGTATGACAGAATGTGAATTATGAGAGCACCTGTGTGGACATATCCCAGAAAGCATGTGTCAGTGTGTAAATTAGTGTTTTAGCAGGTGTTTCCCCCTCTGCATTCCTTCATTTTATGTCTTTCTCTGCTGCACGATGGAAAATAAGTAGATCGCTTAATTGCGGCTGATTCCAGCCATGAAGCTGGCATCGTGAAATATTTAAAACATTTGTTCCCTGTAATTAGTTTTTCTTTCCTCCTTTCTAAGTGAACTTGGTGAGAACTTTTACTGTAATGTGTAAAGGCAGCGAAGCATTTTCCACTTAGAAAAAAAAAACCTGTATAACTGCCCCCAGTAGTATCCTATACAAATAAACTTGTGTTGTAGATATAGAGGACTTTCACTAAGCGGTATGTACCACTTTAAGAAATGCGGCAAATACTGCTTGGCATTTTTCAGGGTTTTTTTTCCACTACACTAAAGTTACTAAAATACTGCATGTGTTATTTTATAAAGTGATGCAGTAGCCTCTGTCCTTAAAGGAGTTGTAAAGGCAAAAGTTTTTTTTTATCATAATGCATTAAGATAAACCTTCTGTGTGTAGTAGGGCCCCACAGCACCCCTAATACTTACCCTGTCCAGCGATGTCCACGATTCCCTCAGTCGTCCAGGACTCCCCTTCTGATTTGGCTGGAGCACAGCCATGGTGTCAGTCAGCCAGTCAGGGGAGAGGGTGTGGGTTGAAAGGACAGGGCTGCAGTTTGGCTCAGGTGCCCTCATGGTAAGCTGCTGGTCTATTGGGGCACTCGTCGGGAGGGAGGGACCCAAGAAGAGGAGGATCTGGGCTGCTTTGTGCAAAACCAACTGCACAGAGCAGGTAAGTATAACATGTTTGGTTTGTGTGTGGGTTGTTTTTTTTTTTTTTTTTTTTTTTTTTTTACAAAGCGAGACTTTACAATCACTTTTAAAGAGGAGCTCCAGTTTGTGCAAAGAAAAATTAAGTCATCAGCTACAAATACTGTAGCTGTGGACTTTTACTACAAGGACACTTGCCTGTCCAGGGATCCAGCTATGTCGGCACCCCAAGCTGATTCTTCAGTCAGCTTTGGGTGCAGCGCCGGTATTAACTGCTGGTTTCCTAGTACGCATGTGAGTTGTACTGCGCTTTCTGAAAGGTCCCGCCATCCTTTCGGACCTGTGTGTGTCCCAGAAGGCAGCGGGGGAAAGGAGGAGGGGCCCGACATTTGGCATATGCTGCCACAATCTTACCCGTAAGTGGGAGCAAGTACCTGTCAAAACCGGGTACCTGCTCCCCCCCCCCCCCCCCCCAAAAAAAATGGCCAAATGTGGCAGTGGAGGGTACAAACAGGCGTAGCTTCCCCTTAAGGGTCCTTTCACACTGGAGCGGTTTGCAGGCGCTATTGCGCTAATAGCGCCTGCGAACCGACCCGAAAGTGCCGCTGCTGTCTCTCCAGTGTGAAAGCCCTCAGGGCTTCCACACTGGAGCGGTGCGCTAGCAGGACAGGAGAAAAGTCCTGCTAGCAGCATCTTCGGAGCGGAGTCTATACCGCTCCTGCCCATTGAAATCAGTGGGACAGCCTGGCTATACCGCCGGCAAAGCGCCTCTGCAGAGGCGCTTTGCGGTGGTTTTTAACCCTTTCTCGGCCGCTAGCGGGGGGGGGGGTAAAACCCTGACTACCCCCGGCCGAATACCGACGATAAAGCGCCGCTTACAATAGCGGCGCTTTACCGCCTCCCCCGCCCCAGTGTGAAAGGGCCCTTTGGGGTGGAGCTCCACTTTAACAAGCACAGTAACGGTCATGGTGGTTAAGGAGCGGGTGCCGCCATGCCCTTAACAATGACTTATCTGCTATCAGTGGGATTCCCCGCTAACATTTGGGGGTTCTTTAGGGCAGGGTTTCTTCTCCGCAACCCTAGGTGATAGTTGTGGGGAGCTTATCGGATTCTGCCCCCCCCCCCCCTTGAAATACAGCAGCAAACTGATGGAGGTAACCTCTCTGCACTCTCCTCCTATCCTTGTTTTGCACATTTGCATGCAGCACAGCTAACTGACCCCCAGTCCTGCCCCCACATTCTGCGTGCTCTTCTTTAGATTGCAAGGAGTAACATTTTAGTATCTCATTCTAGTTGTACTACAAGGAAAAATACATTTATTAATACATATCTAGCTGCATTAACGTTTGTATTTTCTATCTGCCTGGAGTTCAGCTTTAAGCAATTTTCTTCCAGGTTATGCACAAAGTAGTTATCAATTTATTTACAGCAGATGTCCTAATTGGTGTAATTCTGTATCTGGTATGTACAGAACCTGGACTGGGGCTGGTGTAAGGAAAATCTCCATGTCATTGAACAAATTCTTATTCTCATGGGGTAGTATGAGTTTGGTTTGTGTTACAGCACACTTCTTTTTTTATTTTTTATTTTTTTTGTTTTTTTTTACCCCCTTTTACTAATCTCCCACACATATATTCCTCTAAGGCAGTAAATTAAATGTTTATAACTTGGACCATTGGCAGACAGCCAGCTGCATTACACAACCTATGACTTATCTCTTCACCACTGTAATGATATGAACTGGTTATATGGAACCAGACCAACACAAAGTTTGACAATAAATGCGTAGTAAACTCTGGACACGCATGCCTATTCAGAGACCGTCGTTTTCTGGGAAGCTAATGCTGTTTCAGCAGATTTCTTATAGAGCTGATGTCATTTAGAGGAGTTCTTCACTTTACTTGCATGTCCATCCAGTTTCCCATAGATCAGCTTGCCTATAATGGACATTGTGCATTTATGTTCATTTAGTATTCAGTGCTTGCCAAGTGGCTTTGATTCCTATCCTGGCCTTCATCATTGTAGTTTTTATCTGCAAATTACATTTCTAGAGAAGATAATTTTCCCAAATCTTATTGCAGGGCAAGTGTTTTCTGGTTCTGTGCTCCACGTCTGTTCTCAGAGATGTTTGTTTAAAAAAAAAAAAAAAAAAAATGTATATACTCTTATTAACCCCTTGATCTCTGAATTCAGCACTACGTTACTTTAACTGACAATTGCATGGTCAAGCAACGCTGTACCTAAACAAACAAAATTTATGTCTCCCCCCACAAATAGTGTTTTGGTGGTATTCGATCAACTCTGCAGTTATTTTTTGCGCTACAAACACAAACCAACATTTTGGAAAAAAAAAAAATTACTTTAAAAGCTAATAAAAAAAAATTGAAAAAAAAATAGAATTTCTTCAAAAATGTAGGTAATTATGTATTCTGCTACATATTTTTGGTAAACAGCGTATATTGGTTTGCGCAAAAGTTACAGCATCTACAAACTATGGGATATTTTAGAAGACTTTTTTTTTTTTACCTGTAATGGCAGCAATCAGCAAATTATAGCAGGACTGCAATATTGCGGCGAACAGTCTGGACACTCACACTTGACACTTTTTGGGGACCAGTGACATTAATACATTAATACAGTGATCATTGCTAAAAATATGCACTGTCACTGTACTGATGACACTGGCTGGGAAGGGGTTGACATCGATCAGGCATGGGGTCGGTGTCTCTGCTAAGCAGGGGCACCGACCCATGCCTTCTCCTAGTACAAGCACCTCCCCCCACCCCCCCACAGTAGTAAAGCACTGGTCAGGCACAGTTAACCCTTTGATCGCCACTGAAGTTAACCCTTTCCCAGCCAGTGTCTGCTGTACCCGCTGATCAGCTCCTGCTCTGTCTAATCATAGCGGCAGCCGGCCACCAGTGGTGCGCGCCCCCAGAACCTGAAGTGCAGGATCACATACGCAAGAGAGCCCCCTTGCTGCTGCATAGATAATGTATACATTCGGTAAATGGTTGAAAGTAGAACTATCAGCTAAACTTTTTTCTGTTTGTTACATTTTGGATAGCGCAGTGTTAATTTTGCCAACAAAAATATTTTCATCAGTTTTAGTCAGCTGCATGTTTTCAGTGATAAACTAAATGAAAATAAAATTCAAATTAAGTCAGTTGATGAAAGCTATGACGAAATCCATTCCAATTTTTCATTTAGTTGGCTAAAATTCGAATGGGTTTAGATAAATTGGAATGTTTTTATTCATCTTAATAGAATTTCCAAACTCATTATATACTCCTGGAGCAAAAATCGAACAAGTTATTTATGGTATTTAAGTTTGAACATGCACTACAGACGCAGATTTAGCCGTTGTGATATAAAACCTCTTTATAAATATATAACTGCTTTTCGTAAACAAAAATATTCCTTTTTGACTGAAGTGCACCTTTAAAATCTAAAACAAAAAATTGTAAACTCCTATTGGCTGTAATGGCAGGCTGGAAGTGTGGATGGGGAAGTAAATGGGAGCGAGGGAGTGCACAGGGCAGGGAACTGGGTGGTCTGGAGGGGCTGTTATTTTACACTCTGCTAAGCACTGCTACCTGGCTGGGAGGGGAAACGCTCACCACGTCACATCCAGACACAAATCTGACGGAGGAGTTCCTCTTTTGTGGTTTGTAGGACATTGTTCCAGAACTACCAGGTGAGACAGAGGGAGCCGGTATCTCTTGGCCAATAAAGCTTGCTGATAGGGGGCTGGGGCTTTAACAGACAGCCGGAGCTCCAAGAAAAGAGGAAGTTCAGGTGCATACTGGAGATTTTGGTCGACTAAAACTAAAATGGCATTTTAGTCAGACTATGAGTAAATAGAAATTTGACGTCAAAATTAACAGTGGGTGGGAGTAAGACCCCTTTCACACTGGTGCATTTTTTTTTTCTTTTTTAGGCGCGCTCTCAATGCTCCCCAGTGTGAGCCCGCATGCTTTCACATGGTAGAGGTGCGCTGGCAGGACGTTAAAAAAAAAAAAAAAAAAAAATCCTACAAGCAGCATCTTTGGGGCACTTTAGGAGCGGTGTAAACACCACTCCTAAAGCGCCCCTGCCCATTGAAATCAATGGGCAGGGGCACTTTGTGGGCACTTTTAACCCTTCATTTGGCCGCTAGTGGAGGTTGAAAAGTGCCTCTAAAACAATGGTAAAGTACCGCTAAAACTTTACCGTTAACACAGCCAAGCTGCCAGTGTGAGGGTTATAACCCCTTTTCAGCGTTTGGGGTGTGGGTTTTTTTTTTTTTTTTTTTGGTTTTGTTTTTTTTCTGTAACCCATGGGGCGATTTCAATTCACTTCCTGTCCCATACCAAAACAAGAGGTGAGAGCTAATCCCTGCAAATTAAGGGGGATCTCTTGAGGGGCAGGTCACCAGAACTAGTGTCATTATTGGAGAATTTCCCCTCTACTACTTTACTGGGGACAACCCAAAATTTAGGATTTTATTTTCACTTTCAAAAATGATGGTAAGCAGGACAAATAGAGAGGGTGAATCTCCCTAATGCTTGGTACACAGAAGTTTCTCTTCATTCAACCCAGCAGGCTGAAGGGGGGGGAAATGCCCCTCAACCCCCCCCCCCCCCCCCCCCGCCAGAACACATCAGCGGTCAGCCATTGGCTGCCTGCACTGATCGGATGCTGGTTTTCCAACATGCCCGTTCAACAGAAGCTAATTCTGAGACCGGCTTCTGCATAACAGACAGCTGTACACACAGGCCGGAAGTTGGCCAATTTTCTGCTGTTTCATTCAATTTTCGGCCCATGTGTACAAGGCATAACAGGGGCACAGATGGCAATAAAAACCCAATAGGTCTTCTAATCCATTTCCACGCTATCCAAAAAAAAAAAGTTTTCCCTCTGTTATACTTTAAAGCGGATTGACGTCCGGGAAGTGGTTGTGTTATCCTGACTGGACCTCATATGACGTCCAGCAGGATAACATGCCGCAGCGCGCCCCCGGGGGCGCGCATCGCGGCGATCGGTGGAGCGGTGTGTCAGTCTGACACACCGCTACACTGATCTTGGTAAAAAGCCTCCGGCGGAGGCTCTTTACCACGTGATCAGCCGTGTCCAATCACGGCTGATCACGCTGTCAATAGGAAGAGCCGTTGATCGGCTCTTCCTCACTCGCGTCTGACAGACGCGAGTAGAGGAGAGCCGATCGGCGGCTCTCCTGGCAGGGGGGGTCTGCGCTGATTGTTTATCAGCGCAGCCCCCCCTCAGATCACCACACTGGACCACCAGGGATCGCCACTAGGACCACCAGGGAAGGGGCAACATGTGGATGGCCAGGTATGTACCCCATGGCCATCCACATGTGCCCAGTGTGCCAAATCTGTGCCAATCAGTGCCCACAAATGGGCACTGATTGGCACAATTATGTTGCAGTGATGCCCAGCAATGCCACCCTTAGGGGCATCACTGCAAACAAAAAATGCCATCAGTGCCACCCATCAGTGTCCGTTCATGCCACCTGTCAGTGCCCATCAGTGCCCATCTGTGCCAACTATCAGTGCCACCCATAAGTAACCATCCATGCCACCTATGAGTGCCCATCAGTGCCGCATACCAGTGCCACCTATCAGTGCCCATCAGTGCCGCCTATCAGTGCCACCTCATTGGTGCCACCTCATCGGTGCCCATCAGTGCCGCCGTATCAGTGCCTGTCATTGAAGAAGAAAACTTACTTATTTACAAAAAGTTTTAACAGAAACAAAGAAAAACTTGTTTTTTTTTCAAAATTTTCGGTCTTTTTTTATTTGTTGCGCAAAAAATAAAAACCGCAGAGGTGATCAAATACCACCAAAAGAAAGCTCTATTTGTGGGAACAAAATGATAAAAAATTTGTTTGGGTACAGTGTAGCATGACCGCGCAATTGTCATTCAAATTGCGACAGCGCTGAAAGCTGAAAATTGGTCTGGGCGGGAAGGTGTCTAAGTGCCTGGTATTGAAGTGGTTAACAGAGCTGCCTGGTTTCCTGTATAGTAGCAATTCACTGGTTGATTTAAAGTGGATTTCCACCCAAAAGTGGAACTTTCACTCATTTGTCTCCTCTCCCCTCCGGTGCCACAATTGGTACCGTTCGGGGGGGGGATACCTGTCTATGACCCACTTTGGGGAGTCCGTCCGTGGCCCGTGACATGACTGCGTGGCTCCCTCCCCCCTCCTCCTCCCTGTCGCTAGGCCAGTAGCAGAGAGGAGCGGGGCCTTGTGCATGCGCAGTAGGGTTCCCGGCCTGAAGCTGTAAGGCTACGTTGCCGGGTTCCCTTACCTGCAATGGCAGCACCCGACAGCTGATGGAAACATCAGCTGCGGTGCTGACATCGCGGAACTCCAGGACAGGTAAGGGTCCTATTGTTAAAAGCCTGCAGCTGCAGTATGTGTAGCTGCTGGCTTTTACTTTATTATTTTTATTTTTGTAATTTTTTTTTTGTGGTGGAACACCGCTTTTTACTTTATTCCATGGAATTGTTCTCAGAAAAAATGTTTGGTAGCATGGTTCTCTTTTTTGAATGTCATTTTTAAATAATGGTAGATTGCTCTCTTTGTGATATTAATTATACAGGGAGATGTCAAGGGCTTAAGAGCATTTGCCATATAAAAGCCTTTTAAAAAAAAAATTGTTTTAGAATGAATGTTATAACAACTTCCTTACCAATCTTCTTGAAGGCAACCTATTTAATTCTTGTTGGTGTTGAGTCAGTTGATCTAATTCTCCTTCTCCCCTGCCCCGCAGCTAGGTTTGTGTTGTAGCTGTCCTAGTAAAGTGAAGGGAAGGCAGATATTAAGTTACAGAATTCCTCTGCTGGAAAAAAATGAGTGCAGATGCTTTCTGAATAGTTCCAGATGGGAGAATAGTTCTCCACCCCCCCCCCCCCCTTTTTTTTTTTTTTTTTTTTTTTTTTTTTTTAATTTTATTTTCATGGGTTGAATTGCCTTACTTTCCAAAAGGTCACAATTTTTAAGTTATGCATTAAAGAAAAGAGAAAATGTAGGCTGCTGTTGCTAACCTGGCCTGCTAAGAATGCTAGCTGTCAGGCAATATGCTGAGTTTTTGATGTGAAAAAAATAAAATAAAATAATGAAATTTTGCACTTGCAAAAGGGAGCTGTGATTTATAGTTCTTAGTAAAGCACAGCTATAGGCTGTGCATTAAATTGACTTTTCTTATCTGTGATCAGGACCACTGAGATGAACTGGATACTGAGAAAGGTGCTACCATGGATTCCTATCGAGTTCTGTAGAAATCTATGCAACCCCTCCTCAGCATCCAGTTTTCCAAATGTAACTGGTAAGGTCTGAGATCCTTCGGAGAATGTTCTCCTGCAACCGTTAAAGTGGAACGAAGGACAAATCTGTTTTTGTTTTTTTTTTTTTTTTTTTTTGTTTTGTTATCTTTGTTCCATTGGAGAGATTTCCCTTCACATCCTGTCCCATAAACAAAACCTAAACTAAACCTAGTGTCCTATAGTGGAAGTTTTCCCCACAATTCTTGTGATAACCAAAAACAGAACAAATATATTAATACCCCATAATGGGGATACAGACAGCAGTGAAAATGACAGGTTATTTTAATCCCTTTCTCCACTTTATCCAAAATGAAAAGTAAAATCCATTTAAAGTGACACTAAATAATTAACAAAAAATATGTATTCTTAACCCAGATTCCCTTATATTGATGTCGGCCTCCTCCAAATCTTTAAATTCCATTTTTTTTTTTTCTTTTTTTTTTTTTTTTTGGCGGCTGTGATTGCAATCTGACTTCATCTTAGAGGGTGGCTACATTCCCTCTCCATTGTCCCAGTGTTTGTAAGAATGTAGCCACCCTCTTGCTCACTCTTGGACTATAGGATCTGTAATGTGAGGTGCACATGTCCAAAATTGACTTCCAAACAAATGGAAGTGAAAGGGGGGAAAATAGAACCTAGAGGATGGTACAAGTAGGCAAGAAAACTCAGGACCAATCAACTTCATCAAAAATGGATTACAGGGGCATTAGATAGTAGGGGTGTGCGTGTGTGAATTCTTATCGGAGAATGAGGATATCATTTAGTGTTACTAGCATTATCAAAAGGGAGAGGTCTGCAATGGCATCTTACATATTTCTTTCTTGACCGGCTTCTCCATCAAAAACAAATGCATTTTGGGTGGGGCACTCAACACTGTACTTGGCTATCATGAAAATTGGTTACATTTCTAACAGTTATATTTTCTAATTCTTTTCTTTTGGGGTGGAACTGAAAATGAAATATAGACATGAGTTGCATTTGATTCTATACTTCTTCCTCCTTTTTTTTTTTTTTTTTTTTTTTTTTTTTCTTCTTTTTATTGCTGCTGTACTTGGCAAGCTATACAAATCATGTATTGTAGGTGTGTTTTAATGTTAGTCAGAAGCTTATTGGACCAAAAAAAGCTGCCAATCAGAAGCATGTTTAAAATTGGAAGCAATTTTTTTTTTTAAGTAACTGTGGGCGACCCAAAAAAATGACATGTACTGTCTGACATAAGCATTAATAAAACAGTTTTTTTGTTTGCGTCCGCCCTGTAATAAAGATGTATTATTTGTTCCTGCCAGTACATCTGTTTTTATTTTTTATTTTTTTTTCTTCCTGTAATATAGCGGCAATACGGTTTGTTGTGCAGCAGCTTTGTGTCACTCTGTGGACAGGGTAGTCTTCGATCGATGCGGTTATGGGACTCTGCTGCATGCTACACACCGGTGTATTGTTTTTATGCAGAAACTTTCTGACACGTAAACGTTGGCACATGCATACAGTGTAAAATATAGTCAAAATGGAGCAGTAGGCATGGGCATACCATACTTCTACATTCAGATCTGTATAAAATACCGATCTGTACACGGCACACTATAAGTCTGTGTACACAAGCTCTTAAGTGGAGTTTGAGTTGGCAACAAACAAAAATTTAAAGCCCAGCTCCAGATAACCCTTTAAAGAGTTACAGTAGAAAAGTTTTTAAACTATGTGAAGTAAAGACTGTGGTCAGCATCCCATCAGTAATGGATGGCTTATCGCAACACCTGCAACTGACACTTTTGCTGGACAGCTGAAGAAAATAACATCTGCAGTTAGGATCAACAGGTAATAACACTATTATGGAGGACTCAGCAGAACAAACACTTTGTGTTAACGCCCTTGACAGACTGCATCATATGTGTATCTTTTGCTCAAATTGGTATAGTTAGGTTGAAAAAAGACACAAGTCCATCTAATTCAGCCAACAGCAAAAAAATGAACTAAAAAACCTTCAGATACAGTCTTTTATACTCACATTTGATCCAGAGGAAGGCAAAAACCACTGAGAAGCATGGTCCAGTTTGCTCCAGCAGGGGAAAAAAAAATCCTTCCCGATCCCCGAGGAGGCAATTTGATTATTCCCTGGATCAACAATCCCTGGTGTCATTACCTATAAATGTCAATATACAGTTATATTCTGTAATTTTTATTTAGGAATGCATCCAGCTCCTTTTTTTTGTTTAATAAAAAAAAATTCTACTAAACTGGCCTTAACTTGTTCTTGAGGGAGTCTATTCCACATTTTCACAGCTGTTACTGTGAAGAAGACTTTCCATATGTGGAGGTTAAATCTCCTCCAGATGTAAAGAGTGCCCCCTTTATCCTCTGTAATGACCTGAAAGTGAATAACTACACCCAGTTCACTATTTGGACCAGCTATGAATTTATATTTGTTGCACTTAAAGCGTTATTATTAAACCAAAATAGTATGTTGCAGCTTACCATTCATTAGATGTGATGGCTGCATTAGTTAGTTTTTTATTTATTTTTTTTCCTATCTGTTTTCATCAGGTGATCTAGCCAGTAACACACTTCCCGTATTAGTGAGAGGCAACTTCGGAGGATGGGCCACAGCAGCATTGTCAATCTTGAGGGGAAGGTAGTGAGAAATGTATTAGCAGGTTTAGATGCACTAACAAACTAAAGACCAGTTGGTCTTTAGTTTGTTAGTGCATCTAAACCTGCTAATACATTTACCACTACCTTGCACTCAAGACTGACAATTCTGCTGTGGCCCATCCTCCAAAGTTGTCTCTCACTAATACAGGAAGTGTGTTACTGGCTCCACTTCCTGTATTAGTGAGAGACCACTCCAGCTCACTCTATACTTCGCAGTTTGTTTTTTCCCCTCTGTCAGTGTTAAATGGTTTATCAGGTCCATGTAAACTTATACATTCTGCTGGAGAGCTCAAACTGGTTGGCCAGATCACCAGAGGAAAATAGAAGAAAGGAAAAAAAAAAGGAAAATAATACAGCCATCGCATCTATGAATTGGTAAGCAGCAATATAAAACGGCTTTGCTTTTGAGTTTAATACCGCTTTCAATCTAATGAAAAATCTAGAAAGTCTGTTATGGAATATAAAATGTTGGGTGGGTGTGTGTGTTGCGTTGTGTTTTTTTTTTTTTTTTTTATTAACTAAATGGGTACACAAGTGTTTACAGAGCTCAGTAGCTCAAGCCCAAACTTATATATTAAACCATATATTTAACCAAAAACTTTAGAAAGGTTAGTTGCCATCTGTAATTTATGTGGGCACATTGAATACCTGCTTTGTGGACATTTTCCAGCTATGTTCTACTAATAAACTATGGAAATCGGTTAAGTGCTGGCACACAGATTTTCTCACAGGAGCGTTATTCTGATTTTGGTGAATTTTATTTGCAGTGTTTCTCTTAATATTTGGCTATTGTGTGTTCCCTTTTTTTTGTTTTTCAATGTGGAACTTCAAGAGTTAAGTATTTGCTGTGAGCTTGGTTTGGCAAACATCAGTTTGTGTTTTAGCAGCTGTTACCTGTAAAATAAGATTAGGAGCCCGGGGGATTCTGGGTTGTGTACCTACATAGACATAGCTTTATGTCTAGAAGATAAGATTATGATGGGCGATCAGTTTACAGGTGTGTCTGACATGACATGCTTGTGCAATCCCTGACACTGAATTAGTAAGATATGGCTTTACAATTATAATGGCAGCATGCCACCAATGACTGTTTTTTGTTTTTTCTCTTCCTTTTTTTTTTCTAAAAGTTTAAACTATAGTCTTTGAAACTATTTTAGGGGATTTAAATGAATTGTCCACTTCTCAATATTATGGTGCACAGAAGCTTTTAAGCTTAAGAGCGTGTTTACTTTTTGGCATCCAAAAACCTTTAGCTGAGCACTCAGACTGATAAATGTTGCAACTTAAACTTCTTCAACCATAGGGAGCAGTCAGTGGGAATGAGGCCTTTTTATACTGCTATGATGCTTCTGCTAGAGGCATGGGGACAGCAGCATTATCTTCTAAAAAATAAATAAAATTAGCCCAGAGTTCTCTAATACAGAAGTTAGTTTTAACCACTTCCCCCTGGGTGGACCTCATATGACGTCCAGGGGTTTAATTGGGCTGTGCTTGGGTGATGCCTAGAGCTACAGGCATCATCTTGGTATTAAAATTTGCAGCCCGAGATTCTTTGTAGAAGTGATTTGAGTGGCTATATAGCCACTTGATCACTTCTACAGGTGGCGAAAGAGGGTGCCTCCTCTCCTGCCGCTTTTCTCCAGTCCGATTGGGGAACACAGGACCACTTCAACCTGAAGTGAACAGAGAGGAACTGACCTTGTTCTTCCCTGTGATGTCAGAAACCATAGGCGATGAGGATTTAGTCACTTCCAGTTTCGGCTCTTTATTTACTGGCCTGTTACCAGCCAGTGAAGCATCTAATTGGCTGCCAGAGGCGAGATCTGGGGTCTAATAGACCCCAGATCTCTCCATAAAGAGGACATGTCATGGCACATCACAAGGGATGATGTTCATCCCTTGTGATGGTAATAAAGTACATAAAGCAACAAAATGGAGTGACGGTTTTAAATGAAATAAGCATATTAAAGTGCCCTCGTCCCTCCATGAACACGCATAAGTGAGAACGCATATGTAAGTCCCGCACTCATATAAACAGCGATCTCCCCACACATCTGAGGTACCCCTGCAAATCTCAGAGCTGGAGCAATAATTCCTCCTCCAGACCTCCTGTGTAACTTCAAACCGGTAACATATAAAGGCTTTTAAAGGATCACCTATAACCTTTTTAGGTACTGTAGTTTGTCGCCGTTCCATGGGCATACGTGTTTTTAAAGTGATATGTTTGGTATCGTTTTACTTGGCGTAACATCTTTTATATTTTACCAAATTGGGTATTGTATTTGTGTGCAATAAAAGTAATTTAATTTTTTCCAGAAAAAAGTATGAAACTGCAGCGCAAATATAGCGTGACATAAAAAAAAAAGCAACACCCACCATTTTATGGCTTCTGCTTAAAGTGTTTAAGGGTTCTAAGTACTTTTCTAGCAACCCAATGGCTTTGGCTAGACTTCTGGCTCTCTGACGCTGGACTGTCAGGTCGTATGCAGACACTCTGCCCAATTACAGAGAACTTTGATGTGAACACATTCATAAAATACAAAGCTGTCTATGAATGGGCAGGGGAGGGGTGGGCAAAGCTGCTGTTATAGGAGAGGGCAGTGGACTAACGTGACTGCTGTACTAGTAGTGCTCAGTAAAACTGTCAGATGTAAATAAGAGACCAGTCCACAATGTGCATGCACCTCATTGGACTTAACTCATAGTAAGTTGGCAGCTTTTACAAAGTGTCTGAATTCCTGGAATTCAGCTTTAAATCTACCAAGGGGCAGTGGGGAAAAGTGCAAACTTTCTTGATTCGGCTATATTGGGCTACATTCACACCTTTTGCGGCGTATAAACACAAAGCACCTTGACATGTTGCTTTGTGTATTAATGTCTGTCCTGGGGCAGCCCCTTCACAATGAACAAAGCATATCCCTCTATAGTGTGTACTTGTCTCAATTAAGAGCACCAAGTGTCACTTCTGACAAGTTTTTCTGATGCCAAAAGAAAAATGGTGACAGAATAGGGAGCTCCAGCTGATTGACAACCTCAGCTCTGTTCCTGTGTGAAGGGGGGATGTGTCCATTCCCTCCAATCGGCTCTCCTCACTGAGCTCTGCAGTGTGTAACTTCAGCTATCTGCTCCCTTTTTTTTTTTTTTTTTTTTTTTTTTCCTGACAACTCAGACCAACTTTATAAATTCTGGACTTTGAACGGATCTCAATCTCCTGGCTGTGCTCTCAATCTCCTGGCTGTGCTCTCAATCTCCTGGCTGTGCTCTCAATCTCCTGGCTGTGCTCTCAATCTCCTGGCTGTGCTCTCAATCTCCTGGCTGTGCTCTCAATCTCCTGCAGATAAACAGGTACAGCTTGTATAGAAGGATTTGTTTTATCTGTATCACCTAAGGCTGGTCACTTCACTGGGTATATGAAAGGGTTTACCATCACTTTAAATGCGTTCCCCCACTGAAACGTACCAAAAAAGTGCACAGTAGCGTGGTACCTTCATTGTGGTTCACCAAAAATGCCTGCATTTGTGAGGTGCATTGGAATGCCAGTTAAAATGAATGCCATTGCAGCAGCACAATGCACAACCCATGTAGTATCCCCCAGCCCAAAGAACATTAAAGCGGGGGTTCACCCACACCGCCAAAAAAAATAAATATTAAAAGCCAGCAGCTACAAATACTGCAGCTGCTGACTTTTAATACATGGCCACTTACCTGTCCCAGGGTCCAGCGATGTCGGCAGGGGACGCCGAGAACCCGTTCGGTTCTCAGCAGCTGCCGCCGCCATCCTAGCTGAGGGAATTGGGAAGCGAAGCGTTGCGGCTTCACTTCCCGGTTCCCTACTGCGCATGTGCGAGTCGCGCTGCGCGTCCCTAGTGGTCCCCGCTCTCTCCTGGGAGCTGTGTGTTCCCAGCAGACAGCGCGGTCGGGACGGGAAGAGGCATAGACTCCCATGGGAGTCTATGCCGGAAGTGGGTGCAAATACCTGTCTTAGACAGGTATCTGCACCCCCCTCCCCCCTGAAAGGTGCCAAATGTGACACCGGAGGGGGGGAGGGTTCCGAAAAGCGGAAGTTCCATTTTTGTGTGGAACTCCGCTTTAAGGAAAACCTGTGCTGAGCGACAGTGGAGGCTTTCATGACTGATCTCCCCTTTATAAATGCTGGGCTGTCATACTGATCAGTGCTCATCGAGAAACAAACTTGGGGAAAAAAAATATCCAGTTTGGGACATTTTGCGAAGAATTGTATATTATCTGGTCAGTAAGTCAGTAGAGTTAAACCCCTTGGCACCAATTTTTTGATTGAAAATGTATACTTTATTTTGCAAGAAAATATACAAAAAACAAATACTTAAACAGGGTACATTCAGTACTGCGACGCAGCGCATAAATACACTACATAACAGTACATTGCCAAGCATACAAATAAATTACATTCATCCTGCGGTATGATGCCTAATGTGTTGTGCAGAGTAATAATACCCCGAAACATCACATCATGCATGACGCCGCATTACCCTGAAAGCAGTACTTCAAAACCATTTCACCAAAAATTCCGGTCATACAGTCAAATAACATTCAAATGGGCAACGGGTGTGATGGGGGGGGGGGGGGGGGGGTGGAGAAGGTGGGGTAGGGGAGGGAGTAAAAGAGTTCACAGCCCGAAGCTTTATTTGAACTGCCAAAGGATACACGGGGGAGAGGGGGGGGGGGGATGGGGAAATCTTCAGACCTCCTCTTCCTCCTTGAAGTCCATCAGGTGATAGTCTCTGAGCAGACTGTGAACCAGTCTGCGACAGTCCTCGATGGACATCCTCTCCCGCTGGTGGATGAGGCGCTTTCTGGCGCACCATAAAGCGTCCTTAAAGCAACACAGCACCCGCCAGGCACCGTCAATGTCCTCCTGTGAATGAGTTCCACAGAAGAGTCCGTTCAACACACCAAAGTGTGTGATTGCAGTCTGTGGCACAAAGTCTTTGAGCTCAGGTTCCAAGGCCCTCAACAGGTCCTGTGCAAAGGGGCACTCCCAGAAAACATGCAGAGCAGTTTCCTCCTGGATGACGCAAAAGGGGCAGTGCCTGTATCTGCACAGGTTTCTGGCATGCATGAATGTCCTGAGTGGCAACCCCCCTTGGATTGCCATCCATGCCAGATCTTTGTGCCTGTTGGTGAGTCTCTTTGAAGAAACGTTCCTCCAGACCACTTTACAAGTGGCTGAAGGGAGGCCTGGAACAGTCTCAACAATGTCCGATGCTCTGATCAACTTGTGGATAGTTTTTGGCTTCCACAAGTCGGGCTTCACTCCATGTAGCCCCAGCTCCTTAATAAACTTGAAGGTGTCCAAGTAGTACCAAGGGGTGTCCCAGTTGTAGGGGATGGAGCTGTCCCATTTGTCTCAGCCCAGGGTCCTCCATAGAGGCAGGAGGAAAAAACGGGACATAGAGTTACCACCAGAGTCCACAGTTCTGTCCACCAATGTCCTGCGGATGCAGTTACAAGCAAAGCACACCCTCAATAGTGTAGCGATGTCGGGCACGCCCTTACCGCCCTTGAGGGTTTCCTTGAACATAACCGCCCGCTTCACTCTGTCCATTTTTTGGAGCTCCAGATGAAGTGAAACACCGCCCTGGTGATGGCCTTACAGGTGTTAACCCGAGGGGGCCAGGCCTGGGCGAGGTACTGCAACACAGGGAGGATCTCGCTGCGGAGTACCAGTGTTTTGCCTTCGATGGTGAGTTCTCTGAGGCTCCAAAGTCCAAACTTCTGTCTCATCTTTGACAGTCTTTCTTCCCAGGACTTCAGGGCTGCGCCCTCAGCTCCAAACCAGACCCCAAGGATTTTGATGAAGTCCGTCTTGACGCTGAAAGGAATTGGTGCAGAAGAAGGCAGGAACCACTTTCCGAAGAGCATGACTTCTGACTTCCCGCAGTTGACCTTTGCCCCTGAAGCTTGGCCGAAGTCCTCACAGGTCTGGGCGAGTGTGTCGATGGAGCGCCGATCAGCACAGAACACCGTCACGTCGTCCATGTAGAGTGAGCACTTGACCTCCCGTCTGTCCGGTCCTGGTGCGGTGATCCCTCTGATCTCTGGGTTCCGTCTGATGCTTCGGGCGAAGAGCTCTATACAACAAACAAAAAGCAGAGGTGAGAGAGGGCAGCCTTGTCTGACCCCAGACAAAATTGGGAAGGGGTCAGTTTTCCAGCCATTTACCAGCACCAAACTAGAAATGTCAGTGTACATTACATTTACATACGAACAAAACATTTCCCCAAGACCAAACCTGCGCAGAGCTCTGCACATAAACTCGTGGGAGACACGGTCAAAGGCCTTCTCCTGGTCAAGACTGACCAGGGCCGCGTGCACACGGCGGCCATGAATGTACTGGACCGTGTCCCGGACAAGCGCAAGGCTGTCCGCAATCCTGCGACCAGGAATGCCGCAAGTCTGATCCGGGTGGATGATCTGTCCGATGACAGACTTCAACCTGTTGGCCAGGACCTTGGCGAGGATTTTGTAGTCCACGTTCAGCAGAGAGATCAGACGCCAATTTTTAAGATCCGATCTCTCCCCCTTCCGCTTATACAAAATCGTGATCATCCCCTCCCTCAGTGACGGAGGCATTCTGCCCTCCACCACCATCTCCTCGTACAGCTCGAGCAGGTCCGGGCCCACGAGATCCCACAGTGCTACATAGAGCTCAACTGTGAGACCATCGCAGCCCGGGGTCTTGCCTCGCCTAAAGGATTTAGCGGCAGAGTGCAGCTCCTCCAGCACCAAGGGGGCGTTGACGGTTGATGAACCTGCAGGATCAATTTGGTTAGAGATACCTGACAGGAACCTGTCGGCCGCCTGTGTGTCCGTTTCTTTTGGGGAGTAGAGGTTGGTGTAGTAGTCGCTGACCACTTGCATCACAGCCTTCTTCCCCTTCTGGAGTGTTCCGGTCTCGTCGCGCAACTCCGACAAGGGTGTGTGTCCTGAGTGAAGTTTCCTGAAAAAGAAAGAATTACACTTCTCACCTTTCTCAAGATTCTCCACCTTGGCACGGAAGACAATGTGCCTGGATTCTTCCTCGAAGTGTCCTTTCAGGCTCCTCTTGGTGTCCTCCAGGTCCTGCCTAACGTCCCAGCCACAGTGCTGAAGGTCCTGCAGGGACTGCAACTGACGCTGCAGTCTCCTGAGTTCCCTCCTCCTGGCACACACACACGCTGGCGTCCCCTTGCCTGAAAGAAGCTACACAGCTTAACCTTCACAAACTCCCACCAGTCACTTACCCTTCCGAAGAATCTCTTTTCCTCCGTCCAGGTGGCATAGGCTTCTCGGAGTTCCCCCATCAATTCCTCGTTTTCCAGCAGGGTGCTATTCAGCTTCCAGGAACCCGGTCCACGGGCAAAGCCCTCGCCCAGGTCACCCCGAAAGTGAATAGCCCTGTGGTCAGAGAAAAAGCAGGGGACCATGGAGAACTCACGATGCTTGACTGTTCTTGAAGTGAGCACGAAGTCAATCCTGGAACGCACAGATCCATCGGATCGGCACCACGAATAGTTCACGGTCCCTTTCCCTATGGATCCCACGGCGTCCTGCAAGGAGGCCTCCGAGATCATCTCCTTGAGCAGCCTAGAAGTAGCATCAAGTTTTGCGTATATGCTGGAGCTGCGCCCATCCTCCTCGATCGGACAGTTAAAATCACCGCCGATCACTACTGTTCTGGTGGTGACGAGTTGGGTCCGCAGGGTCTGGAAAAGTTCCAGCCGCGCATTCTTGTCTGGGGGGGCGTACACGTTGATGAGCCTAACTGGCTCTTCCATCCACGAGCCGTCTATGACCAAAAGACGGCCACAGACTAGCTCATGGATAGAGTCAACCGTGAAACGCCCACCCTTGACCAGAATGGCTACGCCTGCAGACTTGCAATCGCCACCCCCGGACCAGTAGGAGGGACCAAGGGTCCACTGGGAGGACAGATGAGTGTACCTCTTCAAGGGAGGAAGGGCGCACTCCTGAAGCATGTAGACATCACTCTGCTGACTTGAAAGAAAGGTCAGGACCGCTTGCCTTCTAGATGTATCCTTGATACTCCTCACATTAATGGAAAAGATTGAGATCTCAGCCATAATGAAAAAGGGTATGAGGGTCTAGTTAACAAGGGTCCGAACTTACCTCCCCGGAGGGGGGGGGGTGGCTCTTCCGTTGCGTCTTCTGCCTGTCCTGTGTCCTGGGCCAGGCCCAGCTCCTCAAGGACAGACTCCATCATCTGCTGCACCTTGGCACCAATATAACACAAATATGGGGCCCCATTGGACTGGGCTATTTGCCGTGGGGCCACTTATTTGCGTACCTCCCTTTTGCGCTGGGAGTACGCAGCACGGGTGACTGGTGGGCTCGCCGAGAGCCCCAGTCCCTGTTCTAACGATCGGAACCCAGGAACATCCGATTTCCGTGTCGCCTGATCACTGTGATAGCCTATGATTGGCTATCGCAGTGATCAGTCACTGAAGCCCACCCCCGTGTTTTCTATCTCTGTGAATTGAGGAGGCAGATGCATTGTATATTTCTTTGTCCTTGCAGAGATGGGGGGAAAAAAATGTGTAGGGGAAAAAAATGATTAAAAAAACCCAGACCAAGGTTTGATCTAGGTCAATGCCATGGTTAGTGTTTTGAGTCAGTGTTTTTTGGACAGTATTTTAATTTTTTTTTATTTTAGTGTCTGTTTTAGTTTGAGTAAAAAAAAAAAAAAAAAAAAAAAAAGCAAAATGCACACTGTCTCTGGGCTGTACTATGAGTACATACAATGACTTATTTTTGGTTGGTTGTTAGGTTATGATGGTAGCAAGAAATATATACAGCTACATTAAAAAAAATCAGTTTTCCTTTGATTTACAACCAAATAAAAGCCCAATTTCTCCTGGAAAAAAAACAAGGTGTAATTCACCTGGATGCACAAAGTAGTTGTGATCTGTACGATCTTAGACCCCTTTCACACTGAGGCGGTTTTTCAGGTGTTTTAGCGCTAGAAATGGCCTCTAAATAACGCCTGCAAACCGCCTCCCATTAATTTCAGGGTGACTTTTCGCACTGGGGCGGTGCACTTGTGGGATGTTAGGAAAAGTCCTGCAAGCAGCATCTTTGGGGCGGTTTGGAGTGCTGTATTTAGCGCTCACAAAATGCCCTGCTCATTGAAATGAATGGGCAGCGCTTCCGAAACACCTGAGGTGCTTCGAAAGCGCTCTTCAACACTAGCACTTTAAACCCCTTCTTTGAAGTTAAAAGTGCCCCGCTAGTGGCCAAAAAGTGTGTGTGGTGGTGTTTTTTTTTTTTTTTTTTTTTTTTTTTTTCTCCTGGGAAGGTGTAAGCTGGGCCATCTTATCAAAGAAAAACCCAGTATTGCCGTTGTCCTCCCTCTTCTGTAATGAGTGTGGAGACTCCATGCTGTATATTGGACCAGGAAAGCCTCATTGTACCTTCACCTAGACAGACGTGTCCTCTCCATCCCTCCTGAACGCGGGGTAATTGCGAACATATCATTTCGCCGGCCTAGTGCCGTACACATGGTTTCTGTTCCTGCCTTTTATGTCTGTGAGGGAAAGCAGATGCGACTTGCAGTTAATTTGTTTACAAAAGAACTTGAGTATTTTTTGGAAGAAGAAAATAGTCCTTTTTTTTGTTTTATACCAGCATTCCTCAGAATAAGACGAATAATTGCTGACAGCCTTAATTTTGGCATTGCCTACAAGCAAACCTGTCTACTTTTTTTAAAGTCCAAGCTTGTCGGTTTACACCCCAGTCACAAACGCCCCCCTCCTACATTTTCCAGTCAGTGACATGTCTACTGGTTAACTTTATAATGGTTAACCTTTCTGTGCATTTAGTCATTGGTTTTGTCAAGCAACAACCTATTCTGAGGCTGCAGTTATTCCTATATACATCATAAACGCTTTCACCACCTACTCTGAAACGTGATCCTGCTTCATAGAAAAACCTGGAAAACAAATGACATCAGCCCCCTTCTACTGTTGATTGGTAGCTTGGGTGTCCTTTTCCGATCCCCCTCCCCCCCAGTGAACTGTTTAAAATATAGTAAAGCTCCTTGTCTTGCCTCTTCCTCTTGCAGCCTGAGCTCTCTGTACAGGGACAGCATATATAGTGAAATTCAAGAACGTGTTCTGCTTGCATTAAAAAAAAAAAATTCTAAAGACAGAAGGTTTTTATTTTTATCTTTTTGCATTGCATGTGCAGAAGCTCCCCCAGCAGCCCCTAATACTTACCTGAGCCCATCTCTATCCAGCGATGTTCCAGGACAGACCCGACTGCCCGGGACTCTCCTGCCTCATTGGGTGAGACCGCAGCGGAGTGCCATTGGCTCCTGCTGCTGTCAAAGTTAGTGAGCCAATGAGGAGAGAGCGGACGGGGCCTAGCAGTGGCTCCGTGTCTGAATGCACACACTGAGCTGTGGCTCAGCTCGGGTGCCCCTATAGCAAGGTGCTTTGTTTGGGGGCACTTGGCAGGAGGGAGGGGCCAGGTGTGCCGTAGAGGAGGATTTCATTCCGCTTTAACCCTCCCCCAATTTAAGCTCTGCTGTATATGGATGGGCAAGAAGATGATACCAAGTCCAAATTCACATACAAACACTACTTGCTTTAAAAAAAAAAAAAAAAAAAAAGTTTAATGTATTCATGAAAACATAGGTAACCTAAAAGAGAAATGTGGTTAAAGCTGTGTTTTTTTTTTTTTTGTCATAGAAATGCATTTAGTTCTGCACTCCTATGACCCAGATTCAGCTGACAGTAAGCTAAAGTCCTCTGATGGCTGACATAGAGCCGGACCAGGATCAGCAGGGATCCTGACAATCATGTCGGAATCCACCCAGATGCCTGTACGGCAGCTGGCTCAGCCTCTCAGTGCGCCGCTGAAAGCCTGATCCAGCCGCTTCCTCTGCAGCCTGGCATGGTTATTGTTGTTTTTTATTATTATTTATTAATAATATACAGGATTTATATAGCGCCCTTTACAGCATGAGGGCAGACAGTACAGTCCTAATACAATTCAATACAAAAGGAATCGCAGAGCCCTGCTCATTAGAGCTTACAATCTATGTGATTATTGTTAGAGCCCAGCGGGGGGGGACAGCTGCAGCATTAGATCAATTCTGCAGCCATCTAGGCGAGTATGAATGTTGTTGTGTGTTTTTTTTTTTTTATCCTGTCTGGAGTTTAATTTTAATGGGGTATGTAGAGACATGCCCAAGTACCTGCTTTATACTACAGCAGCTTGTACTGCACCTTTCTATTTGTTCATGTGTCCAACGCAAGGCCTATGGGACCCCCAGCTTCACAAGGTGAGGGGGGTGTACTGTGATGTGGGGGGCGCTCTTGGCATCTGATGTAAGGGGGTGTGGGGTGCTCTGGACATCTAGTATTTACAACCAACCCTTTCAGGGCAGTCCTAATGGTGATGTGGCCCACAATGGAATTGAGTATGACACCCCTGCTTTAGGGCCTGACTGACAGGTTTGTAAATCACACAACTGGCTGAACAGATTTACAAATCCTTTTAATCCTTGTGCAGGTAAAATTATTTTTTTCACTTCTGTATATTCAGCTCTTTACCATGAGTTGAGCTTTAAAGCTTTCATTGTTAATTTTGCTTAATAAGTAATATCCTTGTAAAGTATGGTGGCTGTGCTTTAAAAGGTGCACTACCTCCTTAATTTATCATGTATTTACCTGACCCCCCCCCCCCCCCCCCTCCCATTGAACACTCAATGAAAGGAATTCTGTATCTTGTGTGTGTAGAAGAAGCCTTTCACACCCAGGTGAGGCCGCCTATGAACCGAACTGTAAAGTTAACATGTCTGTCCAAATAAACTGAGGCCCCATTGGAATTCGCACAGTATAAACCTAAAACAGTTTACTTTTTCTGTGTATTCTGTTATATGCCGTATATGGTACATAATTAAAACAAAACTAAGCTCTCTCAATCAACATTGACCATTTTTAATCCTGCTGCTGCTAGCTATTAAATGTATAGGAAGATTTATCATATTTACTACAATGTAAACTCTGTAGCCGACACAACTGTACATAGATGCGAGGTTTTGAAAATGTTAAATCTAAACTCCAGGCAGATATAAAATACACATAATGCAGCTGTGTGTTCATTAATACACACATGTATTTTTAAATACATTTGATGTATAAACATACAGTATCTCACAAGTGAGTACACCCCTCACATTTATGTAAATATTTTATTATATCTTTTCATGTGACAACACTGAAGAAATGACACTTTGCTACAATGTAAAGTAGTGAGTGTACAGCTTGTATAACAGTGTAAATTTGCTGTCCCCTCAAAATAACTCAACACACAGCCATTAATGTCTAAACCACTGCCAACAAAAGTGAGTACACCCCTAAGTGAAAATGTCCAAATTGGGCCCAAAGTGTCCATTTTGTGTGGCCACCAATATTTTCCAGCACTGCCTTAACCCTCTTGGGCATGGAGTTCACCAGAGCTTCACAGGTTGCCACTGGAGACCTCTTCCACTCCTCCATTATGACATCACAGAGCTGGTGGATGTTAGAGACCTTGCGCTCCTCCACCTTCCATTTTGAGGGTGCCCCACAGATGCTCAATAGGGTTTAGGTCTGGAGACATGCTTGGCCAGTTCATCACCTTTACCTTCATTTTCTTTAGCAAGGCAGTGGTCATCTTGGAGGTGTGTTTGGGGTCGTTATCATGTTGGAAAACTGCCCTGTGGTCCTCTCTCCAAAGAGAGAGGATCATTCTCTGCTTCAGTATGTCAAAGTACATGTTGGCATTCATGGTTCCCTCAATGAACTGTAGCTCCCCAGTGACGGCAGCACTCATGCAGCCCCAGACTATGACTCTCCCACCACCATGCTTGACTGTAGACAAGACACACTTGTCTTTGTACTCCTCACCTGGTTGCTGCCACACACGCTTGACACCATCTGAACCAAATAAGTTTATCTTGGTCTCATCAGCCCACAGGACATGGTTCCAGTAATCCATGGCCTTAGTCTGCTTTTCAGACCCTCAGAGAGCTCTTTGCCATGAGGTGCCATGTTGAGCTTCCAGTGACCAGTATGAGAGAGTGAGAGCGATAACACCAAATTTAACACACCTGCTCCCCATTCACTCTTGAGACCTTGTAACATTAACAAGTCACATGACACCAGGGAGGGAAAATGGCTTATTGGGCCCAATTTGGACATTTTCACTTAGGGGTGTACTCATTTTTGTTGCCAGCGGTTTAGACATTAATGGCTGTGTGTTGAGTTATTTTGAGGGGACAGCAAATTTACACTGTTATACAAGCTGTACACTCACTACTTTACATTGTAGCAAAGTGTCATTTCTTCAATGTTGTCACATGAAAAGATATAATAAAATGTTTACAAAAATGTGAGGGGTGTACTCACTTTTGGGAGATGCATTTCCCACTACAGCAAAGCTCAGATTTGGAGAGGGAGGGGTAGCACAAGAATCCAGTCAGTGCATGTGCAAATAACTTTTCCTGATAGGAGGAGAGAGCAGAGTGACAGAGATGCACTCAGCAGTCTGCTGCTTCACCTTTCAGTTTTCAGACACAGGCTCTGGGTGGGACAAGACCTGTAAGGGCGGGTTCACACTGCTGCGACTTGTCATGTGACAAAGTCACATCCTATTAACGGAAATGGAGCCATGCTATTCAGTGTGACTCAAGTTGATCCGACTTGGAGGTTTCTGCACTACTTTAGGGCAACTTCAGTTTAACTTGCATTGACTTTTGAAGTCGTATACAAGCCACAGTGAAGTCGCGCAATGCATGTCGGCTTCAAAGTTTGGCTGGTGTGACCTGGCCTTAAGTGTTAACTGCAGCAGAGCACAGCCAGGTCTTTTGCAGTGTTGCAGAGGTGTGCAAATGTTAGAAATAAGGAGAAAAAAAGCTCCCTTATATAAGTGTTTAAAGAGAAGTTTCAGTCTCCTGTGAAAAAAAAAGTCAGCAGCTACAAAAACTGTAGTTTCTGACTTTAACCTGTCCCACGATTCAGAGGTGTGCTCACTGCAGTCAGTTTTGGTGCCGGCATCTTCACCATGGGCAGTTGGCTGTGACCGCTTGCGGCTTCACAGCCAGGTGCTAACTGTGCATGTGTATCGGATGCAGTCTTCTAGGACCTGTCGGCGTCCCAGAAAACTGCAGAGTGGGAGGGAGGCGAACTTCTGTTTGGGGCGCAAGGTGGATTGGTTACCTGTCAGAATAGAGTACCTGCTCAATCCCCCCCCCCCCCGCGTGCCTCAAAAGTACCAATTCTTTAAAAGGAGCGGGAGGGACAAGTCCTTAAAGCGGAACTTCCCTTTTTGGGTGGAGCTCCACTTTAATCTGTGTATTTAGCTATTTGCATGAAGTTCAGGTTTTAAAGTTTAAAAAAATTAAATAAATTTGGCCTGGTGTCAGCCGTTCGCAGTCTCTGTATAGCATGGCTGGAGCGTGAGATGAAGAAGCAACACAAGGAGCCAATCAGTTCAAGGGCTGCCAAGAAGCCTGCTGATAGGAGGAGAAAGCAGAGTGACAGATGGTCAAATCACTGTGCTGCTTCACATTTCACTGTCCATTTACGGGGGTGGGGGGTGGGGGGGGGGTGTACATGACAGCCTAGGATCAGCAGAAGTGGGTTGAATGCTGCTGGCCAAAGGACAGTCTAGTGGCAGGATAAAATACTGCATGGCAAATTGTTGGGTTGAAAGTGAATATTGTAGCAAAGGCCATTTTTATTATCTTTTTTAATAGGCTATTCATTTTTTTTGTTTTGTTTTGTTGGCTAGAGTACTACTCTAAGGAGTATAAAAAAACAGATTTAAAGTTATTCTATATAAAATGAATTTTAAAAATCTCTCCTTTTTTTTTTAATTTTTTTTTTTATTATTATTATTATTTAATCATCTTTGCAGAGCTCTATGAACTAGCATTGAATACATGTTCCTCGTGCTGCATGTAATAGTGTGAAATCCTGGTGCGGCTGTGCATGGTAGCCAATCAGCTTCTAACTTCAGCTTACGCAATTAAGCTTTGAAAAAAAAAAAAAAAAAAACCTGGAATCTGGTTTCTGTGCAGAGCTGCACCAGATTTTTCCCTCTCCAGTTTCAGTAGATCAGCCTCGCTGTGCGCTCCTTCCATGCCGTGCTCTTTGCTTTTGTACACAGAGCTCTCTGGAAGCGCTCCGACTTGGAGAGGTTACAGCTTGCATTGTTCTCTATAGAAGCTGCTATTTTTACCATGCATAGCCAGCTTATATTGAATCCAGATTGACTTCTGAGACAAGATCCATACTCCTAGTTCTGTCATTTTAACATAAATGCTGAGTTTATCATTTCTTGTATTGAATATAATGAACATTATACAGGCCTACAAAGCTTCTCCCTTACAATGACACTAATGCAATTCCCGCAAATGTCACAGGAGATGCTGTACATTTTGTTGCAGAATGTCTCGTGCTCATTTCAAATTCTGACACGGCCCTGGGGAGACGCTTGTGGCATGCCAGGTCTTACTTTGCAGCATCATACTGAGCTCAACAAAGGTTCCACTTTCTATAAACTATGCCGGATTTATCTTCATTGCCGTACAGAAAAACTGGACTATATCCGCTTGCAGACCGCATCACGAGGATGTACGCCGGCAAAGCGGCCTCCCTGCGCTGGATCACGTACCTAGTACATGATCCCTCGCCAGCTTGGCTGTGCTGTGATTGTTCTCGGCACAAGCCGATCAACAGGTCTTGGCTAATGATTGGCCGCCAGGACCCGCTGATTGGCTCCGTCATTCACGGAACAGAGCTCTGTGATGGTAAACAATACAGGACTCTGTTCACTGATTGGGGGGATCGGGAAGCAGGGGAAGAAAAATACAAGAAGTTCCTTAATAAAAGCAGAACACATTACACACAGTCTGGCACACACATAACCCTTTGATCGCCCTAAATGTTAACCCCTTCACAGTCAGTGTCATTCGTACAGTGACAGCGCATATTGGCACTGATCACTGTATTGATGTCACTGGTGATGTCATTGGCAGTTAGTCAATTCCCCCCAGTGTCAGTGTTAGATTGCCCACTGCACTATCATAGTCCCGTTATAAGTCGCTGATCAGCGCTATTAGCATTTAAAAAAATAAAAAATCCAGTATATATCCCTTAATTTGTAGACACTATAACTGTCATACAAACCAACCAATTTATCCAACTTATTAGGATTTTTTTTTTTTTTTTTTACCAGACATGTAGCAGAATATATATTGGCCAAACTTTTGAAGAAATTAGATTTTTGTCTTTATTGGATGTTTTTATAGCAGAAAGTAAAACCAAACCCCCCCCTCCCAAATTCTTGGTCTTTTTTTTTTTTTTTTTTTTATCGCAAAAAAATTAAAACCCAGTGGTGATCAAATACCACCAAAAGAAAGCTATTTGTGTAAAAAAAAAAAATATATAATGTTTGTGTACAACATTGCATGACTGCGCAGTGCAGAATAGCAAAAATTGGCCTGTCATGAAGGGAATTAAGGTAATTTTGGGGTGTGCTAGGTTGACCTCCCTAAAAAAAAAAAAAAAAAAAAAAAAGCTGCAAAACTCTATTTGGCAGTGTTTCAAAAAAAATAAAAGTCCAGTGTTATCTTCATTAATGCTATAGCACCTGCAAAACACCCTCAGTGTGAAAGGGGTCTAAATGTCCGTTTAGCAGCAGCAGTGTACATGAGGCCTAAGTGACCAACAAATTAAAGCTGGACTTCAGCCTTTAGCTCAGTTACTGCTGCGGCAGGGATTTAGGGCCAGTTCACACCACGCGCGGTCCAGTGTGCTTTATTTTTTTTTTTCCTGCATCAAAACTGCATGGATAGTAGGTTATATGGTTTCCAATGGCATTCACACCAGTGCAGCCAGTTCCAGTTCCAGAAAAAAAATAGAACATGCTGCATTTTTTTTTCTGCACTGAACTGTACTTCAATGCAGTAAAACGCATCAAAAATGCACTGGAACACCCATGTCCTTATTTAAGGTGTGGGTGGGGGGGGGAGAAACATGCACCAGAACACATCAAAAATGCACCTGCAAAAAAGCTTCTGGACGTTGTTGCTATGGTGCGAACTGGCCCTAAGAGCGCGTTGTGCGGGTGGCATTTGTGAACAAGGGAGAGCGCTCATTCCTCTAATGCTGGGGATACACGCTCAATATGTCTCCGCTTCTATACCAGGATAGGACAAATCAGTGTATGTGTGTATATATGTGTATATATATATATATATATATATATATATATATATATATATATATATATATATATATATATATATATATATATATATATAATTTTTTTTTTTATGTACAGTCTGTTTATTGCACGTTTTTACAAAAAGTCAGGAAGTAGCAGAAAAAACAATGAAGTCCACAGTGGCATACAGGATCTTTAGGCAAAGTACAATGGAGATCTATAGTGCCTAGACTCATAGAATGGCCATTTTGGTATAGACCAGCATATCACATAACATGTCTGAAGACTGAGGGTTCACATGAAATTAAAGGCAAACCGAATAGGTTGGAGCGCTTCAACTTAGTGGGGTTATGGCACATAACTTAGTACTATCAGTAAAGCAAGGAAAAGTAGTTAAAAAGAAAAGGACACTTGAGACTAATTTCCACTTAACTGAAACAGCAGTTATGCGGAATGAGGTATAGATTCATAAAGCCACACAAATACAACAACAAAAAAGGGCAATCCCAGTAGAGGGCCAGGACGGTTCAAAGACTGATAACTGTCATGAACCAATAAGGGGGAGCAAAGACTCATTGACAGATGTCTTCTGGAGCTCAAGTAAATTTGCAAGGAGGAGGGGGGGGGGGGGTGGAAAAAAAGAGCCAGAAAAGGGAAACCAAAAAGAGAGAGATGGAGGGAAGGCAGCCGACTGCACACCCAAGACCCCGTGAGGTTGATAATGGGTGCCGGGTGGGAAGGGAAGAGTTCTGATCATGTAACCTTTAGGTATTGAGGTAATTTGAGGTGCGAGTGTTCCCATTGGAGGCTGTTCCAGCGGTAGATCTTCAGCATGAATTAGGATGGTAGTTTTTGGAGGGGACAGAGATTGGCCTACAGCTATGACAAGTTTCCCAACTGTACAATGTTTTTAATCTACTGGGGCCCCTTGACTGCACAGTAAATAAAAAAGCAAACTACCCATTTTAACCATAAAATTAAAGGTGTACATCTGGAGAGAAAAAAAAAAACAAAGGCATGAGATATTAAAGATTAATGTACAGAATAGTGTCATTACGTGTATTATCCACCTGCAATTATCAGTTATTTTTTTGCTTTAGTGATCCTTTAAACTTTACTGCAGGGCCTTCCATAACTGCCAAATTTCTCTTCCTGCAATATATTGGAAATGCAAACCTGTAGAGAAACCGGTTTTTACTATTTGCTTAAAAACCTTGCCCGCCATAAATATTCCTGGAAGTGTTGCAACTCAGTTCTTTCTTTTTTTTTTTTTTCTGTCTGCCTCCTCAGGGCTCCTTGGCTGCAGTAGTGGATCCTCACTTCTCAGTGGGTTCTCTGTCATTAGGTCTAATTTTATAAATGTGTAAAGGGGGAGGAGCCACAAAGCCCCTTCCCTTAAGCATTTTGTAAATGCTGAAAAATAAAAGTAAAGTGAATGCACTGGTGTTGCTAGCATCAGGAGTTAGAATTGAATTTCATGTTTGATCTTTTACAACTTCATGAGTTAATGTTATGGTGTACAGGTTATAAATGCAAATTTTTATTGTATTACTTCTGCAAAGATTGATAGCAGTTATGCATTGTCCACTTCAGGACAATAGTTGAGCAACCTAACAGTATACCAATACCCTTACTAGTAAAATCTTGCAAATACAGGCATTTAGTCAAGAATCCCATTCTGCAATTCAATAAAATATTAAATCAAGCCAAAAATGGAAAGTATCACATGTTTCCATTAAATTAATACGAAAAAAACAACTTTTTTTTTTTTTTTCTTTTTCTTTTTTCCCTAATAGGCAATTTATTAAAGTGATGGAAAGTAAAGTGTGTGGTGTGTTTTTTTTTTTTTTTTTTTTTTCCCCCTCTAGTGGTTGTAAACCTCATACATGAAATATGAACAAAGCATATCCCTCTATAGTGTGTACTTTCTGAATCCAGATCACTAAGTGTAGGTTCTGTCTGCTGCTCCATTCCTCAACTATCAGCATGAATCACTTCTGGCAAGGTATCTTGACACCAAGAGAAAAATGGTGACAGGAGGGAGCTTCAGCTGATTGACAGCCTTCGTTCCCTCACCATTCCCTTCCTTCAGGCATTAATCGGCTTGGGTACAATCAGCCTGTCTGTTTTTTATCTTTTTTTTTTTTTTTTTTTTTTTTTTTTGTGCGAATACTGGCTGTGGCTATAGCCGCTAGCAGCAATCCATTGTGTTCTGTCATCTGGGAAAGCTTCCTGTAACACCCTCCACTAGCATATTTAACCATGGCCATTTTGAATAAGGGCAGATGGATTTCAGAAAGTAAATCCTACAAAAAGTCATCTGCTCTTACTGTGATGATGCCCCAGAAAAATCTTGTGCCTATTCAGTACAATGTACTTGGATTGCTGATATACTTTTGCAAGGTCAGGCATGCAGGCAGGAGGGTATGCTTAGCTGAGAAAGCAATTCCTCTTGATCTCCAAATTAAAGGTAAAAAAAATGCCAGTGGAGACTTTTTTTATGGATGCATGACATCATTTGAACCTAGGCAAGAAACTAGGAAGAACTGTAAAAACAAAAGTTTAAAACCAGTAAATATATATTAGTCCTTCCTAATGTATTTACATTCACTATTTTAATCCTTCTGCTGCTAGCCTTAGTAATGTGTGTGTGTGTGTGTGTGTATGTATGTATGTATGTTTTTTTTTATTTTACCAATCCGTGGCTTCTTTTTCATTTTTCATTATGGGGTAGGATCAAACAATTCAGATAGAGCTAGCTCACGAATGTGAGTGAGTACACCCCTCACATTTTTGTAAATATTTTATTATATCTTTTCATGTGACAACACTGAAGAAATGACACTTTGCTACACTGTAAATTAGTGAATGTACAGCTTGCATAACAGTGTAAATTTGTTGTCCCCTCAAAATAACTCAACACACAGCCATTAATGTCTAAACCGCTGGCAACAAAAGTGAGTACACCCCTAAGTGAAAATGTCCAAATTGGGCCCAAAATGTCACTATTGTGGACACTGTTATTTTCCAGCACTGCCTTAATCCTCTTGGGCATGGAGTTCACCAGAGCTTCACAGGTTGCCACTGGAGACCTCTTCCACTCCTCCATGATGACATCACAGAGCTGGTGGATATTGGAGATCTTGCACTCCTCCGCCTTCTGTTTTGAGGATGCTCTACAAATGCTAAATAGGGTTTAGGTCTGGAGACATGCTTGGCCAGTCCATCACCTTTACCCTCAGCTTCTTTAGCAAGGCAGTGGTCGTCTTGGTTTGTTTGGGGTCGTTATGTTGAAATGCTGCCCTGCAGCCCAGTCTCTAGGATCATGCTCTGCTTCGGTATGTCACAGTACATGTTGGCATTCATGGTTCCCTCAATGAACTGTAGTTCCCCAGTGCCGGCAGCACTCATGCAGCCCCAGACTATGACTCTCCCACCACCATGCTTGACTGTAGGCAAGACACACACTTGTCTTTGTACTCCTCACCTGGTTGCCCCCATACATGCTTGACACCATTTAAACCAAATAAGTTTATCTTGGTCTCATCAGACCACAGGACATGGTTCCAGTAATCCATGTCCTTAGTCTGCTTGTCTTCAGCAAACTCTTTGCGGGCTTTCTTGTGCATCTGTCAGGGCTGGGCTCAGCCCTATCTTCTCTGAGCTGGCTGCTCAGCTGTCTAATTGCCAGCTCCTATCTCTCCACAGTTACTCAGCTGTTGATGATATCCTGCTCGTCAGCCCTGCCTACTTAAGCCATCCAGCCCAGAAGATCTGCCTTTGCCTTAGTCAACATCAGAGACTCTCTTCTGCATTCCTGTTAAAAGACTTGCTTGGCTGACATCCCTTCTGGCTTCAGATCCTGCTTGCTGTTTTACTACGTTCATCTTTGGCTCCCTGATGTTTGGCTTGTCTGACTATCCGTTCCGGTTCTTGAACTCTGGCTACGTTTTGACTACGTTTGTGCCATTTACTTTTATTTTTAAACAACTGTGATTTAACTGTACTTCTGTCTCAGTCTGATTTCATGGTTTCTGACTGCATCATTTTTAGAAGAGGCTTCCTTCTGGGATGACAGCCATGCAGACTAATTTGATGCAGTGTGTGGCGTATGGTCTTAGCATTGACAGGCTGACCCCCAACCCCTTCAACCTCTGCAGCAATACTGGCAGCACTCATACGTCTATTTCCCAAAGACAACCTCTGGATATGACGCTGAGCATGTGCACTCAACTTCTTTGGTCGGCTATGGTGAGGCCTGTTCTGAGTGGAACCTGTCCTGTTAAACTGCTGTATGGTCTTGGCCACCGTGCTGCAGCTCAGTTTCAGGGTCTTGGCAAGTCCATCGCACAAAAGCTCACGCATGCTGGCAGTACTGGCACTGGCTATTGAACTTCCCTTTTCTAGTGCCGTCGTATGTGTTGTTCGTCACCACATTCTTGGCAATCGGAATTTCCGACAACATTTGTGTGACCTTGTGTATGCAAGACAAGTTTGAGCCAACATCCGTCGGAAAAAAAAATCCCGGTTTTGTTGTCGGAATTTCCGATTGTGTGTACGCGGCATTATAGCCTAGACCAGTGATGGCGAACCTTGGCACCCCAGATGTTTTGGAACTACATTTTCCATGATGCTCAACTACACTGCAGAGTGCATGAGCATCATGGGAAATGTAGTTCCAAAACATCTTGGGTGCCAAGGTTTGCCATCACTGACCTAGACCAACTTTATGTAGAGCAACAATTCTTTTTTTTGCACATCCCCAGAGAGTTCTTTGCCATGAGGTGCCATGTTGAACTTCCAGGGACCAGTATGAGAGAGTGAGAGCGATAACACCAAACTCATCACACCTGCTCCCTATTCACACCTGAGACCTTGTAACACTGAGTCACATGACACTGGGGAGGGAAAATTGCTAATTTTTTTTCCCAATTTGGGCATTTTCACTTAGGGGTGTACTCACTTTTGTTGCCAGCGGTTTAGACATTAATGGCTGTGAGTTATTTTGAGGGGAAAGCAAATTTACACTGTTATACATTCTGTACAGTCACTACTTTACATTGTAGCAAAGTGTAATTTCTTCAGTGTTGTCACATGAAAAGATAGAATAAAATATTTACAAAAAATTTGTCACTTTTGTGAGATACTGTGTTTGTGTGTATGTATGTATGTTATTTACTGGTTTCAAAGGGAGTACATGATGAGTTTTAAAAATGATTCCTCAATAAATTTAATATTGCTTGACTTAATGGACTTATTTTCTCATCTCTTTATAGCTTTTATTTGCTATAAAGATTGAGTGCACAAAAAGGAGCTGTGTTGTTCACAAGTTGCACAAAACTTGCCAGGGTATCAGTTGTATGAAAGACCATTCTTCTGAAATGGCTACTGATTGACTTTTGTGGTCTGAATTCCATATCGAAACAACTTTTCCATTCGGTAATTATCAACATGTCTGCAGTAATGACTTGCAGGGAGCCTCCGTCTGACGCCAAGTCAATTTTATTTTTATTTTTTTTATTTTTTTTTTTTAGTTTGGAAGTTGATGGTTGAAGCAATGGCAACTTTTGGTGTTGTGGTCTGGAAGGGGACTAAAGTGAATGTTGGACATAATATATTTAAGTGGTTTGGAGAAGCACAAGGCAGTTGTGAAAAAAATGTCAGCCATGGGAAAGCTTCAGCAATTGTCAGTAAACATTGACTTATATGCTATAAGCTCCTTGAATCAGTTGAATGAAATGTTTTAGGGTGACAAAATGATGTGCTGGCACCCCAGACAACTAGAAGAGACTCGGGCATGGCAATTTGATTAAACTTTCAATTTAATTTTGGTTAAAATTGCAAAACAATTGAAGATGTAAAATGGTGGTTTTGATCAACTGCAAGGGGATGGAATTAAAATTGTCCAATCGAACATGAGAAAATGTGATCACTTGCGACTTCAGTCAACCAAATTCTGGATGGAAATTGCTTAGTTTGTGGCATTTGCTTGCATCATAATTCCTAGATGTGACTCCCCATGCAATTCCTAGAGGCTCAGCAGTGATTGAAATTTGAATATAAATGACCACGTATATTACCGGCTTTAAAGCATACCTAATCCCAAAACAAAAAATGCAATGTATTGTAGCTTCCTAGTCCTTTTGTGTGGTGACTGCTTACTGCTTTTTTGTTTTTTCTTCAAGTGGTGTGTTTGTTTTTTTTTTTTTTTTTTAATTGTTTAATCGACTAATTTTGATTAATTATAACACACATACAGATCCAACTACTTTTTGCTGATTTTAGCACCGTTGTTATGACAACGGCTGAACCTGGACATAGCTAGGACGTCACACGTCATAAACGCAGCCTCGCCGTGGCCATAATGCAGCCTCGCCGTGGCCATAATGCAACCTCACTGTAATCAGTGCCTGGATTACACAGTCTGCGGGCATTTCCCGCTGAGTCTGAAAACTTTGGCCGCGCTGTGAGAAGTCCCGCCCTCCTCCTAGATCAGCTTGTGTGATAGACAGAACACTGCGTCTATCACACAAGCTGATCTAGGAGGAGGGCGGGACTTTTCTCACAGCGCGGCCAAAGTTTTCACACTCCGCTCCGAGACACACAGCGGGAGATGCCCGCAGACTGTGTATGACATATAGTGGAGGAGGGAGCGGAGCACTGTGCTGCAGCCACAGCTTGGCCCAAAGCGGCCCCAGGACAGGCAGCCTACCAATCAAAAAAAAAATTAACAATCGAGGAATTAATCTCTAATTTCCGCAGCCCTATTTTTTTTTTTTCCCCTCATTTTCACCTGGTAATCCTGCAAGTAAAACACTTCCTGTCCTTGGGTGGCTATGTCATAACTTTTGTATATTAATAGAGGGAGCCAAGGTTGCCGTCCTAGGCTGCTCCCCCATTATGGACTACAAACATGTCTTTATCGCTCCATTATATGGGGGGTAGGACAATTGGTAGTTTACAGAAGCTGGCTAGGAAGAAAGATATTCTGCAATGCAGAAGGTAAAGAGGTGGCTTTGTGACTAAAACATTAACCACATTCTATGGGTATAATGCCCTATATATCTCTCTAAACCAAACACACTTTATCCCATCAGACACCCAGATGGGGTGATTACAATTACATATGTGTTGATTACATGTAGTGCTTTCCCAAAGGAGCCACTTGGTAATTTTGGGTTCTCTGTTCTGTGCCTCAACTCCCAGAACAACCTCAGCCCCTCTGACACACCTGGTTGTGTGCAAGTTACTGCAATCACTTGTAGGAACACAAGTGTAGATACCTCCTTTTTAATTTTGGTTTTGAATTGGTACCAGGAAATAACACAAGACTGTTTAGTGGTAAATTAACTCAACTCATTTATTCTAACCCATACCAAAACATTAGAGCTGGGCCGATTTTCTCAAAAAAAAAAACGAAAATTATTTATTTATTTTTTGATGGACACCGCACTGGTCCTGAGGAGCTGCGGGCAGGAGTTTTTAGGTGAGGCCGCGACTTCGGCCTAGTCCGCAAGACCGGATGCCGCAGACTAGCCCCAAGCCGTGGCCTCGCCTAAACTCCTGCCCGCAGCTCCTCAGGACCGGTGCGGTGTTCCTTAAGAATCGTAGATTTTTTTTTTTTTTTGGAGAAAATCGCCCAGCTCTAATGTTTGGTATGGGTTAGAAGAAATGGTGGTTTGAGCATAAATTAACATACAGAAGGTACGTTCAGACAGTGCTAAACAGTATAATTACTATGGTAAGGTAACCTAGAATAGAGTCCCACACCCTTAGACTGAGATGAGTAGGGAGTAAATGGTGCATTTTAAGCATTAACTACAATGTAAATAATATTAGAACTAGTCTAAAGTGCACTCTAAGAGCATGGCTAGGATATGGTGCAATGTCTCCTGAGAGTTGCCTCTTAGCATACACAATAGGTAAAGGTCTCTGTGTAGCAGCTATAAAGGGGCAGTCTTTAGTCCTAACTTTTCAGCCGGCTAGCATTGGGGCTTTGTTGTACAGTTGGTGCACGCAAAAATAGTCCCAGTCAAGTCTGTAGGCAGTAATAAAGCTACTAGATGGCTGTGTGGTAAGTTCCTATAGGGCTCAGTCTCTCTAGGAGCGGTTAGTAAATCCCTCACAACAGCAGCTCACCAGTCCCAGCAATATTGCAGCACTCCATCCAGTCACACAGGACGATCAGTCCACTCCACTCGGCTCTGCACCCAGGTGACTGACTGTCGGCACATCAAGATCAACAGGTATTTTCTTTACTGGCTAAAAATATTCTTAGCTAAAAAAAAATTGCAGCCACTACTTCTAAGGACTGAAAGCTGCAACATATTATTATATTTTTGTTCTTTTGGTTTGGTTATCCTTTTTGACTCTGGAATAGTAAGTACAAGTAGAGAGAATTCAGACAAATAAGCGTATGCAAAAAACCTTCCCCAAAAGAAGTGCCTTGTGGGTATATGCCATGGTGTACGGTACATGGCATATCTGAAAGCCATTGTCCCACCTAGGAGTTCTATTTTCGGAGAGTTGAAGCTGCCTGTGGCTGGTGCCTCTTCTTGGTACACTTTTTGGTTCTATTCCCATTATACATCTATTCTAGAGTACAGTAGAAATCGATGTTCAAAATTTGTTTGCTTCCCATTTATTACACCAGTCTTCTTTTTTTTTTTTTTTTTTTCTGCCTTTTTTAATGTGTAAAAAATACCTATCACATCATCAAAATTCCTTACCTTTTGTCTGGCGTCGGTTTCTGCTGCTTGCTTGGCTTTACTTTGGTAATCCTTCCTGGCTGCAGCCTGTATAGGATTCCTGAGTCAGGCTTTGCTCGTAAGTCCCCTCTTCATTTCATTATTTCATTTTCCTTTTTTTTTTTTTTTTTTTTTCTCGCAGCTGCATTAATATAAATCAATATCTCAGAGCCTCTGCTAATTTTGTTTAGGTCATCCTGCCTAATGTGATTTTTCTGTTAGCTGAGCTGCTTCTTCTTGGAAAAGATGGAAGAGAAGAAAAATATATTAGCAAAACTACTTGTCTTTAAAATATTGGCTTTGGACTTGGCCAGAGGTTGGTGCCAAATGTAACACCATCTTACTACTGGATAAGATTTCGAGCTGTGGAAAGCCATGACAGTGGAGATTTAACACCAGATATGGGGCAGGCATGGAGAGATGCTATCTGCTCTAGTTTTCATTGCCGGTGTCACACACCTGTTCCAAGGGACGTGTCCTATGTGGGACTTGTCTGAGGAGCTTGGAGAAGTGTGCTTGACGTTTGCACCTACTCCTCTCCGGTTTAAGAGAAGTTAGACTGTTACAGCAAAGGAGAGTTTGCGTATTCACTTTTATATGGAGATACTTCATTTTATATATTTTTACAGACTCAAGAAATTCCACAGTGCCTTAGGGAGCTAATAATACCATTCACGGCTCTCCCTGTCCCGAAGGAAGTTAGGCCTTGGACACATGAACTTCAGAATGTATAAGAAGTTTTTACAGCAAGCTTTTACGGAGCTTTTGCTAGCTTTGAGCTGCTTTTTAAAAGCACCAGTTTAAAAATGTTAAAGTGGATCTTCACTGCATCTGAGCACCACACAAAAAAAACCCAAAAAAACACTATTTTAATTCAACCACTTCAGCCCCGGAAGATTTGGCTGCTGAATGACTGGCCATTTTTTTTGTGATTTGGCCAAATTTTTTTTTTTTTTTTTTATAATGTGAAAAATGTTAAGTCGAGTAAATTGATACCCAACATGTCACGCTTCAAAATTATGCTGGCTTGTGGAATGGCGTCAAACTTTTACCCTTAAATAATCTCCATAGGCGGCGTTTAAAACAATTCTACAGGTTGCATGTTTTACGTTAGAGGATGTCTAGGGCTAGAATTATTGCTCTTGCTCTACTGATCGCGGCGATAGCTCACGTGTGGTTTCAACACCGTTTTCATATGCAGGCGCTACTCGCATATGCGTTCGCTTCTGCACGCGAGCTCCACCGGACGGGGCGCATTTACATTTTTTTTTTTTTTTTTTCTTTTCTTTTACACTTTAAAAAAAAAAACATCCCTTGTAATAGAAAAAAATCATGACAGGACCTCTTAGATATGAGATCTGGGGTCAAAAAGACCTCAGATCTCATATTTACACTTAAATGCAATAAAAAAAAAAATTGTCACTATTATCGGAAAACTGACAGCTGGCCAAACAAGCAAATATCGGGGTTATGGTGGCTAGCTGCTGCCATAACGATATCCCCTCCTCAAAGTAAGGACGTATATCAGCCTGCGGCGGTCTGGAAGTGGTTAATGTTTAAGACATTTTCTGTATCACTTCTTAACTGTTAAAATTTATGAGATGAAGGGAAGAAAAAATTGGCCTCATATATTGGCCACCTCTATTTCTAAATATCAGCACCTGCCAGAGAAAAAGCCATATCGGTTGACCTCTAGTTGTATAGTCTACTTTATTTAAAAAAATAAAAAAAATAAAACATGGTATACTTACCTGCTCTGTGCAATGGTATTTACAGAGCCTCCCCCTTCCTGTCCTGGGGACCTCCACAAATGCTTTTGGCTCCTCCTCCTCTTTGTGCTCCACCATAGAAAGCTGCTGCTTATGGGGAGCGCACCTGTAGGCTCGCTGCTGGGCTGTGTGCGAGATGCACACAGAATAACTTTACACCTTGTTAGGCACACATTTTGATTGCCCCTTGATACTAACACCTTCCCATAAAGTGTCATTAGTACAGTGACAGTGTACAGTATTTGCACGGATTGCTATTAGTGTCCCTGTTGATGTCAGTGCATCTCCCAGCCAGCGTCAGCTAGTGCCAGATTGCTCGCCACACTATGGCAGCCTCACAATAAGTTGCTGATCACTGCCATTACAAGTATAGTGCCATAGCTACATAAATTCCAGTATATATGCTAAAGTATTGAGACGCTATAACTTTAATACAAACCTATTTAATATACTTATTGGGAGTTTTTTTTTTTTATTTATTTTTCCAAAAACCTGTAACAGAATACATATTTTGGCCTACATTTATAAAGTTTGGGTACAGTTTTGCATGGCTGCGCAATTGGCAGTTAAAGTAGCGCAGTGCTAAATCGCAAAAAATGTTCTGGTCATGAACGGGGTAAAACCTGCAGGAGGTCAAGTGGTTAAAGTAATCCTAGTAAAAATTAACTTTCACCAAATCATTTTTATTTTCTTGTTTGTGTTGAATTATTAATTTTAGATACAATGTTTACCATTTATGTGAATGGCCAGAATAATGTCCTTGCCACATATACTAGGCCTATTCAAGATGGAAGTCCGTTAACCTACCTGTAGTTTTTGGGTTGTAGGAAAAAGGTCACATCTTGAGGAAGATTGTTAGCAGAAGGTATGAAGTCCATAATGGCTTCCTAGACCTTAACAGCCCTGGTCTTGCACTCTGACTTCTTCTTTTTCTTTTTCTTCTTCTTCTCCTCCATCCTCCATCCATCCTCCATCCTCCATCCTCCATCCTCCATCCTCCATCCATCCATCCATCCATCCATCCATCCATCCATCCATCCATCATCCATCCATCCATCCTCCCTCCTCCATCCCGCCTCCCTCCTCCATCCTCCCTCATCCATCCATCCTCCCTCATCCATCCATCCTCCCTCATCCATCCATCATCCATCCATCCTCCCTCATCCATCCATCCTCCCTCATCCATCCATCCTCCCTCATCCATCCATCCTCCCTCATCCATCCATCCTCCCTCATCCATCCATCCATCCTCCCTCATCCATCCATCATCCATCCATCCTCCCTCATCCATCCCTCCTCCCTCCTCCCTCCTCCCTCATCCATCCTCCCTCCTCCCTCCTCCCTCATCCATCCTCCCTCATCCATCCTCCCTCCTCCCTCATCCATCCTCCCTCCTCCCTCATCCATCCTCCCTCCTCCCTCATCCATCCATCCCTCCTCCCTCATCCATCCATCCCTCCTCCCTCATCCATCCTCCCTCCTCCCTCATCCATCCTCCCTCCTCCCTCATCCATCCTCCCTCCTCCCTCATCCATCCTCCCTCCTCCCTCATCCATCCTCCCTCCTCCCTCATCCATCCTCCCTCCTCCCTCATCCATCCTCCCTCCTCCCTCATCCATCCTCCCTCCTCCCTCATCCATCCATCCTCCCTCCTCCCTCATCCATCCATCCTCCCTCCTCCCTCCTCCTCATCCATCCATCCTCCCTCCATCATCATCTTGTGTTTTTTTTTTTTTTTTTTTTTTTTTGGTAGCTGCTGTTGGATAAGAAATTAATTATGAATTGTATTACAGGGCTTGACAAATTTGCTTTGAATCTAGGAGTCAGCTAAAGAGCCTTTTTTTTTTTTTTTTTTTTTTTTAAACGAACAGATCTTGCGGGTGGAACATGTAATATGTTCCCGAAGGTGAACTTCTCCTTTACCCTTCTGCTGCCAGAGCAGTTTTTGCTTTTTTTTTTTTTTTGTACTTGTTTAAAAAGTAATTTTGGGCCTGAAGATTACATAAAACACACATACGTGATATATTTTCTGGAAGCAGACATCCTAGACAATAAAATAGTGGTAGTTCCAATTTTTTATGTCAAACGATATTACTGCAAAGGTAAAAATGTTAGTAAAAAAAAAAAATGAAGTTAATTTTATGGGGCACTAAAACACAATAAGTTACCCATTTTTTTTTTTTTTTGTTTTTTTTGTTTTTTTGGTAAAATATAAAAGCTAAGGTTGCACAGAGTAAATGGATTCCCATCATGTTAGTACCCTATATTTTCCGTAGGCAACATTTTAAAAGCCCCCTATAAGTCATCATTTTAGCGTTACAAAGGAGGTCTGATGCTAGAATTGTATTGCTCTCATTCTGCCATGTGTGGCTATATGTAACGTGAATCACAATCAACGTTTTCAGGTGTATGTTGGGGGTGGGGGGGCCTCAAATTTTTTTTTTTTTTTTTTTTTTTTTTGAGGGAATTTTAATGTGCCTGTATGACTTTTTTTTTTTTTAGTTTTTTTATTCGTTTTTATTTACCTTCTTCCCCACATCACCTAGACAAAAAATCCTGTGTTTGTTTGTTTTTCTTTTTTTTTAGTTACGGGTTCTCTTTGAGACAACCAGGGTCTAAAAAGGCCCTGGATGTAAACGTAATGCAGTGCAGACCTCACTGCATTACATTCTTTCCCTGCCTTGATGGCCAGGGAAACTGTCAACGGGGACCCGGAAATGACATCACGTCCCCCTCTACCCAACGGCACCGATTATGCCAGTCCCGAGGCCGGAATACATAGTACAGAGGGGGGAGTTGGGTTGGGCGCAGGGTTGTCAAAACTTCTGGTCACAATGGCGACCTGGGGTTTTTTTGAGCCCTGGTGTGTGTGTGTGTGTCTCTCTCTCTCTCGATCTCTATCTCTATCTCTATCTCTATCTCTATCTCTATCTCTCTCTCTCTATCTCTCTCTCGATCTCTATCTCTCTCTCGATCTCTATCTCTCTCTCTCTCTCTCTCTCTCTCTCTCGATCTCTCTCTCTCTCTCTCTCTCTCGATCTCTCTCGATCTCTCTCGATCTCTCTCTCTCTCGATATCTCTCGATCTCTCTCTCTCTCGATCTCTCTCTCTCTATCTCTCTCTCTCTCTCGATATCTCTCTCTCTCTCTCTCTCGATATCTCTCTCTCTCTCTCTCGATATCTCTCTCTCTCTCTCTCGATATCTCTCTCTCTCTCTCTCTCTCGATATCTCTCTCTCTCTCTCTCGATATCTCTCTCTCTCTCTCGATCTCTCTCTCTCTCTCTCTCTCTCGATATCTCTCTCTCTCTCTCGATATCTCTCTCTCTCTCTCGATATCTCTCTCTCTCTCTCGATATCTCTCTCTCTCTCTCGATATCTCTCTCTCTCTCTCGATATCTCTCTCTCTCTCTCGATATCTCTCTCTCTCTCGATATCTCTCTCTCTCTCGATATCTCTCTCTCTCTCGATATCTCTCTCTCTCTCGATCTCGAACTTTTTACTGCAGAGCCTGGGAGGGATGCATTAACTATTCACCCTTAGAACAGCACCTATCGTTTTGAGGCATAGAAGTAATAACAGCAGTATATAAATAATTATAGCGTTTTTTTTTTTTAAGTTTTGTTTTTTTAACTTTGAGCTACACTTTTAAATAGGCTGGAATTGCCGGGAGGCCTTGGCACTGTTTCCAGACTGAACATAGTGTCCTGGAGCATCCTGCCAATGCATTAGCAGGTAAAGGAGCTAGAGAACACAGAGTGCAACAAGCATAGCTTTACACCCCACTTATCAACACATTCTAATCAAAAGTTGTCAGTCTTTGTTTTTTGTGACACATTTCTGGCTTATTTTGAGGGAGATGAAAAGAACTGCCAGCTTATCCAGTGCAGAGTGATTTTTCTGTCTCTGCTTGATGAGAACAGGGATTCAACTCTAAACAGGTGAAAGTCGTGACCTGATTAGGGCAAAAGGGCAGGTTTGCTTTAAAGTGAAATTTTAAATAGTTTAAAAAAAAAAACAAAAAAAAAACAAACATGTTATACTTACCTGCTCTGTGTAATGGTTTTGCACAGAGCAGCCCGGATCCTCCTCTAATCGGGTTCCCCACCATTGCTCCTAGCCCCTCCCTCTTGTCCAGTGACCTCAAGCTGCTTGCAATGGAGGAACCCAAACGGGCATGCTCCCAAGCCGCTGAACAATGGCTCGGCCCTGCGCCCCCCCCACCTCAATGGCTCGGCCCTGCGCCCCCCCCACCTCAATGGCTCGGCCCTGCGCCCCCCCCACCTCAATGGCTCGGCCCTGCGCCCCCCCCACCTCAATGGCTCGGCCCTGCGCCCCCCCCCACCTCAATGGCTCGGCCCTGCGCCCCCCCCACCTCAATGGCTCGGCCCTGCGCCCCCCCCACCTCAATGGCTCGGCCCTGCGCCCCCCCCGCCTCAGTGGCTCGGCCCTGCGCCCCCCCCCGCCTCAGTGGCTCGGCCCTGCGCCCCCCCCGCCTCAATGGCTCGGCCCTGCGTCCCCCCCCGCCTCAATGGCTCGGCCCTGCGTCCCCCCCCCCCGCCTCAATGGCTCGGCCCTGCGCCCTCCCCCCCGCCTCAATGGCTCGGCCCTGCGCCCTCCCCCCCGCCTCAATGGCTCGGCCCTGCGCCCTCCCCCCCGCCTCAATGGCTCGGCCCTGCGCCCTCCCCCCCGCCTCAATGGCTCGGCCCTGCGCCCTCCCCCCGCCTCAATGGCTCGGCCCTGCGCCCTCCCCCCGCCTCAATGGCTCAGCCCTGCGCCCTCCCCCCCGCCTCAATGGCTCAGCCCTGCGCCCTCCCCCCCGCCTCAATGGCTCGGCCCTGCGCCCTCCCCCCCGCCTCAATGGCTCGGCCCTGCGCCCTCCCCCCCCCGCCTCAATGGCTCGGCCCTGCGCCCTCCCCCCCCCGCCTCAATGGCTCGGCCCTGCGCCCTCCCCCCCCCGCCTCAATGGCTCGGCCCTGCGCCCTCCCCCCCGCCTCAATGGCTCGGCCCTGCGCCCTCCCCCCCCCGCCTCAATGGCTCGGCCCTGCGCCCTCCCCCCCCCGCCTCAATGGCTCGGCCCTGCGCCCTCCCCCCCCGCCTCAATGGCTCGGCCCTGCGCCCTCCCCCCCCGCCTCAATGGCTCGGCCCTGCGCCCTCCCCCCCGCCTCAATGGCTCGGCCCTGCGCCCTCCCCCCCCCGCCTCACTGGCTCGGCCCTGCGCCCTCCCCCCCCCGCCTCAATGGCTCGGCCCTGCGCCCTCCCCCCCCGCCTCAATGGCTCGGCCCTGCGCCCTCCCCCCCCCGCCTCAATGGCTCGGCCCTGCGCTCCCCCCCCCCCCCGCCTCAATGGGTCACTGACTGTGACAGCAGTGGGAGTCAATGGCTCCCTCCAACCCTGCAGGTTATATAAAGTGGAATTGCGAGACAAGTAACTAATTTAAAAATGCTCCCTCCCCCCTCCTAACACCTGTGCAAAAAAATGTATCTACATACCTACTTTCAGCCTGCTCCGGTCCAGTCATGTGATCCCCTGTGTCAGCTAGCACCAGCTGCAGGGGAGAGGAGACAGCTGATAATGTCTGAAAGTGTTGACCTCACGCATAGGCTCCTATGGCCCATCTTTTGTCAGTGCTCCCTCCTCTCCCCTGCAGCTGACACAGGGATCACCTGACTGAACCAGAGTGACCTGAAAATAAGTATATACATCTTTCTTACAAAGGTTAGTCAGCATAGATATTAAGAAGGAGAGGGGCTGTTTTTAAGACTAGATCGGTGTAGAATTCCACTTTAACTTTTTATTTCATTCTCCTGCTGCTCCGTTCAGCACCAGGAAATGAAGGAAATTCATTCTGTACTATAAGGCCAGGTGTTGACACAAATATTCCCAGCTTGTGGGAGGGTTTAGCGGGGTTCACACGATGCCCTTGGGCTGGTTTGCAGCCTCTTCTCACTTGATACTCTAAGCACTCCAGATGGGTTACTGTACATGTTCCAACAACCCTCCCTCTCCATTGTCTATTAGAAAATGTGTGTTAGGTTTGGGTAAAGGGCAGTGTTGAGGACAGGTAAGACTTGACACGGTCTCTGTTTGCATTAGGAGTGCCTGGTCTGTAACGTGATGCATATAAGGAGGAAGTACTTGGGTTAGCTTACAGGAAAGAAGAGAGCTAATTGTGGCTGTCAGCAGTCAAAACAGGATGTGGAACAGCGGCACAGTTTGCAGTGGCAACTGTAGGCTCTAAATCGGAGATTTTCAACATTTTGATCAGGTTGGGTGGTAAATTTTCTTGTAAAATGCTTCAGTTGAATCTGGAAGATTGTCTTTTGCCTATGACAACCAAGCCATTATCTGACTGGCACTAGATCTCTTACCCCACTTTCCTCATTTCCTAAGAGCTGGTTTACACGAGTGTTACCCATCGCCCCCGGTTGTGGAGCAGCCCCTTTCACTTGACTGGGCTACTTTCGGCGGTGGGTACTGCCTGCCAGACATAAGGGGGGAATATTCTTTTTGTGAGTCACAATGCAAAGGATTGTGGCCATAGCGTGCATGTATCCTTATATGGCTGCCTTTGGGGGGAGCGGAGCGGTTTGGGCCAGTAAAATCTCAGCTTAACTGCACGTTTTTTACCACCCCTCCTAACGGCAAGTGTACACTAAGCCTAATTGTAGAGCACGTCTTAAATTTGGTCTTAACTATAATGTGATGAGGAAGGGTGAGAAACTACATGTGTATTAACATGTTTTATTTTTTTCACATGTTTAAAGTTGTTGAAGCCATAAGGGGCCCCCAGATGTTTGTGTTTTTTTTATTTTTTCCTGCAGAAAATGGGCTGTTTTTCTGAGTTTACTTTGCGGTCACGTTAGATGACCATGTTTCATGTAAATTGTGCTTAGCAGAGGTCTTTCTTAAATCTTTTGCAAAGCGACGTTGCCCTAAGGCTTGTGAATAGTATTCATTACCTATCTGGTTCCATTCCACCTCAGCATTTTAACAGTGAGAATGGGCAGAGGCCAGCGCTGTTTAATGTAATCGAGATTAGTTCTGGAAAAAGAAAAATTCCAGGCCTTTTTAAGCAGAAATATTAAATTGCAACCAAATAGGAAGATGTTTATTTAACCCAGGGCATTCATTAAAAAAAATCTGATTATGTAGCCTGGGCTTTGGTGGTGTTCAGTGTAATTACATAGCAATGTAGATGTATGACGCTGTGCAATTTTATTCTGCTGAGAAAGGGAGCAAACTGCTGCAGGTACCTAGAAGTATAAAACAAACCAATCAAAAATATCTACCATAAAACAGCAGCTGAACACTGAGGACCAAAATCTAAAATCCCAATAAGTCAATATAGTAAAAATAGTGCAGCACATAAACAGACAAACAAAACACAAATCAAGAATAATGATGAAAGAGTCTGTGATATAATATTCACAAAAAGCACCATCCAGTGTCCAAAAAACTGTGGTCCTATGGATGACAGACAAGGCGATCATGTGATGGCCTCCACCAACAGTGAATCCTAACCGCTCACCTCAAAGTATGGACCCCTGAGTTAATCAGTCAGGTCACACAAGCAGTCCCTTCACAAGGGTATATATGCTGATCCACTGGATGAAAGGATCACTGGAGATGAGTGTATGCTGGTAACATGAGATCCCCTGTGTCCTGACCATAGACTCCGATATATTCATACATAGAATGACAATGGTACAATATAGTGCTCTTTCCGTTGGATATATAAAAAGCATTTATTGTAAAAACAATTGCACTTACAAATCAGGCACTGTTCCTCAGTGCTAAGGTGATAAGGCGGACAACAAAAAAACTCTTCCACGAGGATAAACAGAGAGCGCGGGTGACGTCACTTGGTTCCGTACGTGTTACGTCCCGGGGGGCAGGACTTCATCAGTGACGTTGCTGTGGCCCACTAATAGTGGGAAATTCTAAAGAAAATTCTTTTGACATTGCACCCATGTATGGCCGGCCTTAGATCTCAGTTTACCTAATGAGAAAAGAAGCCAGCCGCGGATAACGTACCAGTCAGAATCACGGCACAGAACTAGAATAGAAGAGATTTGTTGGCATGTAATAAAAGAGAAACAAATGGGACAATTGTAGTTATAAATATTGTCAAATATACACATTTAAACAGTAATGTTAAATTCCCAAAGTGTATTAAAGTAACACTTTCAAATGAGAAGGAGTGGTGGAGGTGGAAGAGGTCCCCCTTAAAGGTTGATGAGCTCACTTTTTTCCTTTTTATGGAGGTTCTGTTTTAGTCGGTCTCCCCTTACCCATAGACTAGTATTGAAAGCTAGTAATAGTACAATACATTGTGCAGCACTACGAAGTAGGGAATGGCTTTGACTGTAATGAGCAATAAGACTAATTACTAAATCACTTGCCATAATGTGTAAGTTTGTACAGCATACTTGCACATTATCGCTGACATACATACTTCTCAGTCCCTTCCCCCCTCAATCAATGACAAGTCTTTGCTCACCACAACTACTCGGTCTCCGCTGCCCCTCTGTCCTTCACTCCTTCCTCCTCCATCGTCTATCATATATTTTCTTTGGCCATTGGAAGACCACAGATGATGTAACTGACGCATGCTGGAGCTACATTATCCTGACATGCAGCTCCAGTCTTAACATCTTACAAAGTGTGAGAAGAATGGGCACAAGAGCTATTACTACAAAATGGGGAAAGTATTTTTTTGAAAATGATTTTCATAGACTGCTCCCACCTAAATACTGTACCGTCTTTTTTTTTTTTTTTTTTTTTTTTTTTTTTTTTTTTTTTTTGCATCTTTAGTTACCCTATAAAGTGTAAGGAAAGGTATAACAACTTACCTCTCTGCTTACTTTTTCCAGTTTATCACTTACAGAGAACTTGCTGTTTTTGTTTTTTTATTTTTTTTCTTTTCCTATGTGGTTATATTACCTCAAAGATCTGGCTAATCTGTGTACTGTGAAGGCATGACAACAGTGCTGAATCCCCAACTTTTGTAACATCCCTCTGGCATCTGTATATCCCAGTGTTAAAGTACTAGGCCGGGAGAAATGTTCTGCCCACCAGTCAGATGACCGCATTAGTATGGTTAGTGCTTGGACTCGATAATGGGATGATTATAAGGCCATGGACTCCTTGTGAATCACAGAATTACACTTACTTTTCTTCTCCTGTGACCCATAAAATGCTGATAGTGGGCTATTCCCAACTGCGCCCGCCCCCCCAGCCTGGCACTGTAGTGAGCGATGGAGGAACAGAGTGAAGAGCAGTGACTTGACAGTCACTGTTCACCATTCCAAGTAGACTAAGAACTGATTAGCAGTCATATGATCGCTCAGCTCAGCCTTAGAGCCGTCTCTGCAGCATAGAGGTGAGTATGGATGTTTTTTGCTTAACTCATACTTCTCCTTTTATAACGGATCTTGAACCAGTGTTAATTTTGGCAGCAAATTTCGATTTAGTTTTAGTCTTATGACTAAAATGGCATGTTAGTTTTAGTCCCATTTTTTAGTCTTCTGCAATTGTTTTAGTCGTATTTAGTCGACCAAATCTCCAGTACATTTTAGTTGACTAAAACTCATTTTAGTCATCTGAAATCGAATGGGTGTAATTAAATTGTAATGCGTTAGTTAACATTTCTCTACAATTTCCAAACTCATTATATACTGCTGGAGTGAAAAATCTCCTATGTTATTACCGTATTTATCGGCGTATAACACGCGCCAGCATATAACACGCGCCAGCATATAACACGCACCCCAAGTTTAGGAGGGAATTTTAAGGAAAAAAAACTTACATTAAAATGCCCATCAATGCAGCCTCATCAGTGTCCATCTGCAGCCTTGCCCAGTGTCCATTGCAGCCTTGTCAGTGCAGCTTTGCCCTAGTGCAGAATTGTCAGTGCAGCCATGTCAGTGCAGCCTGGCCCCGGTGGTCAGTACAGCCTGGTCCCGGTGGTCTGTGCAGCCTTGCACAGATCGCTTGAAAGATCTCCGCCGACATACACATAGCATGTAGTTTTAAATATGGCGCCGCAGAGTTCGGAGGGACTCGGCGGAGCTGAACGAGCGCCGCCGAGATGCACATAGTCGAGTGTACTCGGCTCTTTCCGGCGCCGCTCACAGTCCCGCCCGGACTGGGCCTGACTGAGCGGCGCCGGAAAGAGCCGAGAACACTCGACTGTGTATCTCGGCGGCGCTTGTTCAGCTCTGCCGAATCCCTCTGAACTCCGCGGCGCCATATTTAAAACTACACGCTGTGTGAATGTTGGCGGCGATCGCTCCGGTAGATCACAGATAGCGGGGATCGGACGCACCCACGATTTCCCCCTGATTTTAAGGGGAAAAAAGTGCGTGTTATACGCCGATAAATACGGTATTTAAGGTATTGAGGTATGGACATGCACGAAAGGCCAGTGTTAATTTTGAAGTCAAATTTTAATTTTGTTTTAGTCTTTTGACTAAAATGCCATTTTTAATTTTAGTCCCATTTTAGTCTTTTAACTAAAATGCCGTTGTAGTTGTATTTTAGTCATCTCAATTGTTTTAGTCGACTAAAATAGTAAAATTGCTTTGTTGGGCATGGATTCCTGGCGCTTGGAGTTCCGCGCCATACTTGCCTAGATCTTCATTGCAGCCCATTGTCTGTAACTGGAAACACCCCTGACCCCGTTATGATTACGCATCTTTTTAAAGACGATGCCTACTAGGCTCTAGCGAAAGTATTCATATCTCTTGCAAAATAGATGGTCACCAGTGGGGTCCCTGGTTGTGCATCTTAACAGCTCTTTGAACCCTGCTCTACTCTAGCCTCTCCCGACTGAAGCCTTGGTATCCATGTCTACACCTGGTGGGACATTGAATGCAACTCACTTGCATATCTTTATTTCATATTTACCCTCCTGTTACACTATATTTACCGCAAATCATCTAGCACAAAGCCGTACCAACTCCCCTTTTCCACTGTCCCCCCCCCCCCCCCCCCCAACCCTTCCTTTACACCCCCCCCCCCCCCTTTCTGTTGCTCTGCCCCTTATGGGCCTACATTTTTTATTTATTTATTTATTTTTTTCTTTCATAAGACGTCCATCATATTGTTGTGTAACACGTTTGTTATGGAGTGTCAAACTTTTTTTCAATAAAAAAAGAGAAAAACGTAATGGGTCATTAAAAGATAAATTTAAAATGAATGCCTTTTCTGCAACATTCACCTTTTTAGTCCAGTGCTGTGCCCCATCGTAGTACTTTTGCACCACTAGATGTCCTCGGTTAGATGTCATGTATTATTCAGTCGTCTTCCTCAGAGCCCAAGCGGTCATAGACTCGCCCCACCCTGTGACAGGAAAGCATTATGAGAAGCAGCAATGAGCTCATCTTTCACTCTGCTTAATAAAATAATATAAGATCTTTGTTATGCTCTGTATTGACCAGTAAAGGTTGCTCATCAGTTTGTGCATTTTGGTTTAGTAGGCTTAAAATAGTTGCAGCCAGGTATTTCAGGATTGAACAAAGTAATACATAATTTGGCAGGAAGTGTGTAGTGTTAAGGCCAGGAACAGCAAAATTCTATAGACAGTGATGGAAAATCCTCCAAATGCTGTAATGTTTTAGATGCATTGTGTACATGGCTCTTGGGATCTGTCCAGCCCTGCTTTAACTTCCTGCTACAGTCCAAATACTTTGCAGATCATTGCATATTCTTCCAAGAAGTGCCGGCTAACGCACACAAAAAGGTCTCAGTAACTAGCAGATCACGTTATTTATCACAGAAAGGAGGCATTATGAATGATCCTTCATGGAGTATGCTTTCTATGGATATTTAACATTTCAGCATTTGGCTACCAGAGTTATGAGTTATTTTAACATTAAAGAATGTAAATTTGACAGTTTAATGCCCTGTGCTCCCATTCTTTACATGTTTGCATGCTTAGACTAGTACTGCAATCATACCTTTCTTCTAGGTTATTCATATAGACGGCATTTTTATGCATGCATCATAAACGAAAGGAAATTCTTTTAGAAATTACAGTCTTATGTCAAAATCTCAAGTGTCAATGTGGTATCCTGCTAGGACCCCAACATTTAGATGTATGGGGTACAGAGCGCAAAATCTTGTGTGAAGCTGCACAAATATGACCTGAATGTTATCCAGGGGGGGGGGGTGTGTAGTGACTTAAGCGGATGGTTCTGTGCAAAATACAGCACTGAAGAACTCTGGGAAGGACATCAAGGCAACTACCAATTCCAGAAGGTGTGTGTGTGTGTGTGTGTGTGTGTGTGTGTGTGTGTGTGTGTGTGTGTGTGTGTGTGTGTGTGTGTTTTAATATAGGTTTCTGTTAAAATGTATATAAAAACTTTTTATACCCAGTCATCTTCAGGGACAGCCTTTGAGATATGGAGCTCCTTCCCCAGGACAGGAAACACATTGCCAGATTAGGTTTTAAAGTGGTCGTACCATTTTTTGTTTCGTTTTTTTTTTTTTTATAAGGAGCATGCTTATACTTACCTGCTCAGTGCAATAGTTTTGTACAGAGCAGGCCCGATCCTCTTCTTCTGGGGCCCCCTGCCTGCGCTCCAAGCCCCTCTTCATCGGGTGCCCCCATGGAAAGACTATTTCCCTGGGAGCACACGTTTGGGCACGCTCCCGAGTCCCGCTGCTGCGTCCATTGACAGACAGTGGGACTCGGCCCCACTTCCCCTGCTTCAGTGTCACGGGATGCAATTTACAGTAGCAGGAGCCATTGGCTCCTGCTGCTATCATTCTGTCGAATGAGGAGAGAGACATTGGGGGGTTGGGGGAGAGCTGCGGCATGAAATGTTTTTCATCTTAATGCATAAAGCTTTAGAACCACTTTAAATGGTGGACCTCCATGAACACACTTTAGTTTGTGTCTAATCAGTCTGGAGGAGATGTGTTGCCACATGGAACCCTTTTATTTCCTAATGGGGGGAAAAGAGGACATATCTCAGAAGGATCCAGGAAGAAGACTGGGAGTTGTGCAGTTCCAGAGGATCCTTCTCTCTTTGTTTCTACGGGCCACAGTATCTCTCCTTGGGGCTGGTAGGAGGTGACCTGTTTTCCCCTCTCCTTCAGTACTGGTTCTTTACCAGTGATGGCATCCAGTCCTCAGAGGATTCCTCTGCTGCCAGGACATTTGGCATCTCCATCGGCACCAAATTCCCAGCCACGTCAGGCCTTGCATGCTTTTTGGTGATGCTGGTCTGGCATCACGCCTTATCGTATACAGTTTTTTTCTTAAAGGCTCACATTTTATGCCGCATTATACCTATATTTAGGGTGTAACATGTAATACGGTACGAAGTCTCCCCCAAACCCTTACTAGATTGCGGGGTTCTTCTCCCTGGCAGCTCCTATTACTTTTTAAATGTGTGGCTGTGTATGTCTGTTGTAAAGTTACTCAAATGAAGATCCTGCCAGCAGCAGCACTTCCTGTTACAGGATGACAATGCTAAGTCACTTTTGGCACAGTTAGCAGCAATGATGTCGGCCTGTCATGTGAGCTTCTTCAGTGGGTTTCCTGACAGTTCCACTCTCCACTACCTGGACAACAGACTCACCAGATTTTAAAGACCCGTTATCCTAAGTAGGTCTGAGAGTGTTTTAAAAATACTCCTCTCATAGGCTTCATGCACATGGGAGTTAAGAAATACACCGGTTTTCCTGTGGGCTGAACAAGGGATTTCTAAATGTGTATGGTTAGCCTGAATGGATGCAAACGCCCTTCGTGAAATCTGACATGGGCACATATATCTGTAGTGTTTACTGGTCTCTCTCCAAAGCACCAAGTCCCCTATCTTTCTGCTCCTTCTTCCTCTGTTATCAGCATGATAACTTCTGACATGTTCTCTGACACACGATATAAAAGCAGCTGGGAATTTGTGTCATGGTGGGTACCATAAGTAAATTAGCAGTGCTTTTGTCTGTTCACAGCACAGCTCTGCAATTTTCTTCATTCCTATGTCTGTAGAGGAGGGGTAGGGGTGGGGTAGGGGTGCGCCTTTCCTCCAATCCAGTGGTGGAACAGGAAGAGAAATTTCTCTTTCTAAACGGTATAAAATGCTGAAGACAGCAGATATTATGCATGTAATACTTATGTAGGGAGATTGGTTTATTCTGTGTATTATCTGAGGCTGTTCACTTCACTGGGTATATGTGAGGGTTTACATCCCCTTTAAGCTGGTCATACATGGACAGAAAACAAAATGTTTTGGTAAACCGATCTTTTTATCTTCATATGGTTGAAGTGCCTACTGAGTACATTTCCATTTCAAAATGGAAAATGAATGAAGTTCTTGGAAACCTTTTTTGAATGATTTTTTTTTTTTAATTGTAGGGAACTCTTTCGGGGGAAAAAAATATATAAGTGGATTATGCAATAGCAGTGGGGTTAGTAGTAGAAATCAATCCACAATAAAAAAAAAAAAATAGAAAATGGGGAAGTTTGCTGGAAATTTTCTGATGCAATGATTGGGCCACCAAATGTTGTTTTTATAATATAAACCAATTTTTTTTTTTTTAGAATTTTCCTTTGCTTTCTTTTTTTCCCCGTCTGTGGGCAGCTTTAGCCGACCAGGATTGCAGGCGTAGGTTTGCAAATGCCTGAAAAACTGTTTCATATACTTTGCTAAACCTAGAGGTACCCCACTTTTATATAATAGATGTGTCTAAAAGTAGGGCTCTCTTGCTTCATAAATGTCTGTGTTAAGTTATTATTTTAAAAATTAAGGTAAAATTATCTTAGAATTTCTATCATTTTGTAAATTCTGGATTATTAGATTTTTTTTTTTTTTTTTTTTTTTTATTTTTTTTTAAATATTTTGTTTCTGCAAGCACAGCCTCCACGTGTTGGGTTGTTCCTTTAAGACTGATTTGAGTTCAGGAAGCAGTGTTTGCTGACTGATCATGTGACCAGACCCGTCAGGTTTCTCCTAAGTCACGCCTCTCGTTAGTAGTTTCAATTATTCAAATCTAACCTTTGCTCAGAGCAGGCTTTTGCTCCTTCACAGATGCACGTTTGGCAGACAGGAGTACATCTTTAAGAAAGCCCTATTTTTAGCCCACGTGGATGCTGAGTTTAAAGGTTTTGCAGCGAGAAAGCATTAACAGGCTCACATAACATTTTAAAGGAATAAACGCAACAGGGATTTTCCTTTCTGGAGCTGTTGCAGCTTGAATGGATTCTGCAATGACAGTCTGCAGTGAGTACATTCCACTTCCTCATGCTTTTTCCTCGTTTTGGTGTGAATGATATTTTTGAGGGGTTTCTGCCATTTTCTCTTAGATATTGTTGGTTGTTACATATTTATATATAATTGCTGAGTTAATCATTTGCAGTGGCATAATATAAAATCAACAGTAAATTAGGTTGTTACTGAGATGTGTGTAAGATTTAAAGGCTACTCGTCATTAAAGGAAATTAGGGGTTACCATTACTGACCTCCTGAAAAGTCTCTGAGATGCCCTCTGAGATCCAGTGTGGTGGACATGCAAACTAATTTTGAGTTGTAGTTGCTGTTCTGCTTACCCTGGGAAGTCCTTCAAATGACTGAACCAAGATGGCCAGCGAGACTTCAAGCAGCTTATACTTTCAGGACAGCTCAGCATTACAGCCCCATATTTTTGTCTCAATTTGAACTTTTATACCTCAGTCCAAAAAGAAAATTGCAGAGCTACCATAAGTTTGGAAATAGGCTTAAAGTTTTTAAGGCCTTTTGCACACCACAGGCGCATTAACAATCGCTGCGTATTGTTCAGTAAAAAATAGAAAAATCTGTGTTCCCGGTCAGTATTTTGTGCCAATATGAGCATAAATGAATACTCCCTATGAATATATTTTGCATGCAATCACGCATATACATGCATAAACATGCGTACATAGGTGCAAAACAAATGCCTGACATTGCGTCCAAAAAAGCAGATGCTCAAATAGCACCATGTGCAAGAGGCTTAATAGGTTTCCATTCTTTTTTTAATTCATCATGTGGTTTGTTACTTTCGATTTTATTTATTTCATGTGTCACAGGGGTGGTTATGCTATGAAGTTTGGATCATTCTGGGTGCTGTTTGTTACCATTAGGATATCTTTTCAAAACGAGCTCCTTACAGTTTGTAGTGGTGGCCATATCTGCAGAGGTATTGCACAATGCTGACACAATGCGGTCTCTGTTTTTCGAATAGCCTTCGTGCAGTTGCATTGGTTAACCCATGTTGCTTTACATTAGACTGGTCCAACCTTGGGGGTCAGCAGATTATTTTAATCGGCAATCAAACCTGTTCTTCCATTGCCGACAATACATTGGGCTCTAATACAGGTTTTCTAAACCAGAGTTCCATGAAACCCAAGAGTTCCTCTAGGGGTTCCTTGCAGAAAAAGCAATTCTGCCTCTCTGATAAGTTCCCGCTGACACCATTGATCTTTTTTAGCTATCTGTAAGGAGGTAATTCTTCCCAATAACCACAAGTATAAGGAGCATTCTTCCCACTGACCATTACACTAATGCATCATGAGTTGTAGATATAGTAATTTTTAGCAGAGGTTCCCTATGACCAGAAAGTTATTTCAAGGGTTCCTTTGTGTTGAAAAGGTTGGGAAAGGCTGCCCTAATGTTAGGAGCCGATTGAAATAAAGTACATTGGCTGCTTTGTTCTTTTGGTTGGAATCAGTCCTGATTTTCGCTACACGTGTTTTGCAAGGATGACGAGCCTAATGTATTGTTTATCAAATAGCATGAATGTGTTTTACGAATGATGCAATGGAGCAGGGTGTATAATTAGCCATATGAAAGGCTGGTTATGGACTGTAGAGGGTAGTTAAGTATATGTCTAATCCATTCGCCTTGAAGCTAAAAAAAACTCTTCACGTGGTTGTAAACCTGAGAGGAAAAAACCCTGTAAGACCACGGGCATAATGAGCTAGTATACATCGTATACTAGCTCATTATGAAATTTTTTCCTTAGATCGAAGCTGTTGCAGCGGTCCCTGCACACCGCTGTGACCGGGCGACATGTCTCCCAGAATTACTCCTGGGTTCGTGGGCCCCGACACTGTGAGTGGCCGGAGCCGTGATGACGTCACCGCCGGGCACGGCTGCTAAAGAAATGGTGCAACCGAGCTGTCTCTTCAGTGGGAATGCGTCAGTGATGTCGGCATCAGCGTATATGGTAAATATCTCCTAAACCATGCAGGTTTTAGGAGATATTTACAGTACCTACAGGTAAGCCTTGTTATAGACATACCTGTAGGTACAAGTGGTGCAACTAGGCTTACAACCACTTTAAAGCAGTTTGTGAATGGAGTAAAAAGACTTCAAATGTACCACGTTCACAGGTATCGAGGGAGATCCACTGATCCTTTCTAGATCTGCATCTATTTAGAGGGCATATGAACATGCAGAATTGAAACAAAACCGGTTTACACTGGTTGTTTTTGTTTGTGCTTTTTTTTTTTTTTTTTTTTTTTTTTTTTTTTTTTTAAACCACGATTCAATGAATGGAAATGATAAAATTGCACTCTACAATAAAGTGACTTATTAAAAGCGTATCACTAGATATAACTCCATTCAATGAAACATCAGGTCTCACTAACAAATAAGAACACTCTTGATAGGTAGCCAATAGGAATGTCAACAGGGATGAAAACCTCTGGAGTGGTCATTGTAGGAACCATGGAGGGGGAAAAGTACAAGAAGGACCCCAAAATATGGTAGACGGGGACCCAACCTCGATCCTGGTATTAGATGTGTACCTCTGTTAAAGTGGAACTTTAGTCTGAAAATGAAGTCCTAGACTGTTTAAAATCCAGTAGTACACTCTCACCCTGCTCTGCACATGCTTATTTGCTCTCTATTTTTGGCATTTTGCTGAAAATCAGAGCCACTAGAGGGCCAATCTGCTGACGGCAGATTTACTGTTGCTCAGGGGCTCTGGGCTTTGGCAAAATAGCAGCCTCCTGCAAGAAGAAACCAGAGCAATGCTGGAGGCAATTTACAGCATGCACTGATTTTGGTAGCATAATAATTTATATGGAATGTATGTTTCTTGCTAAAGAACATTATTTTTTCTCGAGTTGTTATGAGTAAAGTTCCACTTTAACATATTTCAGAGTTTGTGCCCTTTCATCATTAATCAAAAAATAGGAAATAATAGTGCTGGTAAGGCACGGTAATACCGCTCCGGATTTTATAGACGGACCAGGTAATGTAGTAAAAAGGTATTTTATTATATATTCAAAATCGCAACAAAGATGTATACATTTATATAAAACGTTTTGTAGAAAAATGTGGTTAGATAAACATATGTATGAAACTCAGCTGTCCTATAGACACTGTTGGGCTAGCAAGAGCACATACTGGAAATGACGCCTGACATGTTTCGGACCTTTTTGTAGTTTATCAGTAATCAATGGAGTGATAAAGGGGGAGGAGCAAAAAAAGAGAAGGGAGAACTCTGCTTGTGCCAGCTATCTGTAGCTATTGAAATAAGTTTTCTAAATTGTCCTGTTGCTTGTTGCCTCTGGCGGCTGGTTGGGGGTGTCTGGACTGGGCAGAAATGGCTGCATTGGGCAGTCCTATGCACTGTGTGTGTTTTTAATATATGTGTGATATGAAGTTAAAGCGTTTGTTACCCCAACACTTATTTATTTATTTCAGGTACTTATATAGCGCCGTCAATTTACGCAGCGCTTTACATATATATTATACATTCACATCACTCCCTATACCCTCAAGGAGCTTACAATCTAAGGTCCCTAACTCACATTCATACATACTAGGGACAATTTAGACAGGATCCAATTAACCTACCAGCATGTCTTTGGAGTGTGATCTCTGCCTGCTGTACCATGTACTTGTATAAAAAAAGTCTCCTGTTCTTTGTATTGCTTCCTTTATGTGAAATCTCTGGTGTTCCTGCCAGTCCCTCTGCCGTCTTATTAAAAACTGACCACACGAAGCATAAGAGCACACCATAGTCTCTGTAGCTATGCTGGGAACTCTGTGCACTCTCCAATGATCAAACCTGGCCTGACCCCCCCCCCCCCCCCCTTTGTGCATAGCCATTCATTGGGAAGCTCATGCTTCTCCTCCTCCCCCAGCTCTTATGCAGCTGAGAACAGAGGGAATGTGATCATTTATTTGTAAATTAAAAAAAAAAAAAAAAAAAAAAAAATTATATCCAAAATGTTTTGCCTTTCATTTCTATTTTAAACTGAATGGGTTGTTTTACGAGGTCCTGAGGGTCTACAACCACTTTAAAGCTAATCTACTGTATATTGGGCACTCTACTATATTGGTGCTCTCTGGCACCATCATCTTCCTTTTTAAAAAAAAAAAAAAAAAAAAAAAAAAAAACTTTTTTTGTCGGTATGTTCTATAAGAGAAGGTCAGTTTACTGACTATTACCCGTTTTTTAGTCTCAAAATGAAAATAAAGATCAGACAGCATGAAACAGCAGGTCTTCATTACCAGATGTCTGGTGATGGTAATCCCAAAATGCTTTCTGTTGCTAGCAGTCACATGACAGATGTCCTGGGAAAGGTCCGATTAGTGAAAGGCATTGCAACTAACATTTTGGATTTTTTTTTAATTATCCGCAACTGTGTGAGTTTAATTTTATGTGGTAGGCCTCCTTTCAGAGTTTTGTACCCAGTGATCCCTATAGTTGGGAGTGATCCCGGTTATGTGGTAGGCCTCTTGTCCTGTATCAGTAGTCAGAGATTAGTCTGTCTGATGCTTCTGCCCCTGCTAGATGGAGTTCATCCATAGTTTCTCTCAGCTTTTAAAACTTCTTTTTTTTTGTTCACTTTTTTTCACAAGTTGTGTTTGTGGCTGAATTTAGTTGATGTGTTACGTTGGAGTTGTTCATAATAGACCTTGTGTACACTGCTGCTGGTAAACGGATGTTTTAAATGTGGGTTACTATCTCTCAAGTTTAAATCTTTTAGGAGAGGTTGTAAAAACGTCCCGTGTACATGAAGCCTTAAAGTGTTTATGGATCATTCACAACACATTTATGGGATCATACGCCCTTTATATTGTTAATCGCCTCTATTGATATGTTTCTTGGTGATGGTTGGGAAAACGACTTTCTATTTAGATTACCTTCTAATATCCTGTTTTTCTGTTTTTGTCCTCATCTTGCACAGTTTCTATGTCAGTAATGCTGTGAAGTTTCCCTACCCATTATATTCCCAAGAGCTCATTCTGATCAGGGGCTCTTGCACACTGCCATATAGAGGGACATATGGTCATGTAAAGTAAAATACATTTGTATTTGCGGCACCCAGGAGCCACAGCTGCTGCATAATTCAGCCTTCAGACCTGCATTGCAGAATACATGATACATGTGTAAATGCTTCTGTTTACACACACACACACACACACACACACACACACACACACATGTACGGACGCATTTCTCTGAGCAAAATTTTTAGTTTGGAGAAATACAGTTCATCTGTAATCAGAAGCACTGGCAATTCTGTGCATATAGCCGGGGTGTCAAACTCAATTTCGTTGTGGGCCACATCAGTATTATAATTGCCTTCAAAGGGCCGGTTCCATGTGTAAGACTAGATGTCCAGAGCCCCCCCCCCCCCCAAATCAGAAGTAGAATCTCCCACCCTCCTTTACAACAGTGCACCCTTGTTACTTAGTGCTGTTTCCGGGAAGAAGCTGGGAAGCCAAAAGTGCAGGGTCTGGAGGAGGACCAGATGAGGCCTGGTGCAAGCTGCCATCTGGTGTGCTCAATGCTGAGTTTAGGGGAGGAGAGATGTGGGGGTGCTGCGGCTGCACAGAGATGCAGGATCTGTAGGAGGAGTTCTGTCATCTGCTGAGATGAGGTGGGGGCAGAAATGAGGGGGTTGCCGCAGTAAACGTGCAAGGGCCACATGAAATGTATCCTCTTATAGCATATTCTGTAATTTATGGTAAGATATCTGCAGCACTTGCGACTCCTAGGTGCTGCAAATATAGGCATATTTTACTATGTATGGCCATACACCCCTATACATATGCCCCTATGCAAGAGCCTTAAAAGTATACAGCAAGTTGCTTTGTAGCGAGGCATTTTTATATGCGTCTCACTGTGCTGCATTTTTGAAGAATCCTGTGACTTGAATCTGACAGGGAAACGTACTACTAGAAATTCAGCACGCGAGACTATTTGCTGAAAGCGGATCCTGTTGAAAATGATTTGTTTGTCCCTGCAGCCTGCCTACGTGATAAATACATAACACCGCAGGCAGTGAAAACTAATTTTAAATGGCAAACTATTGAAAGTTGTTTTTTTTTTTTTTTTTTCACTCTCTAATCTGCCCTTAGCTATGCAATGTTTACATCCTCCAGTGCACTGTCATTGCTGCACAGGATCTGGGCAGAGCCATAAAGAATACTGGGGATTTCCAACAAATGCACTGAGCCAGAGTTCGAGACGGCCATTAATTCTCTTATCACATGCCTGACGAAGGGGTCCTGCGCGGCCCCGAAACGTTGCACCTTCCTTTGTGATGTGACTTCCTTTCATTAAAACCTTTTTGGACGACTTATTGCTGATCCATGGTGTGCTGGCGAAGATGTACGTATGTTTGATTCTTCCAGGACCCAACTGGTAATCGCTGCAACACCCACCATTTTATGAGCCATTTTGCCAGGAACGTGTGCGATAGGAATATTGAACAGCCATTAATTCTCTGTCTAAGCCTGGCCCTGCTTATGGAGGAAGCTGGAGGATTTAGGCAGCACTCAATCCTGACTAGACTGGATGATATCCTCTGTAGTCTACCAGAATTGCACCGATACCGGTTTTTACCTTCGAGTACCTATACTATTGGTCAAGTACTCACTGCACTGATGGCAAGTACTGATACATTTGCAGTGTGATTTAAGCCCATTCATTTTGTATGGACTCAAATCGCACTGCAAAGGTATCGGTACTTGGTCACAGCAACTACTTGACCGAAAGTATCGGTACTCGTAGGTTAAACGGTATCAGTGCAAACCTACTTGTGAAAGGAATCGGTATCAGTGCAACCCTAAAGTTTACACCTGTGTATACTACTCTATAGAAAATTTAAAGAGGACTCGGTTGTCTGAAAGCAGGGTTTGTAGTATAAGGTTGCATTGATACTGTTTAATCTACAAGTACCAAAACTTTGCGGTGCGATTGTGTCCATACAAAATGAATGGGCACAAATCGCACTGCTGCAAAGAATCGCAAGTGATTTGAACAAGAATGCGGTGCGATTCCTGTCGAAATCGCAAGCAGTATTCCCCACCGCTCCTGTGTGTGAGTACCCAGTATAGAAAGGGAAGCGCCATCTTGTGCAGCAATGGGCAGTTTATTAAAAATGTTCTAACCACTTACATTAAAAAGTACATATCTCGTCAAACCCAAATCTGCAAAGTGTCCCCATCCTGTCCATGGTTGCTGGAGAAGGTCCGGGACTCCTGTGGGTACAGGGCGGAAGTGACATCAGCTTGCGGGCGGAACCACATATCCATCGCCTCCAGTCCTCTGAGCACCTCCAACAGCCTTGGTTTCCTATCAGCGGCGGGACACTGTGCAGATTTGGATTTGATTAGATATAATGCAAGTTGTTATAACATTTTAATATACTTCCCATTGCTGTACTATATGGCGGTTCCCTTTCTATTCTGGGTTCACACACAGGGGAGCAGTGGGAGAAATCGCATGCGATTCTTTCAATTTGCGCCCATTCATTTTGTATTGGTGAAAATACTCCTTTATCAGCACATCCCTAGTTATAAGTATACTTGCCTTTTTAAGGAGTACTTAAAGAGGGAGTCCACCTAAATCCACCTAAAAAAAAAAAAAAAAAAAAAAAAAAAAAAAAAAATTAAAAGCCAGCAGCTACAAATACTGCAGCTGCTGACTTTTAATACATGGCCACTTACCTGTCCCAGGGTCCAGCGATGTTGGCAGCCGACGCCCCGCTCGATTCTCGGCAGCTGTCGCCGCCATCTTGGGTGAGGGAATCAGGAAGTGAAGCATTGCGGCTTCACTTCCCGGTTCCCTACTGCGCATGCGCGAGTCGCGCTGCACATCGTAACTGGGCCCCGCTATCTCCTGGGACCTGTGTGTTTCCCAGCAGACAGCGCGGAGGGACAGGAAGAGGCGTAGACTCCCATGGGAGTCTATGCCGGACGTGGATGCAAATACCTGTCTTAGACAGGTATCTGCACCCCCCTCCCCCCTGAAAGGTGCCAAATGTGACACCGGAGGGGGGGAGGGTTCCGAAAAGCGTAAGTTCCATTTTTGTGTGGAACTCCGCTTTAAAGTGGTATAAAACCCAAATGAAAACTTTAATTTATATTGCAGCTTACCTATTCTTTGATGTGATGGCTGCATTTATTTTTTTGGCTACTATTTTCATTTATTGATTCAGCCAGTAAACCCATTTTTCAAAAGAACAGGCTGTCTTGCAAGATGTATTCGTTACAGAGATGAAATAAACCATTTACAACAATCTTTTTGGATAAAAGTTTGTAAAAGGGGAAAAAACAAAACCGGTTGCTAGAGTTGAGCCTTAATTTGTATTTAAAGCTGCTAGTACGTCTAACACCCCCTTCCCTCCAGACTGACAGTGGCAGTGCCCCCTGTGTTCTTTCATCTAGAGAGGGGGCACTCTAATACTGGAGGTGTGTTACTGATCAGATCAGCAGGTAAAAGCAAAGGTCAAAAAAGCCTAAGAAAAAAATGAATGAAGCCACTACATGGAATGATTGTTAAGCTGCAGTATATTACATTTTTGGCTTGGGTTTAAAATACTACTAGTTTGGGGGGGGGTAAAGCTGCAACTATTTTTTTTAAAAAACCCATTGTATGGTACACTTTTATGTTTCCATGATCCAAACATGAAAAGATTTGTATCTTCATTCCTGTGTGTGGTCATCCTTTTATAGCATCCAATATAAAGAAAAAAAGGAAAGATTTGCTCCTGTGATACTTCGGGCGCAGCCTAGATCCTATTTCAGGATTATGTAGTGAATACCTTCAGAGGGTGGAAGTTGAGCAGGTCATCTTTAAGCATTCTGGTTTTGAATCAGATCAGAGTTCCTGATAAAATTTACGAGAGTTCCTGTACATGAGGCATAATGTCTGTATTCTATTCTGCCTGTTTTAAAGTGAGCCTTTGTTTTGTCCATGTTGGGCACAGCAAAAAGGCTCAGGTCAGGCCACTTGTACGCCAGGCATTCAGCCCATGTGCATTCAATCACGTTTTGGGAGGCTCCAGTGACTTGCTACCTGCAGGCTGAGATTTGCTGTGGCTGGACAGGGCTGAATGCTGTACAGAGTGGTGGTACTTCTCATTTAGGGACGATTTTTGCTCAGGGACATATGCCTGCTATGCAGAAGGCCTGTGTTTCAGAAATACATTCCTAAATGCCTATAGAGCTAAACTTGAGTACCACTAGGTACAACAACCCCACCCAGCCCAGCTGCAATGTATTTCAGCCTGCCAAAGACTTTGGCAGGCAGCAAGCAGTGAGGCTGGTTGCTACACAAGTGTCTTCTGGGTGCGCTTGTACGGGTTAAATATTTAGTGTACATGTAACCTTAAAGTGTTACTAAACCCGCAACAGTAGGGAACCCCAAGTCCTGCACGGCACACTGGAGACCTTCTGGTAAAGACACAAGTATGCATGTATACACGGTTTTTGATTTTGGAAGTTTGACATTAAAGGGTTACTAAACCCACAACAGTAAAATTAGTCTGTATATGCAGTAGAGATGGGCCTAGGCGTGTTCGAAATCCCACATGCCCGATCCCACCAGGAAGCCGACACTGCACAAGGCTAATCACAGGCAGTGAGACCTTTCCCCATCCGCAGCTGCACAGATTGGGGAAATGTCTCACTGCCTGTGATTAGCGATGTGCAGTGTTGGCTTCTTGGTGGGATTTCTAACACGCCTGAATGCAGTAAAGTGTTCTTGTTATACTTCCTGTGGAACCTAAGGGGTTAATCCGCTGCATTGTATAAAAAGGCTGTTTGATCCTGTCTTCTCTGATCCTGCCGCCCTTCCACTGTGCCCAATCCATCTCCTGATAGATCAGAGCCTTGGGGGCACTCTGCACATGCTCAGTTTTGTGTGTTACTGGAGAGTTTTTTTTTTTTTTTTTTTTCTTGGGAGGGTGCATGTGATCAGCACAGGTCCAATCGGCACTGTCCAGACATTCAGCCTCATAGGACAGTCAGGGGAATTCCACCTGCCCCCCCCATCACCTCCTGTTCCAGTCCATTTGTGTAAAGGGAAAGGGCTCTTGGTAGATAACGTTCTGGGGGTATGGCCACATTGATAAAATCTGAGCTCTACAAGAAGGCTGGTAATAGCACATGGAGTCGTATGAATGTTTGTTTTTCTTGCTGCAGAAACCAGAATGACGTTGGGTCATGCTCTAGAAGGAGAGAGGCCAATGCAGGTACAGTAATGTCTGGAGGACATGCACTTTTTTAAAATTCTTTTATACACCCCCTTCTCCTTTCCTGTCAAATGTCTCCCCTCTGTCTGTTGTTAGACCCGAAAAACTTCATATTCTGTGGGCGGGTCTGTTGTCTGGAGCTTGGTGGGTGGAGTTGTGATGTCAGACTCCCCGCCCACCTCTACACTCCCCTTGTCAATATGCATTTTCTCCTGTGTATTTCTTACACTGAACTTCTGCTATGATCTCTAACATCCAGTGAAAAGACAGGAAAGTAACCACATGACTTCAGCATGCCAAATCATGGTGAGGTGTTGAACAGCCAATCCTTGCAGAGCTGCTGAAGAAAGGAGTGGGAGGGAATTAAAAAATAATGCATGTCTTAGCCCCCGTTCACACCTATGCAAATTAGATGCGGCTTACACCGCATCTAATTCGCATGACATTTTAAAATACATTCGTATGAATGCATCTGGTTCACATATGTGCGTTGCATTCGCACTGCGCAAAAAACGTGTGCGTTTTCTGGGCATTGTGGTGCGAATTACGAGCCCCCTATCTTCTACTGGGCTCAAATGATAGGAAAATCTTATACTCTACAGCAGGGATCTGCAATTAGCGGACCTCCAGCTGTTACAAAACTACAAGTCCCATCAGTCCCATCATGCCTCTGCCTCTGGGTGTAATGCTTGTGGCTGTCAGTCTTGCTATGCCTCATGGAATTTGTAGTTCTGCAACAGCTGGAGGTCCGCTAATTGCATATCAATGTTCTACAGTATGATATTAAAAAAAAAAAAAAAAAAAAAAAAAAAATTTCGGGTTTACATCCACTTTAAGCCATTCAATCTCGGTGTGGAGTTAAGTAATTGCTACATTTCTGGGAAAAAATACTGACTGTATCTCTTTCCTATTAATATTATTGGCAACAATTCCTATTTTTGCTGGCCAGGTGGCAACACTGTGTGGAGTTCAGTCTGCGTCCTCGGCATATGTTTGCTCTCATCTATCGACTGGTGTTTTTTTGCTACTAAATTGATAACTGTGTTCTCTGACTGTAACTTTGGGGCCTGCAGATTCTATATCTTCATATTCCAACCAGTCCACATTTGTACCTCCCATTTGTATTGATTGTCCTGCAGTCTATGAAATCATGTGAGCGCATTAACAGTGGTGTTTTGTTTTAATGCACATTAGACTGTCATGCAAAGAGATAAAGCTTTCTGGTTTCTGAGTTTATAATTTACCTTCTCAGGTTACTGTTATTTATCTCCAGTGGAACCTGTGTTCTCCTTTTAAGCAAAGTAGGCCACTCGTAGATCTTCATAATACATGAGCCGCGTGAAAACCGATAATAAGGAAAAGAAATGAGAGATTGTGATTTCAACACAATAACCATTAGTAGGACGTTCCACACCTACACTATTAAATGACAAAAAACAATTCTTCACAGAAGTGTCATTTTTAAACAATAACCTTTTTGTTTTATTTCTACCGTTCCCTTTCTTATTTATGTTGGATGTACGTGACTTTGGTCCTTTTTTTTTTTTTTTTTTTGTGTGTGTATTAGAGCTGCATGAATAATCGTTAAAAAAAAAAAAAATGTGATCTTGATTCAAACCCCCTCACGATCTTAATCCGGCATTTCCACGATTCAGTGCAGAGCCGTTCTCTGCTCACAGCTGTCAAAAAAAAAAAAGCCAGTTGGCAAAGTTTCACAACATTACTCATAGTTGAGATAAAAAGAAACCTTGTATCATTTGGTTCTTTTAGATCAAAGGGATGAACTAGGTCTGTAAATGAGGTCCGTTTAACCACTTGCTTGCAAGCTCTGTATTTTATTTATTTTCTTGCTAGAAAACTACTTGGAACCCCCATACGTGTGTGTGTGTGTGTGTGTGTATGTATGTATGTAGATGTAGAGAGTTATAGCAGAGCCCCCAGACAATAAAAGAAAAAAAAAAAAAAACTTTCTTCCCCTGCAAAATAAGAGCATAATGTGCTAGTATTAACTGCATAATGGCACTTTATGAAATGCTTATTTTAGAACGAAGCCCTCCAGTGGCACCCTGTTTACGCTGAGATGGCTTCCATCTTCCCCCGATCTTCCTTCTGGGTTCGCAGACTCCGGCTGTGTGATTAGCCATGCGTGCAGGAGCCCTTGGTTACGGCACGGCGCTCTTAAGAGCGCATGCACCGGTGACGTTGCTGGCTGCATGCAGGGTGAATATCTCCTTAACGGTGCACGTTTAGGCGATCTTCATTTTTACCTACAGGTATGTTTTTATAGGCTTGCCTGCAGGTAAAAATCACAAAGCGAAGTTTACTACTGCATTAAAATGGGAGAGGATGCTACTCCACTGAGGCCCATCACATGACCTGATGCCATGGCATGGAGCAGGTAAGTGAAGATGGTACCAGCCATTCAGTGTGCCCTCACCTTCTCTAATTCTGGCATATACCGTATTTATCTGCATAACACACACACACACACACACGCACGCGCGCGCGCTTAACACACACCTTCATTTTAGGAGGGAAGTTTCAAGAAAAAAACTTAAATTTTAAATAAAGAACTTTGAAGCAAAATAAGGGTCAGTGCCCATCAACGCAGCCTCACCATTGCCCCTCTGCAGCCTGATCAATGCTATCTGCAGCCTCACAATTGCCTATCAATGCAGCTTGATCAATGTCCATCAACAGCCTCACCTCAGATTACTGCTGCCTCGGAGGGGAGGGGGGGGGGGGGTAAACCAGCGCCGTCAGATTACATACAATGAGAATCTCCTGTTTACGCTTTAATACAAAGTCCCGCCCCCTGGACCGGTTTCTATGATAGACAGACAGAACACTGGCCCAATGCCGGCACAGGAGGCGGGACTTCCTATTAGAGGCTGCTGAGTAAACAGGAGATTCTCGCTGTATGTAATCTGACGGCGCTCGTCCCGCCCCCCTTCCCGTCCCCCTCCTAGGCAGACCAAATTGCGCTATCGGTGTATAACACTCACACACTATTTGCACCCGATTTTCAGGGTGAAAAGGTGCGTGTTATACGCCAATAAATACAGTAGTCCTAAAAGGAAAATATTCATCACTCCTGTGCTTTAGTAATTGACTTTTTTCATGAGACTACCTGCCATCTTTAATTTAGGAAAATAAACTTGGTGTAATCTGGTTAGGAGGAAATGGCACAATCTCTTCATAAACACATTCAATAGATAACTTTGTATTGTGTTATGGCAGACCAAACCAATAAGACATTATCTCATAGGAAGTCTCCTTTTACTGACATGTTTACTTAGTATATTGGATCCCTCGCCCAAATCCTTCCAGCTAATACTGGAAGGGCGGATGTGTCTTGAGTTTATCACAGGGCAGCATTGATCCTGCATATAGTCCATTCTCAATGTAGTACAATCTGAGGTCATTGCTGTGTGACTGGTGACCCGGTCACCCTGCTGGCACTGGATCTGAGATCAGGGAGGATCCATCGGTGTTTTTGTTGGAGAGTATGCCAGCTAGAAGGCCCAAGCAAGTGTTGGCAGCCAGCAAATGTGATGCACAATGAAGCTTCACACAAGATAAAGCCAAAGCACAGAAAATATTGTAGGTATCCCGAGAAAGGCTGCTGGGACGTCTGAGGGGGAAGACTAGTAATGAGACAAGAAGAAGAAGAAGGGGTTGTAGAAAGACCATCTGGTCGTGGAATGCGGAGGAGTGGTCCTAGATTTAAGCAGGCGATGATGGCGAGGCTATTTAAAGATCATTCCAGGCAAGCTGTGCACTCGTCCACATTTTTTAAATTGGTTTAATAGCTTCTTTACTAGAAGAATCACACATTCGCTTATACAGGAATTTCTGAAATCTCTTTGTACAGTGTGAAAAGAAGCAGGGATAACTTTTATAGGCCCAGAACGTCAGCATTTATCAAGTCATCGTCTGTAGCCTGCTGGCCCATTGCTTTGGTGGACGCAGATCAAAATGATTTATAGACTTAAAAGATAACTTTTTGTAAATGTTTTTCTGAGTTCAGTTGTATACAGCACAGCTTTGTCTCCTAGTTTCCAGGAAGGTAAGTTCAAGTGATTGTAAAGGTTTAAGTTTTTTTTTATTTTAATAATAGAAAAAAAAAAAATAAAAAAAAAAGATATTTTATACTTACAACAGTACCTGCTCTGGTTTGCACAGGGCAGCCCTAGACGTCCTCTTCTCGGGTCGCCTGCGCGTGCTCCTGGTCTCTCCCGCACTCATGTGGGCTTGCTGCCAAGCCGGCTTTGCGTGTCCATAAAAAAAACCCAAGAGCGCATCTCGGCCTCGCCCCCTCGCTCCCTCCTCACTTGCTGTAATTGACTGCAGCAGGAGCCAATGACTTCTTCTGCTGCTGTCTCTGGGCCAATGAGGAGGTAGAGAGCCAGGAGAGCCTCTACTCTCTTGCACATCGCTGGATAGAGATCGGGTTCAGGTAAGTATAAAGAGGGTGCAGGGGGTAGCTACATGCAAAGTTGTGTGTGTTCTTAACCTTCCTTCATGCAGAGAATGCTTTTTGGCTCTGTTCACACCTAGGCGTTTTGTTTTTCAGGCAGAAAGTCGCGTGTTTTTTGCTGCGTTTCTGTACAGGTCAGAAGGTCACCAATGTAAAAAGCAGAAAACGCCTGTAACCTGCCAAAAAAGAAGCTCCCGTAGTTTTTTGAGCTTCGAAGGTTTTGCTTCAGATGACAAAAACGCTCAGATGTGAACAGGGGCCATTAACATTGATGGGATTTTTCTTGTTGGCCGTTAGCATGGGCATACATTGTTGATGAACTTTAAATGCGGGTATGGGGCATTTCTGTATTTTGTTTTACACCCCTGAACCTGATTTAAAATATGCCCTTAAATGACACAATGTGCACATTCGATAACCTGGGCTTAAAAAAAAAAAAAAAAAAAAAAAAGTCAGACGCCATTTTTTTTTTTTCCTGCCCAAGGCCTCGTGCACACAGGCATGTTAATTTATGCTGCATTCTTTTCTGCCAGAACTTCTCTCTTTATCAAAGTTTTTTGTTTTTCATGCTTACCGAGGTATGACATTTTATATGTGTATGAGAGTAAATTTATTCAAATGGCTAGAATATTTATTGGAGCCACAAGAATACATTTATGTGCCTGCTCGATATTATTATGCTCATACATACCTCTCCAAAAGCATCTTTGGGGAAATTTTGTATGCATAAATAAGTGTATAAATGCCCGCATGCGCATTGCCACATGAAATACCATGCAGCTGCGTTCATGGGCATTAAAAAAAAAAAATAAAAAATGCCAGACACCCCTAACAGCGTTTTTTTTTTTTTTTTTTTTCTGCAGTGTGCATGAGTTTATAAAATGTCATGAGTAACATTTTCATAATTCTATTATGATGTGGTGGTTCGTGACAAACTCGCTGCTCTAAAGAAAGAAAAAAAAAAAAAACACAAAAACACCGCTCACCACAGCAATGCGGTGGAAGCGAGGCATATTTCCTCCTCTATGCATTGGGGCTGCTCTGGAAATGGTTTGCAGCATAGCCCCCATTGCATCTATTTTTATTTTTGGGTTAACATATTCTGCAAACACTGACTCGTCCTTATGCTTTACTCTCTGTTAAAACTTGAGCTGTGATGTATTGCAGCTTTGTCAGCCGACTTAACAGGACTGAGCCTCGGGGGAGGGGGAGTGGTCTGGTCTTGGGGAGGATGGTGAAGCCGGAGACCTTGATTTAAATCTCGCTGTTTGCTTTATTGTAATCTTGTCAAGTTCATTTCCACTTTATACTTCAGGCCTCAGATATTGGAATGTAATCTGTCTGGATATGGGATTAGTATTGTCATGTACAGCGGTATGCGTCACTAATAATTTTCAGAGTTATTTTCTGAAATTAGCCGTTATTTTAATCCATTTTGTGCAGCTGAAATTAGCGGTTGTTAACCACTTAATGACCAGATGACCAGGCCATTTTTATGCAATACGGCATTGTGTCGCTTTAACTGAAAATTGTGCGGTCATCCAACGTTGTAGACAAACAAAATTGATGTTGTCCCCCCCCATAAATAGCTTTCTTTTGGTGCTATTTGATCACTTCTGCATTTTTTTTTTTTTTTTTGCACTATAAACAAAAGAAGAGCAACAATTTTGAAGAAGACCCGATATTTTTTACTTTTTGCTATATCCAGAAAAAACTTTAGGCCAATATGTATTCTACATATTTTTGGTAAAAATCACAATAAACATATATTGATTGGTTTGCACAAAAGTTATAGCGTCTACAAAATAGGGGATATTTTATTTATTTTTTTTACTTGTAATGGCGGTGATCAGCGATTTTTAGCGGGACTGCAACATTGCGGCGGACAGATCGGACACTTTTCCGTGACATTTATACAGGGATCAGAGCTAGCCACTGATTACTATGTAAATGTCACTGGTAGGGAAGGGGTTAACAATCAAGGGGTTAAATGTGTTCCCTAGGGAGGCGTTACTAACTGGGGGGAGGGGACTGACAGGGAGTGTAGACTGATTAGGAACAGCAGATCTCTACTGCCCTGACAGAATGGGGATGTATTATTATTATTATTATACCGGTTTTATATAGTGCCAACAGTTTGCTTTACAACATGAGGGCAGACATTACAGTTGCATTACAATTTGGTACAAGAGGAATCAGAGGGCCCTGATGTATGTTTACATTGACAGATCTGTATTCTGGCTCTGAGGAGTGACCGCACCCCCTAGAGCTCTTAAAGTGGCCGACGTACACCTAAGGCGATTCACGCAGTCGTGCCAACCTGCCGCAGTATGACGGCGGTTGGTCAGCAAGCGGTTAAAGTATTACTTAACTCACAACAGTAAAATCAGTTTGTAAATGCAGTAAAGCATGCTTGTTGTACTCACTGGAAACTAAGGGGTTAATCCTCTGACAGAGGGTCAGGAGCCCTGCAGCCTCATAGGACAGCTCAGTGCACTACAAGCTTTAACCAGACACTGATAGAAGTCACAAGACTGATATATTCTGCTGATGAGAAAAGGTATTTAGCAGTTCATATTTACTAAAATAATTGCATTTCCATGTTCTGTGTACTGTGGGAGACCAGATATAGTGAATGCAGAGTGCTGGGTTTAGTAACATTTTAAAGCCTAATTAAACTTTCAGTTTGTCAGCTAAATAAATTCCATGCACCTCAAAACAAAAGTGCTAAGTCCTAAAGTTATTTTTTCTTTAGAAAGCAGTCAGAGCCGAGTAGAAAAGCCTCTTTGCTGGTAGTATGCTGTAGTGGCAGTCCCTTGGTTTCTGGGTGGAAGCAATAGTCTCTCTGCAGAGGTCTGACATGCTCCCAAGCAGCAGGGAACGTGCATTTTTACTCTTCCACTGCTTTTCTACGTTTTTTTTTTTTTTTTTTTATGCCCCCCCCTCCTCCTTTTAAGAGGCTGTACTATAGCTTCCATTAATGAAAAGCTATCTATGAATTGAAGATAGCTTTACAACTAAAGCAGAAGCCATCAGCTCAATAGACCCTTCACAGCAAGTACTGTCCCTTGTACTGATTTTAGTACAAAAAAACCTTTGGCTTCAACTAGAAATGATACTAGCATGCAGCTTTGCATCTGGATAAGTCATTTCACAGTGATTTGGTAAACTAAAGGCTAAGTTCACCTTTTGTAAAGGGAAAAAATACAAAAATGCACATCTTTTTGCAGGTAAACAAAATGCATTCTTTTTTTTTTTTTTTTTTTTTTTTTACATTGCATCCTGTAAAAGCAGCATATCGTGGGTGCAATACTTGGATGCTGTGAACTCTCAGTACACTGTCTGCCATACCTCTGATACATGTGATGTACAGGAGCGCTCACCAGCGACTTCGCAGTCCATTGAGAACTACAAGCCATCAGCCACAGTGGCCGACGATACTTGCAGTCTCTTCATTCACGGGAAACTGAATGACGCAGCCTTGTGGGCAGAGCCCACACACCTGTGCTGGTTTAAGATTGTCTCTGCGGGTGGGGGGAGTGCTGGAGCTGAGGAGGCGAGTGCATAGGAACAGGAACTAAAGGTGAACCCGATGGGTTTTAATTCCTCTTTTGTTTTCTCCCCGCAAGGCCTGCAAATTAAAAGCATAATGGGCTAGTATGCATCATATACTAGCCCATTATGACACATGCCTGCAAACGAAGCCTGCGCTGTCCCCTGTGCAGGACGCATCCATCTTCGCCCCTCTTCCTTCCAGTGCCGTGGACTTCGGCTCTGTGACTGGCCAGAGCCACGTGACGTCACTCCCGCACAGGAGCCGTCAGTCACGGCAATTGCTGGGGGAAGAAACGGCACGGAGGTCTGTTTCTTCACAGCGCATGCGTCGATGACATCAGCGTGCTACAAGTGAAATATCTCCTAAACGGCGCACATTTAGGAGATATTTCTACTACCTATAGGTAAGCCTTATGCTGGCCATACACTATACAATTTTCTTATTCAATTTCCTTTAGATTTACCTTCAACTATGTAGTACAAGGGCCTGCTTGATTGCATACAAATTGAAAGGGCTTAGGTGTGACCTCATATTATATGGTTTTGGTAAATCTAAAGGAAAGTTGAACAAGAAAATTGTATAGTGTATGGCCAGCCTTATTCTAGGCTTACCTATAGGTAAAAGTAAGACAAAAGGGTTTACAACCACTTTAATAGCCATTTAAATCCCTTTGTGTCAACTTGTGTGCATGTTATCAGGCCAAAATCACCAAAAACAAACTTTTGATCGGGTCATTTGGGTACTTTCTGTTTTCTATTATGATCTAAAAAGAGTAAACACAGTTGATTGATAATAAATGGCTTCAGCCAAACATGAACCATGAAAAGTTTTTGTGTTCTCATTCATATTCTCAGGAAATCATAAATTCAGCCAGGGTATGTAAACTTATGAGCACAACTGTGTGTGTGTGTGTGTGTGTAAAAAAAAAAAAAAAAAAAAAGTATGTGTGTATATATATGTATGTATGTATATGTATGTATGTGTATATGTATGTATATATATATATATATATATATATATATATAGTTATAGTATATGTATGATATAATTTTTTATAAATGTAATCGCATGCATTGGGGCACATACCCTGTTTCCCCGAAAATAAGAGCTAGCGTGATTATCGGTGATGGCTGCAATATAAGCCCTACCCCCCAAATAAGCCCTAGTTAAAGTCCTTGTAGGTCTTACTTTCAGGGTAGGGCTTATTTGGGGAGTAGGGCTTATATTGCAGCCATCACCGACAATCACGCTAGGTCTTATTTTCGGGGAAACAGGGTACATGTGGAAATGTTTATCGCCACGCACAAACTGGCTCCTAACTTTTTTTTTTTTTTTTTAGATTTATTTTTAGCTTCTAACTTTTTAGCTGCTTCCTAGATTCAAAGCAAATTTGTCGAGCCCTGCTGTATACAATAGTAATGGCAGCATCAGATAAGGGGGGGTGAAGAAGGTCCGCCTTGAACAGTGCGGGTTACTTGATGTATTGCATTTACCAGATGTAAGAAGGTATGATTGTAGAGGATGGAGCTGTGCAGACAGATGTACCTTCTACATCAGTAGTAGGTGACCATTGGTCAGTCAGCCGACCTCCGCTCCCCCCCCCCCCTGTGCCATTCATAGATGAACCATGAAAACGTTGGAGAAAGGCCGCTCACGAGTCCCAGGCTCCACAAATCCACTTTAATCCAAGACTGGCTGTGCTTAGCTGAGGATTTTGCTGGCCGCAGGGAGCAGCACACTGCCGTTCATCTTTCATCGCAGAAAGTAGGTGTCAGTAGCTGTCAGGAGTTTTAGCATTTGTACAAAGGTAACAAGATGACTGATCACTGGCTCTGGTGTCGACTATGATTTGGAAACTTCCTCATGAAAAAAAAAAAAAGGGAGTCAGTGACAGAGGTGGGCGCAGCGTTGTTATTCCCGGCTCCACCGTCCCTCTTCCTGGACACCCTCAGGGCTGTTTATTAAACAATATTTGCACAGGCAGTGCACTGTTTATGGAAATCCTGCAATAATGTGGAGTCTTCCTTGAATTTACACACAACAAATCCTGAAACACAGGGCCCTCAATTTCCTCTGTGTCTGTAGTTGACATTTTAAAAATCATTCTAAGGGGACTTTTGCTATTTTTTTTAATTACAACTGGGGAATATATGAGGAGCACAAACCTTGCAGACTAGGAGAGAGAAGGAAGTCATCCGTACCACGTAAACCTTGCCAAATTGCTTTTAAAGAACATTAAGGTGAAATAATTATAATGCGGCTCTGGCAGGGAAGAGCTCTTGGCCGTCTGGGCTCCGCACTAATACCAAGGCACAGGAATTATACTCTTGAAATACTCAGGTATTTGTAAATAGTGCTCTGTGTTCCAGGAGGTCATGTGAGGACAGCGCTGTGTCTGCACATCCACATTGCACCTCTTGGCTCCCTTTTTTGTTGTCACTGCTTCCTTCCTGTTACAATCTGTGAAAAGATTGCAATCAAGGAAACGCTCGTCATATTACTCGCAGTCACAGGCCCTTTTAATTTTGATATAAATTGGGTCATTGGGGTTGGTTTATCAAAGGTAAATAGACTGTGCGGTTGCTCCAGAGCTTAGTAAATAAGGTGAAGCTTCACTTTGCAAAGAATAACCAATAACATTCAAAGAATATAAAAAATAAAATTGCTTTTTCCTTGCACATGATTGGATGATCGTGAGCGTCAACCCTCATTTACTAGGCTCTGGAGCAATTGCACTTGCAAAGTGCGCAGTCTATTTGCCTTTAGTAAAATCAACCCCAGTGCCAGTCTTTTTGCAAAGGACTTCTAAATGTGGAGGCTGAAAACTGACATCCTGTATCTGATCCATCATCTGTGTGCACTTTTTTTATTTTTAAATTGGTGTTAAAGCGGGGTTCCACCCAAATTTTGAACAATATCTGTATGTATTCTCTTCCTTGCCTAGATGCTGACATGCCGTTTAAAAAAATTTAAAGCGCCGTAATTACCTTTTATTTTTCTATTCTTCTTTGCACTTCCTGGTTCTCCTCCCATGGGAGTAGGCGTGTTTCTAGCCTCTCCCAGACTCCTGGGAGCTAGTCTCAGGCTTCCCAGGATGCCACTGAGCATGTGCGGGAACGAGCGGTGAATGCTGGGAGCACAGCATTCACCACATCCAGGAAATAAATGCTTGTGGGCTTCAAATGCCCACAATGAAGATGGAAACCGCCTGCAGTGAATAATATAAGTTATTCTTTCCGACGAAATCTGACACAGGCGGACATATTACACACAATATGTGAGTATGTAATGCTGAGAAGAAAAGTTTGTGAATGAACTAAAAAAAAAAAAGATAGGTGGACCCCCGCTTTAAGTGCCCAGTCAGGGTGTAGTGGGCTGTCTGTTGACAACAAGGGGTTGATCTTGGCTCCATTCACACTTGTGCAAACTGTCATGTAACTTTGGACACTAAAGTCACATAACAAGTCTCACCTCATGGTTTTCAATGACAACCGTTCAAATGTGTGACTTAGTGGTTCTAAAGCCTTAAGATTTTGTGCCATTGGCTCCTGCTGCTGTCAATCAAATGCTGTGACACGAGTGGGGGTTGTCAATAGACACAGATGGGGAAGCTCGGGAGCGAGCATGCATGGGTGCCCCCCATGGAAAACGGCTCTCCTTGGGGGGGGCACCTGCCGAAGCAGAGGAGCTAGGCACACCAGTGGGGGACCACAGAAGAAGAGGATTGAGGCTCCTCTGTGCAAATGCATTGCACAGAGCAGGTATGACATGTTTGTTATTTTAATAAAAAAAAAAAATAAGGTTTAATAACCCTTTAAAGTTGCAGCAACTTTAAAAAAGGTTCCTGCATGACTTTGGTCCGACTTTCACCTGAATGTTATACATGCGACAGTTGTCTGTGATCATTGGTCAAAACTAAAGTCGCATCCATCCAAGGTTGTACGCCAAAGTCATGCAACTTTTGAAGTCGTACAAGTGTGAATGGAGCCTTACCCTGCATGTGATTGGGTATTTTTTGCATAGTGAAGCGTCATCTCATATATTGGGCAACTGTACTTGCAAAGTATACAGTCTTTTTGCCTTTATTACCCTACTGGCAGCCATCTGATAAGTGCCCACATCTTGCAGGCAGTGACACAGATACCCGAAGAGGGACCCTTTCAGGAATTAGAAGAAGACTTGGGCTGGCGTTTTTCAGTTCAGGTGTTAGAGCTCTTTCATATGGGTGGGCGAGTTCTGGTTTTTACCTCCCCCTGGCCACCCACCCGAATACAGGACAGGGCTGTACACATGCTGTGGTTGTGATGCTTTGCTTTGTGGTTGCATCATTTTTAACTCTGAATTCATACTCGTCCAGTGAGCTTAATAGGGCCATGCCACAGCCGCATGCGATTTGCAGTGAGCTAGTGCAGCAATATAGGGTTAAATCAGTGGAGATAGAATGACTCCTTACTGCTTTTCAAATGCCATCTGAAAAGTGATCCAGACATCTCTCTTCAAAGGGCAGCACACAGAGTGTGAAAGAGCCCTTTAAAAAAAGGCATCAGTTAGTGGGGATTGGGAGCGAGGGATGGGAGTGGGGTCATTTTTATCCCAGAAAAGGGGCTTTGTCTGTAAACACCATTCAGGCATAGACCATGGCGGTGAGAACTAGGTTTTATTTTCATTTGTACTCAGTATGTTTACTGCCAAATTTGATTGGTGGTGGGAGATATAAAATTTACACTAATTTATTATATAGGATTTATATAGCGCCAACAGTTTGCGCAGCGCTTTACAATATGAGGGCAGACAGTACAGTTACAATATAATTCAATACAGGAGGGATATAGTTACTATTTAAAGTTAAACTCCAATGAGAGGAACAGCCTTTTTTTTTTTTTTTTTTTTTGTGCAAGCTTTAATATTGGAGTATAGGTCTAGTTCTAATCTTTCGATCGGTCAGAGCATGTTTCGCTATTTTGTTTTTTAACACGATCCCTTTCCAATATTGACACTTTCTCGGCTCTCTATCATGTACACTTGGTTTATTACCTCGGATATTTTACGCCTTGATTGTAGTGTCAGATCAGAGAAATTTCTGTCTTTGCAAGATATTTTTTTTTTTTTTTTTTCAAAACCAGTTTAGACCGCCTTAAATATTGAGCTCAAAAATACTTAAGACAGCTGCAGGTCTGTTATCGCAGCATCAAGAAAGCAAGTGTCAAATGATATTTGCACAGGATATTCTTGCTCATCCCCTTTATATTTGCTCTTTGCTTGAATTCTTCTGACATTCCTTTCTTCAGAAGTGATTTCTGTGCAGCATGCATACTTCTGCATTAATCCAGTTTGTTTAGGGAAAACCTGTCTATTATTCCGAGCATTATGCAAAAAAAAAAAAAAAAAAGGTAATTGTCACTATGGCCTTACAGTACTAATCGCCTTGTTTTTTATTTACTGGTAAAATAAAATTATTGGTTGTAGGCAACAATTTTAGTCTTCAGACATCACTCACTTGTACCCTGTTTCCCCTAAAATAAGACCTAGCGTGATTGTCGGTGATGGCTGCAATATAAGCCCTACCCCCCAAATAAGCCCTAGTTAAAGTACTTGTAGGTCTTATTTTCAGGGTAGGGCTTATTTTCGGGGAAACAGGGTGGGACTTATTTGGGGGGTAGGGCTTATATTGCAGCCATCACTGACAATCACGCTAGGTCTTATTTTCAGGGACACAGGGTAATACCCTGTTGAGTCATGTAGAGAGCTTGAGTGCGGGGTTAGGTTTGAGTCAGCAGGGGGCATGTTGGAGCTCTGCAGAGAGGTTGCTGCTTCCACACAGTGAGAAGGGTCCCACTTCTGCAGCTCCTAGCAGTGACCATGTCTTTCTACATTGGGATTTTCAATGATAATGGTAAACAGGACAAATGGGGGTGAATCTCCATAATGAGGACACACATCAAACCTGACGGGTCCACTCTGTCCAAATATCCAAAATATCGCTTTAGCCTGCAGTTTATGGCGGTCTTGTGTTACTGGTTTTTAAAGTGGGAGTAAACTCCTATGCATGATGTTTACCTATAGGTAAGTCTATAATGAGGCTTGCCTATATGTACAGTATATATCTCCTAAACATGCGCGGTTTTAGGAGATATTTACTTTAGATGCAGCTGGTGACATCACATGCCCTCTGAAGGGGGGGGGGGGGGGGGGGGAGAGCATCAATAATTTCAAGAAACCATTAGATAAGCACCTGAATGACCACAACATACAGGGATATACAATGTGATACTGACATATAATCACATACATTGGTTGGACTTGTGTCTTTTTTTTTTTTTTTAACCTCGCCTACTATGTAACTATGAAGGAATTGCATACCTGTGCCGTTCCTTCAGAGCCGTGCCAGAAACGCCGACTCCTGCGGGCATGCCTCATCACCAGCTCGACCATTTAGATCGCTGAAGCCTGCGAATCCGGAAAGGAGACCAGGTGAGGATGGAAGCAGAACGCTGCTGGAGGACTTTGTTTTCAGGGAAGATGCATACTAGCACATTAGGACTTAAACTGCTCAGGGCCCAATTTTTTATTTTTTATTTTTGATGCAGTCTGACACCAGAATATGGTGCTGGAGGATTCAGGCTCCATGCACACTTTGCGATACCAAATCGCGTGGCAGTTGCTGCACAACATGCGTTTGGGTGTCATTATCCTTTAAATGACACCCAGAGCGCAATGCGATTCCACCGCAGATGTCACGCAGCAATGCCTTTCAAAATCGAGGTTGGTCACCCGAATAGGAGCAGGAGCATTGTTTTGGGGACAATGGTGTGTAGGGTAGCCAATTTAAGTGAATGGGATGACCCTATGTGATGCATGCAAATCGCTAAACAAAAGCGAACGCTTGTTCCCACTACGTGAAAATGTGACTGGTACCTTTTAGCGGAAGTTAAAAGAACACTGAAAAATGGACGGGTTTCCTGGTGCCATGCTAAAACCAGCACATTGTAAGAAAGGGGTTAATATGGCCACTTCCCACCAAGAGCTCTTTCTGTCCTCTGATTGGTCCCGTACTCACACTACTCGTTCACAACTTGTGTCCTGGAGCTGTTTGTGTTGCCTTTTCATATTTTGTAATTGATTTGGACTTGTCTCCCATATCAGGAGGTAATTACATTTTATATGTAAAGGTTTAAAGGCCCCTCCAGCAGCCGCGGTTAATTATACTTTTTGTTCCACCTGCTGCTTTGTTTGTAGAAGGAAAGGGCGCTCGTTTTCCAGATGAGTGCTGGGAGAACATCCTGTTTTTTTTGCGTATTGTTTTCTCTACAAATGACAGGTAATGTCATCTCTGCTGTATACCGGGCTTTGTGTATGACATGAGAGCCCTGCGTACAACAATGACGCCAGCCCCATCTTGGATCACACTTCGCTCTGCTGTCCCATACAACCTTTGTGGACAAATATTGGCATTGTTTCTAAATTATTTATGTGTATTCAGCAGCGATTATGGACACTTTATTTAAAAAACAGAATGTCAAAAATGGAAAAAGTGAAAATGTTCCCTTGTAGTAGGGCTGCCACCACACTGCAATGATTTATTACTCATTTAGGTCTTGGGGACAGAAACAATCCTGTTATAATTACCTGGCCCCCTCTTCCCTGGCAGACTGTGCTCCCTTATGTTCCAGCAGTAAACTGTTCCTTGGCATCTTCACATCCAATGCAGGGTGTTGGCCCTGCAACAGTCTTGAAAATGGCAGAGGGCATCCAACAGCTGGAGGCATCGAGGAGAAGAGGCTGCAGGGACCGACGTTCCAGCACAGAGGAGTCTGCAGGAGTGAGGGATTGTAGAAGAAAAACTGCCTTTTGCAGTAACATATAGTTACATAAATGAGCTTTTATTCCTTGCAGTGTGTGTGCAGTCCCACTGCAAGGGAAGGTTTTTATTTTCTCTTGAGTTCAGCTTTAAGGCCTCAAGCGCATTTTATTTTTTTTTTTTTTCTCCCTCCCTATAAACTCTCCTTGTTGGCCAATATGTCCATGCATACTTAGGCTTTTAGCAGCATTTCATGGCAGGGGTTTTTAGAGGCATGAAAATAACCCCACTGTCAGTGTGTCACGGAGCAGCAGAGGTTTGGCAGAAGGAAAAAACGCTTGACGCTTGTAACCGCTTCTAAACAAATGGTAACGCTAGGCACGTTTAGAGTGTTAATTCATTTCAATAACCCATATAAATTATTTCAGGCACTTTAGTGCTGGAAATAGCCTCTACTGAGCGCTTGAAAACTGCCTCCCATTCATTCTAGTGTGACTTTTCACACTGGGGCGGTGCGCTTGTGGGATGTTATGAAAAGTCCTGCAAGTAGCATCTTTGGGGCAGGGCGGGAGCGCTGTATTTAATGCTCCCAAAACTCCCTGCCCATTGGAATGAATGGGCAGTGCTTTCAAAGCGCTTTGAAATTACTGCAAAATGGGCGTTTTGAACCCTTTTTTTGGATTAAAGGCGCCCCACTAGCAGCTGAAAAGTGGCGCAAAAGAGCTGCTTATATGACACTAAAGCGCAGCTTAACCAAGCAGCGCTTTTAAATGTGAAAGCACTCTTAAGAAGTATGGGATTGTTTTTTTATTTTTGAATTATCATGCTTGCCTAGCTGGATGCAGCATTGCCCCCTCACCGGCTCTAACACTTGAGAACTGAGCGAGCGAACACCGCTGAATGCTCGAGCGAGCACCCTGAGCAAAGAGCCAGTGACTGTCAGTCACTGGCTCTCTGCTCTGTCCCCCAAGCACTCATTGGAGCGCTGAGCTGTGGAGGGAGCGGCCGGCTCGGGCTCTCAGCAGCTCGCTGAGAGGCTGAAGCGGGTGTCGGTCCAGGCATGTGGGCGGATCCCGACTTCATTGTCACGATTTTACCCGAGCCTGAGACCGCCTCTGGCTTCAGTCTGCTGTCTGCTTAAAATGAGTCACAGGAGTGCAGAAGGAACTGCATGCCTGTGATCCTCAGGAGAAGTACAGCCCAGCGAGCTTTGGCTGTACTTCTCCTTTTAAGCAAGTATTTTCTTTTTCTCACAAGTGCTCTTTGCACTCTGTTCACTTTTGTGAAACTGATGGCTTTTAAAGCTATGAGTGGCTGACTAAACTCTCACCTCCTTGCTGAAAGGATAACTCGACTTTTGTGGGGGGAAAATATAGCAAATAAAAAATGTGTACAATTGCAACACAAGTCATATTGTAATTTGAATGTTATTAAAAATGTAATGTGTATATATATGTATGTGTGTGTATATGTATGTGTGTGTGTGTGTGTGTATGTGTATATGTATATATATATATATATATATATATATATATATATATATATATATATATATATATATATATATATATATATATATATATATATATATATTAATATTATATAGTTTACGCAGCACTTTACAACATTAGGGCAGACAGTACAATACAATTCGATACAGGAGGAATCAGAGGGCCCTGCTCGTTAGAGCTTACAATCTAGGAGGGAGGGTCAAGTGATACAAAAGGGTAATAGCTGTGGGGGATGAGCTAATGGAGAAAATAGTGCAGTTGTTAGATGGAGGCAGGATAGGCTTCTCTGAAGAGGAAAGTTTTCAGGGATCGCCTAAAAGTGGATAAATTTGGAGGCAGTCTGACAGATTGGGGTAGGGAATTCCAGAGGATGGGCGAGGCTCGGGAGAAGTCCTGGAGGCGGATATGGGAGGAGGTGATGAGGGAGCTAGAGAGCAGGAGGTCTTGGGAGGAACGGAGAGGGCGATTAGGTTGGTATTTTGAGACTAGGTTAGTGATGTAGCTGGGGGCACAGTTGTGGATGGCTTTGTAACTTATTGTTAGTATTTTGAATTGAATTTGTTGGGCGAGTGGCAGCCAATGGAGGGATTGGCAGAGAGGGGTAGCAGACACTGAGCGGTTTGTAAGGTGGATGAGTCTGGCAGCAGCATTCATGATGGACTGAAGGGGGGATAGTCTATTTAAAGGTAAGCCAATGAGGAGGTAGTTGCAGTAGTCAAGGCGAGAGATAACCAGGGAGTGAATCAGGAGCTTTGTGGTTTCACTGGTTAGAAAGGGACGTAGTTTAGAGATTTTGCGGCGGTTGAGGCAGCAAGCTTTGGAAAGTGATTGGATGTGGGGCTGAAAGGAGCATTCAGAATCCAGGATAACACTTAGCACCCTGACATGTGGGGACGGGTGGATGGTTTTGCCATTGCTCTTGACAGAGAAGTCGGGAAGAGGCACGTGGGGGAGGAAATATTATATGCTCGGTTTTGGACAAGTTGAGTTTGAGGAAGTGGTGTGACATCCATACAGATATGTCTGTTAGTAAGTTAGTGATGTGTGAGGAGACTGATGGAGTGAGTTGAGGGGTGGAGAGATAGATTTGTGTGTCGTCAGCATAGAAATGATATTGAAAGCCGTGAGAGGCTATCAACTGACCCAGGGAAGAGGTGTAGATTGAAAATAAAAAAGGTCCAAGAACAGAACCTTGGGGGGACCCCGACAGAGAAGGGAAGAGGAGTGGAGGAAGTAGAATTGTAAGTGACACTGAAGGTGCGTTGGGATAGGTAGGATGAGAGCCACTGAAGAGCACAGTCACGGAGGCCGAGGGAGTAAAGTTTTTTGAGGAGGGGGTGGTCAACCGTGTCAAAGGCAGCTGAAAGATCCAGAAGTAGGAGTACAGAATAGTGTCCATTGGTTTTTGCAGTTGGTAGGTAATTTGTGAGTTTTAAAAGAGCAGTTTCTGTGGAGTGTTGAGGGCGAAATCCAGATTGAAGGGGATCAAGAAGGTGTGTTTTAATGAGGTGGTCACTCAGTTGGTTGTAAACCAGGCGTTCAAGGAGTTTAGAGGAAAAGGAGCAAGGAGATAGGGCGTAGGTTGTTAAGATTGGTAGGGTCCAAGGGCGGCTTTTTGAGTATTGGGGTGACCAGTGCATGTTTTACACAGTTATATATACACAGTTTTGGTAGAAGTTGGCAATACCACAGCACACTTGCATAAACCAATATAGTTTTTTTTTTTTTTTTTTTTTTTTTTTTAATTTTATTTTTGACTTCGTAACCTGTTTACAGCGGAGTGATGGGCAGATGTCAGTCTCTGCCTCAGCCAATCATAGGAAGCTTTTTATTCCTTCATACATTGCAAAGCTCCCTGTGAATGGCTAAGCAGCGCTCAGCCCGACTCTATTTTGTTTTGGGAGCGGGACGGGAAGTTCCCATCTCACCGCTGGAACACGGCGCTATACAGTATACTGAATGTAGGTAAGGCACAGGGCCACAGCATCTGTTAGGGAGGTAAACCGTTTGTTTGGGCCAGCTTGGTCCAAGTGAACTTTTTAAACATTACTAAAACCTGGAAATCCGCTTTAACATTGTTACATAGAAAGGGGAAAGAGGTTGGCTTTTTAAGCAAATAAAAAAACAAGTAAAAGCTTAAGCAGAAATAGCAAAACTTAAAACCTTTTTTTTTTTTTTTTTTTTTTTTTTAAATTTGAAGAACATGTAATGAATAGAAGGCGTTATCCCACATTGGCTGCGAAAGGGGAAATGCACTTTATCTATTTATAAAAGGTTGAAACCAATTATTCACCATTGGTTTTTATGTGAAACTTTATGGTTAGAATCGTATTTCAACAACTGAGGAAATTATAAATCAAAATCTATTTTAAGTAGATTTCTTCTACTATATAACAACATTACATCTGAATTTTGCTTTTAAATGACTGGCTACAGCTAATCAGCAGAGACTAATTGCCTAATTGACTCTAATCTGCTCATGACCACTCTGCTAAATAATCTGTTTGCTGGTATCATTGTCGGCTTAATGGGCAAGATTATGGTTTGGGCTTCATGGGTGATTTCTGGTAGCTTAGTCCTGCTACTGAAATTGGTTGTGATTAATCTAAGCTGACCACACAGTTTGCAGTCTGAATGTGCAATCTCCAATTTTAGTCTTTGTTCTATCTATGAGGACTATCCAGAGAATTCATAAAGGGTGTCACTGACATCCTTTAGAATTTTGTAGGGGTGCAGAATTTGAAGGTGTTGGTGCCTATGCTTCATTCATGTACCTGTCGGTGTGTCTATCTCCAAAACAGCCCTGACCCATCAAGACATGGACAAAACTAGACCTCTGAAGGTGTGCTGTGGTCTCGGTAGCATATCCTTTAGGTCAGGAGTCTTCAAACTACGGCCCTCCAGCTGTTGCGGAACTACACATCCCATGAGGCATTGTAAAACTCTGACATGACTAGGGATGATGGGAATTGTAGTTCCTGAACTGGAGGGCTGTGGTTTGAAGACCCCTGCTTTAGGTCCTATAAGTTGCAGGGTGGGTCTCTGTGGATTGGACTTGTGTGTGTTTTTTTTTTTTTTTTTTTTCCAGCACACTTGGAAAAAGTCAACACTTCAAATTTGTGTTCCTCGAACCCATTCTTGAACCATTTTTACAATGCAGCGGGGTGCATTATCCTGCTGAAAGAGACCCCTGCCACCAGGAAATACAGCTTCTATGAAGGGGTGTACTTGGTCAGCAAAAATGTTTAGGTAGGGGGTACGTGTCTAGGTAACATCCACATGAATGGCAGAACCCAAGGTTTCCCAGAAGAACATTGCCCAAAAGCATCACAATTGCTTCACAAGTTTGCCCTACATCCCATAGTGCATCCTGATACCATCTCTTCTCTAGATACGCAACCAAGCTCTCCACATGATGTAAAAGAAAATGAAAATTCCTCAGACTGGGCTGCTTTCTTCCATGGCTCTGTGGACCAGTTCTGATGCTCATGTGCCCATTGTAAGGGCTTTTGGCTGTGGACACGGATCAGCATGGGCACCCTGACCAGTCTGCGGCTATACAGCCCCATACACAACAACCTGCAATGCTCATATTTGCTGCTATCAATACAACTACTTTAGGGAGAACATGTTTACTTGCTGCCTTTATATATCCTACTGACTTTTAGATGACATTGTAACAAGATAATAAAGGTTATTCACGTAACCTGTCAGTGGTCATAGTCAAGTTCTGGCTGATCAATGTGTATATACGTTTTACAGATTCCATCTAAGGGTTAAAGTGTGTGTGGGCACTTTGTGAAATATGTTGTGTTTTTCTTGATCTTCCTCCTTTGTGACTTGTAAGACCAGCAGTGATAATCCCCGCAGGCTGTTTCCCTTTACATCTCGGGTTCCCAGGAGCTTTTCGTGAGATCATGGGTGGGGCTAGATTTTAATCATTATCCTGCTAAGGGAAAAAAAAAAGTGTTGCTTTCCTTTCACTTCATTTGAGATCTATTGACAAAGAAGAAAAGCGATGCCGTGCCAAGGATATGCTGCCTAAGCTGCTGCCAAGCTGCCTCTTAAAACTTACAATATCGCCTTGGCAAGAGTTTTCTATGAAAATAATGGTGTGAATTATATGGAAAATTGCCTGGGCCCGGGGCGAGGGGAGGCTGCCTCACGGTGACTCGGCTGTGAAGTAAATTATATAACAAAGTGTATGCATCTCATGTGACATAGAATTCCATTCTATTCATAGCCGGTGAATCTTCTTACAAGCATGTACACAAATAATTTGTGAAGTTCAGTCAGCGGGTTTTACTTTTTGAAGGTTTACGGCGACTTTACGGCGAAAAATAAATAAAATAACATCCTTGGCTATAACGGAAAAGGTTTGTTTCTATTGTGAAGGTTTTTAGAGGCCCTTTTCAGATTCCTCCAAAGTGTTGCAGTGCGCTGGTTAGGTGCAAATAGGAGGGCATTTCAAAACCCGGATGGTTCACATCTGTGCATTGTGGTGTGCTAAGACACAAGTTTTGTGGTGAGATGACTAGGTATGAAATGCAAAGAACTGAACTTGGCTTCATACAATACTGTGCTGTAGAGTAGGTAAAATTCAAATTCTTGGCTTCTCTAGCCAGAGCTAAAATAAATAAATATTATATATATATATATATATATATATATATATATATATATATATATATATATATATATATATATATATATATATATATATATATATATATATATATATATATTTATTATTTTTTTTTTTTATAGGAACTGGGTCCGGTGGAGTTCTGACATAAAGATTTGAAACATGCTCCAAATCTAAAGTCCGTTAGATTTTCGACCGAAAAAGTCCGCTGCAGGTCCGATGAAGCCCACACACGGTCGAATTGTCCGCCAGACCAGTCCGCTCGTGTGTGCGCGGCATAAGACTGAGAACTGAGCAATCGCATGACCACTGATCACTCTGCTTTCGGTATGCTTGCAGGAGAGAGCGGTGACTTATCAGTCACCGCTCTCTACTCTGGCCCTTCCAGACCTGGTGGAGTACCATTCTGAGGAGGAGTAAGGCGTGACTGACTGACTCTCAGGTGTGTGCTGATAGGCAGAGCCATTTATCAATCCGACATGTGGGTGGATCCCAGCAATATTGTCTGGATTCTTTGAGCCCGGACTGGCTCTGCCCCATCAGCTGTTACTGGGCAATAGCCCACTATTGGCTTACTCTGGGTCACAGAAGAACAAAAGTAAATATACGCCTGTGACCCTCAAACAGTCAAAGCTTTGGCCATATTTCTAAGTACATACAAGCACTATTGTATACATTTAAAGTCAATCCTAGTAGGCCCTGGAGAAGGTCTAGAGAGACCATAAGTGGATGGATAAGGGTTATTATCACTGCACATACTTTGGAAGGTTGCTGGAACACTGTGTGCATATCAAAACACTGGAAAAGTAATGGGGATATTTTAAGTGTTGAATGGATGTTGTTGGCACTTTCAGTTGGATGTTCCATTTGAACTGTGATTTAGATTTAGAGAAACTATAGGTGTGATTACCTTTCCATAATAGGTAAGCAAAAAAGGGGAGTTTTTGTTCATAAGGAGTGGATGGTGGAAAGATATCATTGCACATAATTTGGAAGGGTGCTACACTACATATGAATGAAGTCCTTTCACCAGCAGTGATTGGTTGTTTGTCCTGTCCCCAGGGGACTCGGTGTATGTATTATTTTGCTGTCATTAGGAAAAAACCTGTGTCTCTGTTTCAATGGGCTTTCGGCTCTACCCCAGACTGAAGTTCAATTTATGGGAGTTCCCATGGGTGAGATGACAGAAGGCACAGATCTAACTTCTTTCTCCCCATTATTGAGCCAAAACAGCACCAGGCTATGCCCCCTTTTCCTTCTCTCCCATTCATCAGCCCACAAACCACTAGGCACCACCCCTTCTTCCTTCTATTCATTCTTTGGGTAGTACAACGATAGGTACCACCCTCTCTTCCTTCTCCCTATTCATGAACCTGCACAGCCCTAGAACTACCCCCTTCTCCCTATTCAGAAACCAGCCCAGCACTAGGCACTGCCCCATTCTCCCCATTCATGAGCCAGCACAGCACTAGAAACCCCACCCCCGTCTCCCTATTCATGAGCCAGCACAGCACTAGAAACCCCACCCCCTTCTCATTATTAATGAGCCAGCACAGCACTAGAAACCCCACCCCCGTCTCCCTATTCATGAGCCAGCACAGCACTAGAAACCCCACCCCCTTCTCATTATTAATGAGCCAGCACAGCACTAGAAACCCCACCCCCGTCTCCCTATTCATGAGCCAGCACAGCACTAGAAACCCCACCCCCGTCTCCCCATTCATGAGCCAGCACAGCACTAGAAACCCCACCCCCGTCTCCCTATTCATGAGCCAGCACAGCACTAGAAACCCCACCCCCTTCTCCCTATTAATGAGCCAGCACAGCACTAGAAACCCCACCCCCTTCTCATTATTAATGAGCCAGCACAGCACTAGAAACCCCACCCCCTTCTCCTTATTAATGAGCCAGCACAGCACTAGAAACCCCACCCTCTTGTCACTATTCATGAGCCAGCACAGCACTAGGCACCTCACCCTTCTCCTTATTCAGGAGCCAGCCCAGCTGGCAGATGAAGGCATGTGCTGAGAATGTGGTCTATGGATAGAGATCGTAGTAAGAGACTAGCTGTCTTGAGGTGGTTTTAAATGATGGCGCTCGTCTCCTCCAGCATGTGTCTGCTGTCGAGTGCTGTCACTGCCCCCTCTCCTCTGAGTCAGATCTGATTTGAGGTTTGTCTTGTGAGCAGCAGAAGGTGGTGGTGGGGGGGGGGGGGGGAGTTGTGCCTTCACCCTTGCTAGCTCTCCATCCAAGCACCTGTCAAATTTAAACAAAGCTACTGTACATGCACTTTGGTCCCTGGGGGACAGAAGGAATAACAGTCCTTCTGGGGTGACTTCCTCTTTAAACAACAAAAAAACAAAGGAAATGGGGGAAGTAGATCTTTATTATTGAATAAACTTCAGTATATTGTGAAGGAGATCTCTGTAGCACCCTGTGTGTTTTTTGATTTATTTTTTAATTTTGTCTACAGAGGGGTTATATAGACTTTGATTGAAGTGTCTGATTAATAGCACAGCTTGTGATATTCTTTTATTTTTTTTATTTATATTGAGGTTTAACTTTATTATTGAAGAGCTGTAGTTGGGTGGGAATTTTATAGTTGGCGAGTGCATAAATGAATATTTAGTGAATCTAATAATCGTTCCTGTACAGATCTGGTTATACCAATGCCGGTCACGTGCTGATCAACATAGGATTTTTTAAAATATTTTTATTTATTTATTTTTGGGATAGATGACCTGGACACAGATTCTGCAGTATTGAGTGTCATGGTGCAGAAATATGGAGTTAAGAACTTGAGCCCACTGGATTAACTTGTCTTGTTGTTGTAAATTTATGAGACTCAGTCAATAGAAGTGGTACAGTCCATTTTTATTGAACTTGTCCAGTGATAAACCTTTTTAGGGTTTTGCAATCTTTGCAAATTTGTGGTTATTGTTTGGCATATGTTTAGGTTGTGCTGCTAATACCACTATTATTGAAATGCTGTTTTGGTTGTGCTGACTCGCAGAACTGGTTTTTATATTGTAGGAATGGGAGCAAATGAATGGTATGGAGCATGCACCATTAACTTCCATATATACATATATATGGAAGTTATCTATATAGATGTATATATCCCTGATGGATGAGAAATTGGTCATCAATACTGCCATTGTATAAAGCTGACTGCAGGCAAACTAAATAAAATCATTGATTTTTATTTTTTTTTCATAAATCATTACTTTTTTTTTTTTTTTTTTTTTATCCATGAGCCTGTGAATGTGCAGAGTGGATAATCCCAACATCGCCCCCTGTAGGCTCCCTGCAGTCTCTCATGAAGTGGAAGATTGCACTGCGCAGTTTCTTGAATCCATGAACAGAGGCGCTGTGTGTAAAATGCCTTCATAATCTGGCTGTTTAGGATTTTCTCAAGTGAACTGTGACACAGTTTTAGATTTCCCTTTTTATGACATTTAGCAGTGATTTGTACTTGTTTTGCTGCCATATATCTGTATTTGTAGGCGGTTATATTCTGTCCACACTTAGCACAGTTGGATGTTAAATCCACGTTTTTAATAACGCTGTTGCAAAATAACAAAGCGCACTTAAAAGTAGAACTAAAGGCAAAACCTTTTATTTATTTATTTTTTTTTAATCTTTATTTTTTTGGGGATCAAGTGGAGAGGGATTAGAACACCTGTTGGGTTTTTATTGCTGTCTCTGTTCCTGTTAAGGAGATTCACCCTCTCTATTGGTCATGTTTACCATTATCACTGAAAAGTAATGTAAAAAAAAAATCACACATTTTGGGTTGTCGCCAGAACAAAAATAAAGGGGTAAACATCCAATGGGGACACACGTTCTGGTGAAAACCAAGGATTCCCTCACTTTAGAAAATTGTCTGCTTACTTCCTGTTCTGACTATGGTATAGGAAATGAAGAGAAATCTCTCCAATGGGACATAGATGGCAAAAAACAAACAACCTCCCGAAATAAAAAATACAAAATTAAATGAAAAAAAGTTTTGGTTTGGATTCTACTTTTAAGGTTCCCTTGTTAAAAGATGTTACACATATCTGCTTTGCTTCCCGCACTGCCCATCTTTGCTCTCTTCAAGAGCTATGGTGCCTGGAGAATCCCTTCATTCCAGACACTTCTAGGAGTGTCAGATTCCTGATCCACCGCTGGCCTAAAGCCTCGTACACACCTTGAGAATATTGAACAAATTATTATTTTTTTTCTTTTTGTTTTTTTTGCGTGTTACAAAGTTACGAAAACTCTTGTAAGGCCCCTTTCACACGCGACGGACTCGGTTTCCACAGAGCCCGCCTCGGTCCGCCGGCTCAGCGGGAGATCAGTCCGTTGATCTCCGCTGAGCCGGCGGATGACAGGTCCCTCTCTGCCCACTGAGTGGGGAGGGGCTTGTCAGGCGCCGCTGCCGCCTATGGAGGGATCGGACGAAAACGGACAGCATGTCCGTTTTTTCATCTGATCTCACCCCATCTGATCCTCCAGCGATGGACCTGGACGTAGGGCCATCCGTCTGCTTTTAGCGGATCAGACCGGGTCGGATGTCAGCGGACATGTCTCCGCTGACATCCGTCGCTCCATAGGTTAACATGGAGCGCTCGTTCAGGTCCACCATCAAAACTGACAGGCAGACCTGAACAGTCCGATCGTGTGAAAGGGGCCTAAGATGGAATACAACTTTTGGAAGTGATGTATACCAGACTAGTTACACAGAAATTGTTCTGTTACTGTATAAGAAAAAATTTCTGTGTTTGTCCCTTTGGCTATTTTCACATGAACTGTTGTGATCTGCTCTCAAAAGCTGTGCACTAATGAATAGATTATTGGACGATCACCCAGAATGAGTTTTTGTTTTTGCTTTTGATATTCTTATGTATATGGGCATTTAGTCACTACCGTGCCCTGCAGTGTTATAGTTTCCAGCAGGGGGAACCACATAGGTCAGTGGGCATAAGGAATCCAATCGTCTCAGGAATGTGCAGGATGAAGAGGATTCTCTAGGCACCTTAGCATGGCATGGGTGACGGAGCAGGTAAGCTTAAAGTAGAAGTTTACCCAAAAGGAGAAATTCCGCTTGTTTGCGCGCCCCCCCCCCTCTCCGCTAGCACATTTGGCATTGTTTGGGGGGGAGCAGTCACCTAGCTTTGACAGGTATCCACTTCTGGTCAGATGCACTGTGGCGATCTGAGCTGGAGGGTCACCCCCCTCCTTCCTCTGCAGTCTTCTGTGACACTTCACAGGTCCCAGAAGACTAAAAGACCATTCACAAGATGCGGCTGGATTTGCACATGCGCAGTAGGAAACTGGCTGGGAAGCAGTAAGGCTTCACTACTTGTTTCCCTTACTTGAGATGCCGGTGCCTGCACCCCAAGCTGATTGAAGAATTGGCTCTGGTGAGGACATCCCTGGATACATGGACAGGCAAGTGTCCTTTATATTAAAAGCTTACATTTTTGGGGGTGAGTCTGGAGCTCCTCTTTAACATCTCTTTTCTCTCTGCTGTTTTTACTGCCACACCCCAGGTCTCCACTGTCCTGACCATGTCTGTATATTACAGCCTGATAAAAATCTGTGGGACTGTGTCCAAGTATCTCTGGCCTCAGGACACAGACGTCTATGGGGCTGTAATGTACAGGTGCGGCCATCAGATCGAAGTAAGTGTACTTCATTTTCCCTTCGCCCCCTACCTAACCTAACTCTCACCCTGGGTTGGGTCAGGGGAAGGGAGCAAAATGGGTAGAATAGGTTTTTTTGTTTTTAAGCATGTTCATCCTTTAATAGTAATGTATAAATAAACACCATTTCTATTGTCGCAGATCACACGGTTTTTCTCTCGTTGTGGCTCAGAACAAAGCTCATATTCTCTTCTGCCTTAGTAATGCACAGTGTGGCATCCGGAGAGTCGTTAATTTATAGAAATCACAGCTGCTCCGCTGACATATTTTGTAAACTGGGTGCTGGAAAATGATTGTTTGATAAGGTCACATCCTAGTCGTTGTAGTGCTTTCTTTCCAAAACTTGACTCCCTAAGCATGTTCCGAGACGCTCGGTGGTGGTTAATCCTGGAAGGAGCAGATGGCTGATTTGTTGTTCCATGAATCCATTTACTGTAGATGTATTGCTTTCAGTAATCTTCTTTCTCTATCCCCAAAAATATAGAAAATATATATATATATAGATAATAGAAAAACTGATTCACCATGAAAGTCGGTTAAATAAAAAAAAAAAAAATCTGTAGTTACTGATTTCTATAGTGGAGTTTTTATGGCACAACTGAAGGTTTTTTTTTTTTTTCCCTTTTTAAAGTGTTGCTAAACCCAGGACCCTGCATTTACTATATCTTGTCTCCCACAGTACACACAACATGGAAATGCAATTTTAGTATATAGAAACTGCTAAATACATTTTTTTCCATCAGCAGTATATAGCAGTCTTGTGACTTCTATCAGTGTCTGGTTAAAGCTTTTATGAGGAGTTTTCATTCTCCTTTGACTATCCTTTGAGGCTGCAGGACCCCTGACCCTCTGTCTAGACTGTACTGATTTATCCTGTGCTGGTCACATGCACCCTCCCAAGAAAAAAAAACTCTAGCAAGACACACCAACCTGAGCATGTGCAGAGTGCCCCCAAGGCTCTGCATCAGGAGATGGATTGTGGATAGTGGAAGAAGGGGAGGATCAGAAAAGCCAGGATCAAACAGCCTTTTTACATAATGCAGAGAAATAACCCCTTAGGTTCCACAAGGGAGTCTGGCAAGCATACTATTCTCCATATACAGACTGATTTTACTGTTGTGGGTTTACTAACACTGTAATGCCAACATTCCAAACCTGCAAATCAAAAACCATGTACGCATACTTGTGTCTTTAGCAGAAGGTCTGAAGTCTGCTGAGCAGGGCTTGATGTTCCCTATGACTACTTGGTTTCAGCTCTAATTGCACAGCTCAAAGGTGATTGGCTTTCCACACCTCCCTCTCGGTATGTTGTTCTCCTACATTTCCATAAGAGGCAGGATATTTTCCTGCTCTTGCCCTCTGTTCTCCTTTCTCGTTTGTTCGCCGATGGCATTCAATAAAGGAGGTAATAAGTGGCTGATAAAAGTAGATTTCCTCATTAGTGCTCTGCAGCTGCACAGCTGACTGATAATTATGAAACCACTCCAGCACAGAGGAACAAACTGATTTTTGCGGATTCCTACATTTTTGTAGTTCTGAAGAAAAGGTGGTAATATTCCTTGCAATATACATCACCCAGAGGGGAATTTTTTTTTTTTCCCCCCCTCAACAAAAGTGGAGTTGCGCTTTTAAACCTTTAGAACCCTCTATCTTGACAGAAATTCTAGCACTTCTACCTGTCAGAGTTCTCACTGATGTAACCTCAGCTCCCTGCCTCTACATCCTGTATAGATTCTGCATTTTGAATATAGGAGAAAGACTGCTGTAGATAAACGGGTACAACTCATGTAGGAGGCTTTGTTTTCATCTCCATGTATTACCTGAGGCCAGTCACTTCACTGGTTATATGTAAGGGTTACAACCACTTAAAGTAGTGAAGTCAGAGGGGGTCCGCATAACAGCCAGTAAACTACCATTTTCAGGCACAGGGCAACAGTTACAGCCTCCATGTACCTTTTCATGGTCGGGTTACTTTAGGGCCAGTTCATACCAGTGCATATTTCTCACACTGACTGCAATTGTTTAATTTAATGACTCCCACAAATGCAGGTGGCAAATGCAGTGTATTTTCCTGCCCCGGATCGCATGGTACAGAAATACTATGCAATCCAGTTGCAGTGAGTTTCTGTAAGTAGTGCATGCGCTACTTCTAGAGTGTGTTTGTTTGTTTTTTGTTGTTTTTTTTTTTTCCCTCAGCACTTTCAAAATGAATGGACTAAAATTACACCACACAGAACTGCATGCGAATCGCACAAGAACGCACATTGTAATCCTGTGCGATTCCCGGTGTATACTGGCTTTTGAAGTATAAGGCTTTAACTCTCTGGGATAAATGAAATGGAATAATTTGTCTTGTAACATTTGATAGAAAGCTGCTACGTAGTAATGTAAGATGATGTCGTCATTTTTTGGGCCTTTTCTCCATTAGACTGGCATGGACAGGATTATGAAAGTCACCCTGTTACAAAACTGCACCAGAAATGCTTAACGGCGTGGCACTTTAAGGACTAGAACCGTGTTCATGTGTCCAGCAAGGAGATTCATTGGGATAAGTGAGGTGGAGGAAGACGAGGTGTGAAATGATAAAACACACAATGACTGTTTACACTTCCAGATGCGTCTTGTGTACATTGCAGCCTGTGACAAGGCGTTCCGCCATCCTAATATTTGTCATTGTGCTTGTTCTGTTTTCTGTTCTCATTTTAGTGGCTATTTTGTTACTAAGCTGAGAGCTATATTTGTATTAAAAAAATCATTTAAATAAACGTGCCTAGAATTTTACCAAAGGCTTTTATAAATATAAAGTTGTCCATCTATTTATTGCATTCTGCCTGTATATAGCGTGTAGGGCTGAAACAACGAATCCATTAATCGTCAACTAATCGTACAAAAAGAGCAAATCACTACTGTAAATATTACTTTCACAGTTCTACAGTAAAAAAATGAACCCCTTACAGTAGTGTTTGTTTTTGTTTTGTACTATAAAGGGCTAATTTTTCCTTTTTTACCCCCATTATGTTGCTAAACGTCTTAGACCTGGTTCACACCTATGTGTTTTTTTTTTTTTTGGTGCTTTTTGCAGAAATGCACTACAGTTCATTTACATGGTTTCCTATGGGACACGTTCACATCTATGCTTTTTTCAGCCGTTGCGTATTTGGAAAGGGTCAGGGACTTTTTTTTTTTTAACGCAAAACTGTTCTTTTTTGGTTCAATATACTTCAACGGCGAAGCTGCAGAAAAGCATGTAATGCGTTTTTGCAGCAATTTGTGTTTTTTAATCTGCCCAACAACAAATTGGCCAAAAAAAAATGCAAAAACGCAAATCGTAGCAAAATGCGCAAAAAGCACTGCAGAAACAGATCAAAAGCAAACTGCATAGGTGTGTACTGAGCCTTATGCTGGCCACAGGGATCAATTTTCAGACAAGAATATTCAGACGAAAAATCTTTGCACATTCACTGAATGAAAGAATGTTGTTGAAAATTTCTGTTTTTAAAATGAATATAATTTCTGAACAATAACCACATACAGTCTGAAAATTCATTTGACCAAGAAGTTCTCTATTTCCAAATTTTCCCATCACTGTGGTTGAAAATGAACGTCGATTTGACCCCACTAATGAATAGAAAATTGAATGAACGATCTTAAAATTACATCTGCATTACATCTGCATTTCAACTGCATAGAGATATTTAAGAATAAATTGCCTTTTTTTTTTAAATTTACAAATTTACTAAACTATACACCACACTTTTTTTTATGAGGTTATTAACCGATTAATCGAAACAATCGGCCAACTAATTGATTATGAAAATAATTGTAAGTTGTAGCCCTAATGGCGTGTATAACCACTTCAGCCCCAGAAGAATTTACCCCCTTCCTGACCAGAGCACTTTTTGCAATTCGGCACTGCGTCGCTTTAACTGACAATTGCGCGGTCGTGCGGCGTTGCATCCAAACAAAATTGAAGTCTTTTTTTTTTTTTTTCCCACAAACGGCTTTCTTCTGGTGGTATTTGATCACCTCTGCGGTTTTTATTTTTTGCGCTATAAACAAAATAGCGACAATTTTGAAAAAAAAACGCAAATTTTTAAAACTTTTTTACAATAATATCCCCCAAAAAATATTAACATTTTTTTTCCTCAGTTTACGCCAATACGTATTATTCTACATGTTTTTGGTAAAAAAAAATCGCAATAAGCGTTTGGTTTGCACCAAGGTTATAGCATCTACAAAATAGGAGATGGTTTTATGGCATTTTTATTAATATATTTTTTTTTTTTTTACTAGTAATGGCGGCAATCTGCAATTTTTATTTTTTTGTCTTGACTGCGACATTATGCTGGACACATCAGAACATTTTTGACACTTTTTTTGGGACCATTGTCATTTTTAGCGATCAGTGCTATAAAATTGCACTGATTACTGTAAAAATGACACGGGCAGTGAAGGGGTTAACCACTAGGGGGCTAGGGAGGGGTTAAGTGTGTCCTAGGGAGTGATTCTAACTGTTAGGGGGTGTGGCTATGAGTGACATGTCACTGATCACCGCCCCCGATCACGGGGAGCTGTGATCAGTGACAGTGTCACTAGGCAAAACGGGGAGATGCTTGTTTACATTAGCATCTCCCTGTTCTTCCTCACCGTGAGATGATCGTGGGCATCCCCATGGACATGGAGCTCCCGGCGGGTGTGTACCCGTGAGCTGCCTCTTAAAGGGCAATGTACAGGTTGTATGTGCCCTTCTGCCGCAGTATATCTGTCTGAGGCAGTCGGTAAGCGGTTAATTGCCTATGAACCACAGCTTCAGGGACTGCCCAGTTCCTTCTAGACTATGATGCATTGGTCTTCAAAGTCCTGAGATGGCCTTTGTCACTGGACCTGACTTCACTGGTTGTAGGGTAGATGAAATGCTTGTGTGCTTTTGATTGCGTAACCAATACCTTTTTAGTATGGCAATCCTCAGTTCTGTCATGAAGGTGTATAGGGATGCAGAAGAACTGCAGCAGGTGACTTCAGTTTGTTGACCAAGATTTATTGATGTCAGGCAAGGCCACCTCGGTTATGATCTTTCCCATATATCAGGGGTCTCCAAACTTTCTAAACATAGGGCCAGTTTATTGCCTTTCAGACTTTAGGAGGGCCGAACTGTGGCCAGCGGTAGTGGAAATTTTTCTGGCATCAATGAGAGTAAACCTCACATTTGGGATTAGTGGGAGGAATAGTGCCCCATCGTTGGTATCGTTGTGAGATAGATATAGTGGCCCTGATCCTAAGAGCCTACAATGTAATAAGGAGGGGCAGGTGGAGCAACTGGAAGAGATGAGCAAATAAGATTTAGTTGTTGAAGGCAGGATAGGCTTCCCTGTAGAAATTAGTTTTCAGGGATTGCCTAAAAGTGGACAGAGTAGGAGATGGCCAGGCACTTTGGGATAAGGAGTTCCAGAGGATGGGAGAGGCTCTGGAGACGAGAGGGCAGGAGGTCTGGGTGGAGTACAGAGGACAGTTTGGATGAAATGCAGACAAGATTGGTGATGGAGCTTGGGCAGTGTATGGCTTGTATGATGTTAGTATTTTTAGAATTGTATTCTTTTGGTGATTGGCAGAGAGGGGCGGTGGACACTGAGCAGTGAGAGGACAGGCTTTTCTACTTTGACCAACTGTAAGGATTCATGCACACTTTAAAAAAAAAAAAAAAAAAAGACTTTCTCCTGACGGAAGAAAATCAGCATTAAAACTCCCCTAATTGCAGAGTTTAGCAGCATTTGGTGTTTAAGAGTTTATTTTATTGGCCAGAATTTTAAATTTTATTCTGGGCATTAAAATAAACTCTGAAGTGCTGAACGCACCTTGCTCGGTTGGCTCTTAGGACACCTAGGTCTCTACAATAACCCTGTGGATCAGAATGATGCCCGAGCTACAAGTCATCTGGTATGAGAGAAATGTGACTTATGAACTATGTCTTTTTTTATAACAGCGGGGCATATTGTTGTTGTTGGCTCGTTTGGTGACTTTCCCTCTCCTAGATGCAGGATAGCTGCTCATTCATTGGCTGCGGAGAGAAACGAGTGATCTGAGGAGGTATTCCGGAATGCATAAATAACGCAGTATATAACCTCCAATTGCTCAGGGTTTGTTTTGACATCCAGTTGAATTCCTGCTGCCAGCTGGTCTTAAAAATCAGATACCAAACAGAGAACACATGTTGCATTCATCAGACATTAAAGTGCACCCCATTCTGCTCGGAGAAGCAGGGAGCTTAACAATATGTTTCCGGCAAATATGAAATGTTTCCATCTAAATAACACTTGTTAGAAGAAAAATACTGGGGCCGTCATTGCTGACCACAGGAGTTGCCAATTCTGAGGCTGTCTGGGCAGATATATTTCATTTAAATACGGCATATTGCTCAGCCACAAATACAGTTTTAAAACCCAGATATTACATTGTAAAAAATATCAGCGACGTCACCGTGCTGTACATAGTCTGTTCCTAGTAAAGATGTGGGAAGGATCCAGAAGGCCCCACCTACTACAGGAGGGGGTGGAGTCGAGACCAGTCACCCTGTACAAGAGGGTCAGCTTAATAAAGGCTAACTACAGGCAGCGAAAAATATCTTTATAGGTTGTTTTGTCTGGGTGAGAAGACCAATCGTTTTACTTACCCGATACCCCCCCCCAATCTCTGCAGCAGACGGTTCTTCCCCATGCTCCAGTAGTGAACTGTCCCTCGGTCCTCCCATCCAATTCAGGGCTATGGACCCCAGACTGCTGGAACATGAGGGAGAAGAAACAACTTCTGGCCGCAGGGAGGAGCAGCGGATCGGGTAATTAAATAGTCTTTTTTTTTTTTTTTTTTTTATATTCTCCTAGACCAAAACAAGCAAACTCCTCATGCAGTGCACAGCCCCACTACAAGGGGATACTTTTTTTATTTTTTTTTTGCTGCCCGGAGTTGGGCTTTAACTCCAAGGACAAGAAAAATCTGAGAGGCTGCAATGGTTATATACTTGTTTATGCTTAGGGTATCGGTAATGACACCTCGGCCTTGTTCACATGGGCACACTAGGGCATTAAATGTTCTATCCATCCGTTGGCAGTCGGTCTTATTGATGTCAGTTGGGATGCTGCAGCTTCTGATTTGACATCACTGCAGGGGGCCCCCCGGCGCGCACCGTGTGAGTTTTACAGGCACTCTCTGCATTATTGAGCATTTAACCCTTACAGTGCGGGGGATTTTTCTTTTCTCCGCAGTTCAGCTTCAAAAACTTTCTGAATCAATGGCCTGCAAAGAGTATAATCCCAGAAATTCTGATTTCACTGGCAGCAATGCAAGTTCTGGTTTGGTTTTTTAAAAAATAGTGAAGTTAAAGGCTGCCGGTCTAATATAGTATCTCCAGAAAGAGATAAAAAATGATAGCTTGCATGATTCATGACAGGTGTTCTTTAAATAGACAGGCGGCCTGCTTAATGCCTCTGATTTTCACCTTTTGACCTTCTCTTCAAATCCCTCTGCTTACTGGTAACTGAATTACCTGAAATCTACTTGTTCCCTGCTATTGTGCAGGCTCTACAGTCCCAAGTTCTCCTTTCTGAAAAAGTAGGGCTGGCATATAGCTTAACCAGTTTTGACCAATTAAAGCAGAACTCCAGGGAAAATGAACCCTTGCAAGTAGTTCCCCCTCCACATGGTGAGGGCTAAATGCTTGTCTAGGATGGGGGAATAAGCGGAAATATTAAACTTTTGTTTGCTCCCCTGGCACCTGACCCTCTTCCCTGCTCTCCAACACTCTGGGAATGTGGGCGGGGTCCTCAGCAGTCATTGGGCTTGCATTGTATGGGAGTACGCCAAAGATGCAGTGACCAATCTAAAAGCAGCTTTGGGGACCGGGGGGAAGCATGTGGAGTGAGTAGTAAGGTAAGTATTTCTGTAAGCAATTGAAAAACCCAGATTGTGTGTGCTAAATCTCCACATACCTATAATTTGTATAATAACAAAAAGCAAAATCTGTAGTCATGGATTTTCTGTGGATATATCTATCTCTATATATCGATAGAACAATAGAGTATTTATACAAATGATTTTATTGAATTCCATTAAAAACATTTTCAAAACATTAAAATACTCTCTCCGCTTAGAGGTTCACAACATGTATAGATTCCAAACATAATTCACATGTAGACAACGCGTTTCAGAAATCCTTCTTCAGGAGTCACGTGAGAAGCAATACATTGGAGACCACACTTGGTCATTGTAGAAAGGCACCAAATGGTATAATTAACTGGAATTTACAACATGAAAGTATTTCCTGTGAAGATGCATCTGAAGAAAACAGGATGGAGCCTCAGGATTTGCTGTATGCTGGAATGGTGTGAACTATGCAGGATTCTGAGTTTCTATGTTCTTGATGGATATGGACTGGAAGCCTGTGGTTTTAAGATGTATGTCCTGATTACTATCTTGTTACATGGGTGACCCTTTTGTGGCGGAATACTATGGTTTTACTATTGTGCTTTTGATCCCCTTTCTTTGAGACTGGGCTTACAAGTTTGTTGACTGCTTTTTGACTATATGGGTTGCCTTACCTGAGAGGAGGCGGCGGCTCCATCCTGTCTTCTTCAGATGTGTCTTTATGGGAAATACTTTTGTGTTGTAAATTAGTTAAGTATACAATTTTGGTGCCTTTCTACAAAAACCAAGTGTGGTTTCCAATGTATTGGTTCTTTCACATGTGCTCCTGAAGGATTCCCGAAACGCGTTGTCTACATGTGAATTATGTTTGGAATTTATATATGTTGTGAACCTTTTAAGTGGAGTGTTTTAATGTTTTTTGTAAATGTTTTTAATGGAATTCAATCTTTTTTTTTTTTTTTTTTTTTTTTAATACTGAGTTGTTTCATGTACTATGTCCTCAGAAATTTTACAAAAAACTACAAATTTTAACTTTTTGGAATTAAGGAAAGTATTTCTGCTTTTTTCCTTTCCTCCTAGACCTAATGATCATTTAACCCTTGTAGTGCAAAGGGGAGCCCACGTGATTGTAAATCCAGTGAAGTGACTGGCCTCAGGGGATACAGAGATGAAACAAATCTTCCTACATAAGTTTAGAGTGCAGAATTATTGAGGTTTCCAACAAAAAAAGAGCAGAGAGCTGAAATTGCACTCTACAGAGGTCTCTACATTAAAGTGGTTGTAAACCCTTACATATACCCGATAAAGTGACTGGCCTCAGGTGATATACATAGATGAAACAAATCCTCCTACATAAGTTGTACCTGTTTATCTGCAGCCGCCTTTCTCCTACATTCATTCAAAGTGCAGAATCTACAAAGGATCTCTCCGCTCTAAAAAGCATGGGGCGGGGAGCTGAAGTTACTGACAGCTGCTTGGAGGGGAGGGACCTTCGCGCAGGAACAGAGTTGAGGTTGTCAATCACAGGCTGTGTGGTGGAGCTCCCTCCCGGTTACCATTTTTCTCTTGTTTTCGGGAAAACTTGTCGGTAGTGACTTATGCAGATAGCAGAGGAACGAAGCAGCAGATGTAAATTACACTTGGTGCTAGAGCTGCACGATTCTGTCCAAAATGAGAATCACGATTTTTTTTTTTTTTTTTTTTTTGCTTAGAATAAAAAGATCAGGATTCTACGAGACGTAAAATCATTCACATTATACAAAAAAAAGTGCTAACTTCACTGGTTAGTTTACTTTGCATTTGAAAGACCGCTGAGCAAATACAGTGTGACATAAAATATTGCAACAACCACCATTTTATTCTCTAGGGCAGGGGTCTCAAACTGGTGGCCCTCCAGCTGTTGCAAAACTACAAGTCCCATGAGGCATTGCAAGGCTGACAGTTACAAGCATGACTTCCACAGGCAGAGGCATGATGGGACTTTTAGTATTGCAACAGCTGGAGCGCTGCCAGTTTGAGACTCCTGCTCTAGGGTCTCTACATATATATATATATATATATATATATAATTATTATTATTATTATTTTTTTAGTGGTTAAACTTTCCTCACTTAAGCCCCGTACACACGATCCGAAAATCATATGAAAAATGCTGCATTCGAATCGATCGTACGATAATCGGATCGTTGGTACAGAGCTTTCGAGAGCCGATCAGGACAGTTCATCTGATATTATTCTATCGGACATGCACGGAATTTTTTTTCGTATGATGCCAGATTGTACGATTTTCGTTTTAAGCAGTACAGCTGTCGTTCGAAAATGCATTACAACACATGGCATCGCTTCCGAATTTTTATTCTGTCGTACGGGAATTTTCGTGACTTTAGTAAACTCGTGAGATTAGCATGCAAAAAAAGGGCGATCATTCGTCCGATAATCGGATTGTGCATACGGGGCATTACACAAGTCTATTCCTTTGACAAATTGTTACAATGTTTATACTTAAGTTCCACTGCTAAAGAATGGTGTGATTATTGGCAGACTGCCCGCTTTTTTTTCTTCCTTTCTTTTGAGGGCTGTGGCTTCAGAAGAGCAGAGAGAATTCTTTGCATAGCAAGAATCGTGAAACACTTTTTTGTCAAGATCACAACGGGGAAAAAATTGCGATAGCGATTCTTGACGATTAATTGTGCAGCTCTACTTGGTGCTCTTAATTAAGACAAGTACACACTATAGAAGGATTATGCTTTTGTTCATATTTCATGTCTGAGATTTACAACTACTTTAATGGTCCAGTCCTCGACTGGCAGAGGTGTGTGCATCACAAGTATAGCTCGCCAAAATTGGTCAGGTTAGCAGTAAAACTTATTTAAAACATGTAGCTGTTTGCCCAGAGTTACACTTTGAACTTTTGTTGTTATATGAAAAACATGGGCATAAAGTAAATAAAAATGGTATAAAAACAGTAAATGTTATATTTATTACAGAGTAATGAAAGGGCAATAATTCTTGCAGTTTTCAAGAACCAAGGTAGGTCTGGAGGCTACATGATGGTGATGTCACATTTTTGTGGGCTTCCCAGAGGCCAAGGAGTTAATCCCGTTAATATGTTGTATAGTCTCATGTAATGTTATTGGTTCCTTGCAACATGTATACCTTCCTACAGAGCATAGTGCTGAGTCAGTGGAAAGCAGGAATAAACATAGCCTGTGGTACAGTAATGATGGCAGCCGTCCATGTAATAAATTATGTGCATGGACAGAGACAAATGTACGCTAGTCTTGAATTCCCAGAATACGAGCTGTTATTCACCGTATAGATCGAGGGAAGGACAAGGATGGCAGACGAGAGGAGTTCTTATTAGTATAGAGCCCACTTCCAGAATATTTGTATTAGAAGAAACTTTCACGTCTGTGTATGGCAGAGTGTTTATAAAAGACAAGAACGTGACAAGCTTGTATGAATAAACAACTGGTTGTTTATTTAAAAATAAATCAAAATATATATATATTCGTATATTTGCATGTCCCACAGTAGTTGGGGAACAGTAATTCTACTTAATGAAATTAATATAAACAGTTGTTGTATTGGTAAGCTATTTGATAAAAGCGATCATCTTTTCGATGAGCTCCCACAAGCAGGGCCGCCCTCCCCCTTGTACTGATTTATATTGTACTGTATATTTTTAAAAGCTCTGCACGCACTGTTGGTGCCATATATAGATTCTGTATAATCATAATGGGTGACAGGGTCACTTTAAGGTTTAGCATGTTGATGGGTTTTATTGCTTCTTTATCCACTCTTGTCCTGGTTACTGATGCCATCGCAGTACTTTCTTCACCTTTTAAAGAAATACAAAATTCACAAAAGGAAAGTTCTGGCCGGAGTTCCACTTTGATACCATTTTATTCTATTGGGAGCTCCACCTAAAAGCGGTAATGGTCTCGGTTCACACTACTGGTGACCTAAAAGTCGTAACTTTGTCAAGCGACTTCCTGGTGACATGTTGATGACTTAATTACTAATTTGATGCAATTTTTGGGAATGCCGGGGTAATCTTCCTGTTATATCAGATCCAAATCACATTAATATAGATGAGGAGGCAACTTCCGTTAAAGTCTATGGGTACAAGTTGGATAGAAGTCGCCTTGAAGTAAAAAAAAAAAAAAAAAAAGTTACCTTTATTAAGTCAGGTGACTTCAGAAGTGCTAATTAAGACAATTCTTATTGACATGCGATTTCACATGTCATGCGACTTGGGGTCTCACAAGTCTGATCCCAAGTCGCGGCAGTGTGAACCGAGCCTTAAAGGGGTTGTAAAGGTTTGTGTTTTTTTTTCTTTAAAAAAAAAAACAAAGCAAAAACCTTTTTATACTTACCTGCTCTGTGCAAGGGTTTTGCACAGAGCAGTCCCGATCATTCTCTTGTGGGGTGCTCACCGATGCTCCTGGCTCCTCCCCTTCATCAGGTGCCCCCCAGGGAAAGCGCCTGGGGCCCATGTGCAGGCTCGCTTCTGAGTCCCGCTGCTGCATCCATTGACACATACAGCGGGACTGCACACCCTGTGTCATTGGATTTAATTGACAGCAGCGGGGGGGGGGGGGGGCGGCAATGGCTCCTGCTGCTTTCAGTCTGTCCAATGAGACACAGCGGCTGGAGCCGCTGGGCTCGTGCACATCGCTGGATCGAATCGGCTCTGGTAAGAAAAAGAGGGGTCTGGGGGCAGCTGAAAGAAAGCATTAGGGTGAAAAACCTTGAGGCTTTACGATCACTTTAAACCCAAAAGCAAACATTTTTTTTTTTATATTTTGGCTTATCAGTTCTTAGATGTGATGGTTGCATTAGTTATCTTTTTAAAGCTTTTTTTCTTGTATTTTTGCATGGTGATCCAGCCAGTAAGTCTGTTCTTCAAAAGAACAAGCTCTCCTGCAGATTTTATTGGTTACAGGGATGAGACAAACCATGTATCACTGGCAGAGGTGTTTACAGTGCTTGGCTTTTATTTATGTAAAACCTTTATCCCAAATGGGAAAAAAAACCTGTAGCTGCATGTAAAGTGCTGGCTGGAGTTTGACTTCAATTTGAACTTCAATCTAAATGTGCAAGTACCTATAACATTACCCCTCCCAGAATGACAATGCTGCTGTCCAAAGGTGCCCCCTGTGCTCCTTCATCCAGACTGGAGGCACAGGATGTGTTACTGGCCATATCACAAGGTGAAAACAGAGGCCCAAAAAAAAAAAAAAATGCAGCCACCACATCTAATGATTGGTAGGCTGCAATCCACAGGGTGGATTTGATTTAAATCGTCGATTTAAATTCTGATTTTAATCACTACTAAAAAGACTCGATTTAAATCATCACTTTTAAAGATCAGCTGTCATCTCTGTCCCACAGCCGCTCCTCCTCTGACCCGCTGTTGACTCACCGACAGCCCTATTCACTTTAATGGGACGGCTGGTGATGCGGCAGTGACACAACAAGGGGAGGGACGTGGCAGCAGCAGGTGAGTGGATGCCCGCTAACGGGCACTGCCATGATAGATCTGAAATGACAGGTGCTCTTGAAATGTAAGGACTTTTTGCTGGTAGTTAGAATCTTTAATATTTGCAAACAAAATTGAGGTTTCCTATTTAGAATATTAAGCTGTCAGGTTAGTAAAAGAGCGATAACCGAACCGATTCAATCATACAGTTTGTAGTGTACATAGATTTGCAAAACAATGGGATAAAGGAATATTCGTGAACTTTGTTTTATCTCATGGTTACTGTGAAATTATGTGAATGCATCAATGCAGTGCATGTTATGTCAGCTTACAGAGCTTGGATTCATTGAATGAGTTTACCAAAAATGTAAATTTTGCAGAATATACAGCCTCATGCTATATACGGTAACTAAGCTTCGTTTCATGCTGAATAAATTAAATTATTAATTTATCTTAAATAGAAAACCATCTTTAGATTTTTTTTTTTTTTTTTTTTTTTTTAGATTTTTACTCAAAGCATTTTATTCAAATATATTTGATAAAAATCAAATCTATTCTGACATTTTAAAAAATCAGATTTAAATCTAAAATCTGTTTTTTTTTTTCTTTTTTTTTCCTTTTTTTTTTTTTCTTTCTTTTTTTTTTCTCCCCACCCTGCTGCAATATGACATTTCTGATTTTGGGTTTAACACCACTTTAAAGCGAATTAATTTTACAGAAATCTCTAACCGATGAAAGAAAAAAAACAAAAGGTTTAGGTTTCCCTGAATGTAGCACACGTGTCTCTTGGTTCGCGTTCCTCCATGTTTCAGGTGTAAGGGAAATGAGGAGCCGCTGCATCTTACAAATGGCAATGCTGTAGAATGGTGGGGGGACGGAGCTGAAGTGTTTTCATGTAAGTGATAGGCCGTGTAGTAAGGGAAAGGCATTTGCTTGTCAGGATGACTGTGTGCTCTGAACTGCTGACATTTGACTCTCATTACTAGCACCAAACTGAGATTTGACTGCTGTCTCCTCCCCTCAATGCTGGAGCCTTGCACAGGGGAGGCAGGCAGGGCAGGCGCTTGTGTGAGTGTCCTTCTTCTTGAGGATTTCTTTGTGCCAATACAGAAGTGCTTTGTGGTTGGCCATCTGGGCCGGGAGGATTTCCTCGCAATTCAAAGCATGACGTGTGTCGCAGTGCTCTGGGATTTGCTGTGAAAGCTCTGGAGGTTGCGAGGAAACCTTGACAAAGTCGACTTTAGGACGTGTGAAATAGGTGCTAGGATGGAAGCCAGCTTGCCTGACCTCACGTCTGCGGGGCTTTCCTCAACGCTGGGGAACCTCAGCAATGGTAACGTATGCGTTCTGTCATGGCTGCACCTCAGAGGGCATATGTATATATAGCTCAGGAGACTTTGTAGGTCAGGGCTAATGCTGATCATTTATTATATGCTTATTTTTATATCTCTCCTTCCTAGAAATTAAGCGATAACAAGTTTCACCTCAAACTGGCAAAACTAAAAAGTACTTAACTTGGAATGTGCCATTAAAGTGTACCTGTCACCAGAGGCAGACGTTTTCCTGGAGAAGAAAATGCAGAGCGTTATTGCGTTAGGTGCTTATAACATACCTATGGCATGAGGCGCGGAGAACGTCACCCTCCACAGACCATTACTGGCTTCTATAGAATTGGTGTGCTAAATGTTAGTGCAGATTAGAAAATGGGCACCTTAAGCAGGTGCCAATAACAGATCCGCTTTGTTGCTTAGTATGCAGCAAGTGAAGTCAAAACTTGAATTTGCATACAGTCTCTGCGTTTGTTGGAAGTATTGAAGACATTAAAGTGACCCTGTCATGAGATAGAAGTGTGGAACAGCCATTGCTGGTCTCCTAAAAAAAAAAAAAAAAAAAAAAAAAAAAAAATAGCTTGTAACTTGGCTGTGTTTTATGTCAGTGTTTTAGGTCACAGACCCAGAACATGCATGATCCAAATAAGGGGTCTCCAAAATTTCTACACAAAGGGCTAAGTTTACTCCAACTTTTTAGGGGGGCTGCAGTATGGCCAACGAAGGTAGGAAATGTTGACATCAGTGGGGGAACACAATGCCCCATCGCTGGTGTCAGAGGAAGGGATAGTGCCCCATTGTTGGTGCAAGAGGGAGGAATAGTGCCCCATTGCTGCAAGAGGGAGGAATAGTGCCCCATTGCTGCAAGAGGGAGGAATAGTGCCCCATTGCTGCAAGAGGGAGGAATAGTGCCCCATTGTTGCAAGAGGGAGGAATAGTGCCCCATTGTTGCAAGAGGGAGGAATAGTGCCCCATTGTTGCAAGAGGGAGGAATAGTGCCCCATTGTTGCAAGAGGGAGGAATAGTGCCCCATTGTTGCAAGAGGGAGGAATAGTGCCCCATTGTTGCTGTAAGGTCAGTGAGGATGCACTGAAGCCAATGTATGAGAGCCAGGTATTTAGCATTGTCAGAAGGAATGGAAGCCTCCATTATTCTCTCATGACACATATTGGAAGAATTGCAGGCAATGGATCAGCTTGACAGGCAGTTTGCGTATTTAGAGAAAGGTCAACCTACATTTTCCTTTTTATGACCACTTTCCTTCCAGCACTATCATGGTGTATTGTCAGCAGAACACATGGCTGTTTTTATCACTATTCCTGTGCTGTGCCCTCCGGAGAATTCAGGAAATGTTACAGCTGCCCTCTTTCTGTAATGGGCCTGATGTACAACAACATTTGAGTAGCTACTGTAATAATACATATTTTACTTGTCCAGATATTACCAGACTCGTAAATCTTTCCCAAAGTGTCCACATAATGATTTAGGTTGCAATGTGTCCGGAAAATTTTTTTTAGTGCTGTGCCATATAGTTGATGGGTCCTCATACAAAGGCTTGTAGATTCTCCCCTTATTGGCCTCTAGCTTTAAGAAAGGACCAAGATGATTGTCATTGAGCCTGCAGTGAAAGTGACTCTACTGTAAAAAGGGCATTAAAGGGTAACTCCACTTTCGTGGAAATATAGTATATACATATGTGACACAAGTCATTTTGTAATTATTAAAAATGACCTTTGCTTTTCAATCTGCAGTGCTGTCATTTTCTCTAAAATGCAATATGGCTGCCTGGAGGCATTGTGTACACAAACAGAATGCACCACCCCCCCCCCCGGAAATGTCATTTAGAACGCCCCCCCCCCCCGAAATGTCATTCAGAATGCCCCCCTCCCCCGAAATGTCATTCAGAACGCGCCCCCCCCCCAGAAATGTCATTCAGAACGCCCCCCCCCCCAGAAATGTCATTCAGAACGCCCCCCCCAGAAATGTCATTCAGAACGCCCCCCCCCCCCCAGAAATGTCATTCAGAACGCCCCCCCCCCAGAAATGTCATTCAGAACGCCCCCCCCCAGAAATGTCATTCAGAACGCCCCCCCCCAGAAATGTCATTCAGAACGCCCCCCCCCCAGAAATGTCATTCAGAACGCCCCCCCCCAGAAATGTCATTCAGAACGCGCCCCCCCCCCCCCAGAAATGTCATTCAGAACGCGCCCCCCCCCCCCCAGAAATGTCATTCAGAACGCCCCCCCCCCAGAAATGTCATTCAGAACGCCCGCCCCCCCCCCCCAGAAATGTCATTCAGAACGCCCCCCCCAGAAATGTCATTCAGAACGCCCCCCCCCCCCCCAGAAATGTGATTCAGAACGCCCCCCCCCCCCAGAAATGTGATTCAGAACGCCCCCCCCCCCCCAGAAATGTGATTCAGAACGCCCCCCCCCCAGAAATGTGATTCAGAACGCCCCCCCCCCCCAGAAATGTGATTCAGAACGCCCCCCCCCCCCAGAAATGTGATTCAGAACGCCCCCCCCCCCCAGAAATATCATTCAGAAGGGCCCCCCCCCCCAGAAATATCATTCAGAAGGCCCCCCCCCCAGAAATGTCATTCAGAACGCCCCCCCAGAAATGTCATTCAGAACGCCCCCCCAGAAATGTCATTCAGAACGCCCCCCGACCAGAAATGTCATTCAGAACGCCCCCCGACCAGAAATGTCATTCAGAACGCCCCCCCCCCCCCAAGAAATGTCATTCAGAAGGCCCCCCCCCCCCAAAATGTCATTCAGAAGGCCCCCCCCAGGAATGTCATTCCCTGCTTGTGTGATTGGCTCGCTGATTTTCCCAGAAGTCTGCACTAAGATAAAAATCTGATTTTGAGCATCTCCTGCAACAAAAATGTAATCTTTCTGAGAATCTTAAAGGAGTTGTAAACACTCATGATTTTTCACCTTAATACATTCTATGCATTGAAGGTGAAAAGCCTTCTGTGGTGCTGCAGCTGAGCTGGTGCTCCGAGCGGGGAAGACAGCTTGGGGTGGACCATGGAAGCTGATCTCTGCTGCTCTCCTCATCTCCCGGATGTCAGGGGGGGATCTCGGCCCCTCTCCCTCCTGGCCATGAATTTTTCTTTTCTGTAACATGAGACGAAATTGAAGGCTTGGTTGGTCGAATTTTGAAATCAATGGTGGCACCATCTGAATACAAAATGCACAGAGTTCTATTTTCCATTGGCAAATTGTTTGGAATTTTGACTCATGTATGGCCTGCATAAGGCCCCTTTCAGAGGAAGGATCTGACCAGGTCTGGATTGGATGGTCCATTCACCCCTATGGACTAGCGGGTGTAAATGGACTTGTGGCTGTTTACATCCGCCTACCTCCAATCTCATCCAGTTCACTAAAAAAGAAAATAAAAACGGAAGGGGGTCCGTCCGTCCGTCCGTCCTTAGTTGGATCAAATTGGAGGGTAGCCGGGTGCAAATGGACAGGAGTCCCTTTACTCCCAGCTGCCCATAGAGCAGAGCGGGCTCTGACCCTGTCCACTCTGCAGAAACTGAGCAGACATAGACCTGTCATTCGCTTGCTCTGCTCCAATCAGTTAGAGATTCGTGGACAGACCCCCTGCTGATCAAAATGGAGTCCGTCTCATATGAAAGGTAAAGGGAAACTGAATTACATGAAATAGTTTGTGCAGCTCGGTGTGCATTCAATCGAAGACTGTGAGCAGGAAGGTAAGAGCCCTTTCACACTGGGGCATTGGGGGCGTCGGCGGTAAAGCGTCACTATTTTTAGCGGCGCTTTGCTGTCGTTTTAGTGGCGCTTTTCGGCCGCTAACGGGGCACTTTTAACCCCGCTAGCAGCCAAAAAAAGTTAAAAGTGCCCGCAAAGCACTTCGGCGGTGCTGCCCATTGATTTCTGTTAAAATTTTTTCTTGATAATAAGACTTAAACAGCAACTGATAATCTCAGTGTGACAATAGACAACGTAACTTACACAGCATCTCTTTGTACAGCAAGACCTTAAAAAATAAACATTGATGGTACAGAATATAATCGTTTCATCAATAAGTGTACAAACGTCGGGTTCATTGAGGAAACTGAAAAAAGAGGCAAACTGCCCATTGATTTCAATGGGAAGGGGCGCTTTAGGAGCGGCGTGTACATCGCTTCTAAAGCACCTCAAAGAAGCTGCTTGCAGCACTTTTTTTTTACGTCCTGCCAGCGCCCCGCCCCAGTGTGAAAGTACTCCGGCATTCACACTGGAGTGACAGGAGAGGTGCTTTACAGGCACTATTTTTAGTGATATATCGCCTGTAAAGCGCCTCAGTGTGAAAGGGGGTCTAAGTGTGTGTTATTACATAGGAGGTCCAGAGGGGGAGACTTACCAGAGCTGGTGCAGCTGTGCATGGTAGCCAATTGGCTTCTTACTTCCGCTCCTTCAATTAAGCTTTGGCAACAAAACCTGGAAGCTGATTGGTTTCTATGCAGAGCTGCACTAAATTTTGCCATCTCCAGTTTTAGTAAATAGCCCCCAGAGCGTCTCCTTTGCAATAAAGAGATGTCTGCTTTTCAGTTTTTTTTTATTGGTTAGTTCTGCTTTAAGTGTAAGCTGGCGATCTCCTCCCATTTCATTTTTTATTTCTCTGAAATGTAATCGTGCAGATGAGAAACATCAAGCTGGTAAAGTGTGAAAGCCGCATCAAAATTTACTTTCAAGTATATGTTACTATAATTTACCATCTGAAGGAGTATTTCTCTGTTTGAATAAATGTATGTTCCGTTTTCACTAAGCCATTGTTGGTGGGGTATTCACACTTCATTCAGGTACTGCTTGATGATCAGTTATGCTGGATATTTTATTGAATTGCTGGTGGTGTCTGGCTTCTTTCTCACTATTCTGTCCCTCTTCATATTGGTTAATACCAGATCATTTATTTGGCCACATACACCAACCACGATCTGATGTCTTATCTGAAGTGGAACTCATACCAAAACTTCTTATTCTTCTTCTTTTTTTTTTTTCTGTTTTTGGACCCAATGGGATTTTGATTTTTATGGCTTTACGAATCTAAATACAATAAAATTTGGAATGTATACTTTGTATTCTCCTTGCATTCCCAGTACTAGTAGATATCATCTGGCAGGAGGTTCCATCGGTTTTCTATGCTACCCAAAACTACAAATAACCGTTATCTCTAGAGGTACACTCTAAACTTTAATGTTGGCTTCCAAAACATTTGTACAGGGCACACGTTTCTGTATATAATGACTGGCCGATGGCGATTCCCTGCATGCCCATTCAATGCTGATTGCTAGATTTAGTATTGCTTTAAGACCCCTTTCACACTGGGGCATTTTTCAGGCGCTTTAGCGTTAAAAAAAGCGCCTGTAAAGCGCCTGAAATGAGCCTTATCTGCAATCCCAATGTGAAAGCCCGAGTGCTTTCACACTGGGGCGCTGCGCTGGCATGGCGTCAAAAGTCCTGCAAGCAGCTTCTTTGCAGCGCTTTCATGGTTTTGCTGCCGGACTGGGTGCGCAAATGGCCCAAGCCCTTTCACACTGCCAGCGCCTGAAAAACGCCCCAGTGTGAAAGGGGTCTCAAGCAACATTTTACCAGCGTTTTTCAAGCGCTGGAAGTGTTAAAGGGCTCGGGCTTTCACATTGGCATTGCAGATGAGGCTTCTTTCAGGTGCTTTTTTTTTAATGATAAAGCGCCTGAAAAACGCCCCAGTGTGAAAGGGGTCTAACAGTTGTCCACTTTCTCTCTATGCGCAGTGTAAACAGGAATTCCAATAGTGAAACCATGTATGTAATAGTATGCATGCTAGATCTGCTACTTCCATATATTTCTATGCTACTACTATATCTAAGAAGTCTTTTTTGTGCCTTTTTTTTTTGGTCAGATGTATAAAGCCCTCTAAAGGGTCTGTGTAAGTAGTTTTATATTGCTAGGGAAAAATGAGAGTGGCCTTTTCTGGCTTGCTTCTGAAAATGCTGGTTGCCTAGTTGTCATGCTTTAAAATTGTATCTTACAAGTGCAGAACAGGTATTTAAATCTACAGTTAGGAGTTAATGTGATTGTAAAAGAATTTTTATTTTTTTTAAATGACAAACATGTTATACATGTCTGCTCTGTACAGTGGTTTTGCACAGAGCAGCCCCAATCCTCCCCTTTTGGGGTCCCCCACTAGTGTCCAGGCTCCTCACACTTTATGAATGCCAAAGCAAGACACTTGCTACGGGAGATCTCGTGCAGCTCGATTCTGAGGTGGACTCGCGGCTTGCCCCTTCATCCCCCCCCTGCGCGTTTTCGGGCACTTTGACGTCTTTTCTGCTCTAAAACTCCTCTCAAAAACACGAGTTTGGTGGGGGTTTTTTTCTGCCTGTAAGAGCATATGCCTGTTGTAAACTCCTGAAAAAGCAATCGTGTGCATTGACACATTGACTAACATGGAGAGGAGTTTCTAGACAGAAAAAAGAGCTCAAAAACCTGTAGGAGCCGCTTCTTTGAGATGCAGTGTGCATGAGGCCTATGCTCAAAAAAGCTCAATAAAAAAGGTGCAAAAAAGCACAAGCTTATTCAAGCTTTTAGGCAGATGAATAAAAGCCCAAATGCCTGTAAAAGCAGAGAAGTGTGTGTGTGCGTGTGTGCGTGTGCTTTTTTTGTTTTTGTTTTTTGGTTTTTTTTTTTGAGCTGCAGTTTGATCCCTTTGGGTTTGTTTTTTGCCTGTAAGCTCATATGCCTGTAAACTTCTGAAAATGCCTATAGTGTGCATAGGCATTGAGCTTTTATTTTTCTCTGGAACCTCTTTTCACTTTTAGCCAAACGCTTGTAGGAGCAGCTTCTTTGAGCTGCTTTGTGCTGCAGTGTGCATTAGCCCTTTGAGGCAGAGAAATAAAAGCTCAAACGCCTGTAAAAGCAGGTGTGTGTGTGTGTGTGTGTGTGTGTGTGTGTGTGTGTGTGTGTGTGTTTTTTTTTTTTAATTTATTGAGCTGCAATGTGCAAGAGCCCAAACCTGCAGAGATTGCACAATCTCTATGCACATCCAGACAGCAGGACAAAGGCACCTCTTCATAAATCAGCCAGATAACTGCTACAAGTGTTCCCAGAACAATGTTAAGGTAGAACTGGTTATTGCTAAAAAGTTCAAAAGTTAAAAACAATGTGCTCAGAGTAGAATTCTTGCCTCTTCTCTTTTTTTTTTTTTTTTTTTTTTTTCTTTCTCAGAACAGATAAAGGTTGGAACACCTGTCAGATTTTCTATTGCCTGGATCTTCCGCTTGAGAGGATTTAATTATCATTTTGGCATTCACCTCCTACACGTGACTTCCTTGCTGATCTCCATATTTACTGAGTATTTCAGTCCAAATTTTGGAGCCTCCTGTTCCCTGCTTCCAACAATCGTGTTCTGTACATTTACAGCTTAGAAACATAAGAGTGCAGACCCAAAACCACCCACCCCAAAAAACAGTGAAAACATTGTTGATTTTGGCAGAAATCCACTACATACTGTACGGGTCAGATTAGGTCCAGGCTTTTACTATACAGTTACTATAGTTTCAGAATGGCATTGACTGTTTTCTGTATGCTTCTTCCTGTTTGGCATGTTTTGAAGGTTCGATATGGTAGCACAGTAGAAGTTAACATTTAACCTGTATGAAGTTTTCATGAAGACAGTTAATTCTAAAATGGTTGAGTTACAGACAGCAGATTGGTGTTTTTCTTTCAGTATTCCGGCTTTGCACTCTATTTCGAAACCCTAGGAAACTTTCTGTTGCTGTGTTTTTTTTTTTGTTTTGTTTTGTTTTTTTTTTTTTTGCTGCCATATGTATATAGATGGGAATGACATTTATTTATTTGAAATAAATCCTATTAAAGATGTATGGCCAAAGCCCTTTTGGCCATACCTCTCCTGTGGGCCACAGGAGGAGGGCACTTAGTTCTATACTCCTGTGACTCAGATGGGCTAAAGTCCACTGTTGGCTAATGTCACAGAGCCGGTCCAGGGATCCCGACTATGTCAGGAGCTGGCTCAGCCTCTCAGTGGACCGCTGAGAGCCTGAGCCAGCTGATCTCACCTCCTCCACACCCCGCTTCTCCAGTGAGCACTGGAGGGGCAGACCAAGGAGCCGGTGACTGACACCACTCTCTGCTCACTGGAGACTGAGAACTGAGCTATCCGTGGTCCTAGATCGCTCTGTTCTCAGTCTTAGAGGTGGCGCAAATAAGATGCAGTGGGACCAATGCTGCATCCACCTAGGAGAGTATAAATGTTTTATTTTTTATTTATTTTTTTGAAAACCTGCTTTTTTCTTGTAAGCAAATTTGTGCACATTTTTCTCACTTTTATTTACTCTGTGAATGCAAGACGTAATTCCTAAAGACGTAAAGTAAAAAGAGCACAGTGGGATCCATAAAAACAAAAGCTGTATTTGCCGTCAATTTAAAAACATACTCACAAACCCACTCGTGATAATGGCAAATAAGAAAACCACCAGTGGCGGCCCTCTAATCTATATGTGGGGCACCGGACACATGGATTTCAATGGGGGATTTATTTATCTATTTTTGAAGCATGGGATTAGAGCCAGAGGCTTTAATAGGCTTCAAAAAAGGGTGGGTGCTGAGCACTGTGCCTGAACCCATCCAGTTTTGTGACAATAGCGAATGAATATTCACTATTGTCTTCCTGATTCTCCTCCTGGCCAATCAGGAACAGGTAGAGCAGGGGGCTCCGGTAAGCATTGGTATAGAACGCATGAAGGTAAAAATTGTGCCCTTACAACCACTTTGGGGTGTGTGAAGGTTTTTTTTTTTTGTGCAGATCACATGGAGATGAAGGGGTTAATGTACAGGTGTTCTGGATAAGGGAGATGAAGAGGTTAATATACAGGTCGCTGCAGATACAGGATAGGCCTAATATGGGGGGGGGGGGGTAAAGACAATCTTTGGCGTTCGCTGATATGCTAATATGGAACTAATGAATGATTCCAATAGTTGTGTTTCTTACTCTTCCTCTGTTGTACGAGGGAGGGGCAGGATGCTTACACTGCACTGTTTATATTTGTAATCCCTGCCATCGTTCATAATACAGAGCCTCTAGGACTGGCTCTGCACACTGTCTGTGACCCGATTCCCATTTAGTATAGTCGATGCCTTTATTTTTTTTTAAGTACTCAGTCTTTGAAGGTTTAATTTTACTTTTATTATAGTTACACAGCTCCATTTATTGGGTGCAACGCTTCCCCCTCACTTTTACTTGTGGAACAAGCATCCGTGCCACCGGTAAGACTGTAAGTCACATGATCACTTGTGTGCATATTGTTAATGCATATGTGCAATGCTTTATCAGAAGGTTGCAGATATAGGACATTTATGGTTGGCCCACCTCCCCATGATGGACACATGATGGGTAAGTGGGCTGATCACAACTTTTTCTGATCTCCAGCCTCTGTGCTGTTTGTGGCTGCACACTGCTATGTAGTTCCAATGGGAAAATGTGGGCTGCAGTGGCTCCATAGAGGGCCTTCTAGTGATGGGATATAATGCAATTGTAAAGGTTTACATTTTTTTTTTTCCTTTAAAAAAATAAACATGTTATATTTGCCTGCCCTGTGGAATGGTTTTGCACAGCACAGCCCCGATCCTCCTCTACTTGAGTTGGCGCTCCAAAGCCAATTGCTTTGGGGGCACTCGCTCCTGAGCTCCGCTCTGTGTGTCCATAAGACTCAGACCGGGGCTCAGCCCCCCTCCTCACGGACTGTGATTAACAGCAGTGGGAGCCAATAGCTTCTGCTAATCTGTCTGAGCCGATGAGGAGGGAGAGAGCGTAAGAGCAGCACACCGTTGGATTAAATCTGGTTTAGTTGAGTATAAGGGAGAGGGGGGGAGCTGCATGCCGAAAGTTTCTCTAATTCATGAAGAGAATGCATTAAAGTGGATGTATACCCACTCATCTTTTCTAAATTACTTCCATAGTGCTGATCTATAGGATATACATACCTCCTGCATGTATCCTTGCCTGTCAAATATCTCCTCTTTTAGCTGTTTGGAGCCTCGCAATACTCCAGATTCTGTGGGCGGGTCTGTTGTCCAGGGCTCGGTGGGTGGAGTCGTGATGCCAGTAGTCTCCCCGCCCACCTTTACACTCCCCTTGGTCAGACATCAATATTTCTTACACTGAACTTCTGCTGGTCTGGTGGATTATGCCCCATGATCACTAACATCCAGTCAAAACCCAGGAAAGTCACCACATGACTTCAGCATGCCCAATCATGCTGAGGCATGGAGCAGCCAATCCTAGGAGAGCTGGAGAAGAAAGGAAGGGGGATGTGAAGTACACAAAATGCCTCTCAGTCTAGTGCATGAGATAAGGAAATCACCTGTCACAGCAAGGGGGAGAGAAAAAGGACCCTTACCGTATTTATCGGCGTATAACATGCACTTTTTTCCCCTTAAAATCAGGGGAAAATCGCGGGTGCGTGTTATACGCTGATCCCCCGCTGTCAGATCTAAAAAATCGCAGACCGCGATTTGAAAATGGCGCCGCCGGCGCCGAAATACAGTGCCGGTCCTCGGCTCTTCTTGGCCACTTTCGGCTTCACTTGAGAGCCGCCCGAACCTAGCCGAGTGTACTCGGCTAGGTTCGGATAGCTCCACTCACCGTCACGCCCATCCCGAGTGGAGACGAAAGTGAACAAGAGCCGAGGACCGGCTCTGTGTATTTCGGTGCCGGCGGCGCCATTTTCAAATCGCGGTCGGCGATTTTGAAGCTCAGCGAGCGGCAAGGCTGGACTGGGGCAAGGCTGCACTGATGGGCATTTATATGTAAGTTTTTTTCCCTTCAACGTCCCTCCGAAAAGATTTTTTTTTCCTTAAAATTCCCTCCTAAATTGGGGTGCGTGTTATACGCCGGTGCGTGTTATACACCGATAAATACAGTGTTTCTCTGTTTGTCTGTCTTTATCTTACTGAAGAAAGATAAGAGGATTGCTCAGAGCTGGATTAACTCTTCGTAACTGGGCACAGATGACATGACATCCTCTGCTGTAACAGATATGAGTCTTAATTTTAAAATAAAATTGGGGTTTACATCCACTTTAAGGTAAAAAAAAACTTTTGCCTTTTTGGAATCTCCCTATTGCAGAAACTGAAAATAATATGCAAAAATGAAAAAGGATCCAGTGCAGGAAAGTAAAGCGTTCACAAAATGAAAAGACAATGGAAAATGTAAATGTGGCTGTGTGATTTGCATAAAATTGGTTTTCAGAACACTTTAAAAATAAAGTGGATTTAGTTTGTAATGCTATCCTATACAAAACATTCTAATCCTCTCTCCATGCTCTTGCATGTTGTTTCAAAGAGTGGGCAAGGTGGTTTTACCTGCATGGCTTCCAGATCTTTCACATTTGCTTCTCTGCAGGAAGGAAGTGGGTGGCTATCATTATGACTTACATTTCGATGGTGCATTTGCTACTGTAGCTCTGCATACTGCATTATTCACTCGCTGATTAACCACAGTGTAAATGAATTTCAAAAACGTATTAACTGAGATTAAAAGCCTTTTGTTAGGATTTTACTAAATTAGGGGTCTCGAGTCTTTAGATGATGATAGTCTGAAATACTTTTCATGTCAGTGCTTCAGTTATTCTGAACATTTTACCAATAGAATGTTAGAAATGGGGGTCCTGTCAACCCAGTTTAAGGCTTGGTTCACACTAGTGCAATTTCAGCTGAGACTTGAGTCGCACAGAATCGCATGGAAAATCATATTTTCAATGGTGTCCATTCACATTGATGCCAATCAGCACAGTGATTTTAGTAAAGGTTCCTGTGCTGCTTTTGGTGCGATTCTAGTGTGATTTTGGCCCATAGAACAAGTAAGCAAGTAAGAGACGCAAGCTACTGGCTATTGAACGTCCTTTTTCTAGTTCCGTCGTACGTGCTGTACGTCACCGCGTTCTGGACGGTCGGACTTTGGATTGACCGTGTGTAGGCAAGACCGCTGCAATGGAATTCCATCTGAGAAACCTTTGTAGTTTATTCTGAAGGACAAACCGGTCGTGTGTACGTGGCATTAGGCTGTGATCCGACTTTCAGACCTTTTCCAAGTAGAACTACATCATCTCCCTGAAAGTCTGATCACAGCCTAATGCCACGTACACACGACCGGTTTGTCCTTCAGAATAAACTACAAAGGTTTCTCAGATGGAATTCCATTGCAGCGGTCTTGCCTACACACGGTCAATCCAAAGTCCGACCATCCAGAACGCGGTGACGTACAGCACATACGACGGAACTAGAAAAGAAGTTCAATAGCCAGTAGACAATGGCTTACGTCTCTTACTTGCTTCAGAGCATGCGCTGTTTTTGGTCCGTTGGAACAACATAGAGACGAGCGGTTTTCCCGATAGGAACTGGTTCCGGCAGAAAGATTTAAAACATGTTCTATTTCCAGATCCGTCAGAATTTTGGAAAAAAAAAGTCCGATGAGGCATACACACGGTCACAATGTCCGATGAAACGATTCCCTGCCAGAAAGTCCGACCGTGTGTACACGGCATAACAGTCTAAGTGTTTGTGTGTTTCAATGCTACTGTTTAATCCCAGTTTGTCCAGACATTGTACATCACTGTGAAGCATGTTGGTGCCAAATATATACCGGTATTTTTTATTTTTATTTTTTTTCTTGCGACATGCAGCTGCAGTAGATATTGTGGAAATGTTGGATTGGTTATTCAGTTTGTACAATAGCTAGTGATTGACAAGAAGCTGTTCTTTTCATGGCTGTCAGTGAGGTGGGTCTACTATGTTTAAAAAGCAACACCAAGCAGTACATTGCACATTGTGTGAAGGCGCCTTGTTTAATCAGAGCCCCAAGTGTTGTGTGTCACACTTTCCTGAGAAGTGTCAGTTTAGCGTTCCTGCTGTGGTTTTATGTTTCTGATTTTGTAGATGTCCTCATTCTATTCTGACTTTACTTTAGCAACTTTGAGCACCGCATGCTCATTACATTTCATTGTAATTAGTTTTTTTTTTTTTTTTCATTTAAATGTGTTCTGTAAGCTAAGACAGCAATTTGCTATTGTGGTAAAAGTAAATTGCCTGAAAGTGAGGGTTTTGGGTTTATATGTGATTTTTATACATTTTGTTTTGCAATATTATGTTGAATACAGTCAGGACTGGAAACATTTTCTGAAGCCTGACATGTACAAAAAAGTCACAATCGCTGCCTAATATTGAAAAAGATTACATAAAAAAAAAATATATATATATATATATATATATATATATATATATATATATATATATATATATATATATATATATATATATATATATATAAAACAAAGCCCTGACACCAGCAAATCTTCTGAGACTGGCAGTCACGGCACAATGCCTTAGATCAGCTGGCTGTGGCCTGCAGGTTAAATGCGGCCCTTGGGGCACTTTTCCTCCCACTGATCTGAAGTGCTATTCCTTCCAATAACCCCATCAATGGGGCATTATTCCTCCCACTGATATAAATGATGGGGCACGATTCCTCCCACTGACACCAAAAATGGGCAGTGTTTTTCTGCTGACACAAACAAAGGGGCACTATTACTCCCATTAATACCAGTGATGGGGTGCTATTCCTCTTCCTACCGAGTATAATTTTCTAAGGAATTTTTTTTACTTCCACTGGCCACTAAACCTGAGGTTTTGTTTACTCCCATAAACACTGGGACATTTTTTTACTCTGTGGCCATAGTCAGCCCCCTCGAGCATTGGTCATCAACCCTGTCCTCAGGGCCCACTAACGGGCCTGGTTTGCAAGATCACTGAAATACATCACAGGTGATATCATTTGCTGCTCAGTGATTGCAGTATTCTAGTCTGCAGCTCCCCAAGGTAATACATAAAACCTGGTCTGTTAGTGGGTCCTGAGGACTGGGTTGATGACCACTGCCCTAGAAGAAAAGACAGTAAAGGGGCCCTTTGTTTGGAACATTTGGAGACCCCTACCTTGGATGAATTCGTTCTGCAGATATACAGCTGAGGCCCAGTTCACAGGAAGTTAAAGCGCAAATCTTTTCAGGACACGGCTTGGCTTCAATTTAACTTTTTTAGATGTTCTCAGTAAGAACTTCACTTATTTCCTTCACATCCATTTTAAAGCGCCAGTCAAAACTTTACTTGGTTTCAGATATTTTGGAATCTGAAACCAACAAATATATGCCAGAAGTTCTCTCACTACCTGTCCCCATGTCACTGGGGGAGTAGAATGGAGGGCAAATGTCTCCAAACCTCAGAATGTTGTATTGGAACAGGTGTGAGCCAGGCTTGCTTTATGCGCTGTGTAAACAGTATGATAAAGTGGAGGAGGTGGGCATAAAATGTCTTAAATATGAGACAATGGACTGCAACAAAATAATGTGAACATAGTATTTGTATTATATCTTGCAGTAGCTGCATGTAACATTTGATTAGATATGAATTGCATAGACATTTTGGAAGATTAGAAGTCTGCATTTGATACTTTTTTTTTTTTTTTGTTTTGTTTTTTTTTTTTTTTACCTATTCCTGTTGCTCAGTCTGTTGCCTGTTGTTCAGCTCTAACAGATGGCTGGCTCTTTGCACTGGTGCTGTGGTTGCTGGTCCCATCCTTGTGTGCCGTGTTCCCTGCAGATGACTGTTGTTCCAGCTGTTTCTCCTCTCTGGAGACTCCGGGTTCCTGTGAATGTGTTTATTTCTGACTCCAGTGATGGCGGAAAGAAAATGCTTCTCATCTCATTCCTGGACTGACCTGATCTTTTTTGTAGTCCAGATGTTGTCTGAACCTCCACTGTGGGAGAGGGGGAAGCATGGAGTGGAGATACTGAAGCATGCCATATAACACAAGGCTACATACTCTAATAACCATAAAGTAGTATTGTAACTTTTTCAAGTGTACCTGTGCTTTGCCTTAGCCGTGTGAATAAGTCCTCATGCACACGGACGTTTTTACAGCTGCTTTTTTGAGCTTTTTTTGCAGCTTAAAAAGGCCTGTCTATGTTAGTCTATGGCTTCATGCCCACCTAGGCGTTTTTGAGCTGCAAGTGGCATAGGCGTTTTTAAGCTGTAAAAAAAACCCAGGACCAGTGGGTTCTGAGAGACGTTTTTCAGCTGTAAAAATGCTCAGACGCTCAAAAACGTCATTCACCAACGTTTTTTTAGCGTTTTTGATCCATTGAGAAAAAAAAAAAAAAAAAAAATTTTGGATAAAAAAAAAACGCTCAAAAACACTAATGCGGAAAAACGCTCAAAAACGCTCAAAAACGCTATTGCAAAAACGCTGAAAAAAGTTAAAAAAAAATCACTGCAAAGATACTGGCGTTTTCATAACGTTTTTTTAACAGCCTGTGTGCATGAGGGCTTAGTGTGGGAGCTAAGCAGGTATTGGGTGTTATCAAAGGCTTAGGATAAAATTTACCAGTATGTACTGATTTTAATGTAAACAGATGTTTAGATGTGTTAACCCTGCCTGTCTCAACCTTTTTCACCCCCAGAGGGACTGGTGAAGTCATTTTCAGATCTCAGGAAACCCCTGGTAAGATCAGTTCATCAGGGATCATTGAGACAATGTCCCTTTTTTTTTTTATTGGTGATAAGTGGAAAGAATGTCAACCTTACAGGAGTGGTCGGAATGGCACCATTGCAGTCATGCTGTTGGCTCTGTCAAGTGACATTGGACTTTGGACTATACAGGGACCATCAGATGGGAGGTCAATGAGCCACGGCCCAAGGAATCTCCGGTCAACCCCGGAGGAACCCTAGGGTAGGGTTTCACAGAATCTTGGCTGAACAGTTACTGGTGCGCTTTGTGAAGAGTGGTGCCAATGTGCTGTAAATGACGCATCAAAGTGTTTTTTTTACCTCTAGTCCCATCAAATCATCCCTGTGTCAGCCAGCTGTTGCTGCAGGGGAGAGGAATAGGCGCTCGACAACGCCTGGTTAACCATGGAGCTGTGACATTACCCATAAGCTCCTACAGCCCATCCGTTGTCTGCTTTCCCTCTTTCCTGCAGCTGCCATCAACTGGAACAGGGGAGCCGGATCCCATAACCAGGCTGAAGTGGGCAGAAAATAAATAAGTGTATAAATAAGGGGGAGGGAGCGTTTTTAAGACTAGTTGGGTTTATCCCAGAATTCTACTTTAAAGTGATAGTAAAGTGTTTGTTTAAAAAAAAAAAAATTCTACTTACCTGCTCTGTGCAGTGGTTTTTGCACAGAACAGCCTGGATCCTCCTCTTCTAGGGTCCCCTACTGGTGCTCCAGGCTCCTGCCGAGTGCCCACACAGCAAGTAGCTTGCTATGGGGGCAGCCAAGCTGCTGCAGTGTGTCCATTCAGACACAGAGCAGTGTCCTCCTCCCCTCTTGCCTCATTGGCTCACTGACTTTGACAGCAGCGGGAGCCAATGAGTGTGTCAGCCAATCAGGAGGGAGAGTCCCGGACAGCCAAGACTCTTGTGCAACATCGCTGGATCGAGATGGGGCTCAGGTAAGTATGGGAGGGGGGCTGCTGCACACAGGTTTTTTTATCTCAATGCATAGAATGCATTAAGATTTAAAAAAAAAACAAAAAAAAACTTCCTTTAGAAGCACTTTAACTTTATTGAAATGTCACAAAAGTACATTTCACTGACCTTTTATTAAGTGCAGCAGGTTCCGATACAATGTACTGTGTTTGTGTTTTTTTTTTTTTTTACATGCAGTGCTGAAATAAAGTAGAGTATGTCCTGCTGCTTTTTTTCATAGCACACCACTGTAGGGTTATCAAAGAACTAACATGTTAATACAGTGGGCACCTATGGATGCCAGAATGTACCTGGAGCAAATCTGCAGACAGCTAAGAAGCCTCAAAACTAGGGGCGCTCTGTTATGCCAACTTCAGTCACTTTAACGTTCTGAGGTCATCACTTGGCCTACACCTTCCTGCTGGTTCTTATTGGTTATAGACCTGTGTATGTCAGCTTATGCTGCATAGTCTACAGATTTTATTGACATGCTACAGAAGACCATGAACGGCTGGGGACATGTTTCATTAAGTTTGTAGAGTATTGGCTATTTACTCCCCACAAAACAAAGCTCTCGCCCACTACAGACTGATGCTTGTGCACCCTATGGACCCCAGCAAAGGATGTGACCCTAGGAGCCCAGGTTGGACAGGAGGAGTATAGACCAGTAGTGATTGAACACCACAATACTTAACTCCCTTCAATGTTCCAATGTTCCTCGCTGGCGTCTGCATCTTCTACCTGGGTGCTTTTCCCATTGTCCTTGCATTCACAGGAGTGCAATCATCCCAACACACAGGCACTGAGCGCGGATGTACAGTCAACTGAGCTTCTCTTGCTCAGCTCCATGTACATTCCAAAGACTGCGAACAGACAGGTTTATTTTGCATGCCTGTTCTGCAGTGAAGAGCCTACCTGCTATCCGTTTTCCAAAGGGAGTCTTTGGTTCCCTTTTAGCTGGAGTTGGGGGGACTGGGGCTAGACAACTCCAAAATCCAAGTCTGTGTCTGTAGAATACAGCGCCCACACAGCTTCGTGGCTTCTGTGCTGTTCTGCAGAACTGCTAAGGGCATATTCAGACATATGTAAGTGCCTACTGTTTAGACATGTTAGCGGCTTCTTCTCAGAGCAGTTTTCCTTTAAGGCAGGAGCTGTCCATATTTTGCTTTCTAGTGTTTTGAAGGCGTCCCTGTGAATTAATTTGGCTTAAAAGCCTGCTAAATAAAACAAAAATAGATTTATTGCTCACCTAGCCTGATAGCTGTCAATGTAACTAACTTGATTGTTTCAATGAGTAAAATGCCAGTAAATGTTGAGGCACGTCTGCTCTGTCACCTTCTTCCTTTGTTACATTTTTCTGCTGTAAACTTCAAATAGTTTTCTGTGTGTGGATCAGAAGAAGAGACATGGGGTTTGCTGGAACACAATCTTTATGGTTAGTCTCTGCTGCAGTGCATTTAGTTGAAAGTGTTTGATTTTATTTTTTTTTTGTTTATCCATGACTTTGCGTGCCTTAAAGTGATATTTAACTTTTTTTTTTTTTTTTTTTGTTAAAATAATAAACATGCAATACTAACCTGCTCTGTACAGTGCCCCCCGCTGTCACTCCAGGCCCCTCTTCTTCAAGTGCCCCCGTGGAAACCTGCTTTCCATGGGGGCACCTGTGCGTGCTCGCTCAAGAGAATCACAATTTTTTTACTTAGTATAAAAAGATCACGATTCTCGATACTTTTTTATTTATTTATTTTTATTTATTTTTTTTAGGAGAGAGAGATTGATGGAGTCCCCCCTCCCTGTCTCTTCCTCTATCATGTGTCCCCCCCCCCCCACCTTCCTCCTCTGTCAGTTGCCACCTCACCTGCTGCTTGATCTTGCCATCCTCAGTCAGCACCCAGTGTGTTGTGACCCCGGAGTGACACACCTGGCACAGCAGGCAGAGCAGCTCGAGCAGAAAGACCCCCATCCGGGGGATCCGGGCAGTGCCGGTCAGGGCTCAGGTTTGGGGGGGGGGCTGTACAGCTTGCTCCTGCTCTCCGCCATGTTTCCCACTGACAGCACATGCTCGGACGCAGCCTGCTGACGTCAGACGATTCACGCTGGCTCCGGCTTCCCCTCCGCTCCAAAACAGGCACGCGCTTTGAATGGTCAGAATCGTTCAAATCCGTTGTTGCTATCGTGGCAGGCAGAGAATCGCGATAACGATTCTCCACGATTAATCGTGCAGCTCTACAGTCCAGGTACATTTTTAAAGTCGCACATGGTTGAACGGTTGTCATTGAAAAACATGGTGTGACTCAAGTCGCATGATAAGTTGCACAAGTGCGATCGGGGCCTAAATTGGCTAAAAACATTTCAAGTTGAAAAAAAAGTGTGCAAGGTCTTAAGGTTTGTTTTCTTTAGAAAGCAGACTCAGCCCAAGTAGAAAAACAAGTCCCCTATCAGCATTCTTGTAACAAGGACCCTTGCTCTTTGTGTGGAAGCAGTAGTTTCTCCGCAGAAATTGGATCCCCTGCTAAGTCAGTGCTAGAGTTCTTCAGTTAGCAGAGATCGTGAGCTTTGAAGAGGTGTTGGTCCAACTTGGCAAAGGACATGTCAGACCTCGGCACAGTGACCACTACTTCCACACACAGAGTAAGGGTCCTTCATTTCTGCATGTCGGCAGAGAACCGGCTTTACTACTTGCGCTATAACTGCTATCTGAAGGATACAGACTTTGCATTGCATTCACATTGAGCGCACTTGTTTCCATGCACTTTGAATGTATTTAACTGGTTTAGAACGTGAACGTTCAATTGGGCTTTAATCTAATAAGGTGATGGGCTGGGATTTCCTCCATTTCCCTTTGCCTAATTCTGGGTTTCATTTGCATACTGCACATTTCTGTACACACTGTGCTGTATTTCCCTGACACACATGGTCACAGGCTGTGGCAGCCCAGACAGATTTTTTTTGTTCATTTTGCACGGTGCGGAAGCTCTGTATATTTTAATAGTCACATACGTTATGTTATTAACATACCTAGGCTTCAAGTCCACAGCTGTGCTCGTGTAATTGGGATGACTGGAAGATAATTACCCTATATACGTTATCTTCACCCGTAAAGGTTCTCTTTACTTTGGCAACTGCCCCCCCCCCCCCCCCCCCTTCCCAATTTGAATTCTCCAGCGTAGAAGACATCAGTCAGCAGAAAACAGAGTGCAGCAGTGCAGCTGTATGGCCTGGTGTATGAATGGGTGCTTTTCAACTTTTCCACCAATTAGTGAACTCTGATATCTCGGCTGAGTCTTTGCCAGGACCAGTGACCCAGGCATAGTCCTCTGGGGAATGGACTTTAAATTACAGCCAAGAATCTGGTGAACAGAGCCTTACTGTATGAGCCGTGTCTGTCTGAAGTTATACAGTTTAACTATTATGCCCCATCTTTGCTTCCCAATGTCCATGATTGTGATTTCACAAGAAAAGCAAGACCAGTACTGAATTTTTTTTTTTTTTAATTGCTCGAAAAATATTTGTAAGGCCAGGTGGAAATAGAAGGTAATGTATAAAACGATTTTCAAAGCCCATCTCCAGGGAAAGGAAAAATGTGCTCCCTTGCAGTGGGGCTGCCCCTGCCCTGAAAGGGTTAAATGCTCAATTAGATCCAGGGGGGGCAGTTTTACCCACCTGATTCTTACCACCTCGTCGGCTAGCTCCTGGCTCGCTCCTCTTGTCTTGCGCTCTGGCAGTGAACTGTCCCTCAGTGTCCTCCTGTCCAGTGCAGGCCTATGGGCTCTGCGTTGGATTTATTGTTGTCAGAGGAACTCCGACTGCTAGAACATAGGGCAGAAAAGGCTGCAGGGGACTGGTCTTACAGCCTCCGGGGGGGAGAGGAGGGGGAGCCTGCCGAGAGAAATTGCAGAAGTAAAAGTTCTTTTTGCGGCCCCCTAGATCTAAATGAGCATTTAACTCTTAAGTTGGGCAGCCCCCTCTGCAAGGGGGGGGGGGGTTCCTTTGCCCTTTTAAAAGGTGAACTTGGCTTTTAGAGAAAAAAAATATGCACATATTTTTGCAGGAGAGAAAGTGCTGTTTTTTTTGGGGGGGGGTTTTATGAGCCTGCAGAGCATTTCACCTGCAATCAAGAAATCCATTATAAAGCTTTAGGAAGTGTTGGTGAACTACTAAGGGCGCTCATTATTGCCCTCGCAGTTCGTTGAAAACTACAAGCCAGCCATCTGCTGTGGTGGCAGATGGGGACTTATAGCTCATTCACAGATCTCTGAGTGAATGATGTGGATCCCTCACCGAACTCATATTGCAGAATTACAGCAGGAAAAAAAAAGTGTTACAAATAACTATTGCACAATCTTGCCTCACCACCCCTAGCTTCTGCCCACTGTGGAGAGATGAGGGTGACTATATGATTTTCCCAGCAAGATCATGGGAGTGTTGAGAATCCCAAATCTGATGAGACGACACTCCTGCACCTGTGCTGGAGCATCCTCTCTAAATTTGGAGTACATGCATTTCCCAGGATTCCACTAGAACAAGGTTTCTCTACCAGAGTTGCTCCACATGTTCCTAAGGGTTCCTTGAGCAACTTCTGCCTCTGAGAAGTTCCTGCTGACACCATTAATCTTTTTAGCTGTCTGTAAGGGGGGAATTCTTCCCAATGACCACAAGTGTAAGGAGCATTCTTCCCACTGACCATCACACTAATGTGTCATGAGTTGCACATTTTTGGCAGGGGCTCCCTGAGATTTTTCAAGGGTTCCTCTGTGCTCTGTGTTTGAAAAGGTTCAGAAAGCTCTATAAGGATCATGACCTCACCCTCGGGTAGGCACGATGGATGGAAAGCTGGGAGTGAAGCCGTTTGGCTGGCTTCTGTCGGACATGCATGCTGGAAAAACCAGCAGCCGACCGACTCCTGATCAGCGCGCTCAGCCAATGGTGGTGAGTGCTGATTGAAGTGTTCTGGGGGGGGGGGGGCGGCGCGGCGCGGCGCCTGTCCCCCTGTCTAGAACACAACAGCTCAGTGGAGGAGATCGCTGTACTAACTTTGCATAGTTAGTACAGCGGCTGCGACCGGAACTGACAGTTCTTTTTTTCGTTCAATCCACTGGGTTGAACGAAAATAAAAACTATGTACCCGGCTTAAGGGAAGTATGATCACTTTTGCAACAGATGATTTTTTTTTTTTCAGTGAATTGAGATGGCGGGTATTGTGAGGACTGATGCAATATGCTGCCCTTTTATTGTAGTGTAAGGTCCACTTTAAGAACATTTCTCAACTGACAAGTTTGAGTATTCTTTGTTTGCAAAACCATTCATGGTTTGTAGTTTATATTTTTCCCCCTATATTTTTATACGAACAAGTTCTAAAATCTGATTCCTCCATAAGTCATAATAAAATGAAAAGTGGATGCCGTCTTAGTCAAAATGTTGCATTGCTGGGTGATGGTAGCATCTCGCCTTCTAGGTTTTGTATTTATTAAAAGCCAAATTAAGTACGCGGTATGTTTTAATGTGACTTGCAGGAGTTGAGTCAGTGCAGACTGGATGCAGAAGCTGTAATTCCCATATTACCTCTGAAGAATAGCTACATCCATGCCAAGTCTCGTCTGCTAATCTAGGCCTAAGTGTCCAAGCAGATTCTTGGATTCTGCACAGAATTCCTTCTTTTTTCAGTCCAGGAGTTTGAAGCCAAGTGACTTACCATCATATACTTTATTTTTTATATTAATGATTGCCTGATGACTAGAAAATTTTTTTTTAGAAAATTGCTTTCAGATTAAAAATTTAAATTGTCCCTAGATTCCACAGGCCCTGTGTAGGGGGCATTTTGGAAACAAATCTCGGGATTTAAATTTTGACAAAGTTTTTTTACTTAAAATAAACCCACTTCAGCTTTTTGTATTTATACGTTAACATTTGTAGAGTTAGGTTATGCATTATTTATCACATCCTAGAAATCCGGGATGTCCATAGAAAGTACAGTCTTTTATCTATAAATGTCTTATGGAAGACTGACTGTATTTCACTCTGTGACTGTCTTCTGAATCTTAAAGGTTATTGTGAAGTCAGATCACATGACATGGAGGAGGACCACAGAGTTATAAATCACAGTCAGAAGACTCCATGTGCACAATGCTGTGTCCAGGGCAGTAAATCTCATTATCATAGTGCACAGTTGACTTTTGGGTTGACAAATGTCTTTTAGGTCTAAATGGCTTTTCTACCCCAAATTGTGAAGTGAGCCGTGAATGAAAATAATGCTTCCCTTTTACTCTTAGTGGAAGACCGGTTCTGTCGTCCTCCAGGGGTCTATGCTACCATAGATGAGTAATGGCCACACCCCACCTCACAAGCAATCTAACACAGACTTGTAGTGTAGAGCAGCCTTTTTCAACCAGGGTGCCTTCAGGTTTCATTAGGGGTGCCTTGGCAGAATGGCTAGAAATTGCCCAAAAATTGTATACAAGTTACACAAAGCCACAGGTTTTCATTATGCACCATTACAACCACCTAGCTGCTGGCATCCTAACAATGATATCATCGGTTGACGAGGAGGACGTTGGGCACCTGCACAGCATCTTTGTTTCACCATGCCCCTCTCCATTAGCTTTGGGGTCGGTGAGCTAAAGAAACTGAGGGAGAAAAGAAACATTGGAATACTAGTCAGTACCAGTGTGCAAAGAAATATTTGCTTTGTAAGAATAAATCGCCTCTAACGTTAGTTGGCCTACATGTGTGGATGTTGCTGCGTTATGTAAAACTTGGTTTCGTTTCTGACATTTTAGAATGGGGTGCCTCAAGATTGTGGAGTATTTTTAAAGGATGGCTTGACTGAAAGTTTTAGAGAAACTCTGGTGTAGAGGAAGAGAGGGGGCTGTCTGACCAGGTCTATTGGATTGGGGAGTGCACAGGGCAATATGGTCAAACCATTAGATTTAACCTCTACCCCTACTCCTAACTCCTATGGACCAAAGCAAACTTTTTCATTTCTTCTATGAGCCACTTTATTCTGCAACTACTTTGTAATTTCTTAAAGTAACAAATGTACATGTATACATTTGTTTCTGTAATATTCATGTTTTTTTTAAATTTATTATGCAATCCAGACAGACAGTAACAAAACTTCAAATTAGAAAAAAGTTTTTTGTTTTTTTTTAATCGGTGTGGAAAAAAGTTACTGTTGATGTAAGTTTTCAGTTTATAGGGTCCCTTTCACACAAAGGGTCTGATTAGGTCGACCTGTCGGTTTTTCAGGTGGACCTGATCGGATGGTCCATTCACCCCTATGGACCAACAGATGTAAATTGACTTGTGTCCTTTTACACTCACTCTGGTCCGAACCACTTAAAAAAAAATGGAAGGGGAACCATCCTCCGTCTAGGCCAGGGGTCTTCAAACTACGGCCCTCCAGGTGTTCAGGAACTACAATTCCCATCATGCCTAGTCATGTCTGTGAATGTCAGAGTTTTACAATGCCTCATGGGATGTGTAGTTCTGCAGCAGCTGGATGGCCGTAGTTTGAGGATCCCTGGTCTAGGCAGATCAGATTGCAGGGCAGTTGGGAGTAAACTGACAGTGGAGTCTGTTTACTCCCAGCTGCTCATAAAGCGGAGTGGGCAAGAATGGATCCTCATCCCGATCTGATCAGCGGGCAGATCCACCCCTGCTGATCTCAACCAATTCTGCCCTGTGTAAAAGGGGCCTAATTTGTCCAGTTTAAATAGACGCAGACCTTGATTCTGATAAATTATTGCAAAGTAATTTTATAAATAAAGGCCCTTTTTTAAAATTTTGTGCTTTTTTTTTTTTTATGTAATTTAAAAACATAAAACATAAAAATGAAAAATACTAATCCAATGAAAAGTTCAAATATTGTTTAGAAAAATGGAAATTGAAAAAAAAAACAATGGAAGGGAAAACAATAGATAAAAAAACCCAAAACCTGTTGCTCGTTATTGGATTTGGCATGATGCCTCAATGTGGACAGTTTCTTTCAAGCAAATAGTTTTTTGTGAATCTGTGACAGTTTATTATTAGAAGAAGGTGCCGATAACAGCACTTCCTGTTTTAAGCTGACTGTTAACTTAGTACCTTGCAATTAGAAGCAGCATTGTCATTGCCATGTACTCTACCCCAGTGGGGTGTTGGGCTTTCTATCAGATAGGCAGCCCAAGGGCCACCTGAAGGAGCGCACAGGGCAGGCTGACAGCGCTACTGCTAATTGCGAGGCAGTGGCTTCGTAGTCGGCCTGCTAGTGGAAGTGCTGTTTTTTCCAGGTAAGACTTTGCAACAGATTCACCAAAAAAAAAAAAATTCTTCAATGAGTAGACAGTGTACAAAGAAAATGGCAGCAAATACTACTTTATGCACTTTTGATCATGTGCGTTAAAATGCAAGGGTGCAAATCAACCCTAATAGTACTTATTTTCTAGTGCGCAAGTGTGAGCATGTGTCATACGTTTGAATCCATTCTGGGAGCCTTAAACTTTCCCATTTTTAATATGTTTAGTATATTCCTTGGGTTATTAGTTTTTCATTGAATTGCACATTTCCATGTCTGCATCTAGATGTTAAACCATTTTTTCTGTGCATTAAAAGATGTATGCGAATTTTTTTGCAGATTCATACTTGCCAAGGTGGATACAACATTGGTCCCCTGCTGGCTCTGACTGAGAACTGATCGATCAAACACCGCCCATCACTCAGTTCTCAAGACTCTCTTCTCTGCCCCCTCCTAGCTCACTGGAGCGCTGGGCTGTGGAGGGGGTGAGAGCAACAGTCTCAGGCTCTTAGCGGCTCGCTGAGAGGCTGAGCTGGGTGACAGTTCAGGCATGTGGGCGGATCCCGACTTCATTGTCGCGATCTTACCCAAACCTGGACCGGCTGTGTGACATTAGCTGACAGCGGGCTTCAGCCCGCTGTCTGCTGAAAACGGGTTACAGGTGGGCAGAACGACCTGCAATGCTGGGATCCAAAGGAGAAGTACAGCCAAATGAGCTTTGACTGCACTTCTACTTTAATAGAAGTGGAATCATTTCATTTAATTAACATTTACTTAAAGCCAGTTTTGAGGTGCCAGAGCTGATGATCTCTCTGCCTTTTCCCACAGATGATAGCGTTTCTGCAGCAAGCACTTCTGATGTGCAAGACCGTTTATCTGCCCTGGAGCTGAGAGTCCAGCAGCAGGAGGATGAAATCACTGTGCTTAAAGCTGCCTTGGCTGACGTGCTCAGGCGTTTGGCTGTTTCCGAGGATCAAGTGGCAACTGTGAGAAAAGCGCCTCCTAGCAAAGGTAATTAGATCTTTTTACTGATGTGCGAACCACGTTGATCGTTGAAAAAAACAAACGTTAGTAATTTACACAAGACATTGGAAGTTATCATTTGATGGCTGGAATGCAGACTCTCGGGCTTGGAAATTGGTGTTCCCTGAGTATGATCTTATCACCTAATAGAGGATTTTTTTAAGCATAAGGTTAAAGTAGAATTCCAGCCTAAACCTAGCTAGTCCTAAAAATGTCCCACCCCCCTACTAAAAACCCATGCAGGTACTGCCACACACTGTATTCAACTCTAGTGTAAGATAAATAGAAGGCAGGATTCAACTCAGATTCCAGCCCATCCGTCACGCCCCTCTGACTTGTTTCACCCGCACTGGACTTAAAGTATAACTAAAGGCAAAACTTTTTTAGTTTTGAATAGAGTGGAGAGGGATTAGAATTTGTAATGTCTGTGCCCCCATTAGGGAGATTCATCCTCTGTTTGTCCTGTTTACCATTACCATTGAAAGTAAAAGAAAACCCCAAATTTTGGATTCTTCCCAGAAGAGTAACGGAGGGAAATCTTCCACTGAGGACAGTAGTTCTGTTGACTCGGGGTCCCCAAGGAATTCCCTTTAATTTGTAGGGATTTCCTCTTACTTTCTGTTTGGCTATGGGACAGGAAGTGAGGGTAAATTTCCCCTATGGGACACAGATGGCAAAAAAAAACCTGACAGGTTTTAAAACTCCCTTACCCTTTCCAAAATGGGGGGGGGGGGGGGGGGAGTTTTGCCTATAGTTTTACTTTAATCGTAACTTGTGTTGTAATAAAAAGATGTACATACTTTCTTGTTTTTAGCCTACTCCAGTCCAGTCATGTACCCCTGTGTCAGACAGCAGTGGCTGCAGGGGAGAGGAGTGAGTGCTTGATGACTGGGATATCCGGGGCACTGATGTAATCAGTAGGCTCCTATGTCTCAGCTGTTAGCACTTCATCCTCTCCCCTGCAGTTGCCGCTAGCTGACACAGAGGAGCCAATCAAGTGACTGGACTAGAGCGGGTCTCAAAAAGAGAAGTGTAAACCTATTTATTTTTTTCCCACAGGTTAGGAAGGAGGAGGGGCCATTTTTTAATACTAGTTAGGTTTACCTAACTAGTACTCCAGCAACACTAGGATGCAAGCAAATGACCATATCTCATTCAAATACATCTATTATCCCTTTCATGACTAAGCCTATTTTTGAAATTTGGTGTTTACAAGTTAAAATCCGTATTTTTTGCTAGAAAATTACTTAGAACCCCCAAACATTATATATATTTTTTTAGAAGAGAGTCTAGAGAATAAAATGGCGATTGTTGCAATATTTTTTATCACACGGTATTTGTGCAGCGGTGTTTTAAACGCAAATTTTTGGAAAAGTGACATTTTCATGAATTTTAAAAAATCCAAACAGTAAAGTTACCCCAATTTTTTTGTATAATGTGAAAGATGATGTTACGCCGAGTAAATAGATACCAAACATGTCACCCTTTATAATTGCACGCACTCGTGGAATGGCGACGAACTACGGTACCTATGAATTTCCATAGGCGACGCTTTAAAAAATTTTTACGGTTACCAGGTTTGAGCTACAGAGGAGGTCTAGGGCTAGAATTATTGCTCTCGCTCTGATGATCGCGGCGATACCTCACATGTGTGGTTTGAACACCGTTTACATATGCGGGCGCGACTTCCGTATGCGTTTTCTTCGCTGCGCGAGCTCGCGGGGACGGGGGCGCTTTAAAAAAAATTTTTTTTTTTTTATTTATTTTTGTACTTTTATAAATTGTGTTTAAATTTTTTTTTTTTTTTTTTTTACTTTTATTGCTGTCACAAGCAATGTAAACATCCCTTGTGACAGTAATAGGTGGTGACAGGTACTCTTTATGGAGGGATGGGGGGTCTAAAAGACCCCCCATCCCTCCTTTACACTTCAAAGTATTCAGATCGCCGAAAACGGCGATTCTGAATACTGTATACTTTTTTAAATTCGGCGCCATTGGCAGCCGAGTAAACGGGAAGTGACGTCATGACGTCGCTTCCGCGTTTACAATTAGAAGGCTGGAACGAAGCCGCTCACAGCTTCGTTCCAGCCCGCCCCCAGCCGCCGGAGATTCCCGACTGGACACCGGGCCTCCCGATCGCACGGGAGGCCCGGTAACAGCGGCGGGAGGCGGCGGGAGGGGGGGATGTCCCCTCCCGCTCCTCCGGTATAACAGCCGAGCAGCTTTTAGCCGCATCGGTTGTTATACTCGGGTAGCCGATCGCCCGCTGAAAACAACGGTACCGGGATGATGCCTGCAGCTGCGGGCATCATCCCGGTATAACCCCGGAAAGCCGAGTACGCATATGTGCGTTTGGTCGGCGGGAAGGGGTTAAGCTTACTGTTACCACCTCTTTTGAAAAAAATCTCAAAGCTGAGTTCCAGATGTTTTTTGAGTTTATTTAAGTCAGCAGCTACAAAAAGTGTAGCTGCTGACTTTTAATGAACTGGCACTCGCCTGTCCCAGGATCCATCGATGTGTCCCCCCGAACCCTCGGATGTCTCCTTCGTCTCTCCCGGTACCAGAATTGCAAGTGTGGGCACCTGGCTGTGACAGCTTGTGGCTTCAGAGCCCGGTGCGCACTGCACCTCCTCAATGGCCGGGAAATCTTCTGGGACCTGTGACGTGTCCCAGAAGGTGGGAGGGGGAGAGGAGGACTTCCGCTTGAGCTGCCTAGGCGGCCTGATTGTAAGTGGGAGCAGGTACCTGTCAAAACTAGGTAACTGCCCTCCCCCAAAAAAAAAAGACATGTCAAATGTGACATGTGATGGGGTGAGGAGTTCTTAAAGTGGAACTATACAACTGAATCCAGTACAACTATAGGCAAGACTTTTTTTTTTTTTTTTTCATTTTGGATAGAGTAAGGGAGGGTTATATACCCTGTAAGGTTTATTTTTGCCTTCTGTGTCCTACACGTTCTGTCCCAAAGCCAAACCAGGAGGTGAGGAAAATTAAGGGAACCTTTTGAGGCCCCCCAGGCCGTCAGAACCATTGTCCCCATTGGAAGATTTCCTCTTACTGTTCTGGGGACATCTTAATTTGAAATTTACCTTTACTTTCACTTTAAATTATTTTGGTAAAACAAATGGTAAATCTCCCTAACAAGAACAGAGACTGCAATAAAAACTGACAGGTGTTCTAATCTCTCTTCCCTTTTGTCCAAAACTTTAACCCCCTGTAAGGGTTGCATGCAGCACTTCTGGGTGTGTTGCCTGTGTCTCCCTGCTGTGCTCCATCAACTGGCCACTTAATCTGCAGCTGTGAAGCGACACACTAGTGATGTAATGGCTGGGAAATTGGGGAACCACGGCATGCCCAAAGGAGGAGGAGGAATCTATTACACTTGAAGTATTGAATGATGAAGATCCTAGCGGCACCTCCTGAAAGAAAGTGAAGATTCCATTCAGCAGAGGCGGAATGGGAAGTATTGTTGGGGCTGGTGGTAGACTTTTTTTTGTGACTGGTCTAGATTGTACCTTGGGATTCCGAAGAATCTTTTTTGTAGTAGATATTTTATGGATGCTCTTTAGCTGTCAGGACCTGTTCCTCTATCCTAGTGTAGATGTGGAGAACAATAATTCTTCAAAATTTTGCATAGACAATATAAATGGAAAAGAGAAATCCCCAGCTCCCCAAATCTTTCATCACCTTCTCATCAAACTCTCATGATAGGATGTTTAGCCCTGGGAATACCATTGCTTTTTTCATTTTACTGCCAAGCCCCATTGCTGATCCTGTATTGACAGATACTGAAGCCATCCTATGAAGTGTCATATTCACTCACTCACTGCATGTAATTCCTAGTAGTATGAATGCTCCCAGCTGCTTCTGTTCTCATGCCTCTTTACCCAGAGGATTTACACCCTTTAACTGCTGCAATAAATATTCAATAAAAAGGGGTACATGAGGGTGGTGTGCTAGCTTTGAAGGCCGAAGATGAGTTTCAATCATTGTAGATAGCAGGCCTGGACAGGAAATTGTGCAACTCTGGCAGTGCCTAAAGGGATTTTGTGTCTGAGAACATCTGTGGACTGGTTATGTCAGCATAGTAAGCCACCGTTCACACTGAATCTGAGTTTGAAATTGTGCAACTTCGCTTGAATTCATACGATTTCAAAGCCTCAGGTGAGTGCGAGTTCAGGTTTGACATCTGTGCGACTTCATGTACAGATGCCTATGCAAGTCGCACCTGAAATCGCAAAGGAGTGCAGGGACCTTTTTTGAAATTGATGCGGCACTGTAAAGAGTGTGCGACTTGATATGCGATGTAAACCTGTCAAATCGCATTACAAGTCACACTGCTGTGAACGGGGGGCCAAGTCCTGTTTTAATGATTTAAAGTCTCCCAGGTTTAGACAGGAAATGTGTTTTTGGCTGGATCACTGGGTGGAAAAAAAAAGCATAAAAACAGAAAACTGATATAGCCACCACATTTATGCATTGGTAAGTTACAATATATAATGTTTTTTGGTTTCTTACTGCTTTGACCACTTCCTGCGGGGTGGACGTCCTTGAATTTTGGTTCTTATGCCGAGATGATGCTACAGGCATCGTCCCAGGCTTTTTTTTTATCGTACATCAAGGGACACAGAGCCATAGTAGTTACTATGTGGGTTATAGGCCACCTTCAGGCGATGGACACTGGCACACGCCCTAAGACAAAAAAATGCACTGCCTATATAACTCCTCCCACTACTGGGAGTACCTCCGTTTTTTCACCAGTGTCTAAGGTGTTGGTCACAAGTAAAGATGTGCTGTGTTGAGCTCTACTGGAGCAATCCTTGCTGGGGCTAGCCATGCAGCCGGATCCATTCAAAGTGTCTTTTTGGCCGAATTGAATGGTACCCGGGCCTCGTGTCCGAAAAAACGAGGTCTTGCCTGGAAACGCTTCTCTTTTAGAGAGCTGGACCCCGGGATCCAGTACTTTTTGGTAGTAAGGCCATAAGGTCCAGGATTGTGGGTTTCCCCGAGGATCCCCAGCTCCTGAAGGTTTAACGGAACCCACCATGAAGGGTGAAGATTGGGTCTGTTGGTTTTACCACAGAAAAACCTGCGTCGGGAAAAGTAAGTGGAGTTTTCTAAGAATTTTTTTGAAATTTTCCTATAAATGTCTCCTTTTAAATTTAGTAAATGTTGTCATGCCTATGTGTCACCACTGGGGGCTGTATAGAGCATGAAGCGTCTCTTGCTTCTCTGAGAGCCCACGATGTGTCCAGGAACAGCAGTTTCCTTTCCTCCAGCCAGCAGAGGACCTCCGGTAAGTCCTAGGGGAGTTTTTTCTCCCCACCAGACGCCCTCCCCTTGCTGTTTTTTTCTCTCCCTCTTCACGGGGATGAAGCGTCAAAAAAAAAAAAAAAAAAAGCGCAAACGGTTGCCGCCCTACTCGGCCTCCAGGCCCCCCCCTTCACCATTTTCTTTCCCCTCACTGCTGATCCCATAGGATCGGAAGCCCGCGCCCATGCGGGAAAGGCTTTTTTTCAAAAGGAAAGGAGAGGGGCCATAGGCGACGGGGGGGGGGGCGCTTAGTGCGGTGTTGGCGTCCTCCAACACGGGAGAGTGTGTTTAAAAGGCACCACTGTTACTGCTGCAAGCTGCGGAGGGACACGAGAAAAGGTAGCATGAAAGAGGTTTGGTGACACAGGTATTCCTTTTGACACATTTACTACTGCATAGGGCTGGACTATTGCTCAAGCAGTGGATACGTTCCTTCTGGTAGTACCTCTGCTTTGTGCATTGGGCTATGGTCGGAAGGGGGGTAAAAACACCTCAAAAAAGGGCTCTAGAAAGACTTCTACAGTCACACAGAAGCCTAGAGCCATCTCAAAAAAGATGGCATCCTCCCCTGAGAGTAATATGGCTGATCAAAGTGAACCATCAGGAGTGACGGGTGTTGCAGCTGCTCTTAACACTTCAGCCCCTGTATATATTACTATGGAGGTTTTTTCTTCCCATAGTGGGACTAAGCGTAACAGGTCCCTGTCCATTGCTCAGGACCCTCATGTTGAGGAACAAGGGGCCGAGAGCTGACGAATTTCTCTCAGGGGACCAGGAAAAGGCTGGTGACTCCTCTCCAAAGATCCTGATCCTTCCAATACGGAAGGATCAGGTTCACAAGAAAGATTGTTGGTACAGTCTCTTACTAAATTGGTCTGCTCCACATTTTTGCTGCCAGTAGCGGAGTCAGTCGATGAGCTCACTTCTGGTTTGGGTTCACTAAAGCCTCCCCTAACTGTTCATGCTTTTCCTATTCATTCATGGCTAAGAAAAGCTTATGTATTCTGAGTGGGAGCACCCAGATAAACAGTTTTTTCCTCCAAAAAAGTTTTCAACACTTTATCCCGGGGATCCGAAAACTACGGCCCTCCAGCTGTTGCAGACCTACAAGTCCCATGAGGCATTGTAAAACTCTGACATTCACAGACGTGACTAGGCATGATGGGAATTGTAGTTCCTGAAAAACTGGAGGGCCGTAGTTTGAAGACCCCTGCTTTATTCTATGGAGGAAGAGTTGAATAAGAAATGGGGAATTCCAGCAATTGACACTGCTATATCCTCTGTGAACAAAAACCTGACTTGTCCAGTAGACAATGCCCAAATGCTGAAGGATCCAACAGATAAGTTGAAATTCCTTTTTTAAAAACTATATTTCTCTTGCAGGTTCAGTGGTTCTGCCTGCGCTGGCAGCGATTGGGGTATCTCGGTCCTTAAAGGACCAGGTTATAGAGGTACTCAAGGTTATTCCTGATCAGCAGGCCCAAGATTCGGCTGGGATGTCAGAGGCGTTGTGTTTTACAGTAGACGCTATGAAAGATTCTATTCTCCAGGCCTCAAGGCTTATGCTAGGGCTGGTACATGTGCGTAGAATCTTATGGTTGAAAAATTGGTCAGGCGAAGCGCCATGCAAAAAGCTCTTAGCCAGTTTCCCATTTCATGGTGAATGGTTATTTGGAGACGATCTGGATAAATACATCCAGTAGTAAAACAAGTCTCTTTTTAGCTTTGGATCATCTCTTGTCTGAGTGATATCCGTGGTCCCCTTAAATGAGCGAGGATTAGGGTTTTATTCAAACCTTTTCAGGGTACCAAAACCAAATGGGGGTGTCAGACCCATTTTAGATCTCAAAGCTCTAAACCGGTTATTGAATATCCGCTCTTTTCGCATGGAGTCAATCCGATTAGTAGTCTCCATCCTACAGGGTGGAGAACTTCTGGCATCAATTGACATCAAGGATGCTTATCTCCATGTGCTGCTTTTCCCTGCTCACCAGAAATATTTACGCTTCGAGGTAGAAAATCTTCATTTTCAGTTCGTAGCTCTGCCCTTTGGTCTAGCTACTGCACCTCGAGTGTTTACAAAGGTCCTGGCTTCTCCTTTAGCCAGATTAAGGGCTCAAGGTATAACGATACTAGCCTACTTGGACGATCTACTCTTGATAGATCAGTCGGTAGCCCACTTAAACCAAAGTTTGGTCACCGCAGTCAGCTACCTGGAATACCTAGGTTGGATTCTCAACCTAGAGAAATCCTCCTTAAAACCATCAAGGAGATTGCAGTACTTTGGGCTGATCGTAGATACAGTTCAGAAGAAGGTGTTTTTGCCCCAGGAAAGGATTAGTTCCATAAGGGAACTGATTCAGTTGGTCAAAACAAAGAAGAATCCTTCTATTCGACTTTGTATGAAATTGTTGGGAAAGATGGTGGCTTCTTTCGAGGCTGTTCCTTATGCGCAGTTTCATTCAAGACTGCTGCAAAACAGTATCCTGTCAACTTGGAACAAGAAGGTCCAAGCTCTGGACTTCCCAATGCGTTTATCCCCCAAAGTGCGTCAGAGCCACAATTGGTGGTTGATATCCAAGAATCTTCAAAAAGGAAAATCCTTTCTACCAGTTACCTAGAAGGTGGTAACAACAGATGCCAGCCTTCTGGGCTGGGCAGCAGTCCTGGAAGAAGCGTCTGTCCAAGGGAATTGGTCCAAATCAGAAATGACCTTGCCCATCAATATTCTAGAGATTCAGGCAGTATGCCTGGCCCTGAAGGCCTGGACGCTCAGACTACGGAATTGTCTTATCAGAATCCAATCCGACAATGCCACAGCAGTGGCCTATATCAATCACCAAGGGGGCATGAGAAGTCGTGCCCAAAGAGAGGTGAATTTTATCCTATCCTGGGCAGAAGACAACATTCCTTGTCTGTCAGCAATCTTCATTGCAGGGATAGAGAATTGGCAGGCGGACTACTTGAGTCGCCAACCGTTGTTCCCGGGAGAATGGTCTCTTCACCCTGACATCTTTCTGTCAAAGATGGGGAATTCTAGACGTGGATCTGTTTGTGTCCAGGTTCAACAACAAGATCGACAACTTTGTGTCAAGGACAAGGAATCCGATCACATGCGGAACAGATGCCTTGGTTTTTTCTGTGGGATCAGTTTTCACTGATCTATGCGTTCCCTCCTGTTCTGCTGCTTCTGCGCCTTCTTCGCAGGATCAAGCAGGAAGGGAAGGAGGTGATTCTTGTGGCCCAGGAGTTCTTGCTTTGCAGAGATCGTAAAGATGGCGGTAGGGGACCCATGGACTCTATCACTATGGCCAGACCTTCTCTCGCAAGGTCCGGTATCCCATCCTACCTTACAAATGCTAAATTTAACGGTCTGGCTATTGAGACCCACATTTTGAAAGACCGTGAGCTGTCAGCTTTAGTAGTTTCTACTTTGGTTAATGCTAGGAAGCTGGCCTCCAGAGTCGTATACTAAAGAATCTGCAAGACATATATCTCCTGGTGTGAATCCAGGGGTTGGCACCCCAAGAAATATGTCATAGGTAGGATCCTTGAATCTCTACAAATGGGATTGGAAATTAAGCTGGCCTTGAGTACTATCTAAGGCCAGGTGTCGGCCTTATCAGTGTTTTTTCAACGACCACTTGATTCTCATTCTCTGGTTCTTAACTTTATTCAGGGGCTAACTCGGATTTATCCTCCAGTTGGGTCACCCCTGAACCCTTGGAACTTGAATTTAGTCCTGTCGGCATTACAGAAACAGCCTTTTTGAGCAAATACGTGCTATTCCCTTGGTTCTCTTGACGAGGAAAATAATTTTCATTGTTGCCATATCTTCTGCAAGAAGAGTATCCGAGTTGGCAGCTCTTTCTTGTAAAGAGCCAGATTTGATTATTCATAAGGATAAGGTTGTATTGCGGCCTCATCTTAATTTCCTACCTAAGGTAGTGTCAGGTTTTCATTTAAACCAGGATATTGTTCTGCCTTCATTTTTTCCAGAACCTCGTTCTGTGGAAGAAAGGTCACTACATTCTCTTGATGTGGTGAATAGCGGTCAAGGTCTATTTGAAGGTGACTGCTCAGATTCATAAAAGGTGTTTTGTGTTGCCAGACGGTCCTAAAAGAGGACAGGCAGCGTCGAAATCTACCATTTCTAAATGGCTTCGTCAAGTAATTGTTCAAGCTTATGGCTTAAAAAGGAAAATTCCACCTTTTCATATTAAAGCGCACTCCATCAGGGCTGTTGGTGCTTCTTGGGCAGTGCATCACCAATCCTCCGTGGCTCAGATCTGAAAGGTCGCAACTTGGTTCAAATGAATGACCTGCAAAATCGAATTACATTGGACTGAGCTAACCCACACATAATTGTGATTCAAATTTGAACCGGCCCTTAGAGATATAAAATAATGGTAATCTGGGCTTTGGGTAGATGAACTTCTTTAAAGTGATATTCAAGTCTTGTTTTTTTTTTTTTTTTTTTTTTTTTATTTATTTTTTTTATATAACATGTCTGCTCCATGTAGTGGTTTTGCACAGAGCAGCCCGGATCCTCCTCTTCTTGGGTCCTTCACTGGCGCCCCTGGTCCCTTCCTCCTGCCGAGTGCCCCCTCAGAAAACAGCTTGCATGGGGGCAGCTGAGCCACTGCTTTGTGTCCATTCAGACACTGAGCCGTGGCTTGGCCCCGCTCCTTCTCTCTCTTCATTGGCTAACAGACTTTGACAGCAGTGGAGGAGACGAATAAGAAGTTCCACTTTTGGGTGGAATGCATTAAGATGAAAGAAACCTTCTGCCTTTTTAAGACCCTTTTAAAAAAGAAAAAAAAAGCCATAGTTTCTGGTCCCCAAATTTTACAGCTAAAGCAGCTATTTAACATCTGTTTTCCTTCTTTCGATTGTACTAATAGCCAAAATACATTCTTTAGCCTGTACAGTAGAAATTAAATCTTTATTGTATAAGGCGACGGCTGTAATTTGTTTCCTGCATGGACCTATGTTTGTTCAGTTCAATCTTCCTCTTCCTCAGTGGTTTTTTGGTTTTTATTCCCTTTGGACTACAAATGTCTGGATGGGAAATGGTACTTTCACACATTTTCTAAAGATGTATTTCAGTAAAGGATGTCACTCTGACTTAAAATATCCACCATTAAATCATTAGTGAAAGGCAGAGACACAGTATCTCTTCCTGATTGCCGTCTAACGTCAGGAAACAAAGTGACACATGTTTTATGTTTGCCAGTGTGCCTAGCTGTGAGGCTGTGGAAGGACAATGCCGAATGCTGTTTTTGTCTGCAAAAAAGCCAAATATGTATATTTATCCTACACATACTGCATCCCATCATTCAACCTTAACCATTTGCCTACTGGGCATTTATACCGCCTTCCTGCCCAGGCTGGCTTTAAGCACTGTCGCACTTTGAATGACCATTGCACAGTCATGCAGCACTGTATCCATATGACATTTTTATAGGTTTCTTTTGGTGGTATTTAATCACCACTGGGTTTTTTGTTTTTTGCTAAACAAAGGAAAAAAGACCGAAAATTTTGAAAAAAACACACCTTTTTCATAGTTATAAAATTTTGCAAACAGGTAATTTCTCTCATTCACTGAGGTGCGCTGATGAGGGTGCACTGCTGGGGAGCCACTCTAGGCAGAAGTTCTGTGAGACATGCCCTGTTAAGGCAAGCAGGTGCAGGCTCTGCAATGGATCAAAGAGCAAGAAAATTCCTGGACGGCCGCACACTAATACACCTTTATTGTGAGATATAAAATCCTAAACGGTCAGTCCATGCTATGCAGAGGTAGTGGCAATTAGCTTGCGCATTTCAAACCATGAGTCGGTGCTTAATCATAGTTCAAGTTATGATTAAGCACCGACTCACGGTGTGAAACACGTAAGCTATTTGCCACTACCTCTGCATAGCATGGACTGACTGGTTTGGATTTTATATCTCACAATAAAGGTGTTGTATCGGTGTGTGGCCGTCCAGGATTTTTCTTGCTCACTGATAATCAGTGCCCTGATTAGCCATGTAGATGTCCCTTTTTAACAGAAGCCGGCTATCGGCTCTCCTCTCACGCTGACAGCCCTTTAGCCCTTTACCCCGATCTGTTATCGGCTGAGTCCTAAGGACTCAGCGATCATAGTGTGTGCCGCCCCGGGCAGTGTGATCACGGAGTGACTTTATATGACTGCCTCCCGGCAAAGTAAGCCCACGATGTAGCTGTCATTCAGCTATAGCGTGGGTGGGAGCTGGTTAAAGTGGTTCTAAGGGCTGAAGGGTTTTTTACCTTCATACATTCTATGCATGAAGGTAAAACAAACCTTCAGTGTGCAGCTCCCCCCTCAGCCCCATCTAATACTTACCAAGCCCGATTTGGATCCAGTGACATGCACAAGAGCCGAGGCTCTCCTGGGTCTTTCCGCTGCGATCAATCGCAGCCAGTGAGGCAGGATCGGAGAATAAGACTGAGCTGCCCATAAGACAGAGCCAGCTAAAAAGCAAGCATGCATAAGTGCCCCCATCACAATCGGTTTGCTATGGGGGCCTTTGGCAAGGGGGAGGGGCCCAGAGCGCTGGCAGGGTACCTGAGAGGAGGATCTTTTTTTCAATAAATGCTTTACTAAACCCACAACAGTAAAATCAGTCTGTATATGCAGCCTAGCATGCTTGTTATACTCACTGTGGAACTTAAGGGGTTAATCCTCTGCATTGTGTAAAAAAAGGCTGTTTTATCCTGTATGCACAGATCCTCCCCTCCTGCAGAGTCTATCTGGGGAAGGCCAGCTGACACAGGCAAAGTAGCCAACCTGCACATGCTCAGTTGTCTTTTTTTTTTTTTATGCTGGAGAGAATATTTACTTGTTCTCAGAGATAGCCAGGTCACATGATATTGACATCACACATGTGGATGTGTATACAGGCTGCAGTGGAAATCTCCTCCTATCTGAACTCTCAGCACTGGAGAAACTGCAGTTTACTGACCGTGGTATACAGATCAGCCGAAAAGGTATATAGTGGCTGTATTTTATCTTAAAAAGATTTATAAGCTGTGGGCTGGCGGATGACCCATTTTCATATTACTGGATTTAGTATTCATTTAAGCACTCCTCTCTCCTGCACATATTGCCTGCTGTTTATATTTACCACTTCATACTCCTCTCTTGCATTTACTGCCCACTTTCATACCCTCCACACTCCTCTCCTGTACATACTGCCCCCGGCATGTCCTCAGCACTCTTTCCTTCACATACTGCCTGTTCTCCCACCCTCCATACTCTTCTCCTGCACATGCTGCCCACTGTATCATCTTCCACTCTTTTGTTTCCTCCACACACTGCCTACTATGGACCTACAGGTTTGTTTTTAAAGGGAGCATTTTGCATTTTTTTTCCCAGTTTTAACCACTTGCCGTCAGCAGGCCGTCATATGACGGCCTCGAATTTGTGGTGGTATATCTGAATGATGCCTGAGGCTACAGGCATCATTCAGATGTCGGCATTTTCAGCCAGTGATTCCGTACACCATAAGAACGATCATAGCGGCTGTTCCACCGCTTGATTGTTCTTACGGGCAGCGAAAGGGGGACGTCTTCTCCCCCCCCCCCTTTCCGCCGCCCTCCGGTGCTTCTACCGACTCACCACAGCGATCGGTGAGTCGGAGACGGGATCCACCAGCCCCGGATGTTAACCATAGAGATTTCCAGCGGCCCACATGATGGTCTGAGGCCAGGCGTGATGTTATGACGTCACGCCCGGCATCTGCATTAAAGAAATACGGCGCCGCCTCGGCTGGGAAGCCAGGATCTTTTTCTTACTGACCCCATATCTCACTGTAAAGAGGTCCTGTCATGTCATATTCCTGTTACAAGGGATGTTTACATTCCTTGTAATAGGAATAAAAGTGATAAATTATTATTTTTTTTTTTTTTTTAAAAGTGTCAAAATAAACATTTTTAAATAAAAGTAACAATAAAAATGTTTTAAAGCGCCCCTGTCCACGTGTGCTCGCACGCAGAAGCAAACGCATACGTAAGTCCCACCCGCATATGAAAACGGTGTTCAAACCACATGTGAGGTGTTGCCGCGAATGTTAGAGCGAGAGCAATAATTCTAACCCTAGACCTCCTCTCTAACTAGTAATGTAACCAGTAAAAAAATTTAAAGCGTTGCCTATGGTGATTTTTAAGTACCGAAGTTTGGCGCTATTCCACGAGCGTGTGCAATTTTGAAGCGTGACATATTGGGTATCTAATTACTCAGCGTAACTCACATTATGCAAAAAAATTGGGTTAACTTTACTTTTTTTTTTTTTTTTTTTTTTTTTTTTTAAAGCATGAAACTGTTTAAAAAAAAAAAAAAAAAAAGTGTTTGAAAAACTGCTGTGCAAACACAGTTTGAGATAAAAAGTTGCAATGACTGCCATTGTGTTCTCTAGGGTCTCTGCTAAAAAAAAAATATATAATGTTTGGGGGTTCTATGTAATTTTAGAGCAAAAAAAGATGATTTTTACATGTAGGAGCGAAATGTCAGAATTGGCCTGGATGCGAAGTTTATTAAAAAAAAAAAAACGGAAGCATACACAAAATGGATGAAAAACTGATGTAAACGAAATGGAGCTCAATGGAAAATGAATATTGACTGATAACTGAATCCATTCTTCTTGGGCCCCCTTCCACACGGTATGGACTCCACCAGCTTAGTGGGAAATCTGTCCGCTGATTTGTTTCCACTCCACTTATGTAGGCAGGATACAGACTCAGTCCGCTCTCCTCTATGGGCGGTCAGATGTAAGCGGTCTGCCTGTCCAATTACACTTAACTGCCATCTGATCCGATCTGCTAGGTGGATAGGGATCATATTCCTGTCAGTCTGTTTTTATTGAATTGGATGTCGGCGGGTGTAAACAAACACATGTCTGTTTACATTCGCCACTCCCTACAGGATAAAGGATGGTCTGATCAGGTCCGCCTCAAAAACTGACAGTCAGACCCGGTCGGTTTGCCTTTGTGAAAGGGGCCTTCGTAGAAACATGACTGAACGAATGACGCTCATGTGAAAGGGGCCTGGCCCATGTCTTCAGACTTTGAAGCTTCGCTGATTGCTGACGGCCATGGGCATCCACTGCTTCCAGTTGTGTGAATATCTTCTCCCTGAGGATGTACACTGTCGTTTCTCACTACAGCTCTCCAACTGGCAAGAGACAGGCAATTAGCAATATACTTCTGTCTGCGTCCCTGATGGAATATAAGGATTTCCCTCCAGCTCTGGCAACGTGACGGGAAGTGAGGGAAATCCTCGGTGGAGACACAGCAATAAAAAGCTGGATTGTTTTTAGCCTCTATTTTCACTATTCAGAAAACAATGTTGTCTCTAATTCTACTTTATTTCAAGGCTTTTATTATGGGAAAAGCTGTATCTAAATGCTGTGACCATCTATCTTTTTATTGTGAAATGAAAGGACCCTTTTAAAATGGTAGTTAAATCCATTAAGCGTGGAAGATGTGTTTACTACTTTGATTTCTGACAGTCTTGGCTCTCCTCCTGATCACCAAACAACGGGTCTGGTTTTACATTCATTTCACATCTGGCGTTTGAGAAATGCCCGTTTTTTTTAACTTTTTGGCTTAGCCCAGACTGCATACATTGCTAATTGTCAGACAATGTGACATTTGCAGGCTTGCAGATTACCTGTTAGAAGAAAGCTGTCATTTCAGGTGATCTGTCTCATGTCTGAAAATCATTTTGTTTTTTCTAAACCACACACATCTTCCATTCACGGGCCAAGGTGTTGTGTTTTTCTTTTGCTGTTGCACAAAGGTGTGTTTGTAGAGGTTGTGTCGCAACAGATCAAAGACTGCTTACAAATGTGCTCTGGGTGAGAAACTATTTAATGATTTAATTATCCACAGGTTATAAAACATTAGGAAGTCTATCTGGAGCTGGGGTTCCTCACCTGTGGTACGTGGACCTCCTAAGTGGTCCATGAATGGTTATCGGGGGTTCTGTGAGGGTCAGATAAAAAAAATAAATTTTCTATACAGATCTCCCCCTTGTTCCAGTTAATGGCTTTCTGTTGATAGAAGTGAAAGAAAATGCACCCAGCCGCTGCTTATAGCGCCAACCTCTAAGCGTCTCTTGAATCGTTGGCCCATTTTATCATTTCAATTTGTATAATTGTTCTCTGCACAACTGCCATCTTTTGGCACTCCTTAATAGCAAGTGCTGATTCTCATTTTCTAGTAGTAGTAGATTTGAGCAGAACTTAAATGGTTTTGTTTAATTTGCACAAGATGATTGTATTTAAAGTAGTACAGCCAAAGCTAGTTTGCTGTACTACTTCTGTGGATCACAGGAGTGCAGTCCTTTCTGCACTCCTGTGACCCATTTTCAGCAGACAGTGGGCTGAAGCCTGCTGTCGGCTAATGTCACATAGCCAGTCCAGACTCGGGCAAGATCACGACAATGAAGTCTGGATCCGTCCACATGCCTGGATCAGCACCCAGCTCAGCCTCTCGGCAAGCCTCTGAGAACCTGAGCCGGCCGCACCCACCCCCTCCACAGCCCAGAGCTCCAGTGAGCGAGAGGTGGCAGAGCAGCGAGCTGTGAGAACCGAGCGATTGGTGGTGTTCGATCGCTCGGCTCTGTGTTAGAGGCACTGGGGGACAGATGCAGCATCAGACCGATGCTGCATCCACCTAGGTATGGTTCTTTAAAAAAACAAAAAACTAAAAAACACAATACATCTTTTCATTTTGTGTGTTGGTGTCCATGACTTTTTTCATGAAAAAAGAGCCCATTCTATGTTAGGATTGTTTACTTTATGAAAACTTTGTGTTTGTCATATGAGGAAATCAAATTTCAATAAAATAAAGTACACATATTGCATGTAAAGTTGTGTTTATGGTCCATAAGAACCACTGATCTAGAGTGGCTTTTTAATTTTTTTTATTGGTAGATTTACTCTATTTGTCCTGGTGGCCTTATTTTGGAGGTTTGAAAATGAGGGAGAATCCTAAATTTTTACATTGCCACTGGAATAGAGGGAAAAAAAAAACAACTCTCAATGCGGATACTTGTGTGGGTGACAATTTAAAGAGGATTTCCTGTACTATGGAGAGATTTCAGCTCACTTCTGTTTTATCTTAGATACAGTATATATATATCTCTATCTATATCTATATCTCTATCTATATCTCTATCTATATCTCTATCTCTATCTATATCTCTATCTATATCTCTATCTATATCTCTATCTATATCTCTATCTATATCTCTATCTATATCTCTATCTATATCTCTATCTATATCTCTATCTATATCTCTATCTATATCTCTATCTATATCTATATCTATATCTCTATCTATATCTCTATCTATATCTCTATCTATATCTCTATCTATATCTCTATCTATATCTCTATCTATCTAGATAAATAGATAGATAGATAGATAGATATATTGTGTGCGTGCTGCCTGGTCTTGCAGTGGGACTGTGCTGGAATAGCTTCCAAACGCAATCCCACCATACCTGATGTGAATGGACCCATAGAGTAGGGAATTGTTGGGAGAGTACATATCATGGAAGAAGGCAGGGCCGGTCTCAGGCCATCAGACTCCAATCCACAATTTCTGAAGTTTTCTTTAAATCTGATTGAATTGTGCCATTGCCTACCATTTCAGTGCATTGGAGAATAGCTGTGAAGTAATCGATGAATACAAAGTCCTCATGGAGTTGTATGTGATGCTTAGCCAATACAAATTTTGAGGCTTGTTCTACTCTGGTGCTGCAGAAACACTGTTTACTAATTTCTAACTTGATTTAGATTAAGAGCTTATGCATACGGGCATAAAAAAATGCCACTGATTGACGTGTCTGCCATTTTTTTTTTTTAAATGCTATTGAAAGCACCTCTAGGTAATCTTGTGTTCAGTGTGTCCTTTACATGTGTATTTTAGAGCCGCTTTATTCCCCAAACCAGAGAGAAGTTTTCCAGCATATTTTATGCCTGTACACACATAAAGGCTTCTAAACTCCTGCTTATGCACGTCAGTTTATTTTAGTGTCTGGAATAAATTTATATTCTAGCCAGTAGATTGACTTTTATGCTCATACACGTCTAAACACAATGCACACATGCGTGCCTAAAAACATGGCATTGGAGGCACTTTTTCTGGCAGCATATTTGTTCATACGCCTGTGTGCACGAGCCCTAACATACTCCTATTAGACTAAGAAAAAAAGAAAAGCCTTACTATAATTTTGTTATGGAAGAAAGCTATAAGTCCTGGCTTGTTATAAAAGCAAGCATAACAGCAGGTAAAAGCGTTAAAGAAAGCTTCCCCCTTTCGAGGGGAAGGTTTGTTCGCCCTTCCAGTTTGAGCCTCCACCGTTATTGTTTAACTACTTTAAAGACCACCCACACAGATATACTGCGGCAGGGCGGCTCTATTGCGCAAAACGACTTGCATGTACGTCATTCCATGCAATAGACACTGGGGGCGCAGAGGGGGAGCCAATCAGTGGGTCCGGTGGACACTATGTCCTCCGGGACCTGCTGATGGTTCACCTAGAGAGGCAGGGCGACGATCCACCTATGTGGACAAGACAGATCGCTGTTCTTACAGGGGAGAACACAGTGATCTTGTGCCATGCTAACCAGGAACACGGATCTCTGTGTTCTCCCAGTCAGTCCATCTGCCACACAGTTAGAAAGCACCCCCTAGAGACGCATTTAACCCTTTGATCGCCCCTGGTGTTAACCCTTTCCCTGCCAGTGTCAGTACAGTAACAGTGTAGATTTTTAGCACTGATCACTGTAATAATGTTACTAGTTCCCAAAAAAGTGTCAAAAATGTCAGGTGTCAGATTTGGCTGCCGCAATGTCACAGTCCCGCTAAAAATGGATGATCGCCACCATTACTATGCCATAAAAATATCCCATAGTTTGTAGACGTGATATCTTTCACACAAACTAATCAATATACGCTTATTGGGATTTTTTTTACCAAAATTTTGTAGCAGAATACATACATATTGGCCTAAATTGATGAAGAAATTTTAGATTTTTTTTACTTTGCTATAAAACATATCCAATATTTTTAAAAAAAACAATTATGTTTTTTTTCTTTTTTCAAATTTGTCTTTTTTTGTTTATAGCGAAAAAAATAAAACCGCAGAGGTGATCAAATAACACCAAAGAAAGCTCTATTTGTGGGGAAAAAAAGGACATAAATTGTATTTGGGTACAGCGTCGCACAACCGCAGAATTGTCAGTTAAAATAACTCAGTGCCGTATTGCAAAAAATGGCCTGGTCATGAAGGGGGTAAAACCTTCCGGGGCTGAAGTAGTTAAGGTGAGCAGCTGAGGAACTCAAACTTCCACCTCCTGGAACCCTTGTTCAGCCTACTTCAGGAGTCTGTTAATTTTTGGGAACCTTTCGCAAACCAAGTTGAAAGGTTTGCGTCATGCAGCATTCGGAATCATTCTGAAAAACACTGGGGCGGTTTGCAGGCGTTATTGCGCTAAAAATACCACCTGCAAACCACCCCAAAACAGCCTCCGCTGTTTGTTCAGTGTGAAAGCCCGAGGGCTTTCACACTGAAGCGGTGCGCTGGCAGAAGGAGAAAAAATCTCCTGTCAGCCGCATCTTTGGAGCGGTGTATTCACCGCTCCTAAACTGCTCCTGCCCATTGAAATCAATGGGACACCGCGGCTATACCGCGGCAATACCGCGGCTATAGCCGCGCTATACGAGTGGTTTTAACCCTTTTTCGGCTGCCAGCGGGGGGTTAAAACCGCACCGCTAGCGGCCGAATACCACGGTAAAACAGCGCTAAAAATAGCGCTGTTTTACCGCCGATGCCCCCTACCGCCCCAGTGTGAAAGGGGCCTTAGGGAGGTTGAAGAAAGACCTCCAGCTCCATGACCTGTTAATGGAAACCAGCAATGAGAAAATGTGTCGGCTTTCATTTCTGAACTCTGCTTTTGAAAATTGATCTATTTTTCCAAGATCCAGGTTTTATGGCACATACTTAATTGTGTTTGTTTTATTTTTTTGCCCAGGTCCTCCAGCACTACGTGAAGCCCTTTCGATGTCTTGTATTACCAATGGAGGAGCTGGAACTAGAAAACCAACCCATACTGGATCTATTGCTAGAAAAGATACATTGGCATCAGCTGCTAAAAGGTATTTACCATCTCTATGAAATATGAAAGCCCTGAGATGCTGAAGGTTTTAATGGAGTGGTTTACTGTGAAGCCACAAAACTGAAAATTTTAAAATGTTATTGTTAAAATGTGTGTCTGGGCAAAATAATATATTTATTCATCTTAAGACCTAATGCACACTGAACGTTATAAAAACGCCAGTAGCATTCGCTGTAACTGTAGAATGAGTTTTGCAGCAGCTTTGTTGGTGTTTTTTAGTTTGTGGAAGTATAGTTTTGTTTAAAAAAAAAAAAAAAAAACCCTGCAAAGGCTTTTGGCTCAAACTTTAATAAGCGCTGAATAGCTGTGTTTTCAGCGTTTATTGTTTTTCAGAGTTGGAGTAACTCTCTTTTTTTAAACCCACTAGTTCTGGGGTTTTTTCCAGCCAAAAAACATTGATAAAAGCCTATGCGTGCATGGACAGTTTACTGACTGCAGAAAAAAAAAAAATACCTGAAGCCAAAAAAAGCCACTGTAAAAAGTCCAGTGTGCATGAGGCCTAACTGTTAATACATGCTGATTTCCCCATGTTTCGTCTCTTAAACATGCTGCAAATACAGAAATATAACATTTGGAGTCTGGTGCATTTGATACAGGTGCTTGTACCAATGCTCAAAGCCCATTGAGCCCTAGTTCACACTGATCCAATGCGGGAAACGTACAAGATTTGCTGCGTTTCCCAGCATCGCACTGCTTGGCAATCGCATGCCGTTTATGCGATCTGCTGCGGGTGTCAATGTTAGATTAACGTAACCCTGAAAAAGATCACAAAACGCCGTGCAATTGCCAGGATTGCATTGCATGGGTGTCAACACCCATGCAATGCGATTCAGGTGCGGGGAATAAAATTTAAAGTCCTGGAAATCACAGTGGCCCCAACAATGGTTTAAGGTGGAACTAAAGGCAGAACTTTTTTTAATTTTGCATAGTGTACGGGAGGGTTATAACCCCTGTCAGTCCCCCCCCCATTGGGGAGATTTCCCTTTACTTCCTGTCTTGTAGCCAAAATAGGAAGTGTGAGAAAATTTCTCCAAATTGAGGGAATTCCTGGTTGCTACCAGAACTAGTGTCCTCATTGGAAGATTACGCCAAACGTGTGCCAGCTTTCCTAAAAACTTTCTTAGGGCACAGACAGACTTAAATGTAGCCTGTCTGTTTTTCATAATCTCCCTTTCTTACTTTACTGTAAAGTCTTGGTAAGTTACAAAGGGCAATTTTGTGTTTTTCATGCATTGTGCCACATGGATTTCCTAATGTGGCTTTTAAAACTAAAAGTCCTGTAATTGTATGTATTAACCAGCACAACCCTCCTATGTTGGCCCCTCTGATCCTGGTTGTTATCTGCTTCTAAAAGCTTCATTTCTTATGAGTTTAGGAGCTAACTTCAACTCTTAGAAGTAAGCACCACCTACAATCCCAATTTATACTGGGATTGCCCCTATAGGTTATCTCATAGTGGGGCAGTGGCTGGGATTTAGCTTTTGAGGATGAGCCGTCACACCAAAGTCAGATAATACTAGTAAAAAAGGTGCGTAGAAAAGTGCTTTCTGGTTAATCAGGAAAATCGTATACCTTATGGTTGGTAAGCGTACATTTAGGGGGCCAAGGATACTATTCAATCTAAAATATACTGTGCATTATCACTTCAAACCCCGGCTGACATTTCACATCCTACTTGTACAACTCAGGCTGTGGTATGTCCCGGGGGGGGGGGGGGCATAAAATCCCATATACACAATCCTATACCCTATCCTATGTCATCCAGAGGAAGGCAAAAAACTCCAGCAAAGCATAATCCAATTTGCCTCTCGGGGGGAACAGGAAGGAATTTTTCCCCTGCTGGAGCAAGTGGATATTCCCTGGATCAACTTTATCTATAAGGCTACTTTCACATGAGGACGCCCCAGCGTATAGCACTAGAGCGCTGCTCGTTTTTTGTGGGGCTTTTGCGCAGCTTTCATTGCAATAGGCAGGGCGTTTTGGTAGAGATAAATGCAGCGCTCCCAACCCGCCCCAAAGGTGCTGCTTGCAGGACTTTTTGGAATGTCCCACAAAGGCACCGCTCCAGTGTGAAAAGATACACTGGAATGAATGGGAGGCAGTTTTCAGGCGCTTTGCAGAGGCTATTTCTAGCGTTAAAGCGCCTGAAAACCACCCCAGTGCGAAAGGGGTCTAAATGTTGGTATCTAGTTATATTATGTACTTTTAATGGAAAACTTCATGACATTTCAAATGTAAAACTATAGGCAAAACCTTTTTTTTTTTTTTTTTTTTTTTTTTTTCCCATTTTGGATAGAGTAAGGCCTGGTTCACACCTATGTGATTTTTGGTGCTTTTTGTAGAAACGCACTGCAGTTAATTTAAAAAGTTTGCTATGGGACACATTATCATCTATGCGTTTTTTTCAGCCACTGCATTTTTGGAAAAGGGTCAGGGACTCTTTTAAATGCACAACGGTGTATTTTTGGTTCAATAGTCTTCAATGGAGAAGCTGCAGAAAAAGCATGTAGTACGATTTTGATGGGATTTTTACCACGATTTGCATTTTGTGTGGAATTTAGAAAAAAAATGAACTTGGCCTTGTTTTCTTTATATCCCACAATGTGTTGCTTCAGGACTGTTAGTTGAGGAGCAAAGAGGAAAAAAAAAAAAAAGTCGGTTTTATATATAACATATATTTTCAAACCAATATATATAAACCTAAAAATATTTTATCTTTATATTATGTGGCATATATTATATAATATGGGATCTTGGTTGATGTATATACTTTGTGATGTATATATATATTTTTTTTTTTCCTCCCTTTTTGACATGTCCTTTTTACACATCTGAGCTTCAAAGAGCTGCATGAAAAATGATTAAATTGGAGTTGCCTCACTATTTTATCCTATAAGAAATTCCATCAAAGCTAGGTTTTGATGTTCGCAAGTACAAAGTAGCACTCCATTTAATATTTATGAAAAATGTACATTTATTATCAGTTTACAGCATTATGACAAATGCAGAATTCATTATTCAAATTACATGTTGAAAAAAAAGTAGATCATATTTAAAGGATTTCACCAATTTGTTTGTAATATTTCAAACGAAGCATTGTGGATTTTTTTTTTTTTTTTTTTTTTATTCTGAACCAGGCTTGAATTTTTTCTATTTAGTTTATGAAATCTTGAGGATCCATTCACATCTACCTTATGTGCTGCCTTAATGTATGCGTTTTCGGGCATTGCTCTCACAGGCACTGAATGAAAATGTGAACACTTCCGCTTCAGTTTAAAAATTTCTTGTATGGTGTGTTTTTTTTTTTTTTTTTGTTTAATATTTAACAAACATTTATTACATTTAGGATGGGGCATACTGCAGCATACACCAATAGAAGGCTTTCCTTATCTGCACGGGGATGCACAGGTGTTCATGCTTTCCTGAGCAGTCAGTCTCATTTATGTCAAAGTGGATGTAAACCCAATGTCATCCTTTCTTAACTACTGCCATAGGGGTTATCTATAAGGATATACATGCATCCTGCATGTATCTTTACCTGTCAAATGTCTCCCCTCTGTCTGTTATGAGCCCCGAAAAACTGCAGATTCTGTGGGTGGGTCTGTTGTCTGGAGCTCGGTGGGTGGAGTCGTGATGTCAGCAGACTCCCCGCCCACCTCTACACTCCCCTTGTCAATATGCATTTTCTCCTGTGTATTTCTTACACTGAACTTCTGCTATGATCTCTAACATCCAGTGAAAAGACAGGAAAGTAACCACATGACTTCAGCATGCCAAATCATGGTGAGGTGTGGAACAGCCAATCCTTGCAGAGCTGCTGAAGAAAGGAGTGGGGGAGGGAATTAAAAAATAATGCATGTCTTAGGCTGTCACTCACAGCAAGGGGGAGGATTTGACAAAGTTTTTCTCGTTGTCAAGATTTTTCTCACTGAAAAATAAGAGGATTGCTCAGAGATGGATTAACTCTGTGTGGCAAGACTGGGCTCAAATGATAGGAAATCTTATACTCTACAGTATGATATAAAAAAAAAAAAAAATTCGGGTTTACATCCACTTTAAGATGCAACAACTGCATGGACATAGCCTCTGCTCACAGATTTACAGCTGTGCGGGTGAATGGCCCAGAACACAGACCATTTGCATTCGGGGTTGAGCACCTGCACGGCTGTTAAACTTGGAGCAGAGGCTGTGTCCATGCAGCCACTGCATCCCAAATTGAAATAGGTCTGCCTGTACAGGGATGTATATACAGAAGACCTATGCATTCCCATAGAGTCTAATGACAATCTTCTAACATACACATCCAGGTGCAGATGGGGATTTCCATTATTTTCTATTGTATTGCAGTGTCCTGTCAACCGTGTGCTGGGGATTGTGAGAGGAATTTGATCATCATAAAGGTGTCCGTTTATGAAGCAGTGATCAGCGGTGATCCCGAGGATCGCCGCTGATCACAGTCCATAAACAGTTTATGAAACAGTGATAATCGGGGGAGAACATGTTTGAACTTGTTCTCCCGCCGATTATCTCTACACACGGAGAATTCTCATGAATGACACAGTAATGGCCAGTTTATGAAGCGGTGATCTCACCGCTTCACTGGCGATCTGAGTCAGAATTCACACTCCCAGGTTCACCAGCTCAGAGGTGGTGAATCGGGGAGTGAAGAGGAAATCTGGGGGGATCTGAGGGGGAAGGAGGAAGTTTTTTAACTTCCTTATGCCTCGTTCAGACCCCCCAACACTGTAAGCATGTCCCCCTGTCATATTTATGTGTATACATATATATACATATATACATATAATGTGTATATGTATATATATATCATGTGTGTGTATATACATGTATATATAATGTGTGTGTGTGTGTGTGTGTATACATATGTGTATAATGTAGGGGGACTGTTATTTTATTAACATTAATCCACGCCGTTGAGCGGTGATAATTTATCACTGCTTGATAAACTGACATCTGGTACTATAATCTCGTAAAGTCTCACGAGATTCCAGTATCAGGGGCCGTTCTCCACTGTTTGAAGCATTTGTAGATCGCTTCACTCCTCCAAAGGTGAAGCGATCTACACCGCTTCATAAACTGGCACACAGAGGAGAAAAATCTTCACTGTGAATGCCGGAGAACGAAGCAGTGAATAGATTTCACTGCTTCATAAACGGACACCACAGTATCTACTGTGGCCAGGAAGCAGCGCTCTGCTGTTACTTAGGTATAGGATCCTGGGGAGATTTTTTATCAAAGCTAGATGGAAGTCATTTGGGGGAAGTTTAAGTCCCACTTGTCCTCCTCCGATTCCTCCTGCATTGAACTATATTGTAATTGTTTTGTCCCCCTTTATATCTTGTCCTGTATAATAATAATAAAAATTAGTGACGCCATACGGAAACCTTCTTTTTTTTTTTTTTTTTTCTCCAAAAATTCATACACATCCACTTAATGGATTTGTGTTTTATTTTTCATTAAATTGTTTCTTGGGCCTCATGCACACTGGGTGCCAAAACTCCACTTTTAACTACCGCCCGCCATATAGACAAATGACGGTGGGCGGGGTGCTCTGTTCTGGGATGACGTTGCCCCAGTCTCTCCACGCTTGCACACCCGCGGTGATCGCAGGCACACTGTGTCACTGTCACGGCTCAACCCCCATCTCAGTAAGGAGCCAATGACGTGGCTTTTTACCCATGTGATCAGCTGTGTCCATTCACAGCTGATCACATGTAAACAAGGAAATGCCAGTTATTGCCTCTCCTTGTCTCACACTGACATAGTGAGAGGAGAGCTGATCAGCGGCATTTCCTCACAGGGGAGACCTGTACAGATAATCAGGGCCTTGATCATCAGTGCAGCCCCAACAGTGCCCATTAGTGAGGCCATTTTGTATTTTTTATATACATGCCACCTTTCAGATCAGTGCTGCACATCAAGGCCACCTATCTGTGCCCATGAGTGCTGCATATTAGTGCTTCCTCATCAATGCCCTTCAGTGCCGCCTCATCACACATCAGCACACATCAGTGAAGGAGTGTGCAGTGAATTTTTTTTTCAAAATTTTCTGACAAACTAATTTTAATTTAATTTAATAAATAAAAAAAAACAAGTGGTGAATGAATACCACCAAAAGAAAGCTCTATTTGTGTGAAAAAAATAATAAAAATTGTAGTTTCAATGACAAATGTGCGGTCATGCAACACTGTACCCAAAGTGCGACAGCGCTGAAAATTGGCTTGGGCAGGAAGGGGGTAAAAGTGTCCAGTATTGAAGCGGTTAAGGGTGTTTGACTTTTTTCTTTAATTTTTAATTTTTTTTTTTTTTTTACCTCCAAACGTTCCGCCAGAAAAAAAAATGCCAAATGCATGCAACATGTAATACGCCTAATTGCTCCTTTACTTTTATGTACAGAATCCCTCCAGTGTCGCAGATGATTTATTTGTGGTTTTGTGACATTCTGTTACTCCATTACCATTTTTGTTTTTTCCTCATTTTTTTTTTTTTTTTATGTCTCCTTATATTTCATTGTCAATTATGTTTATGTTGTTTTCATTTATTTTTACAGTAGCACAGAGAAAAAGAAAGAGAGACCCCAAGGCGTCAAAGAGGAATCAAATACAAATGATCAGAGCCCATTAAATCAGGCATCTCCTTCTCCCCAACCTTCCCCACAGACCAGCCAAACACACAGGCAAAATCAGGAAAGCAGAAACGCTGCTTCAACCAAAAGGTTTATATCACACTGAGGAGGGTACAAGTGGCAAGAGTTGTAATGATTAGTCTGTGTTGTCATCCGCAGTGCCAGACTGGGGAGGGGCACAGTGTCAAGTAGCACTTTATCTGAGAGCTGCTGCTGTCTGTTCAAGAGAAAATGTGTCTCCGCATTGCCTATACAGTGTCTTTCCAGTGCCTGGCTGAGATCGCTATTGCAACAGCAGACAAAAAATTTGCAATTTTTGCTTCTCTACAGGACTTAAATTGCTTTGCTTTCCAGCTTTTGCAAAAATATTGGAGGAGAGATGGGAATACGCATTGCTTGTACAGCTCAAAATTTTAACGTTGGAAAAAGGGGCAGTTTTTTGTGCCAAATGTTTTGACACCCCTTGCCCCACTTTCATTTAAGCTACTTGTAAACACACACACTTGTTTATGTGCAGTGGTAAAGAGATTGATGTTTACGGGGTCCTCTCAGCTCTCGAAAAAGATTTTGATTGGTTGCCATCCACTTAAACTGGTCCGTGTGTGTATATAACTGAGACCAGGAAATTGGCTTAGGGGGACAAGGACATTTGCACAAAGTTTAGTGTTATGGAAGGTATAAGCACTTTGTAAATGAATAAAGGTGGATTCATCTTGTAACCACAATATACTGCACTTTTTTTTTTCCCCAAAGACTGTCCTCAAATGTGTGACTAACAGTGAATGTTTTCTACATAAAAGGTACTCTGTGTCTCAACATTGCAGCTAAATTACCTGAGCAGATCTCCACAAGTGTAAACTGTTCTTTTACTTAAGATGGAAGGAAAGGCTTGCTATTAACTCCATGCAATCAGTTACACCATATTAGTATGTCGATATGTGTAAAACGTGTTATTTTGGCCCCTTTCACACACGCGTTCCGATCGGGTCCACCTGTCAATTCTTCATGGCGGACCTGTTCCCTTTCCGTCTAGCGGATCGGATGGTAGTCGGGTGTAAATGGACAGGCGGTCTGTCTACATCCGACTGCCCATTGAGCAAAGAGCTGCATAAGCGGAGCGGACAGGAACCTGTCATCTGCTTGCTCATTGGGGATCTTTGGCTGCGATCCACTTGCTCAGCAGGGGATCTGGTCAGAGTCTGCCCTATGTGAAAGGACCCTTAGAGGCACACTTGCAGCTCTCCAGTCACTCTAGAAATCCAGAGGCTGGGAGGATAGGAGTTAGTGAAGCACATTTATTTTTGAGCACTCGGGAATAAGGAAGCTTGTGAATCCTCTTTCATGTGAAAACATAGGGCATCACAGATGGTGCGGGTCTGGGTGGGACAGGGAAGGGGACAGGTGGGGGCGAGGCTGGTCTGAGCTGTACCATGATGCTTACACGGGCAAAGGTTCCAGGTAATGCCTGTGAGCAGCCACATTTGGCTGAACTGGCACACTTTTGTCGATAGAGTTCAGGAGGAATGCTGACTGTCTAGATCAGGGGCCTTCAAACTTTCCAAATAAAGGGCCAGTCCACTGTGCTTCAGACTTGTGGAGGGCCAGACTGACCAGTGGAAGTAGAACATGTCCCAGCACTGGTGAGAGAGTACACAATTCCCCAGACATGGGCGGAATAGAGCCCCGTCTTTGGTGTCATTGGGCGGAAAGGAGCCCCATCTTTGGTGTCATTGGGCGGAAAGGAGCCCCATCTTTGGTGTCATTGGGCGGAAAGGAGCCCCATCTTTGGTGTCAGTGGGAGGAATAGAGCCTAGATAAATCAAAAACTAGAAAGAAGTTGGACTATATAGGCCAAAGAAGTAGTCTCATATAAAATCATCAATTTTTATTATACATAATGTTTAAAAACAAGGAACTGTCATAAAAGCAAATATCGTGTGGTGCCTATAGAATCAACTGTACATAAAATGATTGTAATAGTCTTGCTTGATGATTCCAATGATGGTAAGGAGGCCCTCATGTCAATGCGTTTCGCCAAGATTAAGTTTCATTAGAACGCATGAACACACTACAGTAATCTGTAGATCTGTGCAACATTAGACTTTATGGCCACTTGTAATCTATTTGATATAGACTTATTGCTGCGGTGTCCTGCTGGACCTCCCTCTGTTGCTCCGTTGCCCGTCCAGGGATCATGTGCATTTTGCTGCTAGGTTGCTGAGGCATATTCCACATGGCAAACAAAGTGATAGATTGTATTATCATATGTATAGATAACATTTAAGCACCATTTCTCTTGAGAGGATTACTGTAGTGTGCTCATGCTTCCTGATGAAGCTTAATTTTGGTGAAACATGTTGACACATGAGGACCTCCTTACTATCATTACAATTATCAAGCAAGACCATTACAGTTGATCCGATTAACACCATATTTGCTTTTATGAAATTCCTTGTTTTTAAATGTTTATAATAAAAATTGATTTTATACAAGACTCCTTGTTTGGCCTATATAGTCCGACTTCTTTCTAGTTTTACGTTTATCTATATACATAAGGATTGTTGGCCTATAGTGTCACATTAATATATATATTGGAGGAATAAGTGCTCCATTGTGCGTGTCAGTGGGAGGAATAGTGCTCCATTGTGCGTGTCAGTGGGAGGAATAAGTGCTCCATTGTGCGTGTCAGTGGGAGGAATAGTGCTCCATTGTAAGTGTCAGTGGGAGGAATAGTGCTCCATTGTGAGTGTCAGTGGGAGGAATAGTGCTCCATTGTGAGTGTCGCTGGGAAGAATAGTGCCCCATCGTTGGTATTAGTGGGAGGAATAGTACTTCAAGGGCTGGATAAATCCAAGCAAAGGGACACATCCAGCCCGCAGGCCACAGTTTGGAGACCTCTGGTCATGATTGGACTATTGTTTTTTAATCCGACAATCAGCAATTATAATAATGCACAATAGAACACTTATAGTTAATAGACATACTAACCAAGGGGAGGTTTTCATTTTTAACTGAAATTCCACTTTAAGACCCTGTTTAGTAAACATTGCTTCCAAACTAGACCAATGCAGCTGGCTCTTAGCCTTGAAGGCATCTAGTCAGTGTTTTCCTGCCCTAGATGGTTAGACTTTATTGGTACCTGACCTACACTGCCAGAGCTACTCCACCACAACACAGTACCTATATTTTTATAGAGACACCGCTCATGCCAGAGATAAAAATATTGATCAGACTGGCATCTGTTAGATGCATTTAATTTAGTTCACATTTTCTGCACTGTCCACCCCCTTTCTTTACTGTATATTTATATATTATATATTTATTGCTATGATCGGTTATAATAGATTTTGTGGTGAGTAATATTAGATTTGGAGACAGTAAGTTTTAAGAGTATTGGAGAGGTAGATCTCAAGTGTGGGAGTGTTGATTTGTAAACGGGCTGTAACGGCAATGATCTTCAGCAGTCTGTGACCATGTCCTCTAGCGTGTCCTCAGTGTTGAACAATCCCTTGTAGCGTGTCCTCGGGCTCAGTCCTATTAAGAGCCTCTAAGTATGCTGAGAATCTTTACTATAACTCAAGTGCACTTACAACCATGTGTTCCTCAGCTAAGAATGCCCTGTTCAAGCTTGTCAGGCTGAAGCCATAAATGTTTCTGTTACACACAAAGGGCATAATAAAATGCTGGCAGAGTGTCATGTTCCGCTTGAGAGGAGGAATCTGGAACTTTAGATTGTTTTATGGTTGAAAAACTGAGCTATTAACAGATTTGCAACAGCCATACAAAGGGAGATTTATCCTCACAAACATCAGCGGGAATGGGACCAGTTTGCTACACTGATTTTAATCAGGTTTAATGGCATTTTACAGAACATTAAGCTACTGTTGATATATACCAATAAAATGTTTCCGGATATAATAATGAAAAGTTATTGTACCAAATGGCATGCTTTAGAATACTTGGTCTTTTTACGAAAGGATAGCTATAGTGTATTTAAGAGTGCACATTTTAAAGTGGTTGTAATGGTAAAAGTTTTTTTTTTTTTTTTTAACTTCCTGTGCCTACAGACATCCACGATCTAACACTAACCTATCTAGCCCTGTAAATAAGAAATCGATATACATACCTTTTTTTTAAGCCAATTGGACCCAAACCCAGGCTGAGCTGTCAGCTGCGGCTTCGCTGTGGAGGAGGGTGCAAAGGACAAAGCCTACAGTGGAAGCCCCATAGTAAGTCTATGGGTGATGTCACTCCCCATTCATTTCACAGCCGTGGTTGGTGGTGTCCTCTGCAGAGCTTCCGCCGCTGGAGACCAGATCGGCTTCAAAAAAGGTATGTATACTGAATTCTTTACTGGGCTAGATAGGTTAGTGGACGTCTATAGATGCAGGGATTTTAGTTTTAAGGTGGACTTACGCTTTTAAGGTAAAAAAAAACAAACAAATTTTAATGGTAGCACAGCCCCCAGCTGCTCCTAAATACTCACCTAAACCCTATCTGGATACAGTACTGTGCACATCTGCAGCAGCTCTTCTCCCTTCTCCAATCTCCCTTGTCTCAGAGGTTTGACTGAAAGCAGTAGTAGACATTGGCTCCAGCTGCTATAAATAAAAGCCTGCCAGCAGAGAACGGGGGTGGGAGGCTGAGCCAGGCTGTGTGTTTGAATATACGCAAGCAGCCCAGCTCTAGATCAAGCATGCACGAGTGCCCCCATAGGAAGCGTGGCCTGGTCAGAGTCCAGGCTGAGGTTGCCACTCTATTCACCTTGTGGAATACCTAGATGACCAGCATTCAGGGGTTACCCCTCTTCCTCTTGAGTCCAATGTAGGAGCCAGCATGGGCTCCATCCCCTGCCTGCACTCTTTGGCAGGTGTTGTGGATGAACTAGTCTGTTTACCCCCATCCATTGAGCCTGAGCGGCACACTACCAAATAACTGGTCACTATTAGATGAACCCCCTCAGGTAGGCATCACAACTCCTTAAAACATCATAAATGGAGAGGAAAAGGACAGACTCATAGAGGTAGGTTTACTAAAATTGGAGAATCTGGTGCAGCTGTGCATGGTACCCAATAAGCTTCCGCTTGTTCAAGCTTTTGCATTAAAACCTGGAAGCTGATTGGTTTCTATGCAGGATTGCACCAGATTTTGCACGCCCCAGTTTAAGTAAATAAACCCCATAGTGAAATACTGTCACACAGCATGCATCAGCCAAGCACTATCCGCCAGCAAGTGTGAAAGTGTCAGTCGCTCACACTCCACCCAACATATTTTGTTGCTGAAGAACATCTTTCAGGGGCCAGTTCATTGATCATATATTTACTCCTTACCATTTACTTGGGCTTCTTCAGATATTAGAGGTCTCTTACAATTTCCAAGGATAGTTTGAATTTTGCCTCTTGCATGCAACAACTCTTCCATGGAATTGATAAAACTGCAGGGATACTAACTTGGTTCATCCAAAAAGAGTTTGTTCAGTAAAGGACTCCATGTTCTTCTACCTAGACTGTTCATCACTATCAGTCTTTTGTGAAGTTGTGGGACAATAGGCATGATCATATATATTTTTTTTTTTTTATTATTATTTATTTTTTGTTTCCATTTTTTAAACAGGTTTTGAATCATTACAACTCTTGCCAGGCATAGGGGTGTCTAAATGCCCTTGTATCCTCACTTATTTTAAATTTGCTGTTTTCTAAGCTTTGCTTGGGTGTCAACAATTACCCCTGCTCTTGTGATTTCCCTGTTATACTAATCTACTCCGAAATTCTCACCAAAGCATAAACTTTACTGCTAAACACTTTGCAATGTTCTCACTTCAGCTGTTTAAATAACTGACAGATTCAGCTTAAATAATGAATTGAGGACCTGCAGACAGGCATGATTCTGTGGTCATTAGCATCTCTGTGGTGTTTCCTCTTTCCGTTTGTGTCTACCTTCTTCCATATGAATATATTGTAACTTGCAAATATTGCCATATCAATGTGTGTTGTCGTCGCCCTTCATAGTCTTATGGTGGTGCCTGCCTGCTTTACTAACTAATTGTGCTTTCTCACTTAAATGTTAGGTTCACAGAATATTGTTTTTAACCCCCTCTTTGTACTTATATTTAAAAACCAGGACAGTGACAGTTCTGGTTATGGATGCCAGTCCTCTTCAAAATGGCTGTCGTGTTTTTTTTTTTTTTTTTTGTGTGCTGCTTGGGTTTTTCTTTACCTTTTTGTCATATGGCTGAGTAGACTCTGTGCAGTATCTGTCGTTGTTTGCTTGATGTTTCTTTATTGTGACATTTAAAGTAACTGTATTTTCTAAACCTCCGCCAGTATAAAGAGAACCTCCACTATTGAAAAATCACACAACGCATGGGAATCCTCTGAAGACAGTCGAAACAGGCTAATGAGGGCAGCTTCAACATCAAAACTGACCTCAAAGGCTTCCAAAGCTTCAGATAAGTAAGTATAAAAAGTTAATGGTTAACATATGACATGTCTGCTTGGCATTTCTCAGAAGGCCTGTTTTTTTTTTGTTTTGTTTTTTCTAGGCTGGTATAAACTCAATCTCAGTTGACCCAGTTTTAATGAAACCATAAAGCTTTGTAATATCAAACCCCAGTCAGCATTGATATCTATATGTAAATGTTCTTCCACCACCATGCATCCCATAGTCAGCCCACAAATCCACAAATAATGGCTGGTGGGTGTTTCCAGTCCAGCAATGGTGTTGGCAGAAGCTGCTGCTGCTAAGTCTTTATATTTATATATTGCTAAGTCTTTATATTATAGTTTGTAAGTGCTACTGAAATCTGTTGCCCAATCACTAAAATTTGATTAGGTGTAGAGGTGCCCATGGGCCTTAGATGGGGCTTGGCTAAGTTTTGTGTTTAAATGAGTTCACCTTTTGTAAAAAAAAGAAAAAAAAATGCAAGTCTTTTTGTAGGTAAAAAAATTTGCATTTTTAGTTTTTCATTTTTTTTTTTCTTACTAAGAGCCTGCAAAGCATTGCACCTGTGATTAGCAGATCGTAGGTGCAATGCAGGCTCAGTATAAGCTGTCTGCTCATACAAGCAGGTAGTTACACAATGACAGGAAGTATCAATGACAAGAAAAAATATTAAGTGCGCTTGCAATACAATAGTTATCAAATAATATTGAATCATATGTGAAAAAATATTTTTATCTCAAAGTGGTGGTGAGAGTTCTTGGAAAATTGAAACATAAATAAAAGTCCATTCATAAAAGTTCAGTGAAGGAAAAAAATATGTGAATCCAAAAGTCGGGAATCCCACATCCAATATTCAACCACTTCAAACCACATGAGAGGGAAGGGGAAGAGCGAGGTGTGAGGGGAACTTCCAAACTCCAGGTGCATCCAGATGACAGTAAGATTGAACTCTTACTAGAGTTGATGGACCTCCTCTGTGGCGAGGTCAGACACACAGGCAGATACAACCCTCTGCAGGGATATGCGGACTCCCACGTCAGGATCCTCGGATGTATGTAGTATTCCCAGGGCAGGCAGGTCACTCTGAAAACTCACTAGGATAAAAAAGGGTCTTTTTATTGCTCAGACATGCAGGGAACACTCCTCCACCATAAAACATGTTAGAAAGCCGGCAAAATAAAACGGTAGCGAACACCCGTGTACAAACATGGGGCTTTCGACGTGATGGTGTATAGTGCGTAGCCACGCCCTACATGTTTCGTCATAAATGACGTCTTCAAAGACGTCTGTGTGTCTGACCTTGCCACAGAGGAGTTTCATCAACTCTGGTAAGCGTTCAATCTTACTGTCATCTGGATGCACCTGGAGTTTGGAAGTTCCCCTCACACCTCGCTCTTCCCCTTGCCTCTCATGTGGTTTGAAGTGGTTGAATATTGGATGTGGGCTTCTCGACTATTGGATTCACATATTTTTTCCTTCACTGAACTTTTATGAATGGACTTTTACTTATGTTTCAATTTTCCAAGAACTCTCACCACCACTTTGAGATAAAAATATTTTTTCACATATGATTCAATATTATTTGATAACTATTGTATTGCAAGCGCACTTAATATTTTTTTTCTTGTTTCTGTTTACTACACTGATATTTGTGGTTTTTTGATGCAGCTGAACTTTTATTTTAGTTTATTTTGTGCTCATAGCGTGGTATTTTTTCTTTTTTATGTATAGGAAGTATCGATGAACTACCTACAGCACTCAACGGCACCCTGGTAGTTCATTGAGAACTAAAAGCTGGATGTTGCTATGGGGAATAGCAAAACCCCAAAAAACTCATGCTCGCCTAAATGGCTGCAACACTGATCCCGGCTACAGCAGTCCTCTGCCAGCTCTATCACGGGAACCGAGCTTTCAAGCACCGCTGATTGCGCAGTTCTCCCCCTTCTGCTCTGAGCAGAGAGCTGGTGACTGTCAGTCCACCGGCTTTCTGCTCAGCCCCTCCAGCGCTCACTGAAGTGCTGGGCTGTGGAGGAGGCAGGAGCAGCTCAGGCTCTGTGGCATGGTGGGGCAATCTGGGTGGGGATTCTCATGATCTTTCCTGAGCCTGGACAGGGCTTTAGCCTGCTGATGGCAGAAAACGGGGTCCTTAGGAGTAGTAGGGCCAAAAGAGCTTTAGCTATACTTCTCCATTTTAATCTCATGTCTGTAGGTGCATAAATCCCACCAGACTACAAAAACTAATAAACTCATCCCTGGTCATTTCAGTGCTGTTGTCCATTGAATTTTGTTGTTAGTTCAGGTTTTTTAATGGAACCATTTTCTTTCCTATTGAATAAAAATATTTTATTATCATCTTTCCCCACAGCAAATTAATACATGTTTTGCTGCAGTGAACTCTAAACTTGTAAAATCCTAAAACGTAGAGAATGTTTCTTGATGCCACATTAGCGCACACACTATTGTCTGTGTCGCTCGCATAACCTAGATTGAAGCCTTCCTTTTCTGAGACCTCAGTGATTGTCTGATGTGGAGAGCTGTGTAAACTGAACCACCAGAATGTAATGTACTTTTCTGGCCGTAATGTCAAATCTTGGCAGTCTCTAAACCGTTTTCAGGTTTTGCCCACACAAGCCCCTGTGATCACTAAGGCACTCAGTCACAAGCTGTAGCCAGCCCATGCCAATCAAGTAGCGGCCAACAAGTCTGAATTTGCTAATGTAAAGTAATGATGAATTATTTTTGTTTTCAGGCATAAAGATATTGTCGTCAGCCCAGGTAAAAACTCAAGACCGTGCAGCCTTTCTTATCTCATTGTGCTTACTTTTTTCTTGTGCTTACTATTATCGCTCTTCTTTTCATATGACTAAAACAAAAACTTTAATTTTGGATTTTTTTTTTTTTCTTTTAAAAACTTTTGTTAATACACAATTTTTACTCATAGTGTGTGCTTTGATTAAGTGTTCATTTCACAATAAATTTAAAATTTAGCAGCAAGATTACATGCTAAGCAGATGGAAAACTTTGTTATTCTGGCGTTATAAGTTGTTTTACTTCTGTCTCAAAACCAGCAAAAATGTCCACACGAGAAAAAAACAGCCAAGGTAAGATTGTTGCTCGGATCGTACAGCTTGGCTTTGTTTCTTCATACCTTTCTTTATGCTCTCCTGATCTAATATTTTGCTGATTTCTGCTTCTTAAAATGTGTATATTTATAGAATAAATATATATTTTATTTCTGGCATGCAGACTTCTGCCTCTTGGTTTAATTGTAACGGTAGCCCCATAATGTTTATGATGTTAGACTCTTAAAAATAGCATGTGCCTCGAATTTAAAAGACGAGTGTAGTTTTATGCCAACCATCCCTCTCACCACAATAAGCTTTTAAAACTATACGTATCAAAGGGTGTTATGAATATCAGGCTAGTTAATGATATTTGCCTTCCCCCGATTAGTGCACACAGATGGCCAGGCAGTAAACCTGCTGGCCATTGCTATGCAGTGCAAAGCAGAAATTCATAAGTAATTGCCTTTTCTCTGTTCTAAAGCATGGGGGGTCCTATTCTAAAACTAGTTTTAGCTTTTAAAAGGATAAGTTCACCCTTGGAACATGTTCCATGCCCCACCCATATTTAGGGTGGAACATGTTCTAGCTCTTGCCTCCTCTCCACCCTGATCGTCCCTTCCTGTGACAGCCGGCGAGGGTCCCTCTCCCCACACTCGCTATCAGAATTTTGAAACCGTGCCGCTGTGAAGAGCTCCAGGCACACAGCCATATCATTTATTCACAGATCACTGTGAACGAATTACAAGGCCTGTCTGCCACCGTGGCTTTTTTTTTTATGGGCTTTTGGCATGCTGATCAACTTATAGTTCACCTATTCTTCCTGCAGCTCTGAAGCTGTCAGTCGGAATGGAGGTACAGGCACAGAGCTGTAAGGAGAGTCTGCAGGAGCCTGACATTGAACTCACGATTCACTGATCACAGGTTCAATGCTCTGCAGGCTCCCAGGAAAAAAAATTCAATGTACATTTGCTTACTTGCAAAAATGTGCATTTTATTTTATTTTTTTTTTTTTTTAAGATGAACTTTGCCTTAAAAAAAATAAATAAATTACCCCTTTAACTCTGTTTTCATTTTTTAACAACCATTTGCCTGCCGTTTTTAAATCCAATTAAGTTGGCCTGAAGTAATTGCATGCCACTTTTATGCAATTTTCTATCTTAACCTTGGCGCCTCACACTTGCAGAACCTGTAAATTGAATCTTCCAGCTTTTTCTGCTGTTCATAGTCTGCTGCTGCTTTGACATAATGCTGGCTTCTTTTGACAGAAAATAAACAAACTTCATCTATTCTGTTTAAAACGCTTCTCAGATAGACTTCTTAATCAGCTTTTTTACGCTCCTCTATGAACTCTGCTTCAGCATGAAATCCTCTATAATTTGTGCATGCTGTTTCTATGCATGTTTATTGGTCTTCACTGGACTTTAGCCTTGGCCTGTGTGGCTGCACATTGATCAGACTAAGGCTGGCCATGAACAACTTGCACCCACCTCGGATATCATACTTGGTTTGAAATTAGTTTAAGGGTTCACAATGATTAAAGGATTCACACACTTGCAACTTCCAGAACATTTGCTTTCACTGACACAGACTGTCCAGCTTGTTGAAAGAAGCAGCACTAGGAATTTCATGAGCTGACTAAGAGCATGCTGATAGAAGGAGAGTGCAAAGTGACAGAGAATGAGCTTATCACTGCTTATCTCCTTCACTGTCCAGTCACAGGCTAGGGGGATGTACATGACAGCCTGGACTCAGAGGAGATAGGGTAAATGATGCTGGCTGTCAGACCGACAACATCCAGTTGTGGAAAAGTGCTGCAATGGTACAGCTCTGTATTTAGGGTAAGTATTGCAGCTCTTTTTTTTTTTTTTTTTTTTTTAAGTTTTTTGTGGGCTAGTTAGTCCTTATAGAAATGCTCCTCTAAAATGTTAGCCATATATTTTTATAAGTCCTTATGACTTTTTTTTTTAGGAAAAAAAAAATGTATTGAGAAGAGTTTGAATCTGATTCAGACCAAAGCTGGTCCAAACAAACTATTTCCTTCACTAACTGCTGCATTGTCTCTAAGCGGTGTACAAAACTGTGTGTAGCTGAAAGAGGAAGTAAACCCCAATGGGTTTTACTTCCTCTTTTGCTCACCGCAAGGCCTGCAAATTAAAAGCATAACAGGCTAGTATGCATTGCATGCTAGCCCATTATTTGACTCTTACCTGCAAATGAAGCCCACGCTGTCCCCTGTGCAGGCCACGTCCATCTTCACCCCTCTTCCTTCTCGAGTCGCGGACTTCGCCTCTGTGACTGGCCAAAGCCTCATGACGTCACTTCCGCGCATACGCCGTCAGTCATGGAACACACTGGGGGAAGAAACGACATGGTGGTCTGTTTCTACACAGCGCATGCGCCGATGATGTCGTCATCGGCACACAAGTGAAATATCTACTAAACGGCACACATTTAGGAGATATTTACACTACCTATAGATAAGCCTTATTCTAGGCTTGCCTATAGATAAAAGTAAGACAAAAGGGTTTACAACCACTTTAAGCTGCATACAGTACGCAGTGGCAGGTTTAAGCTGTGAGATGGACTTCCTGCATCACACCCAGGGCAAAACCGAGTTGGGTTAAGCAGAGCTCAGCCATTCATAGGCAGCTTTGCATTCTATGAATACAAAGCTATCTATGAATGGCTGAGTGCTACTGAGTGCTGCTCAGGTGCAGATTCAGAAAATTGCATTGCCTAGACTGCATCAGCTCTAGTTTTAGATATGGTCAAATTAATATAATGTTTTAGTCAAATTTTTGAAAACATTTTGCTGATTAACTTGTTCTTCTGTTACCTAGTTTGTGTTTTTGCATACAAGTTAGTAGATATAGTGAGAGTGTCTTAAAGTGACCAGATTTTTAAAATAAAATCCGGGGACACTTTTTTTTTTTTTTTTGGCAAATGGCACAGTACTGAATAATACACTCTGCCTCTCCCCTGCTGAACAGCAGCAGGATCGGCAGTGAGATCGTCCAGCAGGGGGCGTCAACATTTGAGCCACCAGGCTGTTTCTCAGCCAGCATGGGGTGCCCTGTCTACGTTAATCTGGGAACAGACTTGGTCCGGGGACAGTGTTCTCAGTCCGGGGACTTCTGGTCACCCTAGTTTACGTGCTTCAAACTGCAATTTTACATTGGAAGCATTAGATTCTAAAGTGTAAGTTATTATCTGTATTATAGTTATGATAGTATAGGAGGTGTGTGTATATTCCCACTCATATTTCAATTTTGCAGATAGAGCACCATAGAGGTTATGGCTACTTCTTCTACAAGTCTAACATTCAAGTCACCAAAGTGTGTATTGGCCTGTGTTGTTATTTGGGCCTGCCCATTTGGGAAAAGGCAGGTTTGCACTGTTAAACATTGGCGCTCTTCTGTCAGATGTCCCTCCTTCCACTGTCTAAAATGTCAGTTTGCTAAATCACTTGGATCCAAAAAGTTAGATTTGCTAATATCTTCCCACAAACCTAACTTTCCTGTTCCACAGTAAAAAATACAATTTCCCCTTTTTTGTTTAAAAAAGGCCGCATAAAGTACATTTACTAGGCTAGATCCAGATGGTGATGTTTAAGGCTGTAAACACACCTGTAACTGTTTAAGAACAAAATGTTATGTATTATACAATTTTTCCAGTCAGTATGAATCCTTTTCCATTTTCTCTTTCAGCATGCTGATGCAGATTCATATTTATTATAAATGCCCATATCTAGCCCCGTGCCTTTTCAGTATCATGGTCCATTATAATATATATTGCCAAATGTGCATCTGTGATCACTACACGCTTTTGCCATTTGCACTGGTGTGGAAAGCCCACAAGTTTGTTTACTTGCATGCAAATGCCAACCACGTTTCAAAAATTTAAGATATTGTTTTTTTATTATATTGCATTTAGTTTCTACCATAACTTTTTCTCTGCAGTCTTATTAAAGTAAATCTAAAGTCCATAAATGTTTTCTTTTTTCATTTTTGGTTAAAGTACGGGAGTAACTACTGTCAGTTATATATTTGTCATCTGAGTTTAAATGGGGAGGTTTCCCTTCACTTCCTGTCCTGTACACTCAACAGTAGGTGGCAGAGGAAACTGGTTTAGGATAGTTAGAGTGAATCTCCCTAAAGGGGAAACAGACAGCAATAAAAAGTAGTGCTACCATTATATCCAAATCTAAAAAAGTTTTGACTTTAGGTATACTCCAAGGACAGGTTTTGCATTTTCATACAAGCCCATGGGAATACAAAACCTGCTTGAAGCAGATCAAATGCAGGTCAGAAGGAGGTCAGCTGCAGGTCAAATGCTCATGTCTATGAATTCTGAATGATCTCAGAGGCTCCTCAAAAAGATGTCGACACAGGCTTAAAATTACAAGTCCTTAAAGGATAAGTTCACCTTTGGAACATGTTACATGTTCCACCCATTTTTAGTATGGAATGTGTAACATGTTCCAACATCTGCATTACCCCCATTCCCCCCCTCCCTGTGACAATGGGTGGGGGATCTTCTCTCCACTTTCACTGTCACAATTTAAAAATGGCACGGCCGTGTGGCAGTGTTTCCTGGGAGTGTATGCCTAAAAGTACTGCCAGACATTTCGGCTGACAGTAGTACTCAATGTACAATGAGGGCGCTGGTGACTTCCTGCTCTCAGGTAACTGCCTGCACATTGGATGTACGGGCAGACAGCTATCCTGAGAGTCTGCAGGAGCCTGAGATTGCACCCGCGATCTGCAGGCTCCTTAACAGAAAAAAAATTACACATTATTTTTTATTTTTGCCTGCCACAAAAGTGCATTTATTTTATTTATTTCAAAAGGTGAACTTATCCTTTTTAACTTTTGGCATCACTCATTTAGCAACGTTTTACTTGACACAAACAATTTTTAATCCCTTACCGCATATGGGGAGACGTTAATTCGAATGATCATGTGTTTTATTGTTATAGAGTAAAACAGTTTGCGCAGCACTTTAAAACGTGAGGACAGACAGTACAGTTAGAATACAATTTAATACAGGAGGAATCAGAAGGCCCTGCTCATTAGATCATATTTATATTCAATATTTTTTATATACAATTATTATTTTAAACAACTGCCTATACCAGCTCAACGTTTTATTATTTTAGCCTTCCAGCCAGAAGGCTTTGTGTAACATTGAGCTGCAGAAAAAAGATTTTATATTCAACGTTGAATTTTGACAAACAAGGGGCCCTAATTTTTTTAGTTAGAGCTTTTTTAATCATTTTCAAGGACACTTTGCTGTTTTTTGCTTTATCAAGCTCTCTGTTGTTCAGGGCCATATACCCAAATGTAACCTGTTTATGCATGTACTATCCAGTTCTTGTTTCCTAATGTGTATCTAAACACCAAATGCAAAAATGTAATATTTTACAGTTTATCAGTCTTTGGATGTGGTGGCTGCATTTATTGTTTTTCAGGCTAAGAACATTTTCAGGATGTGCAAAAATAACCCAAAATGCAGTGTCTTTGTCACTCCCGTTAGCTTAAAAGAAAGTACAAAGTAACTAGAATTAAATCTAATTGAGGCATGGGCTTCCTAGATACAAGAAACTGCTTTATTACTCAACAGGATACACAAAATCTCAAAAGCAGTGTGTGGATATTGAAGCTTTTGCAGGCAAAAAAAGCTTGGTATGCTTCTTTGGACACATAAGTCATACAGGAATCCTAACTCCACCGCTGCCCCCACAGCCACCGTACATATAGCACTTGGTATGGATGCACCATAATGGACAGCAACATTTTCCTCTCATGCCCCTGCTAGACAACCAACCCCCAATTCCCTCTGGCTCTGTATGAGAATGTTTTTGAGTTGTGGTCTGAGGGCCCGCTGCGTCTATATCATGTGGCCAGAGGTGGCAAAGCACTTGATATTTCAAAAATGAGACATATATGGGGGCATACACCCCTAAACTTTGAGATGGTTTCAACTCTGTAACATCATCAAGAGCCTTCAAACACCATGACAACACTTGGACTCCTTTAATCCAATATAAAAGTATTCTTGCCTACTTCAGGGCCTTCTCATGGCATCTTGCTCCTGTACAAACTGCTCCTAGCAGCGGGAAGTTTAAACACTCTGGCCTACTGGGATCAGGAACAGTCTCGCACCCCCTGACCAACACTGGTTCAAAATCTTACCCTTAATTTATACCTTCTGTCTCAATATCAATAAACCTGAGCACAACCCTAAACTCCTAGCTTGATGGTACAGAGGCTAAGTGGGCTTGAGTAGATGGGACACTCCAGTTTCTCCAATATCTTGGACATGTGGACTGGTATCCTTTCCCACATTTGGTGAGTTTCCACGCACTGAATTTTAAGAACCCCAATAGCAAAAATTACTAATGTGAACTTTCCACAGGACCCTTAGGTCACCCTTTTCCACAAAACAATTTCTTCTGTTTTTACATATAGAAATTATTGATGCCACACTTCCAGAGTGGGAACAAAAGTCTGGTCCCCAAAAATTGATCGGCTTCTGCATACAAAATATGAACAGATCCATATTTATAGAATACCTGTAAAAGCATTTAACATGTTACGGCTGTAACTTTCTATAGTGGTATTTATGTGGGTTTTTTTTAACATTTTTGCTGTTTCTTTATGAAGTGTTAAGACTTTATAAAAATGTATACAGAACCTCATCTTTATTGTGTAAACTAATAGTCCCATCACCTACCATGTAATGGAGATGAACTAGGGGAAAACCTGTTTGAAATCCAGCGTGTATGACAATAATGGCTGCCCCCATAGATACAGTGTAGATATAAAGAGACACGAGTATGGTATTTGCTTGATTACCATGTGAATATAAAGGGGGGGGGGGGGGGGGGGGAACGAATAAAGCCAACACATCTAAGGACTGGTATGTTGCAATATATGATAATTTTTTGGGGGTTTAGATGCACTTAAAGTGGTTTTAAAGCCTTAAAGTTTTTGTTGCTTTAATGCTGTACTGTGCTTAGCCATTGGCTTCCGCTCCTGCCACTCAAGTCCTATGGTGGGGGGTGGGGGGGCTGAGCCCCACTGTGTGTGCCAATAAAGGCTGGGGAACGAGCCTGCATGAGTGCTGCGAGAAGCAGCTTTCTATGGGGGCACTTGGTGGAAGGTGAGTAACTAGAGTCAGCGGGGGAACCCTAGAAGGATATGATCGGGGGCGCTTTGTGCAAAACCATTGCACAGTGCAGGTAAGTATGACATGTTTGTTATTTTAAATAAAAAAAGGAGGATTTAATAACACTTGAATAAGTTGTACATTCTGTATTCTCCAAGTAAAAAATGTATCTAAATGAAACTTTCAGCCTTGCTGAAATCTAGGAATACAGCCCATGTTGTCAAAATTAGCTTGTTAAATTTAAAATAACTGAAGGTGTCATAAGCTCCTTTATATCTTTTTTTATTATTTTTTTTTTAATCTAAGAAATACAAACTCTCAATAGGATTGAATAGAGGGTGCCAAGTGCATGTGTGAGCCTGACTGTGAGGATTTTTTTTGTGATTCTACAGCTTTGTGGGCAATATCTTGCTGACTTGGGGACAGGCAAAATATTATAAGACTACAAAGGGCAGCTGGGGGGCAGAGGGGACACTTTAGTATAAGTGTATCTGCACCTTTGGTGTATTTCACTTTAAGCACTTTGAGAGGATGTTGCACAATGCAACCTTCAGGAAAAAGACCCATTGACATCACATGTGAGGTGTAGTGACTCTTATCTGAAGTAGATCTAGAATTTATATTAGGGTTAATTTTTTTTGTCTGTTAGCCTGAGAAAAAAAGAAATTATGACTACAGGCGAACTACAGAGAGCTCAGATCTTATGGAGAGCTGAAGCCCTTTAAAATAAAAGTCCAACCGTAAAACAAAAAATAAAAAAATGGCTTTACCCCAGCTAAATGTTTAATACACATCTGTTTACTGATTGCTGTGCTTAGCTGTTCAAGCCCACTTTATTCTCGGTAACACTGCTAAGCTCTTTCAATCAATGCGGAGCAGTAAAATTGCCCAGAGAAGGATTTTAAATATATAAAAACCATATTGATGATAATACAATGAATACATTTTCTTCTTTTTTGGATATTGGCGTGGCCTTCCAAACAGCCGCTTAAGCTCTGGAGGCGGCAGAGTCAACGTTAGCTCCTTGGATGGCATATTGCTTCCAGATCTGTGCACGCTGTCTGACAACAGGTGAAATATTTTGTCTCTGCAGAAGGAGAATACATAAAAATGTTTATGCGAGGTCGACCAATCACAATGTTCATTCCTTCGGATGTGGAGAGCTATGAAGACATAAGAACAGAACTGCCACCAGAGAAGTTAAAACTGGAGTGGGTGTATCCTTAATTGTCATATATTTGGTCCTTATAGGTAGCATGCCAGTTGTTGGAACAAAGGTAACTGGTTAGAACCCTTGCCAGGATTTTATTGCTGTTTCCCCACTGAAATGAGCCCCCCTCTCCTTTTGCCCAGGTTACCATATTCCGAGAGACAGAAAATGACAACATCCAAAATTTTGCAGCTGTCCAGAACAAGAGGTGAGGATAAAGTTACTAAACCCAGGACCCTGCATTCATTATACCTGGTCTCCCACAGTGCACAGAACATGGGAATGCAATTGTTTTTGTAAATATAAGCGGCTAAATACCTTTTCTCATCAGCAGTATATAGGAGTCTTGTGACTTGTATCACTGCTTAGGCTTGTAGGAGTTTTCATTCTCCCCTGATGCTCTGTGTGGACAGTGCTGATTGGCCATGTGCTAATCACAGGCACTCACCCAAGAAAAAAGACACTCTAGCAATACTCACCAAACTGAGCATGTGCAGCCTGACTGCTAATGCTCTGTTCTATCGAGAGATGGGTTGGAGTCAGTTAAAGGAGGATCAGAGAAGACTGGATCACACAGCCTTTATACACAATACAGAGGATTAACCCCTTAGGCTCCACAGTGAGTATAACAAGCATGCTTTACTGCATATACAGACTGATTTTACTGTTGTGGGTTCATTAACACTTTAAAGGTTCAGTACACCTTTTGGAACATGTTACATTTTCCACCAATATTTAGAGTGGAACATGTTCCAGTTTTTTCCACCAGTTCCCCCTCACCTTCAGTGTGACTTTGGGCGGGGGGATCTTCTCCCATACCTGCTGTCACAATTTAAAAAACGCACAACCATGTGCATTTTTTACAGTTCTCAATGAATGAATGAACTATAACTACTGTCGGCCAGCCCAGCTGCAGCTTTCAACATTCACCCTGTATGAAGATACAGGCAGAAAGCTGCAAATTTGCACCCCTGATCCTCTGATCAGGGATACAATGCTTTCCAGGCTCCTGCAGGTGTATCCCACCTTACTGGACTCCTCCATCCAAGCACCAACGGGGTGGAATGTTGGCCTCTAGAAGGGGGCTACCACTTTTGTACACTATCTCTGATGAATGACATGTTGACTCGAGTTCATGTTAAGATTTTACAATATAATTTTTTCTTGTCACTACATTTTTAAATAAAGTTTTAAATAAATGATTTTATGATAAGTAATATGTTTTATTTCCTTTAAAAACCCAGCAAATGAGGACCTGATTCAAAAATTATACATTGGGATGATGGCAATTACACCCACGATCCTTTGAGTCTATATATCCAACTATGTTCCAGGACAGGAAATGAAGGGAACTCTCCAACAGAACCAACCTGTTAAACAAAAAAACTTAAAAAATTGGACTAAATATACATTATTTGATTATGATATGGTAGTTTCTATGTCAGTTTTGTCTGGTAAACTATAATTGTATCATTTTAGGGGTTGGCGTAGGAAATGGTCAACCTGCAGGTTTTTTTATTATATTTTTCTGTCTTAGTCCAGTTGGATAAATTTCTCTTCCCTTCCTGTCCCAAAAACGCCAACAGAAGTAAAAGAACATATCTCTAAAGGGAGAAAAAATCCTGTCTTATACAGTTGCCACTGGAATAGGGGTCATCATTGGTAGTTTTCCCATCGCCCTTCAGTCGTCTTTGTGTTACCACGTCATTTCCAGCCCGCCGATCAGCCTTCCTGTGTTCCAGCGGTGGTGATTCTTCACAACAGACAGTATTGCTTCCAGGTCAATGGCCGCAACTCCTTGTGAGCCCGAGTGGCCCCTCCAGTACCTTCCGGCAGCTGCCGGAGAAAATTTGCAGCATACCACACATATCGAGCCCCTTCTCCCAGGATATGGCATGTGAGTAATCCACAACCTGTGACTTAAGACCTGGAGTTTTTTTTTTTTTTCTTTATATTGACTTTGTGAATAAACAACTGATTGGAATTTTAATGATTCCTGGTTTTCCTAAATTTTCTCATGCTTCCCACTGGCCTTATTCACAATACAGGCGCTCCAGAATTTCTTTGGTGTTTTCTCTCACTTGGTCCCTGAAGTTTTTGAGCTGCCAGTTTTGTGTGATTTATTTATAATATACTGACTAATCCATTACTGCTGTGCCCAGTTTCTGGATATTCTATTGGTCACCAGAACAAGCAGCGATGGTGAATCTCCACAGTGGAAAGTCACGACTGCAATACATTTTGAGTTTATATTGGGGTTGATTTACTAAAACTAGAGTGCAAAATCTGGAACAAGCAGCTCTGCATGGAAACCAATCCACTTCTAACTTCAACCTGTTTAAATAGGCTTAGACAGAAAACCTGGAAGCTGGTTTCTTTGCAGTGCTTTACCAGCTTTTGCACTCATGGGACCCTTTCGCATGGGCGATCAGATAAGTTTTTCAGGTAGACCTGATCGGACCTTGCAGTCTCCCCTATGAAGGCACATGTCTGCTGACATCTGCCACTATCCAATCTGATCCTGCCTGCAAAATCCAGATGGATGGTGGTCCCATTTTCCATCCGTCTGGCGGATTGGATGAAAACAGACTGGCGCCCCTTTTCCACCTGATTTTCCCATAGGGGAGAGCGGGCCTGGGTCCGTGCCCACTCTGCACAGCGAGCAGAGAGGGACCTGTCATCAGCCTGCTTAGCAGGGATCAGCAGAGCGATCCCCCGCTGAGCAAGCGGATTCTGCAAAACAGAGGCGCCCGTGTGAAAGGGGTCTTAGGTATAGTAAATCAACCCCATTCTCTTGAAACTGATTGTAGCTATTCTAAGGCAGCTGTTACCGTAGTATGGTTGCTAAACTGCTAGTCCTAAAGCAATGTGTAGGACTTCTGCAAGTTCCCTAAACGGTCAGGTCAGCTTCAAAAGATGAATAAGCTGTAAGTGGTACCATGTGGTCTGAGAAGCTTTGTTCTAACAAAGCCTACACGTTGCATATTTGTAATGATGCAGCATCTTTATGAATGAAAAAAAGTTTATTTTAGCAAACCGGTAAATTGCTGTTAAGATGTATCTGTAAAAAAAAAAAAAAAAAAAAACCTTTAACCATATGTAATATTGCTTCTGTTGCTTTCTGTAAAGCTTGTGGTATGTTGACCTTAACCGAAGGTTGTAAAGATATGGTTACCGTGGGAGAGACTGTCGAGCCAATGTTTACCTTCTCCCTACCGGAGAAATTGTATATTTCATTGCATCTGTTGTAGTACTGTTCAATTATGATGAGCGGACTCAGCGCCATTATCTTGGTCACACAGATTGTGTTAAATGGTAAGACTTTACACATACAAATAAACTTACTTGGTTGTCTGTTGTAAACAGTAATTTTAATGTTTTTTTTTTTTGTTTTTTTTTTTTTTTTTTTTTTTTTTTGCCTCCTATAGCATTGCTGTTCATCCAGACAAAATTAGAATAGCAACCGGACAGATTGCTGGTGTAGACAAAGATGGAAGGGTAAGTACCTGTCTGGTCTTTTCTTTTCCAGGTCTGAGTTGTGGCACCTATCAGTATCCCCTTCAACATATTACATTCCATCATGATCATTGATGACTATAGGTTATATACAAAGTACATTACTTTAAATACATTAATAAATATTTGTAGTGTGATATAATTTAAATAGCACAAAAACTGTTAGCCAGTGGTTGCTATAGGCTCCATGCACACTGGCTTAAACGTTGCTTCTACAGGAGTTTTGTGTTCTGCTATAGAAACAGCTCAGTGTTATCCTATGTGTCCATGCACATTAGGACGTTAAGAGGCATAATTTGAGTTTAACGTTTAGAGGCAGAAAAAAAACATTTCTGATTGGAGCTTGGAGGCAGAAAAACGTAACTCTCCTAAACTTTGTACAAAAAAATGCTCTAGATGAGCGTTTTTTTTTTTTTTTTTTTTTTTTTTTTTTTTTTAACTCCCTAGAGAACAGACATTTTTTAAGCTCAGTATGCATGGAGCCATATAGTTTTTTTTTTTTGCGTATTTCTTGACTCTGGGACCCCTGTCAACTTAAAACTGTTATGTATACTCTATAGATGGATGATGGTGTAAGAGGAGAAAGCAACTTCAGGCGACCCCTGATACTCAAACTACGGTATCAGGCTCAGACATAGGTATAGCTAAATAAAGGGGGAAAAAAAAACTTTTAGTATCAAAAATACAATGCAGATCTGTGATTTGCCCATTCAGAGCAAATCAATAGGTTTGATTTATCCACTTTACCTCTGGAAGATCCCACCCCCCCTTCATGACCAGGCCACTTTTTACGATACAGCACTGTATTATAGACAATTGCGTGGTCGCGCGTCGCTGTACCCAAATACAATTTGACATTTTATCCCCCACAAATGGCTTTCTTTTGGTAGTATTTGATCACAACTGGGTTTTTTTTTTTTTTTTTTTTTTTTTGGCGCTATAAACAAAAAAAAAAAAAATTTTGAAAAGAAACCAATATTTTTTTTTTACTTTTTTGCTATAAAACATGTCCAATAAAAAAAAAAAATTCTTAAATTTTGGCCAATATATGTATTTTGCTACATATTTTTGGTAAAAAAAAAAATCCCAATAAGCATGTATTGGTTTACGCGAACGTTATAGCATCTACAAATTATGATAGAGATATATAGATATATATATATATATATATATATATTATACACACTGATACTGGAATTTTTCTTTTTTTGTACTAGTAATGGCTCAGAAAATTATGCATTCATGTTAGTTATGGATTAACTAGTTAGTTAACTAATTAGTTATGTCGATATATAGCCACATGTTGTATCCAATCATCCTAGGTTAATATTGCTTATAAATATACCAATTGGGTACACTTATAAGAGGAATTGGTGTTAAGGAGGAGCAGGTGCTACCTATTTTTTCATTTATGTTCATCTTGCCCCACCAGTGGGGTCAATTCTTGATAGCAGCGGCTCAAATATTTGTCTTTTTAACCACCAAGGAGCCAAGTGTCTTACTACAATTTTTCTTACTCTGGGCTTAGGCAATAGGAATGAAAGCAAGGTAAGTATCTTCTGCTGGGAGGTCTGTATTAAAGTGAACCCGTTGCCTTGCCTTAAATGAGCAAACCACAGATTTACTTGAATGCTCCTATTCAGATAAACTCCAGTTGTGGCTGGTTCGCTTTAAAGCCCACTCGCTCCAATTAAAAGGCAACACAAGCAATTTGTATACGTACTAAACCATAGCAACCAGTTTCACTTTTTGTAAGTGTAGAGCAGTCACAATAAAAGCTGTTTAGTTATGCATTACTGCAACTTGCTGGTTTTGAAAATGTTGAAATATTTCATTAAAGCAGCCTAATGTTAAATATACAGTAATGCATTTTCATTTCTTCACTTATTACATCCATGTTTCATGTATTTTACAGCCTTTACAACCACATGTTCGAGTCTGGGACTCTGTCAGTTTGTCTACTTTGCAAGTTATTGGCCTCGGAACCTTTGAGAGGGGTGTTGGATGTCTGCATTTCTCCAAAGCGGTAAAATATTTCATATATGTAGAAAGATAAACATGCAAATGGTATTAGTTAACTGCAATTTTTTAGTGTAGATTTTTTTTTTTTTTTTTTTAAATGTCCGTTTTTTTTTTTGTTTTTTTACTTGATTTCAGCTCACCAAAGTACAATATTTGAGGGCTGTTATGTCATTAGCCACTTGATTGGCTTCACTAGATTGTGTGGAGGAGCAGGATAGATATTGGTTCATCTTCCAGCCAGCTAAAGCAGCCAGTTTGGAAGGCTTTTATATATTGTCTGGGCATCCTTTTGCTGTAAATGCACAGTCAACTGATCAGAGATATGACTGTATTAAAGGATAAGTTCACCCTTTTGAAAAAAATAAATGCACACCTTTTCTACAGGTCAAAAGTGTGCATTTACAATTTTTTTTTCTTCTAAGGAGCCTGTAGAGCACAGGTGTCAAACACAAGGCCCGCGGGCCGAATCTGCCCCAGGCCATTTCATGTGGCCCTCGCACCTCTCCTGAAGCTGCAGGAGAGCTCCCCTGGTCCTCCTCCAGACCCTTACTTTCTGCTTTCAAGCAATGCATCCAGCTTCCTCCCAGCAGCAACATAAGGAAAGGGGGTGCACTGTGATGTAAGGGAGAGTGGGGGGCCCAACTTCTGATGGTGGGGTGGCTCTTGAAATCTAATATAAGGGGAGGGGGATGCGCTGGACATCTAATCTTAGATACAACCGGCCCTTTTAAGGGGAATCATAATGCTGATGCAGCCCACGACAAAATTGAGTTTGACACCCCTGCTGTAGAGCATTGCACCCACGATCAGTAGATCACAATTGCAATATCAGGCTTATGCAGGCCGTCAGGATAGCTGTCTGCCTATACCTCTGACACAGGTAGGCAGTTACTTGAGAACAGGAAGACCAATGAACCTGGGGAGCGCTTACCAGTGCCTTCACAGTCCATTGAGAATTACAAGCCATGAGCTGCAATGGACAGCTGTACTTGTAGTCTGTTCATTCACAAGAAACTACATGAATCAATGACAGAGCCCCACATGTCCGTGCTGTTTTCAAATTGTGACAGCGGTTGCAGGGAGAAGATCCCCCTGCCTGCTGACTCCTAAATACAGGTGTAACATGTTCAGAAAGGTGAACTTGGCCTTCAAAAACTGTTTAATCAAAAAGGATTGTTCAGCACAAAAAAAACTATTTTTTGACATTTGGTCAGATATACACCAGCATCATTTTTAAAAAATTTGTTTATTGAATCACACGGATCTTACGCATTTGTCCCGTGTGAGGGCCATGTATACCCGCATGGGGGTGCACAGGTGTTCCATGCATCCCTATGCAGGAAGTTCCATAGCTGTCAATTAGGATGCAGTGGCTCGCTGACTTTTCATAAGATTTCTGCCAACGTTTCCTACGGTCAGGAGGCCTTTTTATTCTAGTCCTTTTTGATTCAATTGATTTGTAATTTTCCCCTATAAATTATTGAAAAATTGACCACCAAAACATATGTGCATTATAAAAAAAAAAGTGTAAATGCTATCCTGTACAAAGGAAGTAAATCTAGCCCTGTATAATTTCCAGTACCATCTCTGTTTTGTCGTCTGTCATCAGTGAGCATGTCCACAGAGGTAAAGTGTTTATGGATTTTTTATACAAGTGGTAACAAATGCTTTCTTCTTCTTCTTTTTTTTTTTTTTTTTTTTTAAAGGATTCGGGGTCACACTTGGCGGTCATCGACGACTCCAATGAACATATGTTGACTGTGTGGGACTGGCAGAAGAAGTCAAAAGTAGCAGAGATTAAGGTATTGACTAGTGCTAAGAAGATTTAGTGCAGTCTTAAAACTTTAGCCCCATATTGGATGGAAAAATAAATGCTTGGCAGGTTGTTCTGACCCCAAGAAGCACCTCCTGAACTGTGATTTAGGTTATGTGTACTAAGCTGAATGGCTCAGTACACATGCCAGCAGACAGGTGGAGGTGTGGGTGGCTGCCTGAAGGTTGTCCGCATTGGTTGGACTGCAGCCATCTATTTAATGCAGTGCCCCCCAAACCAGTAGAGCAGGTGAAATATGGGTGGACTGCAACAACATGGGCTGCATCCATAGTCCTTGTGAATGCAAGTCAAGTCAGGGGCAGGCAGATGTCTCAATGAGAGTGTCAGGGTCTAAGATTCTAAGTCCTCTGTGTCACTTCTAATGCATCACTACTGTACTTGTTCCTGCTTCCAGTGTTCTGCTTACTTTGCCTTATGGATGGAAGCAGCACATTAGTGATGATAGCTTCCTTCTGTTTTCTTATTGAGGAAAGAAAATCAGTGTCTGTCACATAGCAATTTGGTTATCAAGTTTGAAAAGCTTGGCATCTCAGAATGTTTTTAGACAGTCACAAGTACTTGTTAAGGAAGCCTCCCCTGAAAAAAAAAAAAAAACATGCAGGCTGTCATTGGTATGTCTCCTGCAAATGTTAGTTGCCTAACTGTAGTACTGACCCTTTTGCCTTACTATGAGTCACTTAACAGGAACAAGACCACAACAGGATCTGTTTGGGTGAATATTGGCATGTGTTGACTGACTTATATGACACTGGGCATTATTCCGCCTGGAAGACCAGATTTGTGTGTTGAAATAGAATTACTGTGGACAGTGCTGGAGAGTAAATTATTGAAGCAAAAGCTGGTAAACCCCCTGCTGGGCAACTATTTTCAGATAGTAAATAATTGCCTAGAATTGAGCATTAAAGAGTTACTCCAATTTTTGTTGAGAAAAACATAATCCCTTCTACGTGCTCAATGTACATTGCAAGGATTTTTAATACTATTAACTTTGTTGCAGATACCTTCCTGTTCCTACTCTGAAGAAAAAAAGTTTGTGTATTTTGCATACTAATTCTCAATAGGAGTAACTGGTTCATCATAACCACCTGATGCACTTTCAATGTTCTGATGAGAAAAGTTGCCGTGTCTGCATCCCTTTAATAGTAACCCTTAGGGAGGATCTCCTCAAAGTAAAATGTTTGGTACATTTAGTCTGCTTATTGCAGACTTCTGGAATCAGTGAGTCAATTACACAAGAAGGAAATTGTACCTTTTGGAGGCCTTCTTTACACCAAAGGTGTACAAAACACCTCCAGATTGCCATATTGCATTTAATTTTACAGAACGTTTCAGTACTGCAGATTAAAACGGTCATTTTAATTGCATTAAAGTGGTTGTAAACCCTTGCATATACTCAGTGAAGGGGCTATCCTCGGGTGATACTCTGAGATGAAACCAATCTTCATACATAAGTTGTACCTGTCTATCTGCAATCTTCTCTTCATCCATTGAAGTTACTCTCTGCAGAGTTCAGTGAGGAGAGCTGTAACAGATGATTGAAGGGAATGCACACAGGAACAGAGCTGAGGCTGTCAATCTGCTGGACGTCCCTCCCCTGTCACCATTTGGTGTCAGGAATACTTGTGAGAAGTGACTCATGCTGATAGCAGAGGAACGAAGCAGCAGACAGGAATGACACTTAGTGCTTTGGATTGAGACAAGTACACACTATAAAGGGATATGCTTTGTCCTTATTTCATGTCAGAAGTTTACAACCACTTTAACCTACACTACGGCTTGTGTAGTGATTGCGCATGATGTATTATTTTTTATATCAGTCATTCTGAGGGCACATGCTGAATATGAGAATAGATGACAAGACTAAAGAGCCTGTTCTTATTAAATTGCTTTTTAAACCTGTCATAGCATGTACAGTATATATTGTAAACTCTTCTCCTGTTGACATATTTGTAGACTACGAATGAGGTGGTCTTGGCAGTTGAATTCCACCCAACTGACCCCAGTACGATAGTGACCTGTGGCAAGTCGCACATCTTTTTCTGGACCTGGAGTGGCAATTCTTTGGCGAGGAAACAAGGAATCTTTGGGGTAAGCAGATTGTCAGTTTGTCACTTGATGAATTTAATATTACCTTATTTTTTCCCTAACCCATCGATAATAAAAAACTTTATTTTATAGTGTGCCTTTAAGGGCCGGTTCACACTGCTGTGACTAAGTCGCCTGACAAGTGGTGCCCCATTAAGTCCAATGGAACCTTTCTAATCAGAGCATCTCAAGTGACTCCAAATTAGAAGGTTCCTACACTGCTTGGAGGCGACTTCGGAACAACTTGAATTGTTTTCTGTTAAAGAAGTGGCGCAACTTTTGAAGCCACGCCACTGTGAACTGGTCCTAAAGGTATCTTCTCAAGCACTTTACAAAAGAACCAAACACAAGTGATACTGAAGTAAAGGAACAAAAACAGTTCGGTGGAAGGCTTGTCTAAAGAAAGTTTTCACTTTTTAATTTGGAAGAGTTTAAAGAATGGGAATCTGATGTTCTTGGAAAGAGAATTTTTAACTTTTTTGGGCATAACAAGCAAAGGCCCTCTCCTCCCAGAGACTATAGGCAAGTTTGAGGGCCACTCAGAAGACCTCTTTTAAAGCAGGGAAGGGTGGAGTAATGTATTGAAATTTCAGATGAATAATGGGGTGCCAAGCCGTGCATGGTCTTGTAGGTGAGCATTAGGCTTTTGAATTCCATGCAAAACCAGACAGGTAGTCAAAGTTCAAGTATGGTTCCATCAACAGAGCTAAAGAACTGGTTTTACAAAATTGAAAGGGGGTGCCAAGAAGTATGATTTCAGTTTTGTTAAAGAAAATTTTGACGACTCCAAGCTTTCATGTCACAGATACAGTTGGATAAGAGAGAGACAAATTAGAAACCATTATAGTATGCATGTATAGCGGAGCATAATCAGCATAGAAATTATAATTTAGGCCATTTGATATTAACGACCAAGTTGAAATGTTGAAATAAGTCTGCTGTTCCACAGGTTTCTAACAGGACCAATTTTTAGACTGGTCTCTTTTTTGCAAAATGGAATGTTTTGTTGTAAACAAGGGTAAAAAAGTACTCGCAAAATAAATTTGGGATATACAGTATCACAGACGTGAGTACACCCCTCACATTTTTATAAATATTTTATTATCTTTTCATGTGACAACATTGAAGAAATTACACTTTGCTACAATTTAGAGCAGTGAGTGTACAGCTTGTATAACAGTTTACATTTTTTGTCCCCTCAAAATAACTCGACACAGTCAATGTCTAAACCGCTGGCAACAAAAGTGAGTACACCCCTAAGTGAAAATGTTCAAATTGGTCCCAAAATGTCACTATTTTGTGTGGCCACCATTATTTTCCAGCACTGCCTTAACCCTCTTGGGCATGGAGTTCACCAGAGCTTCACAGGTTGCCACTGGAACTGTACCTCCCCAGTGCCGGCAGCGCTCATGCATCCCCAGATTATGACACTCCCACCACCATACTTGACTGTAGGCAAGACACACTTGTCTTTTTACTCCTCACCTGGTTGCCGCCACACACGCTTGACACCATCTGAACCAAATAAGTTTATATTGATCTCATCAGACCACAGGACATGGTTCCAGTATTCCATGTCCTTAGTCTGCTTGTCTTCAGCAAACTGTTTGGGGACGTTCTTGTGCATCATTTTTAGAAGAGGCTTCCTTCTGGGGGTGACAGCCATGCAGACCAATTTGTTGCAGTGTGCGGCGTATGGTCTGAACACTGACAGGCTGACCCCCCACCCCTTCTTCCTCTACAGCTGGCAGCACTCATTCGTATATTTCCCAAAGACAACCTCTGGATATGATGCTGAGCACATGCACTCAACAACTTTGGTCGACCATGGCAAGGCCTGTTCAGAGTAGAACCTGTCCTGTTAAACATCTGTATGGTCTTGGCCACTGTGCTGCAGCTCAGTTTCAGAGTCTTGGCAATCTTCTTATAGTCTATGCCATCTTTATGTAGAGCAACAATTCTTTTTTCAGATCCTCAGTTCTTTGCCATGAGGTGCCATGTTGAACTTCCAGTGACCAGTATGAGAGAGAGCGATAAAAACAAATTTAACACACCTGCTGTCCGTTCACACCTATGACCTTTTAACACCAACGAGTCGCATGACACCGGGAAGGGAAAATGGTTAATTGGGCCCAATTTGGACATTTTCACTTGGGGTGTACTCACTTTTGTTGCCAGTGGTTTAGACATTAATGGTTGTTTGAGTTATTTTGAGGGGACTGCAAATTTACACTGTTATACAAGCTGTACACTCACTACTTTAGATTGTAGCAAAGTGTAATTTCTTCAGTGTTGTCACATGAAAAGATATAATAAAATATTTACAAAAATGTGAGGGGTGTACTCACTTTTGTGAGATACTGTATGTAATCCTGATAAATGCAGCCCTATTACTAAAGGAATAAGTTCCAAAAGTCTCCTGCATCTATCCCACTGCAGTATTAGTACTATATTTGTGCTCACCATTACTTATTACCAATACCTTTGCGGTGTGATTTGAGCCCATACAAAATGAATAGGCTCAAATCGCACTGCAAACAATTGCATGTGATCTGAACAGGAATTCGGTGCGATTCCTTTCTGAATCACATGTGGTTTCATGCACCACTCTTATGTGAGCCGAGGCTGAAATAACTATGACAAGCCTGGGTTCACACAGGAGCAGTAGCAGAAACCACATGTGATTCAGAAAGGAATCGCACCGCATTCCTGTTCAAATTACATGTGATTCTTTGCAGTGTGATTTGGTCCCATTAATTTTGTATGGGCTCAAATTGCACCGCAAAGACATCAGTTTCAGGTATCAGAGCATTAATACCAAGTACTCCTGCAAGTGCTTAGTATCGCCACCGATGCAACCCTACTGTTCTCAGTAAATTGATCTGCCGACTCCTAAGTTGCTATGTGTTTTGTAGCTAGTTGGGAGACGCTAACAATCTGACAGATCCCAAAGTTTCATCATCTAGTAGTTTCCTTTTAAATACTGTATACCAGAAATCAGGCACCAGAAAAGATGAGTATTTACTATCTTTTTTTTGCAGGAAACACTTTTTTTGGCATTTATTTTAGCAAGAGTCACTTTATGGTATTTGAGTGGTGGTGCTCTATATTTATGGGTCCATTTCTAATCTGTAAAGTTGTAAATTCTGAAGATAGTTATACACATTACCCTTCTCTTAGAGAGAAACTGTCAGTCATTTTACTCTATTTGAAGTAAAAGTCCTGCCAAAAAGCAGACGCCACTAGTTGCATGCTATTTCCTTTATTAGCCAGAAATGCTTCCTCTTGTGTGTCTTTCTAATTCTGGTTTCAATTTACTACCAAGATCTGGATTTCTCTAACTTTGAAGCTAAGCCCCACACTCCTTCTGTTCTGTTCAGTGTGAGCTCTGCAGTTGCATATAAAGGATGATCTTGTAGTTTGCACAGAGAGATGGATAGGTGTATATGGGGCTTAACTCCAGGGGGTCAGGGTTTAGTCCGGAATTTGGGAAAACAGAGTGGATCAGCAAAACGTTTTTCTTTGCAATGAAAAATGCATCATAATAAAAATAATAAATGTGTAAGGTATTACAGAGGTGGGGAAGCAGAAAGTTCAGCTTAAAGTTCTCCTTTGGGAACTTGTTACATGCTCCACCCGTTTTTAGGCCCGAACATGTAACATGCTCCCAGTGCTGCAGCCGCTGCCCGACTCCCCATACCACCCTCCGACAGCATTACAGGGAGAAGTTCCCCATACTAGCTATCTGTTTTTGAAAGCTGTGTGTCCGGCTGCATCAGTCATACACAGAGCTCTGTATATGAACTACAAGTCCCGACCTCCTGCGGCTGTACCTATGTTAGGTTTTTATTTTCTGTGTCCAACACTAAGTAGTTTTCCCCTTTAGTTCCTCTCCACATAACAATAAACGCCTGCAAGAGTTACCAATACTCCCCCATTCTAGCAAATATGAAAAAAATAGTTTTGGCAAGAGTTCCCTTTTTACCTGTAGCTAAAGCCAAAACCTTTTTAATTTCCATCGGGGACACTTGTTTTGAGAAGGTTATTTCCCTCACTTTGCACAGCATTTTCTTTTATATCCTGTTGTGCCTACAGACAAAAAGTGAAGAGAGATATCTTCGGTGAGACATAGATGGTTAAAAAATTTACAATGAAAAGAAAAAAGCTTTTGGCTCATATATATTGCTTAATTTTTTCATAGTAAATCTGGAAACGATTTAGGGAACAATATTCATTTTTGATCTAATGATTTCTATATTGTGTTTCAGAAATACGAGAAACCAAAGTTTGTGCAATGCTTGGCTTTCCTAGCCAATGGCGATGTGCTTGCTGGAGATTCAGGAGGCGTCATGTTAATATGGAGCAAAACTCCAGTGGAATCTACAGCCGGGAAAGGAGTGAAAGGTGGGTCTCTCCTCGACCAGGTGTTGGGATAATCACACTGGGCTGAACTAGATAGAGCAGGCCAGCAATAAAAGTCACAGCTGCACTTTGCTATGACTAAAGCGTCCTTTCCTTGTGGTCCCAACAAGACGTTCTGCCATTGGTGGTGGTAGTGAATATCACCATTATATCAGTCTTCCAGGATATTGAAATGTACCAGCATGTGGGTGTGGTGATATTTAAAAGGTTATCCAGAATGCTTCAAGCTTGTCTCTCCACCACTCCTAACATTTTAATTGCTTCTAAATCCCCACTTGGCGTTCAGCTAAATGTCTCAATAATTGTTCAGAGAACACAAGCAATTATTTGAAGCCTTAATAGCAATGAGTCATTAGGTGTTTTCTCTTTTAATGTCATTAATATGCCTGGCAAACGATGAACAGTGCTCATTATGCAAACACCAGGGAGAGCACTACCTGGTGGAAACCATGAGCAAATTAATTTACTGCCCTAGAAAATAAGACCTGCACGGTATTGGAGTACCCCTGTTAATTCTTCTTAGGTTAAGTACTTGTGCCAGAAACACCTTTTTAATTTGGACCATTGAGACAAGATAACCAGTGGGGCTTTGAGTGGGCCCAAAAGGAACCAAAAACATTTCTTAAAGTTTATCTAAAATTAAAACCACAGATGTGCTATATTGTATTTTACCAGTTCAGACGTGCGGTAGCTTTTTTTTTTTTTTTTTCCTTTTTTCCTCTTATATACCTGGTGATTATGCCAGTAACACGCTTCCTGTCCTAGGATGACAACGCTCACTTACTATAAACCGGACATGACTCTGGAGAGCGCTCCCTCTTTTCTTCTACATAATATAAAGTGGCTGGGGTCTGTAGTTGGAAACAATAGAAACTGATAACTGTCAGCAGAGGAAGTTGTCAGCTGACAAGTTTTCTGAAACGATCATCAGGTATTTTTTGCACTAATTAAACAGATATAACAAAATGATTTGAATTGTATATTTAGTAAACCAAATTTGACCAAAAAAGGTGAAGTTCATAGTTAACCACTTGCTGCCCACCCTCTTGCAGATTGATGTCCGCAAGGTGGCTCCATTATCCTGACTGGATGTCATAGGATGTCCAGCAGGATAAGCCGCTTGCGTGCTCCCCCTGGGGCGCCCAGCGCGGCAGTCGGTGCTGTGTGTCACTCAGCATCCTTCGATTGTGGTAAAGAGCCTATGACGTAGGCTCTTTACCACGTAATCAGCTGTGACCAATTACAGAAGATCACAGCGGTAACCAGGAAGTGCCAGTAAACTGCTTTCCTCGGGTTGCGCTGACGGTTAGAGCCGATCGGCGGCTCTCCTGTCAGAGGGGTGGGAGTCTGCACTGATCAACGCATTGATTATCAGTTCAGCCCCCATCAGAAGTGCCCACCACATCTGCCAGTCAGTGCCCATGAGTAACACCTGTCAATGCACATCACAGATGCCAATCAGTGCCCATCAGTAATGACGGTCAGTGTTGCATATTAGTGCCTCCTCTTCAGTGCCACCTTATCAGTGCCCATCAATACCGCCTCATTAGTGCCCGTCAGTGAAGGCGAAAGCAAAATTTTATAATAAACGATGAAACTTTTTTTCTTTGGTCTTTTTTAATTTGTTTAGCAAAAAATAAAAACCCCAGTGGTGGTCAAATATCTTCCCACAAAAGAAAGCTCTATTTGTGGGAAGAAAGTGATAAAAATTTAGTTTTGGGTGCAGCGTTGCATGACCGCACAATTGTCATTCAAAAGTGTGACAGCGCTGAAAATTGGCCAGGGCAGGAAAAGCCCTGTATTGAACCTTTTTATTTTTGCATAGTGTGGAGAGGGGTTTTTATTGTGGTCTGTGCCCCTGTTAAAGAGACTCAGCCTCTTTATTTGTCCTGTTTACCATGATCATTGAAATTAAAGGAAAATCCTATTACTTTTCTGGGGGCAATCCAAAATTTGGAACAGAGTTTTTCCAATGTGGACACTAGTTCTGGTGACTTGGGGGTCCCCAAGGAATTCCCTTAATTTGGGGGGGGGGGGGGGGATTTCCTCTCACTTCCTGTTTGGCTATGAGACAGGAAGTGAAATCTCTGCAATAGGACACGGATGGCAAAAAATGACGGGTTATATTCCTCCCCATTCCAAAATGCAGTGGCTTTCGCCTTGAAACACTCCCATGGTACAATTTTTGCCCAGTTTTTATTGTTGAATCATGAACACTGACTTTAACTGAGGCAAGTGAGGCCTGTAGTTCTTTTAAATGTTCTGGGTTCTATTACTTCTTCACATAGGGCCAGGCAGGTTTGGACCGCTTTTTTCCCTTAACTACTTCATCCCCGGAAGGATTTACCCCCTTAATGACCAGGCCATTTTTTACATTACGTCACTGCGTCACTTTGACAATTGCGCGGTCGTGTGACGCTGTACACAAACAAATTTGATGTCCTTTTTTCCCCACAAATAGAGATTTCTTTTGGTGGTATTTGATCACCTCTGGTTTTTATTTTTTGCGCTATAAACAAAAAAAGGCCGACAATTTTGAAAGAAAAAACAATTTTTTGCTATAATATACAAAAAATATTGTAAAAAAACACGTCTTCATCAGTTTAGGCCAATATGTATTCTGCTACATATTTTTGGTAAAAAAAAATTGCAGTTAGCGTATATTGATTAGTTTGCGCAAAAGTTATAGCGCCTACAAAATAGGGAATAGATTTAAGGCATTTATATTTTATTTTTTTTTACTAGTAATGATCAGCGATTTTTATTTATTTTTTTAGGGGTGCTGCGACTTTGCGGCCGACAGATCGGACACTTTTGACACTTTTTTGGGACCAGTGACATTTATACAGCGTTTAGTGCTATAAAAATGCACTGATCATTGTATAAATGACACTGGCAGGGAAGGGGTTAACACTAATGGTGATCAAGGGGTTAAGTGTTTCCTAGGGAGATGTTTCTAACTGGGGGGGGCTGTACTGACTGAGTACAGAGAGATCGCTGTTCCTGATCACTAGGAACAGACGATCATTCTCTACTCCCCTGACAGAACAGGGATCTGTTATTTTTCATTGACAAATCTCCATTCTGCCTCTCCGAGGAGTGATTGCGGATGGCCGGAAGACAAGTCCCAGCACTCTACAGGCAGGTAGGGTAGAAGCACAGCTCCTGCAGACACTGATTGGACATTATTGGTGAACTAGAAATTCCCAGCATGTCTTGGCACTGCTCCGCCCTCTGGGACTCCTTCTCCCCGGCCGGTCTTATCCTCTGGTGGGGAGGACAGCTGTACCACCTTCGTCCGGTCTCTGCTCCCCGCCTCCACTGTACTCTTCCTCCGGGCACACTGGCTGGCACACTGTCCAGGGCTCTACGGCTGCAGCTGGCGCTCATGTGAAACATTCGCACTCATGCCTCGTGTCCCCGGGCCGGCCCGGCTGCCCCTCTTGTAGCCTGTAGTTCATAACAAGCACCGCCGAGACATCACCAACCATACACTCAGCTGCCCGCCCCCTGTCTGAGCCCGGGCTGGCCTCGGAACTGCGTCTGCGCTGTTCCAAAGCCTGTCCGCTGCCTTTTTTTTTTTTTTACATGCAGCAGCCGTCCGTAACGGACGTTTGACAACCTTGTTCCACGCTCGTCTTTTAACTTATTTCCACTCGCCAAATGCGAGCAGGTGACTAGATCAGTGGGCTGATTTAACGCATTCTATTGAAAAAAAAAAAGTTAAAAAAGAAAAAAAAAAATCTGAATAAGCATCCTATACAGAACACAGTGAGCATCAAAGTAACTGCTAATTGCACTATTTACTGTAATTCGCAGACTTTATAAACACTTTTAAGTGATAGTCAGTCTGGCAATACACTTCAGCGAAAAGCTTGGATTGGAACAAAAATTGATGAGAGCATCCTGAGTGGCTGTTTGGATTCAGACCAATCAATCTCACTCTAATTAGCCAGCTTTCGGAGTCTGTAACCTCAGCACAATCTCCCTCTTACTGCAAGAACATTGTCATAGAGATTTGGCCACCAGAACTACATTATGTAAAAAGGTTTTCTGTTCCTGCCTTATGAATTCAATAGCTCAGGGCAGAGAGAACAAGGAACTGAGGACCATTAGTCACTTCCAAAAGAATTTTCAGAATACCAACATTTCCTGTTTTGCAGCACAATCTATAAAATCTAAATATTGTAAAACCCATCCGGAGACTCGGCATTTCTCCTCCAGGATTTATGCTGCATACTTATTTAAGAGATGGTAGAAAATAAACGTATTTCTCAGGCAAGAATGCCATTGTTTGAGTTTTCCTGAAATAAACATATAGTAGGTGAACCTGAACAAAGCTCAACATGAACAAAGTAAAGGTGAACCTTTGTTACCTGCTTTTATGTGCAAAAAAAAAAAAAAGCGGCAGACTAATTGGACATGTATCAAGCAAATAAGCAACACAAATTGTGATAAATCGGTCTGCATCTCCTTCAGCAGAATCTCTGCAACAGGTTTACAGACCCGTGCATCTGTATTCCGAGGCAGCCATGTGTGACAGTTTGTAAAGTTCAAAGACCGATACTGTATGCTATATTGCCAAAAGTACTGGGACACCTGCCTTTACACGCACATGAACTTTAAAAGAGAAGTATGGGTATTTTTGTTTTTTCGTTATCATACTTAACTAGTTGGATGGAACGTTAGACCGATGCTGAAGCTGTCCCCCAGCGTCTCTGCACTGAGAATCGAGCCACCGAATACCGCCGATGGCTCGTTTCTCACTCTTCCCCGAGCGGAGAGATGCTGCCTGTCAGTCAGCATCTCTCCTGCTCTGATCCTCCATGCTCATTGGAGCGCTAAGCTGTGGTGGGGCGGGGAGCGGCCGTCTCATCGGCTCGCTGAGACTGCCATCAGTCAAGGCATCTGGCGGATCCAGACTTGGGAAGTCAGGATGACGCGCTACCTCGACTGATGGCAGTGACGTCAGCGGAGATCGGACTTCAGTCTGTTTTCCGCTGAAAACAGGTCACAGGAGGGTAAAACGAATTGCACTCCTGTGACCCAGAGGAGAAGCCCAGCCTAATAAGCTCAGGCTGGACTTCTCTTTTAATGGAATCCCAGTCTTAAGCCATTGGGTTTAATGTTGAGTTGGCCCACCCTTTGCAGCTATAACAGCTTCAACTCTTCTGGGAAGGCTGTCCACAAGGTTTAGGAGTGTGTCTATGGGAATGTTTGACCATTCTTCTAGAAGCGCATTTGTGCGGTCAGGCACTGATGTGAGTGAGAAGGCCCGGCTCGCAGTCTCTGCTCTAATTCAATTTGGATTGGTGCAGGCCAGTCAAGTTCCTCCACCCCAAACTCTCTCATCCATGTCTTTTTATGGACCTTGCTTTGTGCACTGGTCCAAATCATTTGGTGGAGGGGGCATCATGGTGTGGGGTTTTTTTTCACGGGTTGGGCTTGGCCTCCTAGTTCCAGTGGAGGGAACTCTTAAGGCAGGGGTCAGCAACCTTTTTCCACTTAAGGGCCAGATTCAGTGTATGTGAATGCATGGAGAGCAACATTCACCTGTTAATAAATGAAGATGATGATAATCCTAACATAGTAATAACAGTACAGGTTGACCTCACTTTAAGGTGCTTCACTAATACAAAGCTTTACATTACACAGCCCCCTGCACCTCCTTGACCCTCTTACATTACACAGCCCCTCACCTCTGGACTCCTTTACATTACACAGCACCCCCCTGGTCTGTAGATTGCTTTTTCAGAGGAAGGCACTTTTTACAGTAAGAGACCTCAGAGTAGTAGAGGAGCGGGACATATGCATTTGTCAAGTTGAGGGGACTGGGGATGGGGGGGTGTTTTTCACAGTGGACTCACCAATTTTGCAGCCTCTAGTGTCCTCCAATTGAATTGTAAATGGTTATGACTGCTGCAGCTACACACTCCCAACTACCACCTCGGGGTGTGTGTGTGTGTGTGTGTGTGTGTGTGTGTGTGTGTGTGTGTACATCGGAGGGTGGGACTGCTAGTGTGGCCACAGCAGGTATTGGCTACTTTACAAGGGGTCGTCGGCACCCTGCAGCGATGCACTGTTCACTCTGAATCCTGCCTCCAATATCTCACTCGCAGGATTTGTGTGAGATATTGAGTGACAGGATTGGCACAGGCAGCTACAGAGACAGCACAGTTTACTGTGCACCATGGAGTCCTGGCTGGGCAGCGGGTGGACTGTAAAGGTGAAGCCGCCGACATTTGGCAAAGAGCACGCCCTCAGGAAGGCTCAGTGACAGGTGGACAAGTGACAGGCAGTCTAGCTGACAGGTGGAACAGAAGGTGCTCCCCGCAGGACCAGACCGGTGCCGCTCAGCCCGAGCCCCGCTTGCGCTGTCAGTGCCAAGTTGTCCAGAGCTAGAGACTGCCATTACCATCCTCCTTCCACCACTGCCAGCCTGCTGCAACCCCCTAGAGTGCATCAGATCCAGCCCTGATGGTGCCTGCTCAGTAAGAGGGCCATGACTGACAGGCCACGCATTTAGCGGCGGCGGGCTGGGTGTGGCCCGCCGGCTTGGGTTGCCGACCCCTGTTTTAAGGCATCAGCATACCAAGACGTTTTGGACAATTTCATGCTCCAAACTTTGTGGGAACAGTTTGCAGATGGCCCCTTCTTGTTCCAACATAACTGCGCACCAGTGCACAAAGCAAGGTCTAAAGCAAGGTCTGTAAAGACATGGATGAGCGAGCTTGGGGTGGAGGCACTTGACTGGCCCGCACCTCAACCCGATAGAACACCTTTGGGATAAATTAAAGTGGAGAATGCGAGCCCCCAACAATGGCAATATAGACATCCTCCTAAACCTTGTGGACAGCCTTCCCAGACTAGTTGACGCTATTATAGCTGCAAAGGGTGGGCCAACCTTACAGACTAAGACTGAGATGACATTAACGTTTGTGTGTGAAGGCAGGTACTTTTTACACTATAGTGTATATTACTGAAGAAGAGACAAATTTCCCACAATAAACGGATGCTGAATTAAAAAGTGGTCAGGACCAGGTTTAACTCTGTTACAAGTGCTGCTTTATAGCAGCCAAACGAGGAATTTATGACTCGGGCTGTAACCTTCTAATACGTCTGTCTCAGGATGTGTCTCGCTGCTCCTGTTTAGCATTGCTTTGCCTTGCGACAGGATTAATAATTGCCCCCAAATATTGTGTCCAGAAGGTGTATTTATTTAAAGTTACCTTCACTTAAAGTTTTTACCTTTAAAAAAAAAAAAAAAAAAAAGCAAATTTTTTTTAAAAGTTAAAAAAATATGCATTTATTACTTTTTTTTTTTTTTCTTGAGGGCCTATATAGTATTGCACCCATATGCAACCTGCATATCACAGGTGCAATGTTAAGCTCTTGCAGGCTGTCAGTACACTGTCTGCCTATACCTCTGACACGAGCAGGCAGTTACCGAAGTCCAGGAAGCTTAATGGACTTTGAGAGTGCTCACCAGCACCCTCGCAGTTCATTGAGAACTACCAGTCGTCAGCCACAATGGCTGACGATAGTTGTAATTCATTAATTCGCAGAACCCCATGAATGAATGACACAGCCATATGGGTGGAGCCCCATACAGCCGCCTGGTTTTCAAATGGTGACCGCAGGTTCGGGGAGAAGGTTCCCCGCCTTCTGTCCTGATGAGGTGGTGGATACTCAACATATTACACCCTAAATAGGGGCATAGACCCAGCTTGGCTTCCATTGGTGGTATTGAGAAAGCACGCACCTCTGTGTGAAATGCGTCTGCCTGCCTTTTCCCTCCCCCGCCTGATCAGTCGTGGTTGTTTTTATGGACTTTGTTCAACAATAAAGCCTTTTTTTTTTTTTTCAAATGTTGTGTGCAGCCATCCAGTCATTCCTATACTTGGCTTCCATTAAACTTCAGTAATCTTTAGGCAAGGTGTGCCATAAACAGCCCAATCAAACAACCTGGTTTGCATTTGAGATAGTATGTAGTCATTTATGGGTACTCTAGGAAATCCGAAAATCAGAAGTGCTTGATACTGCACACAGAATTTCAAGAACTCATTGTGGCTTTGCAAACCTTTCAGTAAGAAGTGCTTGCCACATGTGTGCTGTTTAATTCCTTTGGGGAAGCCACACATGAAGCTTCAGGTCTTGGTGCTACAGACATTTGGCAGATTTCCCCTGACAAATTTTCTAGCAAGGCATTTGGATGGCTATCTAGGTGCTGCAATTAAAATTCTGTCAGTTTTATGCAAGTGTTTTGTCAGAATATGCCCCTGCTAACTGAGTAATAATTATGTTTCAGGTGTCTACCAAATAAGTAAGCAGATCAAAGCTCATGATGGCAGCGTGTTCACATTGTGTCAGATGAGGAATGGTATGCTGCTCACGGGAGGCGGCAAAGACAGGAAGATTATTATGTGGGATCACAATCTTAACCCTGAAAGGGAGATTGAGGTAAGACCATGGGCTGCTTCATATAATTTGCTGTGTAAAAAAGGTTAAAGAGGAACTCAGAATAAAGGCTTCTATATGTAAATATTTTTAAATTACATTTATATATTTAGGTGACCATCAGGAAGTATACATTGTTACTTGTATGATCAGTTTCCTAAAGCTGAATGCACATCTAAAGGAATACTGATGGTTCTTTATTTAAGAAAGTGGCAGTAGTCTACAGCTATTGCGAGTTCAGTATGGAAAATGTAAGCTTAGATTTCCAATTTAAAGTATTATGAAGACTGCACTTGCTGCCAGCCTCTCTTAAAACTACCAGTTCCCTATCTGTGATGCTAATTTAATCAGCCCCTCTCACCTGACCAGTCATTTTAACAATTCTCCCATTAAATTATATATGCATTTAACTTATGCATGTTAATTACCTGTAAAGGTCAACCTTGTGGCGAGATCCACAAAGCCCAAAACTGCTGCAGGGTGCCACTATCCTAGATTGTGATTCCACCAGCCCCAGCAGATTCAGATCTCATCTCCGTAACAGGGGTTCTCCAATTTTCCAAACCAGTGGCCAATTCAGGAACAAGACTGTGACCAATGGGACTGAAGAATGCCCCAACATCAATGGTCGCTGACCGTAAAAATAATTATCGAAAGCCTGTAGTCATTGGGAGAAATAGTGCTCCATCATGTCAGTGAGAAGAGGAATAGTGCCCCATCACTGCTGTCAGTGGAAGGAAATATGCTCCATCCTTGTTAATATGAGTCATTTTTCCCTTTTGTTCGCATCAGGAAAAGAGATGGTGTCAGTGTAAGGGTTACCATCCAATCATTGGTAATGGTATCACTGGAGGAATAGTGTCACATTGTATCAGTGTGACAGAATAGTGATCCATACTTGGTGTCAGTGGAAAAAGGAATGCCCTGTCGTTGGTACAAGTGGGATGAATAGTGCCCCATTGCTGGTGTCAGTGGGGAGAATAGGGCGCATTGTTGGTGTCAGTGGGGAGAACATTGCCCATTCTTGGTGTCAGTGGGAGGAACAGTGCCCCATTCTCAGTATCTGTGGAAAAGAATAGTGCCTCATCATTAAGGTCAGTGAGAGAAGGAATAGTGCTCAATATGTGTCTGAGAGAGAAATAGTACCCCATTACTTGTGTCAGAAAAAGGAATATGGCATCATAGTTTGTGTTAGTGGGAGGAAATGTGTCCCATTGTTGCTGTCAGTGAGAGAACCACTCCAATGGCCAATTAAAGGTAAGCAATAGGGAAGAACTTTTTGCCAATTGTTGCTGTAGAGTATTCCCCTTTACTCCTCCTGTGGCAGCTACATAAATGTTTATGTAGCAATGGGAGTGGCGAAGGAGCTGGGTCAGTACAGACAGTAGTTAACTGTGCCCCTTTAGTGGGATGAGGGCTATAACATGCAGGACGGGGGGGGGGGGGGGGGGCATAAACACTTGGCACGTTTCATTAAATAACTTGCAGCAAATAGTTATGGGACCAGGTCTACAGCACAAAAACTTTGGATGTTTTTGCATTTTAGAGTTGCACTTCAAAACCTCTCATGCACAATCGTTTCTTTTTCTTATATCATGGGACACCGAGTCGGGCTAATAATCATTACCTACTAGGTTATGCTCCATCACCAGGTGAATGGATACTTGTGGACTAGAGCTGCACGATTCTGGCCAAAATGAGAATCGCAATTTTTTCACTTCACTTTTTTAATTTACTGGTTAGTGTTGTGTTTTTTTTGTTTTTGTTTTGTTTTTTAAATTCATTAAAGTAATTTTTTCCAAAAAAAATGCATTTGAAAGACCTCTGCGCAAATACAGTGTGATATAAAATATTGCAACAACCACCATTTTATTCTTTAGGGCAGTGTTTCTCAACTCCAGTCCTCAAGGCGCCCCAACGGGTCATGTTTTCAGGCTTTCCATTATTTTGCATAGGTGATTTGATCAATTTCACTACCTTAGTAATTACCACAGCTGTTTCATCTAAGGGAAATCCTGAAGACATGACCTGTTGGGGCGCCTTGAGGACTGGAGTTGAGAAACACTGCTTTAGGGTGTCTACTAAAAAAATAGATATAATGTTTGGGGGTTCTAAGTCATTTTCTAACAAGAAAAAGGTTTAGTGTTTACGTGGTTAAACTTTTTTCACTTACACACGAAATCTATTCCATTGACAAATTGTTACAATGTTTATACTTAAGATAAACTGATAAAGTTTTGATTCTTGGCAGATTGCCCAGTTTTTTCCTTCCTTTCTTTTGAGGGCTGTGGCTTCAGAAGAGCAGAGAAAATTCTTTGCATAGAAAGAATTAGGAAACACTTTAGTCAAGATCGCAATAACGATTCTTGACGATTAATCGTGCAGCTCTATGGTAGACCAAGGGTCTTCAGACAGGAAGTGATCCCCTATATAACTCCTCCCACACAGGAAGCACTTCAGTTTTTTACCAGTGTCTGCAAGGTGGGTGGCACGGTTTGTTTGAGCTCTCTGAGCTCCAGGTCTCTAATCCCACAAATGGTTCTTAAATGAATCGAGGGATTGACTGATCCGATCCATTTGACACAGGCTTATATGCTTAGATAAATTGTACCCGAGCCTTGCAAACAAGACTCAAGATCCTGCAAGGTTTTGCCTATAATGTAGCCTTTAGGTGCTGGACCCTGTGAATTGGAATCCTGGACACCACAGCATTAAGGCATTCCTGCAGGGTGCTATACAGGTCCAAGGAAGTGGACCCTAAACGTGAAAAGGGTACCCAGTCCTTGAAGGTCCTCAAGTGACAGGAACCCGCCGTGATGGGTGAAGTTTGGGATCTTAGTTTCTAAGCTGCCCTGCACCTAGACAGGTAAGTGAAACCCCTTTACTTATTATTGTGGGGTGTCCCAATGATTGTAACAAACAGGCTAGCTAGACCTGTGTGCGGTGACGATATGGGAGAATTTTTGGGCTAGCTGTAGGTGTTTGCAAAGTGCACCTTTTTTGCTTGTGTCTGGCAGTTTCTTACCTGTATGATGGTGCACGACGGTGCGCCATTTCACCTTGGCTCTCCAGGGCGCACATGCATTTGCAAAAGCGCTGCTGGACTTAGTTTGGCGGCCATGGTGCACGCGGCTTCGCCGCGCAGTAGCCTTTGTCTGGGCACACGAAGCGCACCCGTTCACCGAGACCATGCACATGCACGACGCACAGAATGTTCCGGCGCACACCCAGCTTATTTAAGCTGTATAGGCCAAGCATGCGGTGCTTCCAGGCAGCTGTGGGACACAGATCAGGCTCTGAACAGACACTTGCAGCGGTTAATTTTTTCCTTGCCGGGTCACGTGAGACACCAAGTGTTGCTTGGCAGGCTAAAGGTGCTTAGCAGGATTGTTACATAGGGGCTTGGGAGCCCTATTAAAAGGTCTCCCTTCTAATGTGTTTTTATACTACACCCTACACCAAGTAGTCTTTGTGGCTAGTAAATGTCTTCAAAAAAGAGGAGCGGGACTAACACTACAGGGAAGGGAACACCGATGTCGTCAGTAGTTCCTGATGAACCTAGTCGTATCCCTAGTGTTGTATCCCCTGAAAGACCAGGCAATCTGAGCCGCTGCGCCTATCTGGTATTGTTCCTACAGTCAACGCTGCTGCTTCACACTTTATCACTAAGGATGAACTGTCCTCGGCCCTAGCCAGGTTAGAGCACAGGATTGCTGGCATGATTGTCTCCATCCCGCAGGGTAGCGGGAAGCGTGACAGATCCCCCTCCCCAGAGCCTCCTAGTCTGGAGCAGGAATGGGTTGAGGATGGGGAAGAGCTTAAAGCTCAGGACTCTGTGGAGGGCCCATCAGATGAGTCTGCTTCCGAGCAATCTGGACAAGAAGATATCCAGTTGGTGTCTGCCTCTCAGTCGCAAAGGCTTTTGATCCTGACTCTGACCGAAATGGTTCGTTCTGCCTTTAAGTTGCCTCTTGCAGAAGTGACTGAGCCCCACTGGTCCTCTTTGGGATCTCTGAGGCCTCTTCAGGTCGCACAGGGCTTTCCCTCTACACCCACTGTTGGAACAGGCGGTGTATGCTGATTGGGAACATCCTGACAGGATTTTTGTTTCTCCTAAAAGGTTTTGCCTTTTATATCCCTTGGATGAAAAGTTCATCAAAAAATGGAGCATGCCAGCAGTAGATGCAGCAGACTCTTCCTTAAACAAGAACTTGACTTGTCCAGTAGATAACGCACAGGGTTTGAAAGACCCTGTTGATAAGAAATTGGAGTCATTATTAAAGGTTTCCTTTTCTTTGGCCAGTAAAGCTATTCAGCCAGCTGTTGCAGCAATTGGTATCTGCCAGTCCATAAAGGATCAGGTCAAACGGCCTGATAGGCCTAACCAGGAGGATGATCTGCCTGAAAGTAAGAAAGTTATTTCTCGAGCGATGTGTTTTGCTATTGACGCCTTAACGGATTCAATACAGCAGGTTTCTCGTTTGGCTCTCGCACATATGCGCAGACTCTTATGGCTTAAAAACTGGTCAGCCGAGCTTCTTTGTAAACAGTTTCCCTTTTCATGGGGAACGTTTATTTGGCAATCATTTGGACAAATATATCCATAAGATCTCCAGAGGGAAGTGTTCTCTACTTCCTGTGAAGAAAAGCACCCTCGTCGTCCCTCGTTTAAAACCTCAGGGACTGCTTCCTCAAATGTCTCAGGGTCAAGGCGGTTCCGGCACCAGACAACCCTCCATTTGGCTCTGTATGAGTCTTCTAGGGAAGATGGTAGCCTCCTTCAAGGCAGTGCCCTATGCTCATTTCCATTCCAGGTCTTTACAACAAGACATCTTGTTGGCCTGGATCTGGAGAAGCCCTCAATTATCCAATGTGCTCATCGCCTCGGGCACGATTACGCCTAAACTGGTGGTTGCAGGATCAGAACCTGCAAAAGGGAAAATCCTTTCTCCCGGTAACTTAGAGAGTACAGACTACAGATGCCAGTCTCTCGGGCTGGGGAGCGACCCTAGAAGGGCTCACAGCTCAGGGGAAATGGTCAGGGACAGAACAGATCCTGCCCATCAACGTCCTGGAATTACGGACTGTACATCTGGCCCTACGGTCCTGGACGGTGGAACTTCAAGACTGCCCTATCAGGGTTCAGTCCGACAATGTCACTGCAGTAGCGTATATAAACCACCAAGGTGGTACCAGGAGTCGTTCAGCTCTGAAGGATGTGAACCACGTACTAGCCTGGGCAGAGGGACATGCGCCGATTTTATATTGGCAGTCCATATCCTGGGAGTAGAGAACTGGAAGGCAGATTATATCATCCGCCAGCAGATCTGCCTGGGGGAATGGTCCCTACACCCAGGGGTGTTCCAGAAAATTTGCAAGTGTTGGGGATGGCCTGAGGTTGACCAGTTGGCATCCAGGTTCAACAACAAGCTACAGCAATTTGTGTCCTGAACAAAGGATCCGCTGGCAATCAGAGCAGAAGCTCTGATAGTTCCATGGAGACAGTAATCCCTGGTTTATGCTTTCCCTTCGATCCTTCTCCGTCCACATTTGTTGCGCATGATTCGGAAAGAGGGGGTTCCAGTCATTCTGGTGGCACCAGCCTGGCCCAGAAGGCCCTGGTTCCCGGAGATTGTAAGACTGACAATAGACGGGCCATGGATGCTTCCACGTTGCCCCGATCTAGTGTCTCAAGGTCCTATATTCAACCCCAGTTTACAGTCTCTAAATTTGACGGCATGGCTATTGAAGCCAGGGTGTTAAAGAACCGTAGCGTCTACCCTAGTGAATGCTATAAAAGCTGTCACTAGGAAAATTTATCATAAGGTCTGGAAGACTTGTATTGCTTGGTGTGAAGCCAGAAAATGGCATCCTCGGAAAAACGTGATTGGGAAAATTCTCTTTTCTACAGTCAGCTGTGGAAATCAAATTGGCTTTGAGTACAATCAGAGGTCAAGTTTCAGCCCTATCAGTAGTCTTCCAAAGGCCTTTAGCCTCCCATTCACTTAGCCAAACCTTTATGCAGGGGCTAACGCGCTTGCTTCCCCCCCATTACGTCACCTATATGTCCTTGGGACTTGAACTTGGTGTTGTCTGTGTTACAGAAACGACCATTTGAACTCCAAGGAAATTCCATTAGACTTGCTGTCACGCAAGCTAGCCTTCCTGATGGCCATCACCTAGGCTAGAAGGGTGTCGGAGTTGGCGGCCCTTTCGTGCAGGGAACTATACTTGATCTTTCACCACGATGGGGTCATGTTACGACCTGTTCCATCCTTTTTGCCAAAGGTGGTGTTGGCCTTTCATTTAAATCAGGACATTATTTTGCCTTTTTTTTCTCTCAGCCTCATTCGCTGGAAGAGAGGCGACTGCATTCTTTGGACATTGTCCAGGTAGTCAAGGTTTATTTGTCTAGATCTGCGGAGATCCAAGGATCAGACTCCTTTTTATGTTTTACCAAAAGGGCCCAAGAAAGGGCAGGCAGCTTCCAAAGCTTCCATTGCCAATTGGGTCCGTCAGTTGGTCATTCAGGCCAAACTTAAAGCTCCTCCCTTTAGGGTGAGAGCACATTCTACCAAGGGTGTAGAAACCTCCTGGGCTTTTCGCCATCAGGTATCTGTGGCTCAGATTTGTAAGGCTGCTACCTTTGTCTTCAGTGCATACGGTCACAACGAACAGCCGAGGATTCGGCTTTCGGCCGCAGTGTGCTGCGGTATAAGTTTTGATGGCTATTGTTTGGCAGGGTGTCTCCCTCCCCTCAAGGCTATTGCTCTGGGACATCCCAGTAGGTAATGAATATTAACCTCTGTGTCCCATGATGTATGAAAAAGAAAATAGGATTTTTTTGTCACACTTGCCTGTAAAATCTTTCTTTGAGTACATCATGGGACACAGAGATCCCTCCCCTCCCTTTTTTTTTTAAGATTCAATGCTTGCTACAAAACTGAAGTGCTTCCTGTGTGGGAGGGGTTATATAGGGGATCACTTCCTGTCTGAGGACCCTTTGGTCTACCAGTGTCCATTCACCTGGTGATGGGGTATAACCCAGTAGCTAATGAATATTAGCCTGACTGTGTCCCATGATGTACAGGTAAGTATGACGAAAAAATCCTATTTTTAGAATTTTTTGTTTGGATGGAGGAAATTCTTATCTTTCAACCTTTACATGCACAGTTGTTTTTCTTTGCCTTAGATTTGTATTTTTTTTATATAATCATAAGAAGCTTTTTTTCTAATTGGCTAATGACCTAGTTGCAAAGTTTGGAAATGACTTTTAAGAAGTGCTTCTAAGCTCCAGCTTATGTGAGGACATGCTCCCTGAGATCTCTGCCTTCTCAGACAGTCATGTGCCTTTCATTTAATCAATGTCTGCTTCATAACGACTTTATAAAGTAAGGCATATCAATCGCTGAGCAAGATGCCTGTTTATAAACCAAACCATTCTTCCTGGCTTTTTGTGACTTTTCCCATCTTTTTTTTGTAATTACAGAGAGAATGAATGCGCTTTAGTTTTTGCACTATTGTAAATATTGACGATTCTATAACCGTGATTGAAATACCTTTCAGGTTTATTGATCTTGCATTTTCTAAAGCTGTCCATAGATCACCATCTGACATTTTGAAGCTATGTTTACATTCACCTTAAGGCAGCCAGCATAAACACTTAATATACACTTGTGCGCATAAGTTTACATACCCTGGCAGAATTTGATTGCTTGGCCATTTTTCAGAGAATATAAATGATAACACAAAAACATTTTTCACTCATGGTTAGTTGTTGGCTGAAGCCATTTATTATGAATCAACTGTGTTTACTCTTTTTAACCACTTCAATACAGGGCATTTTCACCCCCTTCCTGCCCAGGCCAATTTTCAGTATTCAGCGCTGTCGCACTTTGAATGACAATTGCGCAGTCATGCAACACTGTACCCAAATAGAGCTTTTTTTGGTGGTATTCACTTCTGCGGTTTTAATTTCTTGCGCTATAAACAAAAGAAGAGTGACAAGTTTGAAAAAAAAAAACACTATCTTTACTTTTTGCTATAATATCCTAACTTTTTTTTAAAAAAAAACATTTTTTCCTCCGTTTAGGCCGATATGTATTCTTCATATTTTTGGTAAAAAAAAACGCGCAATAAGCGTATATTGATTGGTTTGCACAAAAGTTATAGCGTCTACAAAATAGGGGATAGATTTATGGCAAATTTTTTTTATTAATTTTTTTTAACTTGTAATGGCGGCGATCTGCGATTTTTTTTTTTTTTTTTTTTTTTTTTTTTTCCCATGACTGACATTGCGGAGGACATATTGGACACTTTTGACACTATTTTGGGACCATTCACATTTATACAGCAGAGATCAGTGCTATAAAAATGCACAGATTACTGTATAAATGTCACTGGCAGGGAAGGGGTTAACACTAGGGGGCGATCAAGGGGCTAAATGTTACCTAGGGAGTGATTCTAACTGTAGGGGGAGGGGACTCACAAGGAGAGGAGACCGATCGGTGTCCCTCTGTACTGGGAACACACGATCGGTCTCCCCTCTCCTGACAGGACGTGGATCTGTGTGTTTACACACAGATCCACGTCCCTGCTCTGTTACCGGCAATCGTGGGTGCCCAGCGGACATCGCAGCCGCCAGGCATGCTCATCGGCTCCCGAGTGGCGTGGCGGGCGCGCGCCCCCTAGATGACCGGGAAGCCCAAGGACGTCATACCCAAATGACCCTTATCAAAAGTTTACATACCCTGGTGATTTTGGCCTGATAACATGCACACAAGATGACACATAGGGGTTTGAATGGCTATTAAAGGTAACCATCCTCACCTGTGATCTGCGTGTGTGTGTGTGTGTGTGTGTGTGTGTGTGTGTGTATAAAAGGTCAATGAGTTCCTGGACTCCTGACAGACCCTTGCATCTTTCATCCAGTGCTGCACTGATGTTTCTGGACTCTGAGTCATGGGGAAAGCAAAAGAATTGTTAAAGTATCTGCGGGTAAAGTTAGTCGAACTGTATAAAACAGGAAAGTGAAAGATATCCAAGGAATTGAAAATGCCAATCAGCAGTGTTCGAACTCTAATCAAAAAGTGGAAAATGAGGGGTTCTGTTGAAACCAAACCCCGGTCAGGTAGAACTAAACTAAAATTTCAGCCACAACTGCTAGGAAAATTGTTCGGGATGCCAAGAAAAACCCACAAATAACTTCAGGTGAAATACAGGACTCTCTGAAAACATGTTGTTTGGCTGTTTCAAGATGCACAATAAGGAGGCACTTGAAGAAATATGGGCTGCACGGTCGAGTCGCCAGAAGAAAGCCATTACTATGCAAATGTCACAAAGTATCCCGCTTACAATACGCCAAACAGCACAGAGACAAGCCTCAAACCTTCTGGCACAAAGTCATTTGGAGTGATGAGACCAAAATTTAGCTTTTTTGCCATAAATGCTACATTTGGAGAGGAGTCAACAAAGCCTATGATGAAAGTTACACCATTCCTACTGTAAAACACGGAGGTGGATTGCTGATGTTTTGGGGATGTGTGCGCTACAAAGGCACAGGAAATTTGGTCAAAATTAATGGGAAGATGAATGCAGTATGTTATCAAAAAATACTGGAGGAACATTTGCATTCATCAGCCAGGAAGCTGCTCATGGGACGTACTTGGACATTCCAACATGACAATGATCCAAAACACAAGGCCAAGTCGACCTGTCATTGGCTACAGCAAAATAAAGTGAAGCTTCTGGAGTGGCCATCTCAGTCTCCTGACCTCAGTATCATTGAGCCACTCTGGGGAGATCTCAAATGTGGAGTTCATGCAAGACAACCCAAGAATTTACAGGAACTGGGGGCTTTTTGCCATGGGAAATGGGCAACTTTACCAGCTGAGAAGATAAAGAGCCTCATCCACGCATACTACAAAAGACTTCAAGATGTCATTGATGTTAAGGGGGCAATACACGGTATTAAGAACTGGGGTATGTAAATTTTTGATCAGGGTCATTTGGGTAGTTTCTGTGCTTATTATTAAAAAGAGTAAACACAGTTAATTGATAATAAATGGCTTCAGCCAAACACTAACTGAGTGAAAAGTTTGTGTGGTGTTCATGTTCTCTGAAAAATGGCCAAGAAATATATTCTGCCAGGGTATGTAAACTTATGAGCACAACTGTATATGTGTTTTCTTAAGTTTTAGAGACAAGGTCTGGTCATACTTGCCAGCAATGAAGGGTTGGCTTAAGAGACAATTTCCCCTTCCTCTATGTTCAATCTCTGTGCACCCTGGAACACTCCTAATATCCACTCTTTCACAAAAGTAAGAAATCTGGGGCACTAACTGCTTTTTATCTTCTTTTATTTCTGCTTTAAAGCAAGATTGAAAACAAGACCAACAAACATTTCTTGTGAATAGCACACACTTTTATAAATGGTAAATAGTATGTGCTATTTGCCTGTTTTTAGCATTGGTTTGAAACCGCAATAATATAAAAACCACGTGTGCCCCAGATTCCTTAGGCTGGCCATACACTGATAAAAATGATTCTTCATTCAACCTGCAGGCTATACAGCGCAGACCGATCTTCCACTGTACAGCTGTTAAAATACGTTTGTGTTTTTCAATGGTGTTTATTGTATGGGTGTTTTATATTTACAATATTTTGCAGGTTCCAGATCAATATGGCACCATCAGAGCAGTGGCAGAAGGCAAAGCCGACCAGTTCTTAGTTGGCACGTCTCGGAATTTTGTTTTGCGTGGCACTTTTAATGACGGTTTTCAGGTGGAAGTTCAGGTAAATGCAGTGTTGTCTTGCTTCCCTTACCTGAATTAGTTGTCGGTATCTATACTCTGTCAAATCATTACTAACTGTCATTGTATAACCTAGGACCATTAAGAAATCTGTTAGATCAGCCACATCATTCCTGACAATCTTATGACCTTGGCACATTCATACAAGCGCAGACATGTAGGCATATGCGTATAGTCATAAGTTCATGTCCTAAAATGTTTGTGAGAAAAAACCTGCGCAAAATAATGGTAACATAGAAATGCTTAGCCTTGTGGGTAGGGCTGAAACAACTAATCGATTAATCGACCATGAAATGAATCGATTGCTATTTTTATAATCAATTAATCAGCCAGCCGATTAGTTGGCCTGCATACAGAATGCATTATTTGTTTACATATCAGGAAATACAGTGCAGCACACATACAGCTCAGTAAGTGCCTGGGAACTTGTGAATGTGTGAGGAGCAATGCCTCATGGGATATGAAGTTCTGGGCAGGAATTTAGTGGTGCAGAAGTGTTCTTTACCTTGCTATTGGGGCGCTCTATACTGTACTTAACGCACAGCAAAAAGCAGTGTCGAAACCGATCAAAAGCAAACTGCATAGGTGTATACCGAGCCTTATGCTGGCCACACAGATCAATTTTCAAACGAGAATATTCAGACGAAAAATTTTTGTACATTCGCTGAATGAAAGAATGTTTGAAATTTTCACTTGCTTTTAACATTCTGTTTTAAAATTAATGTAATTTCTGAACGAAAACCACATATACTGTCTTAAAATTCCTTTGACCAAGCAATTTTCTATTACTTCTAAATTTTCCTGTCACTGTGGTTGAAAACGAACGTTCGATTTGACCCCACTAATGATGCGAAAATCGAACGTTCTTAAAATGACTTTTTTTTTTTTTTTTTTTTTTTTTTTTTTTGAAGGAAGACATTGTTTTTGTATGGCCAGCATATAATATATTCCAGTTATGTTTGAAAATCTGTTAAACAGTCTAACTTTTTTTTTCTTTAAATAAAAAAAGATCTGAGTCTGATATTTACCAGATTCAACCTCTAATAGTATATACAGTATATCTCTTCTAAAAGTATATACAGTATATCTCTTCTGTTTGTTATTCTCAGAGTGTATTAGAGATTTTGCTCCTTAACCACATCATTGGTTATTTATATTTACCACCATTAGATATTTAAGAATAAATTGCCTTTTTTTAAACTGTACATATTAACTAAATTATACACCACACTTTTAAGGTTATTAACCTATTAATCGAAACAATAATCGGCCAACTAATCAATTATGAAAATAATCATTAGTTGCAGACCTACTTGTGGGTATTAAACTGAAACCCATGCTAGAGGGACACATTGCAAACCACTAAGCTACGGTGCTCCTGCATTCCATGAGCATACAGCTGTGTAGTTATGGGTTTAATTTTTTTTTATACTTTCAGGGTCATACAGATGAGCTCTGGGGATTGGCAACCCACCCCTTCAAGGATCTACTGTTAACATGTGCTCAGGACAAGCAGGTCTGTTTGTGGAACTCTGTAGACCACACACTAGAATGGACCAGACTGCTAGAAGTGAGTATTGTAAAAGTACTGTATTGCTGCTGAAACATTTTGCATTGTTGAAAATCTGAAGAAAGTTTCCAAGAAAAATAAAAATCCTTCATTTCCTTTATTAAGGGAAGGCAACTGTTGAACCTGGCAAACTGAAGTTCAAATTGGGAATCCTTTGGGGGATGATAATAAAAAGAAACACGTTTTTAAAATGAAGCTGCTCAGGGCAAAGCAACAGGTTCTCTTTAATGCAGACCTCCAGAGACGCATATACTTTCTATTCACTCCGCTGTTGCCCTATTAAATGATAAGTTCACCTTTCGTAACATGTTACACCCATATTTAGGATGTAACATGTTACTGAGCAGCCCCTGCACTCCCCTGTGTCCCCCGTTGTGACAGCGGGCCATGGATCTTCTCCCTGCACCCGCTGTCAAAATAAAAAAAAAAAAAAAAGTTCTGTGAATGGAAGAACTACAACTACCATCAGCCATTGGGGCTGACGGCTTGTAGTTCTCAATGAACTACCAGGGCACTGATGCGCGCTCTTGGTAGTTCATTGATCCTTCCTTCCTGTCAATGTGTAACTGTATGCTTGTAAGAGCAGGCAGCTACATTGACAGTCTGTAGGAGCCTTGCATTGTGTCTGTGATCTGCTGATCATGGTACAATACTTTTACAGGTGCCTAATATAAAAAAAAAGCACATTTTTTTTTTTACCTGCAAAAAGATGTGCATTTATTATTTTCTTTCAGAATGGTGAACATATCCTTTCATAGTTAAAATGGAAGCTCTGTTCAAGCTGTGAGTTGTCTCTTGATTTCTAAACCTTTGCAACAGTGTAAAAACAAATTCCAAAGTAATGTCTTTAAAAGTAGCAGTCGTATTTTTTTTTTTTTTTTAACGTGGTATTGAAGGTTTGGCTTTGTATTTTTTTTTTTTTTTTTTTTTAAACATATCATACTTGCCTGCTCTGTGCAGTGATTTTTGCACAGAGCATCCCTGATCCTCTTCTCGGGTCCCCCGCCGGTGCTCCTTCCCCCATGACCAATGCCCCCAATAGCAAGCCACTTGCTATGGGGGCACTGGTGCAAGCTCGCTCTTAAAACCCTGCTCTATGCGTCCATAAGACACAGCTAGGACTCAGCTCGTCCCTCCACTGCTCTCTTCATTGGCTCACTGGCTTTAATTGACAGCAGTGGAAGCCAATTGCTGTCTCAGACAATGAGGAGAGCGAGTCATGAGTCAGCCAAGTCTCTCTCTTGCACATTACTGGATCGAGAGGGGGCTCAGGTGAGTATTAGTGGGGTGTGGGGGGAGCAGCACACAGGTTTTTTACCTTCATGCATAGGATCTCCAGGTAAAAGGGACATTTTTTTTCTCCAAAATAACTGTCCAGTACTTTATAAATATGGAGAACATACAGATGATTCAGGTAAAAGCCTGAGCAAGAAGAGAAAAAAATTGGAACAGAAGTGTGAACTGTTAGCAAAGTATGTGTATGACTACTTGGGATGAGCAAGGTGACAGTTTGGTCGTGGCCTGACCATCTAGGGTTCTAGGCAAATAAGAGCAGAGTAAACATTGGGGAGCTAATCACTGAATCCCCCATGACACAAGTCCTGAATTTGGGCATTAAGTGTGCAAAGAGGTTATCGCCAACTTTTAAGACCTAAACCAAAACTAGTAGGTTTGCAGGCCCATTAGATGTTTAAACCCACTTGTCTGATTTTGAGGGCATCAGGTGGCAGTCAGCCATGTATAGGGAAGCAGACCACGCCACCTCTGTGTGCAGGGGAGGGGGTGAAAGGCTGTCAGCTGAAATGAAAATTTCAGCCAGAGGTGCATGTTGTCAGCAATCTATATGCACACTCGTCATATGTACAAAGTTATTTATTTCCACATTTTATATATTTTTCTTATGTCTGACCACCCTTGTGTGCCTAGTAGTTGTAAATGACTAACAATGTTTCTCTGCCCTGTACAGGAGCCTGGACACTGTGCTGACTTCCATCCTAGCGGAATAGTAGTAGCAATTGGAACACATTCTGGGAGGTAATGCTCAAGTCATATGCTTTGTAGTTATCAGTGCTTTGAGGTTTTCCTCATGGAAAGTCTTTAAAGTGTACCTGCATTGAGAGAAAACACAGGCCGCCTGCCATTGTTGGCCTCCTTCTGCAAATACTAGTTGTCTGGCTTCAACACACAAACCTGCAACAAGCATGCACCACATAGGAGTAGCTTAGTTATGTATTCAAAATGTATTGGTCCCTGGCCATGGTGCAGCAGTCTGACTATTTACACTGACACACAATTTTTTTTTTTATTATGGTTAGATTATTGAAGCATAGCATTAAAACGTGACGGGGCTCCACCCTTCTCTATTAATTCTGGCTATAGGTACACTTAAAAAAAATAATCACTGTCCCAAAAGCCTAGTTGAGCCTATCTATGGCTTTTTTCACATGAAGCTGGATGTAGATGAGCTATGTTAACCCGAGTGGCTTTTTGTCTTTGCTGCAAATGCTCTCTCAACTGCCAGAGAGAGTACTGAGGCTGAACTGATATGCTTAGTATACTGTAATTATAATTGCTAAGTATACACTTCTGCGATCGCTTGGCTAGTATTTATGGTGTGCTGACCTCAGCTTGAAAGAAATATTTGAGTAGTTCCTGCTTATTGATCCCACACTGCTTCCTTCAATATACAGCACATTGGCAATGTCATAGGCTGATCGTTGCTTCCAAAATTCTGACTAACATTACAAAGTGTAGTCCAGAAAATTTGGAAGTTTGTGCTGAGCTGTTGCCTTAGTATTCATTCTCTGACCAGTTGATTAGTGGGAGTTAAAAACTATCACCAAACCCCGCTTCAAAATATTTCAAAATTTAGCCTGTGGTGGTCAAATTAGAATTCTTTAAAATAGTGTTGCTGTCAATGGTATAGCTAAAAAGTGTGGCCAAGCCTTTTTTGGGTCATGAGTACATTTACTAATGTACTCCTATGACCCAGCATAAGCAGATGGTAGGCTTTTACTGGCTATCAGCTGACCCAGCAGAGCCATGCCACGTTTGTGAAGGAGCCACACCTTGTTGCTGGGAGCCATCCAGCTGCCTAATTAAAAGCTTGATCCGCCTTTCAGTATGCAGCTGAGAACCTAAACCAGCGCCGCCTGTCCCCTCCACAGCCCCTTGCTGCAGTGAGCGCAGGAATAGCAGAGTGGGGTACAGTGCCTGACCATCACTGTTCTGTACTGCCAGCAGACCGAAAGCTGACAGTCCTGTAATCTGTCAGTTTTCGGTCCTAGGCCTTCTTCTCACGGGCATACTATTGTGTACACTCATGCGAGAGCCGTGTTTGCCCACACGGAGATGCACAGGTGTTCGGGGTTGTGCATCCACACAGCTGTGTTCCAGTTGACATGAATGTGACTGCATGCACAGGTGTACACTATATTATGCCCATGTGAACAAGTCCTTAGACCTGGCATGGGAAAGCTGCATTGTCACAGGGATGCTGCAGTATTGAGGTAAGTATGTGTGTGTTTTTTGGGGTTTTTTTTCGGTAATCCCATATTTCTCCTTTAAATTGAATTCTGAATCTAATGATTTTATTAAACTCAAGTTGATTCACTAAAGGCAAAGAGACTGAGCTCTTTGCAATTGGAGGTGCACTCTGCAAGGTAATTATCCAGAGCAATCATGTGCAAGCAAAAAATACTGTTTGTTTTCCCTTGCATTTGATTGCCTATTATTTGCATTTTCTAAGCAGAATGCAACTGCACATACAAAGTTCTGTCTATTTGCCTTTAGTAAATCGGCCCCAGTACCTCAAGCTATACTTGGTAGGACTCGTCTGAGAAAATTATTCTGACTCCCAGTGACGGGGTGAGAGCAATTTTGCCCCACTGGAGGGGTTCATTTTCAGATGTCCTACAAAGGCTTTGCATTGCATATTATGTTCAGCATGAAAACCTTTAGAAGGTTTTGTCTAACAATTTAAAGTTTAAAGTTAGTTCTCCAACATTTACAGTGGCTCTCCCTTGTGTTGTAGATGGTTTGTGTTAGATGCAGAGACACGAGATCTGGTTTCTATACACACAGATGGCAATGAGCAGCTCTCCGTGATGCGATACTCTGTCGGTGAGTAACTTTCCTAACAAGCAATCTGATAATATTTGCCAGTTGTAACATTGTGTCCAGGTCACAACTGGCTGTGTCTCGGCTTACTTCCCAGAACATTTCCGTGGGAAATCTGGGTTCAATATTTTAGAGTTGTCTGTCTGGGGTCAGAAATGCAGCTTGAAATGTGTGTATGTGATGTGAGTGTATTCCCTCCCATCATAACAAACTTGCAAAGTGTATGTAAAGACAAAACCTATTGGGAAAAAAGATTAAGGGTATACATACTTTAGTTCTTTGCCTACCAAAGAATTTGTCATTTTGTTCAGACAGTGCACAGCCAGATTGGTGACACACATAGTTCCTAATTAAAGCTGATCTCCAGCTTTTAGTGAAGTTTGAATAGTTTGTTTGGACCATTGTTGGGCCAAGCAAACCATTACCTTAACTAACGGCTGGGAGCACTGTATAAACTGTAGTCTCAGCTACTTTCAGTTACAGCGCTGTGTTCCGGCAGTGGGACAGGAACTTCCCCTCCTGCTGCCGTAACAAAGTTGATTCAGGCTGCCTGTAGCTCAACCGTTCACTGGGAGCTTGTATTCTATGAATTAATACGCTTCCTCTGGGTGACTGGGTCAGGGATCATAACGTCATGCGTCCACCTCAGCCAATCAGAAGAAGCTTTGTATTCATTTAATAGAATAGAAAGCTCCCTGTGAATGGCTGAGCTCATTTTACTGCTAGAACACACAGCTGAGGCTGCATTATACAGTTCTCCCAGCCAATGCATCTGTTAAGATACAAGTTCATCTGGACCCATTGTAGTCCAAATTAAGTATTTACATTTAACAAAAAAGCTGGAGATCAGCAATAAGCAATTCTCCTTCTTCCTGGTTCTTCTGTGTGATCTTGGTTATCCCAATCCATTCAACCTGATTGGAGAGTCGGTCAGCAGTGCCACGTCTGTTTAATGAGCTTGGAGCGGATTCAGGATGCAGTTATGGTAAATTAGGAAGTAATAGTGCAGATCCTGACAGGCAGAGTGTGTGTGTATATAACAAGAACACTCAATCAATTGGTGTATGCGCTGCACCAATTGATCCACTGATTTATTTACACATTTTAAAGGCAGCTTTGAGAATTTAGTTAACACATAGCTGCTCACAAGAGAGTAATATAATCTACTGTATAACAAGAACAGCCTGCCAGAGTCAGAAAATTCTTTTGAAGGGTAAAACAATCAACATGAGTCTTCGAACTCTGTGACTGCCTGGAGTCACACTTTTACAGCCAATGCGCTTGATGGCTAATATTGCAGGCAGCTAAGCCTTGCCAGTTTTCTCTTCCAGTGATCTTTTCTCTGTAGCTTTGCTGAAAGATTTTGCCATAATTTAAAACGAGCTACCCCAGGTAACAAATAAATTGGACCAGTGAACTGCTTTTTCTGTCGAGGATACATAGTAACTGCTAAAGATAGACAGTCTTTTTAGTTTACCTTTAGAAAAAATTCAGTCATTTTTTATTCTCCGTATCAATTCTCTCCAGTGCATTTTTCTTTGGTGTCATGTTTTTTTTTTTTTTTAAATCCTGCTCATAGGTGGTGGAGATGATGGCTATAAAAATGATTCCAAAAAGTAGGAAGTTTGGATAATACAGAAAAAGCATGCAAGACCAGTGCACCTAAAACATGGCAAGTTGCCCTTGAGAGAAGGTGGTACCTCATACTGATATTTAAAGCCATTCAGGAACTAGGGATACCAGCATCTAGTCAGGCACAGAGGATGATTAAAGCGGAAGTAAACCCATCCATAAAATCCTTTCATTTCTGGCACCTGCCAGAAATGTAACACTCCCATTGGTTGTGCTCTTAACCAAACTGTCTAACCATCCACTGGCTGGTGTCATAACTGATCGCTTGTGCAGCATTATGGCAGATGTAGATTAAACCGAGGCAAAGATGGCAACTTCCTTGGCTGAAAACGATAGGGGGCTTTACTTACACTTTAACAGCTAATGAGTTAGCCAGGTGCAGAAGATGAATTCGAGCTTATGAGGCAGTGAGGTGCACAAAATGAATTCTAGCTAATTAGACAGCCAGGAACAGAGGATAAACCAGAGCTAACAAGGTACACAGGGTGAATTAGAGCCAGCATGGCAGCCTGGTGTATAAAATAAATTGGAGCTAACGTGGCAGCCAGGTGCAGGGGATGAATTAAGGCCAATGAGGCAGCTGGGTGAAAAGGATGAATTATACTTTGAGGATACAAGATGCAAAAGATTAAAGCCACATTCACACTTTGTAATTCCAGATTTCCCTGCAATTGTGGCAAAACGCACCACGCATGTTTGGCATTCATTCTTAATGGCACCTCAGACACAGGGCATTATGCCACGTGGCAGAACAGTGCTGCAATTGTGGTAAAATGTATAGTACAAAGTATGTCGCCCAAACAGGAGCATTTCAGCAACAGCTACACACAATGCTTTTTGCCATGATTACAGCGCACTGCGTTTGAGGTGCAGTTGGGAATGAATGCCACCCAAACATGCGTGGTGTGTTTTGCTACAATGATAGTGTGATTTGGAATTGCTGGCAGAATCGCAGCAATTTTACCCGCACTTCAAAATCATGAAGTGTGAATGCATCTTGTAAAGGTGACCAGGCAGCTGGATTTAGGTTAGCTTCACACTAGTGCAGGTGCAGGACAGCGTGTAAATCGCACCTGTTCCAGCAGCCAAACAGCGCTGCTCTTGTGTAGACGCATAGGGATGCCATTCATTCTTAATGGCACCCTCATGCATCTAAAAATGTAGCATGTTTTTGGTTTTGGGAAATCGCATGGAGCAAAAGCATCATGTGGCTTCCCTGTGGCTGCATTTTAAAAAATGCAGGAATCTCTTTCCTGCATGAAAACAGACACAGCAGCCCATTCAAGTGTATGGGCCGCCGTGTTCAGCAAACGTGGCTCGCAGAGCTGCAAGGATGTGAATCCAGCCTAAGGGGTGAATTTATTATTTTACACACAACGCTGTGACTCAAAAGTAAACCAAAATTAATATCCTAAATTGGTGCCTGTGCATCAAACTATTAAGTGGATGTCAGCTGTACTTCTAATAATATTTTCTGTAGGACTGCTGCTGTTCATCAAATATCCATAAGTTGTTTGTCACATATGTAATAATTAATCCACAGTGCTGTCCTGGACCATTATCGAAAAATCACAATCTGTGCATATACCTCTAAAAGTGACTAAAAACAAATACATACAAGCGACTACAATACAAATATGATTAGTCCCACATTCTTAAGTAATTCATCATTGGTTCTATTTCTTCAGAATAAAGGGCTTTATTGAAAACAAAAGCGCTCCAGTGCTTGTGGATATTGCTCTCCTGGGTCTTGGCAACAATGTTTAGCTTCTCCTCAACTGCTCTCCTCTCCCAGTGTTCTGTTGTACTTCCTTTTGCAGACTTGCATGTCATGAGCTGCAAATCAAGAGTGGGTGACTGGGGGAAACTTCCTCTTCACCTGAACTTTCCAGAATCGGTACCCAGCAGCCCTCACAGGAGCAGGAGAACACAGAGAGGAGAGCAGTGGAGGAGAATCTGAGCATTGTTGCCAAGACCCGGGAGGGTAATATCCACAGGTGTGCATTGACTTTTGTGCTGAAAAGCATTAGGTCAATAATATCTGGTGAGTGTGTAGAAGCACGGAGTATTCCGTGAAGCACTTAAAGCTCTGAGAAGGTATTTTTGCACTGGAGCACTTTTGTTTTCAATGGAGCACTTTATGTTGAAGAAATAGAATCAATGACAAATTACCTAAGAATGTGGCACTAATTACATGTGTATTATAGTAGCTTGTATATATTTCTTTTTGGTTGGTTATACATATGTGCAGATTGTGATTTATTTATTTATGTTTTTGTTCTGGTCCTGGACAGCTCTGTGGATTAATTATTTATATTAAGCTCGGTTCACACATGGGCGGCACGACTTGCAGGTCGCCTCAGCGAGGCGACCTGCAAACGACTGCGGGGCGACTTGCGAGACGACTTCTGCATAGAAGTCTATGCAAGTCGCCCCAAGTCGCCCCCAAAGTAATACAGGAACCTTTTTCTAAGTCGGAGCGACTTGCGTCGCTCCAATTAGAACGGTTCCATAGCACAGAACGGGAGGCGACTTGTCAGGCGACTAGGTCGCCTGACAAGTCGCCCCAGTGTGAACCGAGCCTAAGGGTTGCATTGGAGGCATTTGTGAGGGTGGGCCATGTAAAAGTGTATTCACATGCAAAATATTAGTGTGACTAGAGTTTGCCTTTCATTTTGCTCTCTACTACACCAACACATGAGATGCCAGAATGGGCAAAAATGGTGGACGCAGGAAATTTAACCATATTTGTTGTGATTTTTAGATGTCATTTTTATTGATCTATATGGCTTTTTTTTTTTTTTTTTTTTTCTTTCAACAGACGGGACGTTGCTTGCAGTGGGTTCTCATGACAATTTCATTTACCTCTACAATGTCTCAGAAAATGGAAGAAAATATAGCAGATACGGAAAATGCTCTGTGAGTAGAATGTACAAGAGTCTCTATCCAAATCTGTTCTCTGTTTACAGAAAACTTTTATCTGAGGAACATTGAGTAAAATAAATAGCTCTATGAAGGTGGGAACACAGGCATTTCCTACTATAGTGATAATCCCCAATGATCGCCCCCTAATTAATCGTTTGCTACATATAGGAAACAATGAAGTGAAGCAACAACTAATTGCTAATGGTAAATACTAGTTCCAAGTTTGAGATTACTACTATGTGCAAATTTATGTGTAGCAATTGCTAGTAATTGATCATGTACGATTAACACTGTAGTAAAAATCACCCACGTCTACTCGCCCAAAGTGCCAGATCACACCAGGAATCACACAGGAGCACGCTCTGCATTCCTGTGTAGTTAAGTACGATGCTATTTTCAGCCCTTTTATTTTGAAAGTAGTGCATGTACTGCACTGCGACTGGATTGCATAGTATTGCACAATCATGTGATCCGGTGCAAGCAAACACACTGCGTTTGCAATCTGAGGTGTCATTAGGAACCTATCAACACCCGTAGCAGATTGCACAGTGCATATGAAATGCGGTGCAGGAAACGTGCACAAAACACGTGTTTCCTGCACTGTGCTGTGGCGTGAACTGGCACTAAAAGCATTCATACATGGGGAAATCATTAGAGGAAGACAGATGATTATGGTAATCTGCTTATGTAATGGCAGTGGCTGGCTTCCAAACCCAACAGATATCTATTCAGGCATGAAATAGGCATGAGGATTGGCTTGGCACTTGTACGCAAATGATTTTATTGTCCATAATATCTTTTCAGGTTAACAAATGCAGTAGATACCAAATAGTGCCCCCTCTCAGGGAGGACTTTTGATTTTATTGATTTATACTCCCTGATGGGTTCACCACCTGTCAGTCTGGCCGACTTTTTTAAAGGAAACAAAGAGCATAACTGGTATGTGACCCCTAGGCAACGGCCAAATTGACAAATATCTCAGGGGAGCTTCTGTACCCTCCTGGACATCTATCATTGTATGTTTTGTGACCTTTTTCAATGGAGCCACTTGGTCATAGCCTCTTGTTCCTCAGGAATTCACAGTGACCATAAAATTAATGTATCTACCAGTACAGCAATACGTTTTGTTTGTGTTCCCTACCCCATCTCACTCACCCTTCGCTCTTTTGTCTCCTGTTATGGCATCCCTTCCTGGGATGAATACCATCACCAGTGGATGTTGTTCTTGATGTAGACCTGTTAGGGCATAACCAACATAAATCAGTTGGGTTAAAATTGAGTCTCATTTGGGGACCAATTGTATGCATGTGCCCTTTTACAGGTGCTGGCCTATTATTTTTTTTGCAAATAGTTTGAGACCCTGTGCCCATGCAAATAGTTTAAAGAAGATGTATGGGGTTATTAAAAAAAAAAAACCCCTGCATACCTCTATGCTGCAGCCTCACTGTGATGCCGCAGCTGTCCCCTGCCAGCTGTAAGACTGAGAACTGAATGATCACATAATCGCTGATTGCCACGTTCACAGGTTTCTCAGTAGAGAGCAGTAAATGTCAGTGCTCTCTGCTCTGCCCCTCCAGTGCTCACTGGACTGCTGGGCTGGAGATGAAGCGCTGAGAGGCAGAGCCAGCTGTTAATCAGGAAAATGGGTGGATCCTGACAATATGGTCAAGATCCATCCAGAGCCTGGAGTGGCCCTGTGACAGCTGACAGTGGATTGTAGGTGGATTCTGGACCCCAGGGGAGCAAAAGTGCACTCTTGCGACCCACCAAAAAAACTTTAGCCATACTTTTTAATGCCCATAGCCAAGTCACGCACACAGCTGACTCAGGAGCTCACCCACACAGGTGCAACCATAGCACACAGCTTGTGGAGAGCGCCAGCGGGGGGACTCCAGAAGAGGTAGGGGGCCGCTCTGTTGCACAGGGCAGGTAAGTATTACATCTTTTCTATATTAGAAATGACTTTACAATCACTTTAAGTTGTACGCTTGTATTAAAGATATAAACGCACTTTTTTTTTCACTTTCAGGGACATTCCAGTTATATTACACACCTTGACTGGTCCCCAGACAACAAATACATAATGTCAAACTCAGGAGACTATGAAATATTATACTGTAAGTACTAAAATCTTTGCTATAGTAAAATTCACTTTTACAAAAAACTTGAACTTGTGTATAAAGTAAAGTTTTTTTGTCTCTATTAGGTTAGGCTTCTGTAATGTAAAATCTGTTTTTACATGGAAGAGTCACAAGTTAATAAGTTAATGTCCCACCACCATCATTAATATTATTAGCATGTATACTTTACTGGCATAAGCTGGTTTTCTTCCCCCCCATTATAAATATATATATATATATATATATATATATATATATATATATATGTAATAAAAAATATATATTTGGTGGTTGCAACAAGGATGACTTCAACAGCCCAATTATAAAAGGAGAGCAAAGTTCACGGTTGCAGCCCTCTAACTTTATTTCAAAACATCAAATCAAAATGTTTCATATAAATACAAACTTCAAAATCTTTAGCAAAAAATAAAAACCACAGAGGTGATCAAATACCACCAAAAGAAAGCTCTATTTGTGGGAACAAAATGATAAAAATGTAGTTTGGGTACAGTGTTGCATGACCGCGCAATTGTCATTCAAAATGCGACAGCACTGAAAGCTGAAAATTGGCCTGGGCAGGAAGTGGGTGAAAGTTCCCTGTATTGAAGTGGTTAAAAGCAATGTCCCCAAAGTATATCCAGTGTCAATGACAAATACTGCCGACCTGAAAAAAAAATCTAAACCCGATGCTGGCTCCTGCCATCTGACAGCTCTGCTGCCTCCCGCCACTAAGTCCCCGAACCCCAAAACAGTCCCCCTATGTGGCCTGGTATGGTTCAGAACATATGAGCACACCCCCTTTCTCAGCCTGTCAGGCTGCTTGGATAAGGGTCTCTAGTATGGATTTGTGGACTTATTTCTTTAGCGTCAGTTCTGTTGCGCCCCCCTCCGATTTTAGATACATCGTCAATTACTATAAATTTTAATTGCACAATCAAATTTGCATGTTCCACAAAATGTTGGGCAATAAGTAATTGCACAAGCTTATCCCTAATTGAGTGTTACTATCTAGCAAAGTGATCTTTTACTTTGTGTAGTTTCCTCAACCTAACTATATCCACACAGACATTTCAGCAAGTATACCGCATAACTGGTCTGACAGGTATATAACAACATTTAATCTTTATTCTCTAACCCTGATTGAGGTGGCTAAAATAAGGCGCAGGAAATACTCATGTTTCAGGGTCCAAAATATGTATCCCTGTTTTTGACCCATATGTATATTCCTGCCCATAATTAAAAAAGAAAATGCATTTAAAACAATTTCCCTTTAAAGAAATAACGTTAGTAGTTGAGGTATTAATTTTGCAGGTCTGAGATGTAAATTATTTTTCACAATGCCATTTTTTTTTTTTTTTCATTTTGGAGAAGCTGATTGCAGATATTTTTCGGTGAGCAATTCGGTGAAATTTCCGGTCTTCTCATAGAACCATTTTTTCTGCTCCCCCTATTATTCATCAGGTGTGTTCACTCTGAGTCCCACTCAGCTGTTCCTGCTTCAAGCTCTTTGACTTTCTCAGGCTGTTTTCTGAAACCCTTCACTTTTTAGTGGTTTTCTGTTGGTAGTTTCCCTTGTGCAACAAAACGCACATTAGAAATCATTGGGTTTCTGTAAGGGGACCTTGCTAGGTGAAAAAAGCCAGGCATCAACACTGCTAACTTGGAGCTGGGTGTCAGAACAAGGACAACATTCTACTGTTATTTTTATGTAACTTTGTACTGTACTTTGTATTAACTGTGTGCTTTGTTGTGGCCAGGGGACATTCCAAGTGGTTGTAAATTAATTCGGAATCGTTCAGACTGCAAAGACATTGACTGGGCAACTTACACTTGTGTGCTAGGATTTCAGGTCTTTGGTCAGTATTAATAATTTTCATGTACCTTTTTATCCCTGTGATTCATTGTGCAAATGCTGAAGGTTGTGATACCACCAAATCTGAGACTAGCAGTCAGAGGCAGCAGTGCCTTAGATCCTGCACTGCATATATATACAGCTGCAAGTCTTAAGGCATTGAAGTGCCTAGGCACAGACAGTGCACTGGTATTTTGCAGGAGAAATTAAAGATAAAATGTAGATTTTTCAGGGTACTGTTGAGGCACAGTTAACATTTGTGGATGCTCCTTATAAGAAAGTAAATGTTCACTTTTTAAGTTTAGATCCAGTTTAAGGCATATATAGGGCCCAACATAAACATACCCTTTCCTTTAAAGTGTTAATGCATTTTTTTTTCTACAGTTCCCTCTGATATATCAGTTAGCTCCCCAGTGAATGTCTTTTTTAAAAATGTGCTGTATAATTGCTTACTTCAGAGCGTCGTTCGGCGCTCAGCTGACTGGTCTCCTCTTCCAATGTGATAGCTGCAGGGAGGAGGTGCTGGGAAATCCCTACTGACGTAAGCCGAGGAGGAGACCGGTGGGCAGTCACATGAGTGCCGAACGGCGCTCCTGAAGCAATCTATTATACAGCACATGTTTAAAGACATTCACTGGGGAGCTTACTGTTGTATATTTGAGGCAACTATAGAAGAGCCTTTTTTTTTTTTTTTTTTTGTTAAACACTTTAAGATAATAAGATAAACTTGAACTACACAGGCTGCATACTCTTTCCATACAGTGTCATCTCCTGTTGACTATTACATTACTGGCAGATAAGATTACAGGATAAGGATCCCCATGACAAGTGTGGAAAGCAGTGTATATAGTTATAAAACAGATGCTGATGAGAGCCTTGCAAATCTCAGGTTTTAAAAGAAACCTGTCAGAAAACTAGAAGATGCCTATTCTGACTTCTCCCTCCGGAAATGTCAGTCATGCTGACCCTTTAATTTGCATGCGTTGACTTACCAACCTCAAACATTTATACAGAATGGGACCTCCATTTTGAGATATAGATTTAGATCCTTTTCTTTTCTTTTTCTTTTTCTTTTCTTTTCTCTTTTCTTTTCTTTTTTCTTTTCACTTCTTTTCTTTTCTTTTCTCTTTTTTTTCTTTTCTTTTCTTTTCTTTATGTAATATAGCATACATCCTAAAACACCTTGATGGTGCACAGGAAAGTATGAAGTAAAGAAAACATAACCTAAAAAGAATAAAAAAACAAATTCAAAAGTGCTGCATGCCCTGGAATAGGCGCCAGGGGTCAGCAATAGCTCAAGCAACAATGTTGGTCAGAGGCCAACCCAGTAGGAAAAGGCGGGGGCCCTATTGACCATAGTAACAGTCAGGACAATAAATAGGGACCTCCTTTTTATAAATTTCTAAACACTTGTTCTGGGTTAGCAACGTTGGAAGTATTGGAACAAAAAAAGTCCCTATAACAGCCAAGCACCCAGCATTTTCTGTAGGCAGTCTGTCAGCTGTAGCCTCATGTTTGTTTCAAGGCAGTTTTGCTTTAATGTAACCCATAATGTTAATTTGCTTTGGCCTACAAGCCTTTGTGATTGCTACAAGTTAAAACTCCTCACCTTCTAGGAGTGTGGCCAGAAGGATCGGATGGAACAGATATCAATGCATTAGTGAGATCTCGCAATCGAAAAGTTATTGCCTTGGCCGATGACTTTTGTAAGGTCCATCTGTTTCAGTATCCATGCTCCAAACCAAAGGTAAGGACATCCATAGTGCCAGCCGTTTTCATAATTTGTCACCTTTACCTTTGTAGTGTCTATTACTACAAGATGTCATTGTGTTGCCTATTCCATTTTTAATTTTAGCAACTGCTGTGTAGGGCTTATCAGAATCTGACACAAGTTCAAGCAGCAATCACAATTTGTTATTGATCTGCAGATACTACTGCTTTATACATTCAGCCATGATTGTTACAGTACCTGACCGCGAGAATGTGTTTCCAGCGCAATCCCATCGTGCTGGTACTCGGCAACCGGGTACTGTACTTCTCGTGCTGGCTCGCTCATTGGGAAAGGAATACTGTTTTTTTTTCCTTTCGCGATGAGCGACAGTCATTGCTGACAGCTGTCTGGTATGAATCGTGAGGGGGAACGCCGCACTAAATTTTAAATAAAAAAATCAGCATGGGTTCCCCTCCAGGGGCATACCAGGCCCTTAGGTCTGGTATGGATTTTAAGGGGAACCCCCTACGCCGAAAAAAACTGCGTGAGGGTCCCCCCCAAAATCCATACCAGACCCTTATCCAAGCACACAGCCTGGCCGGTCAGGAAAGGGGCTGGGGACGAGTGAGTGCCCCCCCCCGAACTGTAGCAGGCCGCTTGCCGCTTGCTTTGGGGCAGGGGGGTGCCCTGTGGCCCCCCCACCCCAAAGCACCTTGTCCCCATGTTTATGAGGACAAGGGCCCCTTCTCGACAGCCCTGGCCATTGGTTGTCGGGGTCTGCAGGCGGAGGGCTTATCGGAATTCAGGAGCCCCCTTTAATAAGGGGGCCCCCCACCCTATGTGAATGGGTATGGGGTACATCGTATTGCCTCCAGCAAGAAAAAAACAGGACCAATACTGGAAGCAATTTATAGCACTGGTAGCATAATTTATTAATATGGCATGTATGTTCCTTGCTCAAGAATATAATTTTTATCGGGTTGTTATGGGTAAAGTTCCACTTTAAAGTGTAAGTTCGCCTTTACAGAAAATCTGTACGGTGAATTTACACTGGACTCCCTCACCTTCTCACCTGGTCCCGCAGTACTTGAGGCCGGCAATCTCTCATACTGGCACCTTGTATAGCCGCTTTACCGGTCCGGGCATTTGAAATCCCAGCGGCTTTCTCCCCTCCTCTCAGCGCTGACAGGACAGGCTACGCAGGTTCTGATTGGTTGGTGCCGCCCAATCAGAATGCAGCGCTGAAATTATGTTTATATTGTGAGTCCAATATAAAGGGAGAGATGTTCCAATCACCAATTAAAGTGCATAGATGTGAAAGCACTCAACACCATGTGGTAAAATAATCTGCTTACCAGAGGACAAAGAAAGTTAGGCGTGTAATTAAACCCACGGCTCATCCAGCCAGTCAGCCTCCACCATGCATCTTCAAGACTTGGAAAGGCAGTATGCAGATAACAATTACACCAAATAAAACTTCTCCAGGGATTCACATAATAAAAAATATGCAGGCTCTCAGCAAATCGATCAGCAGCGCAGCCCAGTGCTGTCTTCCAGTGGAAGATAGGTAAAGGTAATACACTCAGGTTTAATAAAAGCACTCGGGTAACACGCTACGAGCTCATCCGCTTGCGCCACTCCTGGTTTGCGCCTATTGCTCCAATCCCGACGCGTATTGTCACATCATGTGATTTCATCAGGGGTTGAAGTCATGTGATTTGGTGATACGCATCGGGATTGGAGCAATAGGCACAACCCGGAAGTATATCTGATTAGAACAATTGGAATAATGAAAGACATTTGTTGATTGGTTTCTGACAGCAGATGGCAAGTCACTATTGTGCAGATTTTCTACCAAAGACCTCAAAAACATTTGTGGCATTTCAGGGTGCATTGAAGACATATCTCAAACTGTATAACTTTTCCTATCTTTTAATCTGATTAGGATTCTCTTTACTGTTTTTTCTAGGCTCCCAGTCACAAGTACAGTGCTCACAGCAGCCATGTAACTAATGTCAGCTTCACACACAGCGATGGCCACCTAATCTCTACTGGCGGGAAAGACATGAGCATCATGCAGTGGAGAGTGATAGAAAAAGTGTCACTCTCACAAAATGACAATATAGTGGAAATAAGTTCTGCCAGCCTGCCAGCTGTAAGTGAAAAAGTAGCACAGGAAAGCTCCCCCACCTCCGAGATACCTCCAGCAAATGAGGAGGACAGTACTCCTGTGGAGTCTCCAGCAACTCCGGTAGAAGATGCCGTGGAAGCAGAAGTTGAACCGGATGGCATCGAGGAACAAAACGAGGTGCAGAGTGAAGTAAGCAGCCCAGAACCCTTGGAGACAAATGGGCAAGCGCCTTCTAGTGAAATAAACGAGGAGATAGCGGAGTCTCCTACCATTACAGAATCCCAGGGTGAAGATTCACCAGTGTCTTAACACCTAATTCTATTGGTTCTTTTTTCATTTCTATACCTGGTGTGTGAGCTTTCGACATGGGAAGAGGGTTTAAATAGTAGGAGAATATATTTGGATGGATGTTCATACCACGTGCGATTTAGGTTGGTTTCGTCCAAGAAGCCTTCGTCACTTGGCTACAGAAAAAAAAAGCCAAAGCTGGAAGTTGGACAAACATAAAAAAAAAAAGTGTAGATGGTAGATTTAAGGAAATGATGTCACTAAGTGGTGTGTTGTATATATTTTGTAGGGTCAAACTGGGTCAATATAAGATTTAAGGAAGTGAATAATAAAGAAAAAAAAAAATTAACGTTCTGCAAAGGTGTTTCCTATGTGCATATGGTAGAGGCCAAATCCATCATCGGTGATTGTTTTCGGATCTTGAAAACTGTGCTCAGTCACGTTGGTCAATGCCTATGCAATTTTCTTACAAAAACTCTAAAGACCGTTTGCCATAAGAAGTCTGTCCTAAGTGCTGCTACCTGTCTTAAGGACTGTTTTTTGTTTAATAACTATAATAGCAGCTTATCTAATTTTTTATTTGGCTTTGTCCTGACCAAGCTTTCTTTAACGGGATCCTAGAGCTGGCCATACATGGAGGATTGACGCTCTGGCTGAACATCTCACTATGTACAAGGTACTAACAGTTAAAGAAGATAACCTCTCGGTGTCTGGCTTGAAGGAAATCCACCGGGTGGACAAATTTCAGCTGATTTTCCCACTGTGGTTGAATCTCCCAAAACGGGCAATAAGATTTCCTTATGTATGGCCAGTTTAATTCAACTACCAGAGATCTGTAGATTCACTCAGATGTGAATGGGCAATAACTGCATTGGGGAAACCAGAATCATGATTGCAGTAGAGATTATTATATCAGTTCAACAGTGGAACTTCAGTTGCATACACTGGCAGACTAAATCCTCTTGGAGTTCCTGGCTCTGCCCATCAACCGCCTACAATCTCATACGCCTTACTGCAATAATTTAAAAAAGTGAATTGTAGAAAAATCATTAAATACTGTTATAATAACTGCAAGTTGGGTGGAACTAGGAACCCCACAGAGCAGAAAGTCGCCCCATCATTCATGAGAAGCCAGTGGTTGAAATATTAGCTCTCTATGGACTGACCCCTTTATGCAAAAAAAACAAAAAACACTGCTCAAAAAATATGGTGCTTGGCGTTTCTAAACAATTTTTTTTCAAAATGTATAATTGTCATGTGGATGAAAAAAAAATCAGGCTTAGGTTTATTACATCAGGTAACATTTTTCTTAAAGTTTTGCAACAACAAAATCAATGCTTTTCGTGCATGATCGGTCTCCTTAGGAAAAGAGAAAATCCTTTATACTTGTGAATATTTTAGTAATGACATTTTATGTAACTTTGTTCTAATATTTTAGGTAAGTTTCTTTTTTTCTTTGTTTTTGTTTAATGCACAAGTCTTAAGTGTGCAAGCGTTTACGTCATTGCGCCATTCCAAAGTGCATAAAAAAAAAATTCATTCCCTTTCAGTACCTTCTCAGGAGTATCGCTACAGATCCGCTGATCAGGTTTCACAACGCCATAAAGACTCATGACCGCCCAAAGGATATAATGTACACAGATGTATCTACAGTCAAGTTATGACATGTGCATGTGTCGATAGATATATATGTTCATCTTTATTACTGTGTGTGTACAGGAGGTAGATGCACATACATGTAAAGATGTACATGGATATATTCACTTGTTTACAGTGGTTCTAAAATTGCCTCAGAATGTTGAGGGAATAATATATATATATATATATATATATATATATATATATATATATATATATATATATATATATATATATATATATATTTCCAAACAAGATGTGTATTTAACATGTGCTACATACTATATCTTTAAAAGTGCAGAATGGTGTTGGTATATGGATTCATTAAGGAAATTATTTTTATATGGAGATGTAGATATGGGCATGCCTGAGATTAATTTGCGCTGTGTTCCACTTACCAGTCTCGAAACAGAAGTCAATGGAATCTGTTAACAGGATGGACAAAGCTCAGCAATAAACATGGCACCATCTGCACCAATCTACTTGAACATGCATATGGGATTTATTATATGAAAACACATGGATTTAAGCAGATTAGGAAATCGCCTGCTGAAGAGTTACATTTACCAGTGTACCCTTGCATTACTCTAATCCATGATCTCATCTCAGATATGCAGTTAATATGAAAACATAATGTGCAAGTCTATCATGGACTATCGTGTCACAAAGTGGAAGGGTAGGGGAGTTAGAAACAGCATTGTTATCCACAGATCATTTTAGTAAATTTGTGTGGTGTTTAAGCCATTTAAGTCCGTTTTGAATATGATTTACGTTGGTGGTGCGAAGAGGGTAGGCTGTAAAGGGTTAAATGACTCGCATTCCTATTTGAGATTATGCTAAGTGACTGATCAAGAAATTGAAGAAAGTGCTACTTGCAAAAAGAAAAAAAAAAATAGGTGATTAGTAAAATGTTCTAGTTCTTCTCATTGGAACCTTGGTGCTCTCCCAAACGTTGGGCAAACTCACAGTAGATGATATGTACTGTGCCAAGTACATTTGACTCTCAAAGTCCAGTTTGACTAGTGTGATCACTCCATACTGTGCCCCAGCCCATTTCATGCATCTGTGTGAGGTAGAGTAGATATGACATGTGTACTTGGGCCCAGCATGTGAGCACAGGCCAGCGGGGACATGGTGACAATCATTCTTGGGCACAATACAGGGGAAAAATGTCTAGTGAGAGTATGCCCTCAGACAGTGAACCTGTGACCAGGATGTGGACCTTCCATATATTTACAATTTTTAGCAAGTAGTAAATGAGCTTTCAAGCAAGCCCTCACTGACCTGCGTAGCTGCAGGCAATGTGAAGAAATGCATCTTCTGTTTTACAACAGAGCCACTGCCATTGATGACCCTTTTTTCCCTTTTTCCTTTGGCTGAAGGAACTTGCCAGCCTTATAATGTACCTAATAGAGGGTGCTGTAAGTTTATCCAGAACGGACTGCAACCCATCCTCAGTCTGTTGTAATCTTCAAGAATTGTTCCACTGTACCTGAAGCTACAGAGATAAGTGAAGACTTGTTTCAATGTTTGCTGCTTGTTAAGAAATTGTCCAAATAAAAAAAAATGGCCACAGGTTCACTTTAAACTTCACACTTCAAAAATAAAAGTCAAAATCAGAGCAGTTAAAGAAAAAAAAAATTATTATTTTGGTGCCCTCAAGGAGCAGGACCTTATCCCAGTTTGGCATTCAGAGATTGTTAATCCAGCCATAAAAATGCCACAGTACCCTCAGAAATGCCTTAACATTTTATAGTGTGATCACAACACCAGGTTTCATCTGGAGGGATTACGGCAGTTGAACTCTGGAGACTACAGATTACAATTCAGGTTAGATATGGCTGCTGTGTTAGTATTCACAAGATTTAGAGTTATTGGCAAATAGGAAAGATTTTGTCTGACTTCAGCTGAGCTACAAATGGAACAAAGAGCAAACCTAGCAGAAGCATTCATTGATGTGCCCTTATATGTGAGCCCTATCGGGGGGGGGGGGGGGGGGGGGAAACATGGTATGTAGGTCTAAATACACTGTTGTTGGGAAAATTAGGGAAAGAAAGTTGCTATTACTCAACAAGATAATAAAGATATGTATGAAATGAATAAATAATATGCAGTAAGTTGTGTGTTGTTTATGTAATGGCAACTACTGTTTAAAAAAAAAATTGTGATTTATGAATGGAAAAGTTTTAACTATGTAACTGTAGATGTGTCGGATTCAAAACTTGTGAATGAAATTTGAATATGCGTGTTTTATGTGAAGATGTTTGAGCCATTTCTATCTCATGCATTCCTGTCTCATGACAGTAATTTTTTGACATTTAAGAGCAAAATAAAAATTGTACCATAAATTTGTGTGATTGTGTTTTTTGTTCTTTGCACTGTTTATGCAACTTTTTTTTTTTACAAGCCCAACTTCACCTTTTTAAGAAAATAGCCTATGCACAAATTGGCATCAGTAGGTTTTTGCACCTCCAGAAGACTGACTTAAAAAAAACTCCTAGTTAGGGTTGACACGTCCTGGGACACCAGTACCGTTAGAGAAGTCATTCTCAACCCAAGGTTCCTTGAGCTCTGGTTGATTGACTTCCCACCTGCTGGTTCCTGCATTGTTCCAGAGCTAAAACCACTTGTCAAAGCCAGCGTCATTACATCAATCATCTTTTTACCTAAGTGTGGCAGTCTGTTCACAATTGTAAGGGGGGGGGGGGCATTATTCCCATTGGCCACCAATGTATAAGGGGGCATTCATCCCACTGGCCATCAATGAAAGGGACAATTCTCACTGATTTGATTTTTATCAGGGGTTCCCCTAGACCTAAAAATGTATTCAAGGGTTCCTCTGGGGTAATAAGGTTGAGAGGCTGCATTAGAGGCTAGATCCCAGAATTACATACAGTGCCCTGAAAGTATTCATACCCCTTGAAATTGTCCACATTTTGTCATGTTACAACCAAAAATGTAAATGTATTTTAGTGGGATTTTGTGATAGACCAACACAAAGCGGCACATAATTGTAAAGTGGAAGGAAAATGATAAATGGTTTTCAAAATATTTTACAAATATCTGAAAAGTGTGGTGTGCATTTATATTTAGCCCCTTTTACTTTGATACCCCTAACTAAAATCTAGTGGAATCAATTTTCCTTAGGAAGTCATCTAATAGAGTCCACCTGTGTGTAATTAAATCTCAGTATAAATACAGCTGTTCTGTGAAGCCCTCAGAGGTTTGTTAGAGAACCTTAGTGAACAAACCGCATCATGAAGGCCAAGGAATACAACAGACAGGTCAGGGATAAAGTTGTGGAGAAGTATAAAGCAGGGGGGCTGAATACAAATGCACACCACACTTTTCAGATATTTATTTGTAAAACTTTTATAATTTTCCTTCACTTCACAATTATTTGCAACTTTGTGTTGATCTATCACACAAAATCACAATAAAACACATTTACGTTTGATTTTAACTTGACAAAAATGTGGAAAATTTCAAAGGGTATGAACACTTTTTCAAGGAGCTGTAAGTGACCAATGTTCCTTATTCCATCCCCTGCGAGCACACCCCTGGGTGATGTCAGTGGCCTGGCTTCAGCCTTGCTGCAGGGATTTGAATGAGGAACATTTACAGGGTAAGTTCACCTTTACAGAAAAAACTGTTAGGTGAACTTACACAGGACCCCCCCCCCCCCCCCCCCCCCGTCCCACTGACCTGGAGCACTGATCACCTGTTCTGACACCTCGTATAGCCCCCTCGGCTTAATCTCCATAACATACCTCGTCAAGAGGTATGTTTAGGAGCATTCTAATTGGTAGACGCTGACCAACCCGCCCGAGTAGCCCCTCCTGTCACCGCGGGTGAAGAGGAGAGAGAGCCGCGAGGATTTCAAATCTGCCAATGGGTAAAGCGGCGATACGAGGTGTCACAACGGACGATTGTTGCTCTCCAGGTTAGCGGGACCAGGTGCGATAGGGACAGGGTCCAGTGCAAGTTTACCTTACAGATTTTCTGTAAAGGTGAACTTACACCTTAAGGCTCTTACACACATGGGCCTTGAGCCTGTTTCGCCTAACTGAAGTCATATTTCTTCCACTCAGGTGCACAGTACAGCTGGTTATTAAGATGAATGGCTGTCCCCGCTGTAATCATCTATATGGTGGTGCTATCGTAAACAAAAGTACTACAACATGCAAGCATTTGCAAAGAACAAAAATGTTTTGTTTTTTAACACTTGTTTGCGTTTACAATAGCACTGCCATATACACTTCATGATTACTCTGTCTTAATGACAGGCTGTATGCTCTACCTGAGCGGAAGAAATATGGCTTCAGTTACGATGAACTGGCTCATGCCTCCTGTGTGCAAGAGCTCTTACAAAATATTTTACAAAAATGCACAATGAGGTGGATATACGAAGACTGGAGCAGCTGTACATGGCAACCAATCAAATTCTAGCTTTCCTTTTCCAAGCCTAACTTAACCTGCTAAAGCTGATTAGTTACTATGCACAGCTTCTCTGAGTTCTGTCTGCTCTAGTTTTCATTAATTACCCCCGATGTGTTTTAACCTACTTGTGCTACTTGTGTGCATAGGTGGTTTTCTTCTTAAGCACACCTGTCAGTTTCTGACTGCTATCAGAGTTTGTTAGAGATATCTGTCTACTTTTGTCTCAGTCAGGAAGTGGATAGCTCAAGATCAAAACAAAAAAAAAAATCAGAAGGTATCTGGTAATGTTGGCATGAAGTAACACGTTAGGGCAGAGCCACTGACGTCATCATGCCCTAACCTGGATATAAATGCATATATCTTAGAGCTCAGCCACCAAAATACAGGTCTTAAGTTGAGGTGTATACGTTTTAATTGTGGTGCACCAAAAATTGTGCACAGGAGAATGTCAGTGTATAGTTCATATCTTTAACAAACAAATTGGCATTTTTAGTGGAAAGCACTAATTTTTTTGTTTTGATTTCCTCTTGAGGTTCTGTTCAATGGGGAAGGTATAAACTTTGGAAAACATCAGAAGCAAAGGAACAGCAGGAGTTTCAAAGGTGATATAAATGTCCGGCAGAAGATCATGGCTGATAGTGTGGCAACTGTCTTCCCCTTAATGATCTTTTGTACCCATAGGACAAACGACAAGATAAATGTTTGGTATGACTGGCGGTGGATCATATGAGGAGTCGCCTAAATCACATTTGAAGTGCATGTGGAGCACAAAATACTCTTTAATGGCAAATAGACTTTTATTGTTTTTTTTTTTTTTTTTTGTGTTTTTCTCATTATGGTGTACACTTATAGATTGGCACTGACAAGTGGGCACAGATTAGGTGCCCACAACATGGGTTTGTGGCTGCCACGTTTTTAAATAAAGCTTGTTTTTTTTTAATTTTTATTAAAGAGCAGGCTTGTCACAAGGCTTCTAGGCGGGGAACACTTTTTCCCGCACGTGTTGGGGGTCTATAAAAACCCCTGATGTGACAAGTCCCGCTCACAGTTGTCCTGGATCGGCTTGGCTGAGCTTCTGGCTATAATACAGAGCTATAATACTATACCTCCCCAAGCCGTGACAGGACAAGAAATCTCTAGTAAGGAAGGTATTGGAGAGGGCGGCCTCTGAAGGCGGAGACGAATGGCTTTGGCGGTGCCTGGCATTGGCCGAAGTGGATCCGGCATGCGGAGCAGCGACTGAAGGGCAGATGTTTCCCCCTGGAAAATCAGAGGCAGAAGATGGGACCCGACCGGCAACTCCTACCTCAGCTCGGAGCTCCCCAGCCCACAAGATTCATCGGAGTCTTCCGCTGGAACGTCCGGAGTCGGATGCTACAGTGGAGCAGATGGATGGGTCCCGCCCAGCTGAGGGAGAAGAGGATGACGTGCTGATGATTCAGCGAGCTGCCCAGGGTATCAAAAAGGAGGAGGCGGGTCTTCTCTCCCTTCCCGATCCACAGCACTGAAAGAAGAAGACGAGCTCGGCATTCCACAGCCGCCTTATCTCCGCCCACCTCTAGACGGTCTCCGCCCACAGTATGTTTCTCATGGCACGACAGAGGTATCGCCGCCCCCTGCTGCAGCACGTTCACAACGTGTGCCTCCGGTTGCTTCAGCAATGGCATCGCAAACATCCAGGCTTCTAGGATGGATGCAGTTAGGGCCTTTTCTAATGGAGCATCCCCAGCAAGGAATCTGGAGCCTAGTCTGGCTGGTGAGTCTTCTCAAGATGAATTGATAAAAAATGTACTTGTATCTTTGAATAAGTTTAATGGGGTTTTATCTGTCCAACAGTCTTTCTGTCTCGCCTTCTCCAATTAATGTCTGGTCTACTTCCAGTTCTAATATTAACCCGGTTCCTGTCATTACTAACACCCCTGTCAGTGCGCCTTCATCTATTCCTGAGGTTTGTTTTAAAGAGGTTTTGCCATGTGAAATTTCTCCTTTAGGATTTCACTTGGCTCCCTCTGCTAAGGATAAGATTTGGAAGGGCGAATTTTTAGACTTGTTATCGTTATTGCCTACTTCAAAAGATTTTTCGAACAAAAGTGATAAAAGATCCGAAGACAGCGTTGAGGATTATAGGTGCCGTCCAGTTTCTAGATCTTTTTTTAATTGGTTGCAGGCTTTCTGCATCTATTCTGCGGTGATGGGCGAAAAACATCCTCTACAGTGCAGTGGGTTGCTTCAACATTTGGAACACATCTTGGAAGCTTATAAAAGCTTTGGCGGTATGGGATGGTTTAATTACGATGAATCTTTCTGTCAAAAGATTGCTATTTATCCTAATCTTAAATGGGGTAACAAGGACGTTGGACTGTGGTTAAACCTCATTATTCCTCAAAAATCTTCCTTTTCAAAACATCAACCACAAACACTTGCTCCTAGCCTGGTTTCCGTTTATAAAAAAGGTACATGTTTCGCATTTAATGAATCTCAGTGCAAATGGTTGGCTTCATGTCGTTACTGACATGAATGTTCCTTTTGCTTCAGAAACCATTCAGTTTCCAAGTGTTTTAAAAGATCCGCTAGCTCTACATTCAGGGATAATTCAAAAAGCCTGCACGCCAATGAGGTTGTCCGAAATGCATCATTGGCTACTGGTATACCCCGACAACGGGAAAGCACAGCTATTAATTGATGGCTTTTCCGTTGGTTTCAAACTCCGTCTTCTCGGACCCTTGTCAATTTTCACGAAATCTGAAATCAGTATTCATTCATGCTGATATTGTTAGGGATAAATTATTTAAAGAAATTTCAGCTAAAAGGGTTGCTGGTCCTTTTTATTTCTCCCCCTTTTCAGAATTTCCGCGTTTCACCGTTTGGTTCTAAAAAAAGAGCCCAATTCCTATCGCCTCATTCATCATCTTTCTTTCCCTGTTGGTAATTCTTTAAATGACAAAATTGATCCACTTTCGACCTCCGTCATATATGCTGCTTTTGACGATGCCGTCCACCTTATCAAGCAATTTGGTCAAGGCGCGTTACTAGCTAAAGTGGATATTTAATCAGCTTTTAGATTATTGCCCGTAGCAGCTGAGTCTCATTCCCTAGGTTTTTGTTTTGATGGCTATTTTTTCTATGACAAATGCCTTCCTATGGGCTGTTCTCTATCCTGCTATTATTTTTGAAGTTTTTGCCTCTTTCCTTCAGTGGGTAATTATTCATGAATCTGGTCACACTGGAATAATCCATTACCTGGAAGATTTCCTTTCTATTGGTCCTCCAAATTCCCTAGTTTGCTCTTTACTCTTGCGTTTGTTTTTTCTCATATCTAAATTTTTCGGTATCCCTCTTGCTATTGAAAAAAACACTTAAACCCCTATTATTGAATTTTTAGGTATTAGGATTAATAAATGTTTGTTTCAATATGAGCTCCCTTCTTTAAAGATTGCTAGGCTTGAATCTTTGATTGCAACTTTTTTGCGTTTGAAAAAGATTTATCAAAGGAGCCTCAATCTTTTTTTAGGCCTATGCCCATGGGCAGAATATTTTCTAGAAGATTATCATTAGCCATGTCTGGTTTTAAAACTCCTTTTTCACACACAAGTATCACTTCTGAAACGAGAGATGACCGGTTGGTATGGTCTCAATTTTTAATTGACTATAACGGTAAGTCATTTTTCCAGGATGATTTTGTTTTTTCTGCTGATAATTTATTCACTGATTCAGCTGGTTCTTGCAGATTTGCTGCTATTTTTCGTACACACTGGTGTGCTGGCAAATGGCTTCCTTTTTTTTAATTCTCTTAAGATTTTTGGTGCAATTTTTTTTTTTTTTCAGGGTGGCCCTCCACTTTAAGGTACCCATATAGTGCCGTCAATTTACGAAGCGCTCCACACATACATTGCACACTCACATCGGTCCCTACCCTCAAGGAGACCACAATCCAAGGTCCCCAACTCACATTCATATACTAGGGCCAATTTTGGACAGAAGCCAATTAACCTACCAGCGTGTCTTTGGAGTGTGGGAGGAAACCGGAGTACCCGGAGGAAACCCACGCAGGCACAGGGAGAACATGCAAACTCCAGGCAGGTAGAACATGCAAACTCTAGGCAGGTAGTGTCATGGTTGGGATTCGAACCAGCGACCCTTCTTACTGCTAGGCGAGAGTGCTACCCACTGCACCACTGTGCTGCCCCATGGCTTCCTTTTTTGTTTTCTAACAAGGCCACTAGGAACATAGTTTTGTTAGAGCTATTTCCAGTGGTGGTTGCGTTGGAAATTTGGGGAGAGCAATTTTCCAATAAACGCATTATTATTCATACCGATAATAAGGGTGTAATTTTCGCCTTAAATTGTCTTTCTTCCAAATCTATGTTTGTCATTAAGCTTTTATGTTACTTAGTCCTTCTCTGTTTAAAATTTAATATTTGGATTAAAGCAAAATATGTGCCAGGTAAGCAAAATGTTATTGCAGATGCCTTATCTCACTTCCAGATGGCTCGTTTCAGACATCTTTTACCAGAAGCAGGTATGGTTGGGTACCTCTGTCCAAGTCACCTGTGAAACCTGATTTAGCTCCTGTGTTATCGGCTATTAAAAATTAAATCGCCCCCAAAACATGGACTGACTACTCAGTCGCATGGGATAAATGGCTGGCTTTTAATGCAGAACTAGGCCTTTCAGGTTTTTCTCCTACTGAACATTCCATTTTAGCCTTTGTTCACTTATGCATTTGATTTTTTCTCTTAATCATATTAATAAAATATTGCCTGGGGTTTCCTTTTTTCTGAAACTTCATAATTTGTCGGCATGCAACAGTTTCTTCTCCGTCAGACAGGCTCTCAAAGGTTTAAAAAAGGTTTGCACCTGACGAGCGTAGACCTATTACATTGGACGTTTTATCCAAGCTTTGTTTGGTTACTTTGGATATTTGCATTTCAGAATATGAAGCGTTATTTCATACAGCCTTTTGTTTTTATTTTCTTTGGTAACATTTCAGATATACGAAGAGCTGCAAACAATAAACGAATTTTGGCTGGATTACAACTATCTGAGGTTTACATTTTAAATGATAGTCCTTATTTTTATTAAGAGATCTAAAACTGATCAAGTGGTAAAGGCCATTGGCTCAATCTACGTGCCTGTGGCAACTCCATACTTTGCCCCACCTTAGTATTTCATAGATATCTTTCCTGCACGCCACTCGGTGGGGGTCATTTTTTAGTTCATCAGAACTCTTCTCCTATGACTAAATCTCAATTTTCAGCAGTTTTTAAACGCTGCCTTTGTCAGCTAGGCCTTTCACATTTTAAATTTTCACCACATTCTTTTCGGATTGGAGCCGCTACAAAAGCTGCTAGAATGGGTTTGCGATGCAGTCATTATGCAATTAGGTAGATGGGAATCTAGGAGATTTAAGATTTATATTCGTCCTAATATATCTTTTTGATTTCTAGGTACTAAGCCTTATATTTGGATAGTAGGCGCGATAGATAGATATAGATATATTGGGCTCACAAGAGAGCTTCTCAACGCTGCTTCAGTTCCAATCTATCCTTACCTTCAGATCAGTTTCATATTTCTTGAAAAGGCATTCAAGGTCTACATTGGACTGATCTTTTCTGTCATCTGTCTACTTTATTTCATTCTTGGCCTTCTCCATCTATTTTAATTTTTCACCTTGGAGGTAATGATGTTGTTAAAATGAAAACATTAGAATTAATGTTTCTAATTAAACAGGCTTTACACCGTTTGAAACTTTATTTTCCAAATACCTGTATTATTTTTTCTGAAATGGTTTCTCGCTTGCATTGGCTGTATTCTCCTGGAAGCAAATCGCTTGAGAAAATTAAGAGTTAATCACTCCATTGAAAAGTTCATGCTCCTACTTGGGGGGTTCTCCTTTCGTCATGTTGACTTAGGAGGTTTCCCTGGTCTTTACAGACAAGATGGTATTCATCTGTCTGATGTTGGTTTGGACATCTTTAACTTCGGCCTACAGAATATAATTGAAAGGGCCACGGTGCTGGGGTAGCCGTGCTTGTTTACAACAAGCATGGCTGGTGGGAACTTTGTTTTTTATAAATTTATTCATTTATAGCTCGAGTTCTATGACTGAGCAAGTTTAGAGTTGGTTTTAAATTTTGAAGTATACATTTATTAAAAAAAGAAAAAAACTGCGCTTGGAAAAAATAAAGCAGCAGCTATTTGTGAGATATACACAAAAAACAAATAAGAAATAGGAAAGCCGCGCTGAAAAAAATTGAAATGGAATCAATAATATGAGTTTGCTACAATATTCTCTATGAAAATTAATATATAAATGTGTTAAAGTCCAAATTAATAACAGTCCCAACTTTCCGAATAGTGATACTCAGTGATTTTTGGTTCATGGATGGTGACTGACGTCACCTCTCTGTATACTATAATTCCCCACAGTTTGGGTTTGGATGCTGTAAGGGGCTCTCTGGTTAGAGATTCAGGACTCCCTAGACGGCAAATATCTTTCATTATGGAGCTTCTTGAATATGCAGCCTCCCATAATTATTTCTGGTTTTCTATTTCATTTTTTCGCCACAGTCGGGGAGTTGCTATGGGGGCTAAATATACCCCTAGCTTGGCTAATCTGTTCATGGCCAAGTGGGAGGAGGATGTCATCTATACCCACAGGAATTCCCATCTTATCCTGTGGGCTAGGTACATTGATGACATCCTCCTCCTATGGGATGGTGATGGCCAGGAACTTAATGAGTTCATGTCCTCTCTAAATCTGAACGATCGGGGTATTCATCTTAATTTTGAAATGAGCCAGACTCAGATACATTTTTTAGCTCTGACTTTGACTATTGAGGCGGGCGATTTGTCCACATCCACTTTTTTTAAAACTACTGATCGCAATTCCTACATCTCATTGGACAGTTGTCGTCATCGTCCTTGGCTCAACTCAATACCTAAGAGCCAATACATGAGATTACGTAGGAACTGCTCTAATTCACAGGTTTTTTTAACACAGGCTAACACGCTTACTGGTAGATTCCTTGAAAAAGGATATACCATGGATGCGATAAACCCCGGACGAGCAATCTAGGCCAAGATTTTGGAGTACCCTTTATTACTACATACTCTATTCAGCATAATAAGGTAAAGCAGATAGTCTCTAAACACTGGCCTATTGTCAATAATGATAAAATTTTGAATAAAGTTTTGCCAGCCAGACCACAGATAGTGTTTAGAGGGGCTCCCTCACTCAGGAATAGCGTGGCCCCCAATATTTTAGATCCTCCAGTGAATAAAACTACCTTTTTTGACCAGTTAACAGGTTTTTATCAATGTAGGAGGTGTCGGGTATGCTCCTTAAATAGTTGCACACATAGAAGAACCCAGATTTTTGAATCCACAAGTACTTGTAAGATGCACACTAGGGAGGAGCCGAACACCCCCCTGTTCGGTTCGCACCAGAACTTGCGAACAGGCAAAAAATTTGTTCGAGCACGTGAACACCGTTAAAGTCTATGGGACACGAACATGAATAATAAAAAGTGCTAATTTTAAAGGCTTATATGCAAGTTTTTGTCATAAAAAGTGTTTGGGGACCTGGGTCCTGCCCCAGGGGACATGGATCAATGCAAAAAAAAATTTAGATTGAGCGCTACATTCATTTAATATTTTGTTACCTACATTTACTAGCGCCTGGGTTGTCCACTATTTGCGCCTGAATTATGCCTACTCTACATGAATGGGTGCCCGGATTGCGCCTACTTGACCCCTATTAGCGGCTCAGTTGCTGCTGCTCTGTACCAGCCGATTTAGATAGCTACAGCTTGTGCGCAAGTGTGGTACAGCAGAGAGCGCCCCTTCAAGCCCAGCAGCGTGCGGGTGTGATTTCCAATGCTGCCTATCAGTGCCGGGACAAGGTCACCCAGTGCCCAGGGCGAACATACCAGATTGCGCCCCCCCCCCCCCATTTACAGTGCAAGGGTTCAGTAGCAAGTGATGCAGAGCTCAGGAATGGAAAAAAAAAACATATTAAGGATTGTGGAAATAGGGTTCAGAAGACTGGTATAAAACCCAATATGTTATATATTGCAGTTTAACAATCATTAGATGTGGTGGCTGCATTAGTTTTATTTTAGGCTTTTCCCCTCTGTTTTCACCTGGCGATCTGGCCAGTGGCATATGTCCTGTATTAGAGTGCCCCCAATCTGGATAAAGGAGCACAGAAGGCACAGCTGATAGCAGCATAGTCAGTCTGGGAAGGAGGGTAGTGTTAGATGTACTAGCAGATTTAGCCAAACTCAATAGCCTATGAAAAACAGGATCACACATTCTCCACACTTCAGCACACTGGACTCCTCTACTTTCTGCTCTGCTGTCTAAAGTCAACATGGGAAAGAGAATGAGGAGGACACGCTCTGACACACAGGGGGCTCTGACACACAGGGGGGCTCTGACACACAGGGGGCTCTGACACACAGGGGGGCTCTGACACACAGGGGGGCTCTGACACACAGGGGGGCTCTGACACACAGGGGGCTCTGACACACAGGGGGGCTCTGACACACAGGGGGCTCTGACACACAGGGGGCTCTGACACACAGGGGGGCTCTGACACACAGGGGGCTCTGACACACAGGGGGGCTCTGACACACAGAGGGCTCTAACACACAGGGGGCTCTAACACACAGGGGGGCTCTGACACACAGGGGGGCTCTGACACACAGGGGGCTCTGACACACAGGGGGCTCTGACACACAGGGGGCTCTGACACACAGGGGGCTCTGACACACAGGGGGGCTCTGACACACAGGGGGCTCTGACACACAGGGGGCTCTGACACACAGGGGGGCTCTGACACACAGAGGGGCTCTGACACACAGGGGGCTCTAACACACAGGGGGGCTCTGACACACAGGGGGGCTCTGACACACAGGGGGGCTCTGACACACAGGGGGCTCTGACACACAGGGGGCTCTGACTAACACCTCAGCTCTTTTCTGGGAATGTGGGGCTGACAGAGAAGGGGAGGGCTCAATAGACTGACAGGAGACTGAGCTAATAGGGACAGGTATTTATTTTTTCATTGCACCCAGCTTATATCAGGCAAATAATATAGTAAGTACACTGCTGTTAGTGAGACATATCCTGTGTTTAGGATGGGAGACAGCTGGGGGGAGTTAGTTAAGCACTGGATCCCCTCCCTATACACAAGTACTAGATGGATCAGCAGAGAACATTAACAAATGAAAAGTCCCAGTATATTCCCAACATATATAAGAATTGTTCTTCACTTTTTGTAAACCTGCTCTGCAAAGTACAGGGCGAGTTTACAGCACAGCCAGGTAGAGTTTGGAAGGCAGAGCAGTGGGGACTCACATGGAAGAAAACTAACATCCATCCTGTGAGATCTTCATGTTGGGAGAGCTGTATGATGTATGCAGGGGGCGGAAAGCAATGATCGGAACTGCACTGTTGTATCATCTTGCTCCGCCCACCTGTAGAGGAGCTCTCAGTGTCACAGCCCGATCCAGCCAGCCAGACTGATGAGAAATCAAGGCCAGTAGAATGAATTCTTCTCCCTCTGTGCCAGAATGTGGTTGCCGCTGTAGAGAGGAGGCAAGCAATATGTATGGGTGCATCCTCAGCCCACTTTTTGGGCAGACTGTACAATTGAGTGGAGCCATAACCTAAATATTCTCTGCATGCTCATGCTGCTGTCGGCGACCTAGAGCCCCCTCCCACACTCCTCCCACACCCTGCCCAGGGCAGCCGATCCTCCCGCCCACCCCTTGTACCGGCCCTGCTGCCTATAGATGGCAGTGCTGAGCCGATGACGTCACTGAGAATCCAGCTTCAAGATAAAGAGAGCACTGCTATACCCTCGCCGGACGCAGTGGCGTGTGTCTGTAATCCTAGCCAGGCGGAGCCGAGCAGCCGAGCCAGGGAGGTGTGGAACCTTGTCTTGCACGTCCACGAGTTCTAGTCTCTCCTGGGGGCTATGTGGATAGGGTTGTGCAACACACACATTTTTTTCCTACATTTTTTTAATTAGTCATTTTATTTATGGTATTTATGATTTTCATTTATTATTTTTATACCCCTTTATATTTATTCATTATTCATTTCATCAAGCACCCATTTTTATACACCATTATTTATTTTTAGATTTACCCATTATTATATTTTTTTTTTCTTTTTCTACACCATTTTTTATTTTTCATATGCATTTATTATTTTTATACACCCTGATTCATAGTTATTTTTATATTTATTAATTATTATCCTCATTATTTTTCTTTATTTTTATACACCCTTATTTAGAGTTATTTTTATATTTATTAACTATTATATTTATCATTATTATTTATTTTATACACCCTTTTTTTTTATCTTTATTCTTTAAATTTATTCATAAATGTATCCTTTTTTATTTTTTTATATACATTTTTATTCATTATCTTTATTTTTTTATGTATATTTATACTCTCTTATTTTTTTATTTTATATTACTTTTATTTGTTTATATTTTTAACCTATTTTTTTCCATTCACAATCTTTTATTTATATTTATTTATTATTAATGTCATCGCACACCCATTTTTATTTTTATACACCGTTATTTATTTTTAGATTTACTCATTATTAAGAAAGCGGGGCCCCATTCACAGGGGCCCTGGGGCCCAGGAACCATTCCTAACAAGGAAGAGACCTGGTGTAGTATAAAAGGGGTTTTTAACCGATTCAGCCCTCGGAAGATTTTACCCCCTTCCTGACCAGAGCACTTTTTACGATTCGGCACTGCGTCTCTTTAACTGACAATTGCGCGGTCGTGCGACGTTGTACCCAAACAAAATTGACGTCCTTTTTTTCCCCCCACAAATAGAGCTTTCTTTTGGTGGTATTTGATCACCTCTGTGGTTTTTATTTTTTGCGCTATAAACATAAAAATAGAGCGATAATTTTGAGAAAAAAAAAGCAATATTTTTTTACTTTTTGCTATAATAAATATCCCCCAAAATATAAAAAAAACCCTTTTTTTTCCTCAGTTTAGACCAATATGAATTCTTCTACGTAATTTTAGTTAAAAAAAATCGCAATAAGCGATTGGTTTGTGCAAAATTTATAGCGTCTACAAAACGGGACAGTTTTATGGCACTTTTATTAATTATTTTTTTTTAATTAGCAATGGCGATCTGCGATTTTTACCGTGACTGCGACATTATGGCGGACAATTTTGACACTATTTTGGGACCATTGTCATTTATACAGCGATCAGTGCTTTAAAAATGCACTGATTACTGTGTAAATGACCCTGGCAGGGAAGGGGTTAACCACTAGGGGGCAGTGAAGGGGTTAAGTGTGTCCTAGGGAGTGATTCTAACTGTTAGGGGGGGATGGGCTTCAACACACAGGACAGTGATCACTGCTCTCGATGACAGGGAGCAGTGATCTCTGTCATGTCACTAGGCAGAACGGGGAAATGCTTTGTTTACAAAAGTATCTCCCCGTTCTACCTCTCCGTGACACGATTGCGGGCATCCGACCGACATCGAGTCCACGGGACCCGCTGTCACGGAGGACGTGGCACTCGCGCGCCCGCAACACCGCTTCTTAAAGGGGACATACCTGTTTGCCCTTTTGCCCCCAGTGCCATTCTGCTGATGTACATCAGCGTGCGCTGGTCAGCAAGCGATTAAAATAGAAATGGTAAGCAAAACATTTGTGTATAGATATAAAAAATAAAAAAATTATAAATATCTTTGTTGCCTTTTTTATAAGTGATCACATTCCCTCTGTTCTCAGCTGCATAAGAGCTTGGGGAGGAGAAGCAGCAGCACACTGATCTTCTCAGTGAAAAGCTGTGCAGTGGGGGGGGGGGGTGTCAGGACAAGTCTGATCATTGGAGGAGAGCAGGCTGAGTTCCCATCATAGCTAGAGAACTGACCACGCTGTGCTCTCCTGCTTAGTGTGGTCAGTTTTTATTAGGAAAGCAGAGGGACTGACAGACACACCAGGGATTTCACATAAAGGAAGCAAAACAAAGAGAACAGGAGACTTTCTCATACAAGTACATGGTACAGCAGGCACATATCAGGAATAGGAAATGACTAGGAATAGGAAATGACATTGTTGCCAACCATCAGTATTTATACTGGCAGCCTGTAAAAAACAGGCACTTTTCTACTGCCAGTAAATGCCAGTGACAGGAAGAAGTTGCCAGTAAAAAAAGTCTGACGGTTGGCTTGATACTGCACATGTACAATTCTGGTCTGGAGCCGGCCGAGACTATTGAAGTGCCTGCTACAGTGTGTTCGGGCAGCACCGGCAGGGGCGGGTCTACCACAGGTGTGCCTGAGCATGTCGTGTGATGGTGCAAGGGAGCTGAGCAGAGCGGCCGGAGCCTCGTGTGCAGGTCTGTGGGACAGGAGTGGGGCTGTCAGTGCTGTTTGGACTGAAGGGACCACCTGGTGTGGAGAGAGACTGTGATTCAGGAGGAGACGCGTCGTGTCGTTGAGGTGTCCTCATCATCTGTGCTGCTGCACACTGCTGTCAATGTCATTGTGAGAGTCAGTTTCATGTGTGTGCGTGCCTCCCCATTCTTATTTCTTGCCCCGTGAGCTACTTACTATATCAAAAATAAGATAGAAATATATTTTTTTTAAGTTAATATCTACTTTTGGAAAATTCCAGTAAAAACTTGGCTGTGCCAGTAAATTTTGGATGTTGTGTCAGTAAATTTCAATCTGGTAGGTTGGCAGCACTGCACAGTGATCACATGTCAAATGTACACAATGGCTTATAGTCATAGCCAATCATTGTGTACTGTTGTGATCTCTGTGATTGGTCCCTGTGATCACATGGTACAGACAGGGCTAATCACAGCACACCTGTACCATGTGATAGCCAATCACAGCTATTGCAATAATACATAATGACACATGAATTGATGCCATTCTTAAAAAATAAGCGAGTACACCCCTCACATTTTGTAAATATTTTATTATCTTTTCATGTGACAACACTGAAGAAATGACACATTGCTACAATGTAAAGTAGTGAGTGTACAGCTTGTATAACAGTGTAAATTTGCTGTCCCCTCAAAATAACTCAACACACAGCCATTAATGTCTAAACCGCTGGCAACAAAAGTGAGTACACCCCTGAAAATTGTGAAAAAGTGAAAATGTCCAAATTGGTCCCAAAGTGTCAATATTTTGTGTGGCCACCATTATTTTCCAGCACTGCCTTAACCCTCTTGGGCATGGAGTTCACCAGAGCTTCACAGGTTGCCACTGGAGTTCTCTTCCCCTCCTCCATGACGACATCACAGAGCTGGTGGATGTTGGAGACCTTGCACTCCTCCACCTTCCGTTTGAGGATGCCCCACAGATGCTCAATAGGGTTTAGGTCTGGAGACATGCTTGGCCAGTCCATCACCTTTACCCTCAGCTTCTTTAGCAAGGCAGTGGTCGTCATGGAGGTGTGTTTGGGGTCGTTATCATGTTGGAATACTGCCCTGCGGCTCAGTCTCTGAAGGGAGGGGATCATGCTCGACTTCAGTATGTGACAGTACATTTTGGCATTCATGGTTCCCTCAATGAACTGTAGCTCCCCAGTGCTGGCAGCACTCATGCAGCCCCAGACCATGACACTCCCACCACCATGCTTGACTGTAGGCAAAAAACACTTGTCTTTGTACTCCTCACCTGGTACCGCCACACAGGCTTGACACCATCTGAACCAAGTAAGTTTATTTTGGTCTCATCCCCAAAAATGGGGATATTTATTACAGCAAAAAGTACAAAATATTGTTTTTTTTTCAAAATTGTCGCTCTTTTTTTGTTTATAGCGCAAAAAATAAAAACCGCAGAGGTGATCAAATACCACCAAAAGAAAGCTCTATTTGTGGGGAAAAAAGGACGTCAATTTTGTTTGGGTGCAACGTCGCACGACCGCGCAATTGTCAATTAAAATGACGCAGTGCCGAATCGCAAAAAATGGCCTGGTCATTCAGCAGCCAAATCTTCCAGGGCTGAAGTGGTTAACCACTTGTTTACTGGGCACTTAAACCCCCCTCCAGACCAATTTTCAGCTTTCAGCGCTGTCGCACTTTGAATGACCATTGCGCGGTCATACAACACTGTACCCAAATTAAATTTTTATCATTTTTTCCCACAAATAGAGGTTTCTTTTGGTGGCATTCGATCACCTCTGCGGTTTTTATTTTTTGTTAAAAAAATTTAAAAAGACTGAATTTAAAAAAATATATATATTTTTTTTATATTTTGTTATAAAATGTTGCAAACAGGTAATTTTTCTCCTTCATTGATGTACGATGATGAGGCTGCACTGATGGTCACCAATAGGCTACACTGATAGGCACCGATGGGCTGCACTGATGGGCACCGATAGGGCAGCACTGGTGGGCACTGAGAGGTGACACTGAGAGGTGGCACTGAAGGGCATTGATAGGTGGCATTGGTGGGCACTGAGAAGTGGCACTGATAGGTGGCACTGATAACTGGCAGTGATGGGCACTGATAGGTTACGCTGAAAGGCAGCACTGCTAGGTGGCACTGATTGGCACCACTGGTGGGCATTGATAGGTGGCACTTGTGGGAATTGACAGGTGGCACTGTGGCACTGGCAGGTGGCACTGGCAAGCACAGAGGAGGAGGCAGATGTGCCTCCTTCCTCTTCGGGACCGATGTCCCTTGAACATAAGCCGGTGATCAGCTTTTTTTTCTCCTCACACTGTCAGCGTGAGGAGAAAAAAAAACAATTACTGAGCTTTTGTTTACACACGTGATCAGATGTCATTGGCTGACAGCTGATTACGTGGTAAGGGGCCGCGATCGGCCCCTTACTCGGATCGGTGATCACCCGAGTCTCGGTTAATCACGCCGCGCGTGCCCTGCAGGGGGAGCGCTGGGAGCGCGCAAAGGGGAGGACGTCCTATGATGGCCTCCCAGAAATTCAGGTCAACGCTGGGGCCATCATTCGGCTACAGCACGGACCTCAAGTGGTTAAAGTATAACTAAAGGCAAAACTTTTGTTTTTTGTTTTTTTTTTTAGATAGAGGGCAGAGAGATTAGAACACCTGTCAATTTTGATTGCTGTCTCTGCCCCCATTATGGAGATTCTCCCTCTGTTTGTCCTGTTTACCATTATCATTGAAAAGGAAAAAAAAAAGGAGATCCCACATTTTTGGATTGTCCCCTGAAAAGTAATAGAGGGGGAAATCTTCCAATGGGGCATGAGTTCTGGAGACCTGGGGGTCCCCAAGGGATTCCCCTCATTTTCTGGTATTTCCTCTCACTTCCTTTTTTGGCTATGGGACAGGAAGTGAAGGGAAGTCTCCCTGCATTGGGACACAAATGGTGAAAAAAAAAAAAAATCTGACAGGGGTTATTATAGTTGCCAAGATTGTAAAAAAAAAAAAGAAAAGTGGAACACTTTTGTGGCTGTAGGCGGAGCCGTACAATAATTAGGGGGAGAGGGGGAAAGGGGAAGAGGGAAATGACGCGACAGCAGCCCCAGATCCTACACAATAAAAATATGTGTATTCTAGAAAGTTTAACAATCAGCAGATAAAGTCACTCCAAAGACATGCTGGTAGGTTAATTGGATCCTGTCTAAAATTGTCCCTAGTATGTATGAATGTGAGTTAGGGACCTTAGATTGTAAGCTCCTTGAGGGTAGGGACTGATGTGAATGTACAATGTATATGTAAAGCGCTGCGTAAATTGACGGCGCTATATAAGTACCTGAAATAAAATAAATAAATAAATAAATAAAGTTACTCCAAACACCTGGTGTTAGCACTTCAATCATCCCGGCACCATGGTTGTTATGGTGTCAGGATGATTAAAGAGCCCCCACCTCACACCAGGAGTCCCCGGCGGAGCCCCCCCTCACACCAGGAGTCCCCGGCGGAGCCCCCCCTCACACCAGGAGTCCCCGGCGGAGCCCCCCCTCACACCAGAAGTCCCCGGCGGAGCCCCCCCTCACACCAGGAGTCCCCGGCGGAGCCCCCCCTCACACCAGGAGTCCCCGGCGGAGCCCCCCCTCACACCAGGAGTCCCCGGCGGAGCCCCCCCTCACACCAGGAGTCCCCGGCGGAGCCCCCCCTCACACCAGAAGTCCCCGGCGGAGCCCCCCCTCACACCAGGAGTCCACGGTGGAGCTCCCCCTCGCATCAGGAGTCCTCGGCGGAGCCCCCCCTCGCATCAGGAGTCCCCGGCGGAGCTCCCCCTCGCATCAGGAGTCCCCAGGGAAGCCCCCCCTCGCATCAGGAGTCCCCGGCGGAGCTCCCCCTCGCATCAGGAGTCCCCGGCGGAGGCCCCCCCTCGCATCAGGAGTCCCCGGCGGAGCCCCCCCTCGCATCAGGAGTCCCCGGCGGAGCTCCACCTCGCATCAGGAGTCCCCGGCGAAGCCCCCCCCTCGCATCAGGAGTCCCCGGCGGAGCCCCCCTCGCATCAGGAGTCCCCGGCGGAGCCCCCCCTCGCATCAGAAGTCTCCGGCGGAGCCCCCCTCGCATCAGGAGTCCCCGGCGGAGCCCCCCCTCGCATCAGGAGTCCCCGGCGGAGCCCCCCCTCGCATCAGGAGTCCCCGGCGGAGCTCCCCCTCGCATCAGGAGTCCCCAGGGAAGCCCCCCCTCGCATCAGGAGTCCCCGGCGGAGCTCCCCCTCGCATCAGGAGTCCCCGGCGGAGGCCCCCCTCGCATCAGGAGTCCCCGGCGGAGCCCCCCCTCGCATCAGGAGTCCCCGGCGGAGCCCCCCTCGCATCAGGAGTCCCCGGCGGAGCCCCCCCTCGCATCAGAAGTCTCCGGCGGAGCCCCCCCTCGCATCAGGAGTCCCCGGCGGAGCCCCCGCTCGCATCAGGTGTCCCCAGTGGAGCCCCCCTTACGATTCCCAGAGCTTTTCTTCCAATAATAATAATCCAAAAAGTGACAAAAAAAACCAAACGAAACTCCATATTAAGTGTAACTAATGAATCCATAGAACCACTGTGCAAATAGAATATAAAAAAGCAATAAATACAGCACTCTAAAATAAGTAATGGTAGTGCAACTATGTGATCTGTGCAATAATAATATAGAATAAATATATATAAATAATGACAGATAAAAATCCACACAAGTGCAATAAATAATAATTAAGTCCAATGGTATCAAAAAGGTGCTTAGATCAGTGAAGAAACGTGCCCTTGGTAAAAAGGTCCCATAGACGATACAATCAAAATTGATAAAACAGCTCCACGATCCTCCTCAAAATGACTCTCCTAGGGATCTCTCGTCCTAACACCGCATAGGATTTTCCCTATAGAACCTCCATTCACGTGGTTGTTTTACATTTCTATTATATTCATTTTTTTGAGCAATATTTATTATACTTTTTTGAGCGTCACTTAATCATCAGTTTTTTACACCATTTATATTTTAATTTGATTGAGCGCTACATTCATTTAATATTTTGTTACCTACATTTACTAGCGCCTGGGTTGTCCACTATTTGCGCCTGAATTATGCCTACTCTACATGAATGGGTGCCCGGATTGCGCCTACTTGACCCCTATTAGCGGCTCAGTTGCTGCTGCTCTGTACCAGCCGATTTAGAAAAAAAAATTTTAAAAACGGCCATTTTTTCAGGAGCAATGATTTTAATAATGCTCAAAGTGAAACAATAAAAGTGTAATATCCCTTTAAATTTTGTACCTGGGGGTGTCTATAATATGCCTGTAAAGGGGCGCATGTTTCCCGTGTTTAGAACAGTCTGACAGCAAAATGACATTTCAAAGGAAAAAAAGTCATTTAAAACTACTCGCGGCTATTAATTAATTGCCGGTCCGACAATACACATAAAAGTTCATTGATAAAAACGGCATGGGAATTCCCCACAGGGGAACCCCAAACCAAAATTAAAAAAGATGTGGGGGGTCCCCCTAAATTCCATACCAGGCCCTTCAGGTCTGGTATGGATATTAAGGGGGACCCCGGCCAAAATTTTTAAAAAAATGGCGTGGGGTCCCCCTCAAAATCTATACCAGACCCTTCAGGTCTGGTATGGATTTTAAGGGGAACCCCACGCCAAAATAAAAAAAAACGGTGTGGGGTCCCCCCAAAAATCCATACCAGACCCTTATCCGAGCACGCAACCTGGCAGGCCGCAGGAAAAGAGGGGGGACGAGAGAGCGCCCCCCCTCCTGAACCCTACCAGCCCACATGCCCTCAACATTGGGAGGGTGCTTTGGGGTAGCCCCCCTTGACCCCATGTTGATGGGGACAAGGGCCTCATCCCCACAACCCCTGCCCGGTGGTTGTGGGGGTCTGCGGGCGGGGGGCTTATCGGAATCTGGAAGCCCCCTTTAACAAGGGGACCCCCAGATCCTGGCCCTCCCCCCTGTGTGAAATGGTAAGGGTGTACAAAAGTACCCCTACCATTTCACAAAAAATCTGTCAAAAATGTTAAAAATGACAAGACAGTTTTTGACAATTCCTTTATTTAAATGCTTCTTCTATCTCTTTTCTTCTATCTTCCTTTGGTTTCTTCCTCCATCTTCTTCTGGTTCTTCCTCCGGTGTTCTCGTCTGGCATCTTCCTCTGCGGTGTCTTCTTATCTTCTTCTCCTCGGGCTGCTGCGCATCCATGATGGCATGGAGGGAGGCTCCCGCTGTGTGACTCTTCTCCTCTTCTGACAGTTCTTAAATATTGGGGGCGGGGCTTTCCCTGTGGCATTCCCCATGATGTCAGAAGGGGGCGGGGTTACAGGATAGAAGAAAGAAGCATTTAAATAAAGGAATTTTCAAACTGTCTCGTCATTTTTAACATTTTTGACAGTTTTTTTGTGAAATGGTAGGGGTACATTTGTACCCCCTTACCATTTCACACGGGGGGAGGGCTGGGATCTGGGGGTCCCCTTGTTAAAAGGGGCTTCCAGATTCCGATAAGCCCCCCGCCCGCAGACCCCCACAACCACTGGGCAAGGGTTGTGGGGATGAGGCCCTTGTTTTTTATTTTTTTTTTTTTGGTTCGAGGCTCCCCTTTAGGGAATTCCCATGCAGTTTTTATCAATGAACTTTTATGTGTATTGTCGGACCGGCAATGCATTAACCGGATCAATACAGGGCATTTTCACCCCCTTCCTTCCCAGGCCAATTTTTAGTTTTCAGCGCTGTAGCACTTTAAACGACAATTGCATGGTCGCGCTACGTTGTACCCAAAAAAAATTGACGTCCTTTTTTCCCCACAAATAGAGCTTTCTTTTGGTGGTATTTGATCACCTCTGCAGTTTTTATTTTTTTGCGCTATAAACAAAAGAGCGACAATTTTGAAAAAAACACAATATTTTTTACTTTTTGCTATAATATCCCAATTTAAAAAAAAAAAAAAAAACAAATTTTTTCCTCAGTTTTGGCTGATACGTATTCTTCTACATATTTTTGGTAAAAAAAAAATCGCAATAAGGGTATATTGATTGGTTTGCGCAAAAGTTATAGCGTCTACAAAATACGGGATAGATTTATGGCATTTTTTTTTTTAAATTGTTTGTTTTTTTTTTACTAGTAATAGCGGCGATCGCAATTTTTTTTTTCGTGACTGCGACATTATGGCGGACACATCGTACACTTTTGACACATTTTTGGGACCATTCACATTTATACAGCGATCAATGCTATAAAATTGCATTGAATACTGTGTAAATGTGACAGGCAGTGAAGGGGTTAACCACTAGGGGGACACAAGGGGTTAAATATGTTTCCTAAGGGAGTGTTTCTAACTGTAGGGGGCGGGGACGTACAAGGGGAGGAGACCGATCAGTGTTCCGCTGTACTAGGAACACAGATCGCTCTCCTCACAACTGACAGGACGTGGATCTGTGTGTTTACACACACAGATCCACGGTCTGGCCCGGTTAACGGGCAATCGCGGATGCCCGGCGGACATCGCGGCCGCCGGGCACACGCACCGAGTCCCGAGCAACACGGCCGGCGCGCGCGCCCCCCCTAGATGGCCGGGAATCCCAGGCCGTCATATGACGTCCACCCAGGATGGGAGATCCCATCTGTGGACATCATATTACTGTGGCTGGGTAGGGAAGTGGTTAGTAGTGGGTAGTGGCGAGTAGTTTTAAATGACTTTTTTCCTTTGAAATGTCATTTTGCTGTCAGACTCTTCTAAACACTGGAAACATGCGCCACTTTTACAGGCATACTACAGACACCCCCCAGGTATGAAATTTAAAGGGATATTACACTTTTATTGTTTCACTTTAAGCATTATTAAAATCACTGCTCCCGAAAAACGGCCATTTGTAAAACTTTTTTTGCATTGATCCATGTCTCCTGGGGCAGGACCCAGGTCCCCAAACACTTTATGACAATACCATGAATATAAGACTTTAAATTTAGCACTTTTGATTTCTCCCATAGACTTTTAAAGGGTGTTCCGCGGCATTCGAATTTGCTGCGAACACCCCAAATTGTTCGCTGTTCGGTGAACAACCGATGTTCGACTCGAACTCGAAGCTCATCCCTAATGCACACCATCACCCCATTTATTACCTGTTCCACTTTGAGTGTGGTATATTTGTTGCAATGCCCATGTGGCTTGCAATATATTGGGCGGACCAAACCCCCCCTTCAAGTTAGGCTCGATCATAATAGAGACCCCTCCAATACTCTTCTTTTTTTTTTTTTTTTTAGGGATTGACAAGTACAGACCCTATTGGCGGGGGAGCTCTATGGTGCGAGAAATCTCCAAGCTTGAAATGTCTTGGATCCATAAGATCAAGACATTTGTGCCTTATGGATTGAATGTCAACGTGGACGTTAATGCTTTTATTGACAATTCTTAATTTTCCATGTTTGCTTTGAGTCTTGCAGGTGTTTTTTTAAGATTTTTTAGTGGCCCCTTTTGGTTTTGCCATTTGTCATTTCTAAGTTAGTGTTTTTTTTCCTTTTTAGTCCATTTACCAATTTATTTAATTTTGTTTTAACCAATTTATAATTTTTATTAGATATGACCAAATTGGTCCTTTTTACTGTAATAATCTAATATAATTGTCAATTGTCTTAGATTTTGACTGCTACCATAATGTAGATCATATCTACTTGTACCAGTCTGATATCCGACGATTGCAGCCATTTATCATTCAGAATGATTGTTTACATTATGTTTTTATCAATATCTGCCAATTTTTGTTTTTGGATAATCTATTCTGATTCTTCTATGTATATAAATGGCTTTTTTTAATATATTGTTTATTTTTTATTTTTCATTTTTTAATCTATTGGAAAAGTGATGCATCTCTCTAATCCCTTTTTAGTTTATTGGCATTCAAAGGCTGCGCCAACACTCAAGATGGCACTTTGTAACTCTATCTGCGGGACTCAAAGTGAGGCTTGGTGTGCGTATATATGGTGGTTAAGCACGCTGCCCGTTCCCCATTAAAAACGTCATTCTATGACAAAACGCGTCTGGGAGGTACGTGCTGACGTCACCACATCGCCCCATTGAGGACGACGGGAGTTTTGTTTGTTGCCGGCCGGCTTCGCTTTATCTAATCTTATCGCTCTATATACAGTTCGTTTGTAAGTGTTTTTCTTTTATATTTAAATAAACTAATATAAACATTATCACGCTATTGGCATTGTTCCATTCTTTTTGGGATTGGTCTTATTCACATCATGTGAGTCATGGAGCCTTCGGTTGGAAGCTGCAAGGACGGATCATCCATCCATTAACCTTTACCTATCCAGCTGGATTTTCATCTGGTCGTTAAGTTATTTGCTTTTTGAGCCTGCCATCTGGTAAGCAGGCTCTCTGTGTGGTGTTGGTGCACTTACTGATCTTTTCACTGGTTGATGTTCCACATATCTGCAGGATTTTTCAATTGGTATTTACCATCTGGTAAGCAGGCTCTCCGTGTGGTGTTGGTGCACTTACTGATTTCTTCACTGGTTGTAGGTTCACATATCCGTAGGATTTGCACTCATTATTTGTTATCTGGTAAGGAGGCCCTGTGTGTGATGTTGGTGGTTATTAATTTTTTACCACCGGGTGCTTGATACAGTAATTTAATTTTTTACTTTACCATGTGAGTGGTACTCCTATTCATCTATATTTAACTAATTTATGTGGCAGTATTACGCTATGTTGTTATTCTATATCTTTTTGGGATAACAAAATTTTTTTGTGGATTCAACGCACACCCAACGTAAGTGGATTTTAGTTACACCCTACTATGACTGGTTCGCATCAAGGCCCAGGCTGGGTTAATCCACCTGCTTGATTGGCTTACACTCTGGTAAGCATGCCATCTATCAGTTGGGGGTCTGTCTTGTTAAATCACTGAGTGTCACTATTCGGAAAGTTGGGACTGTTATTAATTTGGACTTTAACATATTTGTATGTTAATTTTTCACAGAGAATATTGTAGCAAACTCTTATAATATTGATTCCATTTAAATTTTTTCAGCGCGGCTTTCCTATTTTTTATTATTGTTATTTTAATAACGCTTATTAGATTTCAATACCAATAAAGGTGCTGCGGCCGTTTTAATACCAAATCTTTGTGTTTTGTAATTTATTAATACATTTGGTCATTAAGTGTGCAACCTACAATCCCATGTATATGATTATTTATAGTGTTGGTATGGTTTATTTTTGGGTATCACTGCTTGGTCTGAGCATTACGCTATGGCTGAAATGCATTAAATTATTCACATTGCTGCTATTAAATCTAGTACAAAAAAAAAAAAAAATTAGCTTTTAAAATTGCAAATGAGGGCAAGTCTCAAAGTGCTTTTTCCTAAGTGAATGTCTACATTAAAGTGGTTGTAAAGGCAGAAGTTGTGTTATCTTAATCCATTCTATGCATTAAGATAAAAAGCCTTCTGTGTGAATCGGCCCCCCTAACGCTTACCTGAGCCCCATCTTTATCCAGCAATATTGCATGAGAGACTCGGCTGCCTGGGACTCTCCCTCCTCATTTAGACAACAGCGACGTGCCATCGGTCAAGTCAATGAGATAATGAGGAGAGGTGGGGGATGGGCTGCGGCTCTGTGTCTGAATGGACCCACTGAGCACTGGATCGGGTGCCCCCATAGCAATCTGCTTGCTATGAGAGCACTGAACACAAGGTAGGGGCCAGGAGCACAGAAAAGGAACCCGAGAAGGAGAGGATTGGGGCTGCTTTGTGCAAAACTGCTGCACAGAGCAGGCAAGTATAAAATGTTTGTTATTTTTAACAAAAAGACTTTAGTATCACTTTAAGTCACTTCCTGTCTACATGCACGCACTCCAGCATTGACTGCCTAATTGTGACAACAGTAAACTGACCAGCTCCTTTTAGTCTCGAAAAGGACACGACAGTGTGTGTCAAATGCTGAATGCCTTGTGGAAAGGCCATGGTGCCTTTACAAAAAGATAATGACCTTAAAGTTCCTAGATTGTAAGCTCTAATGAGCAGGACCCTCTGATTCCTCCTGTATTGAATTGTATTGTAACTGTACTGTCTGCCCTCGTGTTGTAGAGCACTGTGCAAACTATTGGTGCTATATAAAGCCTTTATAATAATAATAAAGTGGAATTTTGCCCATAACAACTTGATGATAAAAAATATTCTTTAGCAAGGAGCATACATTTCACATAACTAATTATGCTACCAAAATTGGTGTGTGCTGTAAAATGCCTCCAGCATTGCTCCCGTTTCTTCTTGCTGGAGGAGACCATTTTGCTGAAGCCCAGAGCCCCTGAACAGCAGTAAGGCGGAAATAAACCCATTGATTTACCCGCTTCAAAAAAGTTGCATTCCTGAAATGTCAGCATTGCTAGCTGTCACATTTGCTTGTGTCCTCAACCAAACTGTCAAACCATCAAATGGCTGGTGTCATAACTGATCACATGTGCAGCACCATGGCAACTGCAGATCAAACAGAAGCAGCTTCCTTGGCTGTAAAGGATTGGAGGCTTTATTTCTGCTTTAAGGCTGTCAGCAAATTGGCCTCTACAAACTCAGCAGTGCCTAAAAATAGAGCGCAACTGAACATGTTCAAAGCCAGGTAAGACCATGTACTGGATTTTAGCCACTTGCCTACTTCCTTCCCAGGCCAATTTTCAGCTTTCAGCACTCTCACACTTTTACAATTGCACGGTCATGTACTACTGTACCCAAATGAGATTTTTATCACTTTGTTCACACAAACGAAGCTTTCTTTTGGTGGTATTCAATCATCACTGGGTTTTTTTTATCTTTTAGTAGAAAAAAGACCGAAAATTTTGAGAAAAAAAAGACTTAGTTCCTGTCAGTAAATTTTGTAAAAAAGTAATTTCTCTCCTTCACTGATGAGGCCGCACTGATAGGTGGCACTGACTGGCATCTCATGGGTAGTGATTGGTGTCACTGATCAGTGCCCTGATTACCTGTCCTGGTCTCCCCTGCGAGGAGATGCCGCTGATCGGCTCTCCTTGCCACACACACTGTTGGTGTGAGGCGAGAAGAGCCGATAAACAGCACTTCCGCATTTACATATGAGCGGCTGAGATCGGGGGCCGGCCATGTCCTAGGAACATGGCTCGGACGTTCTAGGGGCGACGTCATATGACATTGTCCCAGAACGAGAGCCTCACTGCTCCTCCATCATTGGACGGTGGGCGGGTGGCAAGTGGTTAAACAGTATAGATACTTATTTTTGTTTTTTTACATAGCTAAACCTGCAACAGAGGCCAGCCTGAAGTGATCTAGCAGGGCTTCATTTTTAGACTAAAGTTCCACTTTAATTTTCAGGCATTTGAATTAATTTTCAATTCTCATTGGACAAAAATAACTCACAAAAATAACATCCCTATTATGGTACCTTAGCTTTGGAACCTGAGCTTATTAACTTGGCTTTAAGTACACCAGAAAAGCCCTTTAAACATGAGCAGATACAGTGGGTAAAATAAGTATTGAACACTTCACCATTTTCTTAGGTAAATATATTTTTAAGTGCCGGTTCACACAGGAGCAGCACGACTTTGCTAGGCGATTTTGGAGGCGACTTCAGCGTGACTGAGAAACTTACAACGCGACTTAGTCACCTCCAGGACAGGCAACTTTGGCTGTGGCCAATCACAGAATAATCAGCTCTTTGGGAGGGAGGGGGTTGCCTGGATAAATGTGGGGAGTACTTGGGTAAATTATTTTCTTTTTCCTGTAAAGTTGCTTCAATATAGATGGAGATCCGACTTGGCGACTTCCATTGAAATCTAAGAGTACAAGTCGCCTTGAAGTAGTACAGGAACCTTTTCTGAAGTCGGAGCGACTTCAGTAGTGTAAATTATGGCTCTCATTCACTTCTATGGCATTTCTTATGTCCAACAACTTGGGGCGTCTTGAGGACTTACAAGTCGTATCCCAAGTCACTGTAGTGTGAACTGGCACTAAGGGTGCTATTGACCTGAAATGTTCACCACTTGTTAGTAAAAATCCATGTAATCCATACATACAAAGAAACCTAAACAAATGCATTCAGAAATTGAGTAATGTGTAATAATATGAAATGACACAGGGAAAAAGAATTAGAAGGAATTTCACAACAGTGAAATGAGCTGTGAAGAAGCCGACAATTCCATTCTGATTTCCACCCTGCACATTAGTGTAACTAGCAAAACAATGCATTCACTGTTTAATGAGGTTTTTAAGAAATCAGCATTCCATTTTTATGGATTACGTTAGATGAGATAAGAACTCTATAATCACTTCCTTCTGTGCCATCTATGAAAGAAGTTAATTGTCAAACGGCCCAACATTTTAATGTCATTGTCCCTACTGGGGAGACATATCGTCACTTTTTTAAAGGAAAGATATAAAACCTCGGGCTTGGTATTATGCATTAACAACCATGTGGAGCTGTGTTTCCATTGGGTTCATTTTTATGGGTATAAAATGATATTGCACAGGTGACAATTTTATGCCCAGCTCCTTTGATTTTTCAGTAGAAGGTTCTTGTGCGGGAGAGGGTCTGCAGGGCCACCGATGGAGCCAATTGCAGTTGGAACCAGAAAAAATTTAAACCGTATATGGCCAGCCTAACCGTTAAAGGGCAACTCTAGTTTCATGGGGAAAAAAATTGGCCAGCATTACTACCATTTCATGCTGGCCTAGACAATCTGAGTACTTTGTAGCGTGAGAGAATCAGGAGCATAATGCCCCGTACACACGGTCGGACTTTGTTCGGACATTCCGACAACAAAATCCTAGGATTTTTTTCCGATGGATGTTGGCTCAAACTTGTTTTGCGTACACACGGTCGCACAAAGTTGTCGGAATTTCCGATCGCCAACAACGCGGTGACGTCAACCACGTACGACGAGACTAGAAAAAGCCAGTTCAGAACCAAGCGCGGCACCCTTTGGGCTCCTTTTGCTAATCTCGTGTTAGTAAAAGTTTGGTGAGAGACGATTCGCGCTTTTTCAGACTCGTGGCTTTCAGATTGTTTTCTGCGGTTCAGTTTGTGCTTGTGGGTTTGTATCTGCTCTTCAGTGCGTGCAAGCAAGTTCCGCGTGACTTAGTCATTGTGTTCTTGTTAGTTCGTTACTGTTTTTCAGGTCGCTCTTCACAGGCCTTGCTGTTCTTCAGTGCGTTCTGTTACTTCGTTCAGAGCAGCCGACTGTTTTCTAGCCATGTTGCGTATACGTACTCCTCGTAGAGTTCGTGCTGTGCGGGGGCTTGGTGTTGGGGTCCTGACCTTGACACAAGTCCAGTCCATGAACAGGGTGGGGAGGAGTTCATGGACCAAGAATTGGTTGCTTCAGCGTGACCAGTTCTCTCATATGCCTTTGCTCCGTGAGATCCGTGAGAATAATCCTGATGATTTCAGGAACTTTCTCCGGATGACGGACCCCGTATTTCACCGTCTGCTGGCTTCGCTGACCCCCTATATCAGCAGGCAGGATACCTGCATGAGGCAAGCCATCACTCCGGAGCAGAGGTTGGTCGCTACCCTGCGGTACTTGGCGACAGGGAGAAGCCTGCAGGACCTCAAGTTCTCGACAGGCATCTCCCCCCAAGCTCTGGGGATCATTATCCCAGAGACCTGTTCTGCCATCATCCAGGTCCTGCAGAAGGAGTATATGAAGGTAAGATTTTTATCCTTTAGTATCACATTTTATTGTATTGAATGTTTGATAATATATTGTATTTCTTTCCTCATTCCCTAATTACTATGATTGTAATATGCTGTGAATGTCCCCTTTGTCCTCATGCATGCTGGAATTTTATGTATTTTTTTTTTAGTCTTTCATACATATTTGTCATCACTTCCCCAGCATGCTCTCCTGCCCTATATTCACCTCATGTAGTCACTTAACAATGTATTCTATCAGCTCCATAGTAGTGCTTTACCCCAAACAACCCCTAAAATGTTTAGAATGTGATTTGTGCTTTAAATTCAGGCAGAGTGCCAGAGGCTTTTTTTTGTGGTGTCCCCAAATCATTTTTAGTAACCCTCCCTCCCCCCAACTGCTAAGTCAGCTGATCCCAATTCTCTATCTATCCTCAATCATCTATCTGCTGACTTTGCCAAACCCATACACACTATACCCATCTCTTTTGTGCTCAGATGTATGGATGAATTCCCCAAAGCATGTAGTGCAAGGGCCTGCCTGTATACTTTCAAATGGTACAGTTTAAAGTTTTTGTATCCTATTATTATCTTGACAGGTAATAGCAGAATGTCCAAATGTCCTCAAATGTGTACAGTGTGTATTTATATCTTTGTATTATGACACTTCTTATCTGTCCCGTGAGCTGCCAATAGTGTAACTAAGGAGGGGCAGTTCCAAGTAATACCCTGTATTTAGGCATTCATCTCTCAATGAAATGGAGAGGGTTACCTGTCCAAGATTTCCCCCCCCCCCCATAATGTTAGAAATGGCCCATGAGAGGGGGGTGGGAGGGGGAATTTGATAGGTGTACCTTATACTTTGGCGTTGTTAAATTCCCCTTACTAAATGCTATCTGGAGGTTGGCCAAGAATGTTTGTGTCTAATCTGCTTGCCATGTTTATGTGCAAAAATACTAATCTATTTTTGTTTTCCTCAACCCTTTTCCTTCCACACCACAGGAATGGCAGACTCTGGCCTGCCACTTTGCCCAGCGGTGGGACTTTCCTAACTGCGGAGGGGCAATTGATGGGAAACACGTCCTCATCGTCCCACCACCCAACTCGGGGTCATACTATTTCAACTATAAGGGGTTCAATAGTATTGTGATGTTGGCGATGGTGTCGGCTAATTACTACTTCTTGTATGTGGACGTGGGGAAGAATGGCCGGATGTCCGATGGTGGAGTCATCGCCCAGACGGAGTTCTACAGGCGTCTCCAGAATGGCAGCTTGGACTTGCCACCTCCAGAGGACAATGTGGAAGGGACTCCCATTCGTCTTCGTTGCGGATGAAGCATTTGCGCTGGGGGACCATCTTATGTGGCCATTCCCGATGAGGACCCTCACCCCAGAACAGAGGATTTTTAATTACCGGCTGGCCAGAGCCAGAAGAGTGGTGGAGAACACATTTGGAATCATGGCCAGCCGGTTCCGCCTATTTCTGACACCCATCCATATGGCGGAGTATAAACTTAATCATATAATCCTGGCGTGCTGTGTTCTACATAACTTTTTACGCCAACATTCTGCCAACTATGCTGGCTCAGTTGGGCCTGAGGCCGGAATTATACATGATACAACCCTGACGGCGATTGAAAGTGGCCGTCCTGTCTTGCCCTCCCTGAGTGCCCGTGATGTCCGGTTAAGATACCTTGAGTTCTTTGCGGGTAGGGGGGCCATCAATATGCCAGAAAATTTGTGAAGCATTTATCAAATAAAAAAAAATTGAAAAAAAGCTAATCTTTGGTGACATTTACTGCTTGTGTTTGTTTTAGCTGACCCTGACAGCAATGTGGGGAGTCCTGAAAATGGCGTGATTGTGTAACCTTTTATACAAAGCACTGTTGGGTGTTATTTACTAAAGGCGTAGACACTTTGCACTACCAGTGCACTTAAAACTGCACTGAAACTGCCCTTGTAGTGCAAAGAGGATTTGCCCTTAGGAAATAACCCCCATTTTCACAGAAAACAGCAATTACATCACCACAAAAGTGTTGTAGCGTTGAGGCAATAATCCACACGTTCTTGATTAACAAACTTTTTAATACCTGAACAATCACATGTGCATTTAGAAAAGGTTTTTAAAACAAACCAACATGTTTGTTGTATAACAATTTTTGGGGTGGCATTATCAAAAATAGAAATGTCCATTTACGATAAAACAGGCCTGTGTAAAACCAACAAGAAAGACAAAAAAATTGAACTTACAAAGTTCACATTTGGTAAAACTTGAAGGCAATATCAGACATGAGTATTTAGGAACTGTGTTTGATATTGCGTTCAGATGGGGTGAAGTCACCCCTTGAAAAGCCAAATTTGGAAGATGCACACCAATTTACGAATGTACACATGTGCTAGCTGCCATCACGGGCCATCAAGGGACGTGTTTTGGGGGAGCAACCCCTTCCTCACCGCTACTTTATTATTGAGGAATGGGTTGCACCCCCAAAACGCGTCCATTGATCTCCCGTGATGGCAGATAGCACATGTTGGCACACTGTGTGCATCCTCCAAATTTGGCTTTTCGAAACATCGCTAATAAATTTTTAAGATTGTAGCGCACAAAAAAAGACTGATTTTGTGGGGTTTTAAATTCACCCCAAAACATCAATGATGTTGTTATTTTTTTGAATAACATCATTGATTTTTTTCTGGATGTTTTCCAATTCTAAATTACACCCCATGATCTCCCCGATCAGGATCTGGGCACTTTCTGATGTGAAAGGATCTCGATCCACAACATCACAATCACCTACAAAGAGATAAACCAAACAAAAACAGGTATCAAAAAATCTGCCGGCATCCATCTCTTACCTGAGCCTGTGGTCGCAGACACTCACCTGTTGTGGTGCCTATTTCCACCACGTCTTCTTCCTCCTCCTGCTCAGCTTGTGTTGGGGGTATTTCCCCTTCTTTCAGAGGTGGGGGGTCTCTGGTCTCCTCGGATGAGGGGTGTCCTCTGAGTCTTTTCTCCCCTATGTAAAACAAAAATGTTATAATTAGCACACAGATATTTGATGGCAGAACTATAAATAGGAAACCTTGCTTGGAAGTGGGGTACAACTGTCTATTTGGGCAGAGTTCCAAGATGTAGCATTTTTATTGTCCTTTGTCAAGCTGCAATACTTTACCTGTCTTGTACAAGCTTCACAGATGGAGACCCCCCTATAGTATACACTGGAGCACCTGTGTGGGGCCCCCTAATAAAAAGGGTGTTCTTGTGTCCCACACTAGTGCTCCAGCGTCCAGATGTGAAAACAGCTGCTGAGTGTCCTCTCTTTACCCAGAATTTAGTTTGCATTTCATTCTAGTAACAAACCCATCTACACAACCAAATATTTTTCATACAAGTAGGCCCTAAAAAAAGTAGGAAAATGCATATGGCCTAAACAATGGTGTTTTAGAGGCCGAAAGAAAAATGTTTGATACGAACGAATAATGGGCCCATGAACATTTAAAGTTGCCATTTTAAACTGTACAACAATTAAGAAAAGCATATGGAGCAGCACGAACGTAATAAAGACAAAAAGAATAGGAACACAGCACAACTACTTACTTTTTTGCAGCACTCTCCGGTACTGCTCGGGCTCTCTTAATTTCAGGTCCGACAACCGCTTCCTGGGCTGATCTTTCGATCGTCGTACCCCGAAATTCCGGTGCCGACTTTTGACCACTTTCGCAATTATCTTGGCCTTTCTGATGTTGGGGTAAGGCCCATACTTTCCATCATAGTCGGCCTTCTTCAGGATGTCCAACATCTCCCCAAAGGACATATTTGTGGCCTTAAATCTCCTTCTGGATCAGGACGTGTCTGGATCCGGGCTTTCCTCCTCCTCCTCCTCATTCCTGTAATTAGCACGCACCTGCTGTGTATCCGCCATTTGCTCTTCCCCCACTGCGCAAAACAAAAAGGGGCGGGGAATAGACTAGAAAGAACGTAAGGGGCGGGCGGAGTTACACGCATGCTCAGTGTGTATAAAATGTAACACACATTCGTATTGCGTACGATCTGTGAGCGGAGGAAAGAGCATTGGAGGCGCCGATCGTAAGAACGAAGGTAAGAGACATACTTGTGCCTATACTGCTTCTACATTGAGGCCTATATTGTAATAAGATTGGGAGAGTTTGGCCTGATATTAGGGTTTGTCTTGTGTTGTGTCTTGCAGTGAAAATGGATATCTTTCAAGATAGTGAATTCATGGCAAAATTCATTGACATGTTCAGGGAGCTGCCTTGTCTGTGTGAGATCAACCACCCACATTATAAGAACCAAACAAAGAGGAAGGCAGCGCTGGATCAATTGTTGGAAATTGGGAAGCAGGTGATCCCCACGGCAGACATCACATATTTGAAGATCCTAATTGGCGGCCTGAGGAGCACATATGTAAGGGAGCGCCAGAAAGTCCAGGATTCGCAGAGATCCGGAGCAGCAGATGACATCTATGTCCCCAGTTTGTGGTACTATGACAGGCTGCATTTTCTGTCAGGCCAGACTGAACCCAGGCCATCACTCTCCAGTCTTCCTTCCACGCTTCCTTCCCCCCCGGCTGAGGCTTCTGACGCCCAACCTGGGCCTTCCAGGCAGCAACATGTGGAGGAGCCCAGCTTGAGCCAGGTATAGCATTCCTCTAAATATTTCTGCTTGTCCAATTAATGATGTTAACTAGATGTTAGTTTGGAGTACTAATTTAGGATTGTGATGATTGATGCAAAACATTACAACCATGTCCCTTTTTCATACACAGGGAAGTCTCAGCCAGGAGGTGGCCCGGCCGAGTAGACTGCCTGATCTGCAGGTCCCTCCCCTACACCTGCAAAGAGAAAGTGGCAGGAGGAGGAGTGCCCTAGAGGAGGCTGCCATAGGCCTCTTTTGGAAGGCTACAGAGGCCCTGGGAGCACCACACACCGTGGAGGACGACTTCGCTGAGATCATTGCCTGTAAAATGCAGAGGATGGAGGAGGGACAACAACTCATGTGTGAGTCCTTAATGTTGGAGGCTCTTAATAAGGGGTTGAGGGCCCAAATAACATCTGATACACACCTTTGTGAACTCACACACGGTCCTCCTCCTCCTGCAGGTCCTCCTCCTCCTCCTCTTTCTCCTCCAGGTCCTCCTAGTCCTCCTCCTCCTCCTCCAGGTCCTACTCCTCCTTCTGCCACATCTCCAACAGCAGAGCCACAGCCAGGAAGGAAGCATGGAAGGAAGACCAGAAAGTGAGGACCCTGGATCCAGTCTGGTCTGGCAAAAGATGCAGCCTCTTGTGGTACCACAGCCTGGGGACACAGATGTCACCTGCTGCTTTCCGGATCTCTGGGACGTCTGGACCAGACTGCCCTCCCTCACATATGGACTCCTCAGGCCACCAATTTTGATGTTCAAGAATTGATGTCTGCCCTGGGGGTCAAAGGCTTCGCTAATTTCTGCTGTTTATCCAACCTTGCCTCCCTCTTTGTTTGGTTCTGAGCCCTTAAAGGAATTTTGGTTTGAAATATACTTGCCTATGTGTGTTTTACTTCAAAAAGGACAGTTTGTTTGTGAGGATTCAGGTACATTTCAAAAATACAATGTGAAATTAACAAGGGACACCAACACCAAACAATCTCCTTGAACTTCAATAATAAAAGATATCAATGGTGTTGTGGTAACTTGACACACAAAACACACACAAAAATATTCTACCGTAAAACTAAAAATAACATTAAACAAAGATCAGCCTTTGAAAAAATACAAACATAAAATCTAAAAAAAAATGGCTATAAAAAAAAAAAAAAAAAAAAAAAAATAGTTATGTCAGATGTGACAAATAACAATATATTCAGGTAATCCCAATAAAAAAAAAAGAAATAAGTTTGAGAAGTGTGTGTGAATATGAGCAGCAAAACTACTTAATTCTTTTCACATTAAAAGGAAGAGAGTGCGCTGTATTAAACAATTTTTAACATTGCAGCGTGACGAAAGTGCTGTATCCATTGTGAGCGCTAATCTTACCAGACCGAGCTGTTCCGTGTCGGAATTTCTTCTGAGCATGCGTTGCACTTTGTGCGTCGGAACAGGCCACACACGGTCGGAATTGACGCGATCGGATTTTGTTGTCGGAAAATTTTATAGCCTGCTCTCAAACTTTGTGTGTCGGAAAATCCGATGGAAAATGTCCGATGGAGCCAACACACGAATTTCCGACAAAACGATCCGATCGGACATTTTCCATCAGAAAATCCGACCGTGTGTACGGGGCATAATAGTGAGGACTGGGAGGATATGTGGGAGTAGCCATTCCAAAAACTCATAGTGACTCAAGATACTCAAGATACTCAACTCAAGATACTTCACAGGATTTATTTTACACCACATTTTTACTCCACCATATTTACCCCAACTCTTCAGCTGTTGGAGATGCCCTTGTGAACCAGCAGGTTTCATCCACATCTTTTGGGAATGACCAGATTCAGAGTTATTGGCAGGAGGTGACCCAATTTATATCCACCTTGACCACTATACCTATGAAGATTAGTGTTTGTCTTCTGGGACTGGTTGACTCAACTTTTGTCAAGGCCACAGGTATCTTACTGGGTCTATTATTTTATGCCAGAAAAATGATCATGCTCAAGTGGAAGTCTGAAAGGGCTCCTACCCTATCGTTTTGGAATCGGTCAATGCAGTAATTCCCCTTTATAAAGCTACTTATCCCAGGGCTGCCATAAGAAATTTGATAAAGGTTTGGAACCTATGGACAGACTCTGACTCCCCAGTTGACGATCTGGGATGGATCATCTCCTCCATCTAAGAACATATATGATTTTCCTACAAGCCAGTTCGAGATTGCCCTCAGAAATAGGATACTGTATAGTGATATAAGTGTGAGAGCAGCTAAGAATGTCATCATTATAGACTCTCCTGGTGTGTGAGGGGGAGTATTACATCAGTTGGGAGTAGATAGTCCTCAGAGGTACTCCTTTATTGGTGTGGGCCTGAGCAATGGGTTATTAGTAGGTTAAGTTCTGACTTTCAGTTTTGTATGTGGTTTTTGTTTTGTTTTTGTTTTTTCTAGCCGGGGAATTCCCCAAAGACTATGGGGGTTATTTAGAAAAGGCATATCCACTTTGCACTACAAGTGCACTTGGAAGTACAGTCGCTGTAGATCTGAGGGGAAGATCTTACCTGAGGGGAAGATCTTACGTGAGGGGAAGATCTTACGTGAGGGGAAGCTCTGCTGATTTTATCATCCAATCATGTGTAAAATGCTGTTTTTTATTTTCCTTGCTTGTCCCCCTCAGATCTATAGGGACTGCACTTGAAAGTGCACTTGCAGTGCAAAGTGGATTTTCCTTTTCTAAATAACCCCCTGTTTTGTATTTTCACAATAAAAAGAAATTGCAAAAAAAAAAAAAAAAAAAGCACTGGGTGGTATAGGGTGTATTTTGTTTTGTGTTTTTTAACTTTACATCAGTACACTACACTAAAAATTGTAACCGTTTGAATTGTGCACTGTCTTTAAATTTTGCTATTTTGGTTTTGTTAAACAAAAAAATACAGCAAAAAAAATATAGCAAAAATCGCTAAGTGCGTCTTCAACACTGGGTGCATGCAATACTGTCTGAATTTCCAGCTCAAAAGGTTTTTATTGATTACAAAGTAAAGGACATGGCATCCACCATTACATTAATCAGGGCTTTTTTAAAATAGGTGCTGGAACTCAACCACTGCATTCGGTCCTACACAAGGACAAGGTGGTATTAAATGGCCTCCTTCCTTAGTAATGTGGTTTTGGCCTTTCACCTGAGCAAGGACATTATTCTCCCGTCTGTCCAGCTCCAGTACATTAAAAAAAAAAATTCACTTCCCTGCCTGAACATAGTTCGCACTTTGTGGGTTTGCCTCTTCTGCTACTGCTTCCATTCTTTTTGTCATTCCTTATGGTCCCTGTAAAGGGAAATCAGCTTCTCACTCCACCATTTCTCAGTGGCTTAGACATGCAAGCTTTTGGTCTTAAAGACCAGGCCCCATGTTTTCCTGTCAAAGCACACTTTACTGGATCTCTGAATCTTTCCAGGCCACTTGACATCAGGCAATTGTCTCCCAGATTTGTAAGACTGAGACCTGGTTTTCTGTTCATGTTTCCTAATTTTTACTAAGTGGGTATTCAGACTTCATCTGATGCCACCTTTAAGCCTAAGGTCCTTCATTATGTGAGCCTGTTAGTGTTTCATTACTGTTGCTCACACTGCAGTTGAACTGCTTTTTGATGTCCCAGTTGTTTTAGAATAATTGAATCCTGTGTCTTCTAACAAACAAGAAAGAAAACAGGATTTTTGTATCTACCGTAAACTCTACCCTACCCCCTACATGCTCTACCTCACCCAACTATGTTGTGATGCACTGCTTTACTGCTTCTCTACAAACCTAAAGCATGATAGTAGTGAGGAAGGGGCTATACCTGGCAGGCCAATGGCTTTTTGCTTGTCAATGTGCAGTGCTTTCTGGAGACCACAGTATAACCCAACTGTCTCAGAATAACTGACTCCTGTAGAACGCAAATACAAAAAAAACAAAAATTGGCGTTTCATTAGAAACACCAACAAATATAGGAAATTCGATGAAAGTTACAATTTTTATTCCAAAATTACAAATTGCAATACATCTTAAAAAGAACACCTAAAAAGTACGTAAAGTGTATATCAAAGCAACTAGAGTACGGTACTTCTGAAATGATGTTTGATGTACATTTTATGTTCTTTTTAAGATTTTTGTGATTTTGGAATAAAATGTGTAACTTATCAACTTTTTTACCTTTTTGTTTGAGTTTTTTTTATGAAAGTCCCTTGGGCTCAGTTTTTGTTTTTTGTATTTGGTATCATGTTGGGATGGGGAAATGTCTTATTATGTATAAGACCATATGTATTGTATGCTGTAGAACTTGAAATACAAAAATCCTTGTTTTTTGTTTTTTTTGTTTTTCTTTTTATTTCAATATCAACTTGCATTGCCCACAATGAAAAAAAAATGCAGAGGGAATTTCGGTAAAATATCAGCAAACTCAAAACCACAAAAATAATGTTCTATTAAATGTTAATAAGAAAAAAAATGTGCTAGTAAATAACAATATAACCCTAAACATTGGTGCCAAATTCCATCGCTTGTTTGCCGGGTGACATCGGAAGCGTGGAGCAGCCCTAAGACGAGGAGACAGGCCCAGGCTGGGTGATAAGCCGCAGGTGGTATCCGACCCCCTATAACACGGGGTCCACAGGAGCTGGTAAGCAGTTTCTTCAGCTAGTGGTGGATTCACAGCGGTTTTGGTGATGGAAGATGGACTTTCTTGTTAAATAGATCATCAGTATGCATCACCTGTTTTTATGGACTTTTAGCACATATATCACTATTCATTACTTTTTTATGGATTCATGCACTTTGGCAATTTATTCATGTATATATGAATGTTATATTTATTAGGATGATTCTTATTATTATCTATTAAATGTTGTGTTTATTGCTGACGGACAACAACACATCTAAGTAGTGGCTGCAGAGAAAAAGATTGTATGGTAAAGCAGTGCCATTATAAATTTCTAGGAAAAGTTTTTCATTATTTAAGGACCTAACATTATTTTTTTTTTCACCCAGTATGCAAGATGATGGGTAGTCTGCAAAACTTTGCTACTGTTTTTTTTTTTTTTACTGAAGGGTGATCAAAGCCATTAACTTTTCTTAGCAGATGTTCTTTCCTTAAACTATAGCCCATAAAAATAGTGGAGAGTGAGATCAGATGCTTTGAATTAAAGTGATGGCCCAGGTTTTCTCCTCTCCAACAGTGAAGTAAGTTCCAGTAAAGGAAGGAGCGGCTGGAGAGGTGCCACCACCTATTATTGTATCACAGCAGAAATAAAGCCGCAGACAGGGACTAACCATGCTGTAAATCATATTTAAATGCATACCTTGTGCTAATAATTAACTTCATATTATTCCAGTTAAGCCTCAGCGTATTAACTGGAAGTTCAGATATTCAGCCACACAGTACTCTGGTGAAATGCAGATAGTTCATAAATGACTCACGTTATCAAAACAATGACAATTCGAGCTTCCCCGTTATATCTCCGTCCACTCAGTGTTAGTAGGTTTGTGGCATATTGAAAAGCTGTCTGCTTTAACCTCATGAATGTGCGATATGTCATTACGTATTGCATAATTTACATTTTTTACTCATTAGAGATTATGGTATTAACGTCTGGAGGTGAAGATAAAGTTTAGGCACTGAATGGGGTTTGCGCTAAATAGAATAGCAGGTTTTTATTTGGACAAAATCATTTCACATCGTGCTTCGATGGAAAGGATTAGACATCCAACTAGATCTCAGGGGTGTGTTCAATGTATAAAAAGGTTTTTTTTTAAATCACTAAACTGCAGGGAATGGATATATATATATATATATATATATATATATATATATATATATATAGCTAGATGGCAGGGGATGGTATATTACCTTATAGATATCACTAACTAGACGTCAACAGGTGGTTATTTACAGTGCTCAGCATAAATGAGTACATCCGAACAGATTTGTCAGAAAACCTTTACTTTCCTTTCAGAATCAACATTTTCTATGGGACATCATACTACAAAATAATCCCACAAATGTGAGCCATTGATTGCAGCCACGATTTGTTAATTTGCACACACAAAAAAAGTATTTTTTCTAACCTTCATTCAAGACCATGTTGAAAAAATGAATACACCCCAATGAACGTCTTAGGAGCAAAGCTAAATTTTAGACGGCAAAATCCTAATTAACACGAATTTAACTACAGGTGAGTCTATTCATTAAACAGGTGTCCAGCAGACAGTTGATTATAAAAGAGCGTTAGGCCCCATGCACACTTATGGGGCGTACACACGGGCGGACTTTCCGACAGACTTTTTTTTTTTACGAACGGACTTGCCTACACACAACCGGACTACGGACTGACTTGCCTACACACGACCGGACTTTCCGGCAGACTATGTCCGCCGGTGTTTCCGACGGAGTTACGACGGACTTTCCGAAATGAACGGACTTGCCCACACACGAACAAGTCTGTTCATTTTGACACCTTGCGAGCCCTGTCGCGGGGCATACCAGGCCTAAGGTCAGGTATGTATTTTAAGGGGAACCCCCTACGCCGAAAAAACGATGTGGGGCCCCCCCAAAATCCATATCAGACCCTTATCTGAGCACGCAGCCCGGCCGGTCAGGAAAGCGGGTGGGGACGAGCGAGCACCCCCCCTCCTGAACCGTACCAGGCCGCATGCCCTCAACATGGGGGGGTGGGTGCTTTGAGGGTGGGGGGGCCCTGCGGCCCCCACCCCAAAGCACCTTGTCCCCATGTTGATGAGGACAAGGGCCTCTTCCCGACAACCCTGGCCGTTGGTTGTCGGGGTCTGCGGGCGGGAGGCTTATCGGAATCTGGGAGCCCCCTTTAATAAGGGGGCCCCCAGATCCCAGCCCCCCACCCTATGTGAATGAGTATGGGGTACATGGTACCCCTACCCATTCACCTAGGGAAAAAGTGTCAATAAAAAAACACACTACACAGGTTTTTAGAGTAATTTACTAGACAAATCCGGGGGTCTTCTTCCGACTTTGCCGCTCTCTCCGGCCTCTTCTCCCAATGTCCGGTTCTTCTCCCGCTCTCCTGCCTCTTCTCCCGGTGTTCGACCTCTTCTCCCGGTGTCCGGTTCTTCTGCCGGCTCCTCCACTATCATCTGCCGCTCTTTTGTGAGCGGTGGCCCGGACTTCTGCGGCGTCTTCTTCCCTCTTCTCTTCTTCTGATGTTGACACGACGCTCTCTCCCGCTGTAATGCTGTGTGAGCACTCCGCAATGACATACATAGGCGGTGACCCCGCCCCTTATGACGTCAGTCCCGGGGCATGTTGGGACTGTGACGTAATAAGGGGGTGTGGCCAGCATCACCCAATGAGCTGTCTAATAAATTACTTTGAAAACCTGTGTAGTGTGTTTTTTTTATTGACACTCTTTCCCTAGGTGGATGGGTAGGGGTACCATGCACCCCATACTCATTCACATAGGGTGGGGGGCCGGGATCTGGGGGCCCCCTTATTAAAGGGGGCTCCCGGATTCCGATAAACCCCCGCCTGCAGACCCCAACAACCAACGGCCAGGGTTGTCGGGAAGAGGCCCTTGTCCTCATCAACATGGGGACAAGGTGCTTTGGGGGAGGGGGGCCGCAGGGTGCCCCTCCTCCCCCAAAGCACCCACCCCCCCATGTTGAGGGCATGTGGCCTGGTACGGTTCAGGGGGGGGGCGCTCGCTCGTCCCCACCCCCTTTCCTGACCGGCCAGGCTGCATGCTCGGATAGGGGTCTGGTATGGATTTTGCGGGGACCCTACGTCATTTTTTCGACATAGGGGGTTCCCTTTAAAATCCATACCAGACCTTTTGTTTTTCCTATTGCAGTGAGCGCGAGATGTAGTACCCTGCCCTTGCGTCGTATCTGGTCCGTCGGACCAGCATACAGACGAACGGGCTTTCCGTTAGGAACTGAGTCCGGCGGAGTTACAACGTAAAGATTTGAAGCAGGTTTCAAATCTAAAGTCTGTCGGAAGTCCGATGCAGCCCACACACGGTCCGATTGTCCGCCGGATTCGGTCCGTCGGACCAGTCTGGTCGGAAAATCCGCCCGTGTGTACATGGCATTAGATTTTCTGCAGATTTTTGTCTTCAGATTTACCAAAACCATATAATATGAGGTCAAACCTTAAGAGTTTCAATTTGTATGCAATCAGGCAGGTCCTTGCACTACATGGTTTTGGTAAATCTGAAGACAAAAGTCTGCAGAAAGTCTAATAGTGTGTATGGGGTCTAACTTAAAGGGGTTGTAAAGGTAAAAATTTTTTCACCTTAATGCATTCTATGCATTAAGGTGAAAAAACTTTTGACAGTACCGCCGCCCCCAGGCCCCCCGTTTTACTTACCTGACGCCTCGAATCTTCGCTGCTCGTCCTCGTCATCTTCATTGCAGCTCAGCCTGGTCGCTGATTGGCTGCAGTGGATGGATTGAAAGCAGCGCAGCCATTGGCTTGCGCTGCTGTCAATCACATCCGATGACGCGGCGCGCCGGGGGGCGGGGCCGAGTGATACAGCGAGCGGCTATAGCCGCCGGCTGTATCACGGGAGCGCGCCCGTAAGCACTCACCACCATGCGAGGGAGCTCGCATTAAGGTGGTAAATGCTTGCAGGGAGGAGCTGAAACAGCCGCCGAGGGACCCCAGAAGACCAGGTTCGGGGCCACTCTGTGCAGAACGAGCTGCACAGTGAAGGTAAGTATAACATGTTTGTTATTTTTTTTTTTTTTTTTAAATTACCTTAACAACCCCTTTAACAAAGAAAAACCCCTTCCTATTTCATGCTGTCAGCAATGGCACCACATGGAAGATAAATGTCACAAGGCCTGGGAAAGAAAATAATTTCTTTATAGAAGAAAGGTGACGGCTACAAAAAGATTGGCAGAGCTTTACTTATCAGTCAGAATCCTGTAGCAAAAGTAAAAACAAAAATTTAACAAAGGAACTGCAACCATCTCAGAGATGTCTAGGTCGTCCATTGTAGTTAACACTTCGACAGGAGCATCTTCTGATGAAAAGGGTTGAAGACATTCGACATGCAAGTTCTTTGCAGTTAGATAAAGAAGTAGAAAGCCAAACTGGGGTGATTGTTTCCTGTGACACAATACGGTGTACACGGCAGAGGAATGGCATGCATGGGTGTCGTCCATGAAGGAAGCCACTCCTAAAGCCCATGCACAAAAAAGCCCACCTAGAATTTGCCAGGGCCCATGCTGGAAAAAAAGAAGCCTACTGGGACTCTGTAATGATGAGACCAAGATAAATGTTTTTGGAACTGGTGGCTTCAAATCTGCATTGTGTGGCAAAGGTGAGGAGAACAATGAAAAAATCATGGTAACTACAGTGAAACATGGTGGTGACAATGTACTTCTGTGGGGCTGCATAAGTGCTGCTGATGTCAGGGAGCTGCATTTCATTGCAGCTCCCTTCACTCAAAAAAAAAGAGCTCATGTTACCTTATAGCAGATTAAACAGTACAGCACAGTGCCTGTCAGAGGGGATCTCCGCCCGTCCTGCTGTAGCCTGTAGATCGGAGGAATAGAGCGGCCGGAGGTCACGGGGCGGCCAGAAGAGATTGAAGATAAGATATTTACAGGCATCATTTTAAATATATGTTTACACAGTGTAGGAGGGATGAATAGAACAGAGGAGCTGGCTGTAATTTTTCTTTACCTTTACAACCACTTTATCTCTGACTTTTGGAGCATAGGAATACTGGAGAAAGTAGTGTAATATTTGCTTTTTTTTTATTTAGTTTTAGGTGGTATTACTTATTGGTAATTTCATTGTTATTGTGCCTTGTGATTTTTGTGTTGTCTTGTTGAATGTAATTGTATTTTAGTAATTTCCCTTTGGGATTAATAAAGTATTCTGAATCTGAATATCACTAAACTGCAGGGAATGGATATATATAACCTGGACCTCAATGAACTGGTGCTATGTATTATGCTTTATAAAGATTTTGAAAATTTTTTGGATCAGCTGGAGTAAACTTAAAGTGACGCTAAATGATATTCATGTTTTCCAAAAACAATCCATACACAACTACTTAATGGCACTGTAACCCATTTTTCATGAAATTGTTTCTTATGCTGCGTACACACAATCGGAATTTCCGTCAGAAATAACTTGGATGGTTTTTCTGACGGAATTTCGATCAAGCTTGCCTTGCATATACACGGTCACACAAAAGTTCTCTGAACTTTCGACCGTCAAGAACACAGTGACGTACAACACTACGACGAGCCGAGAAAATGAACTTCAATGCTTCCGAGCATGCGTCGAATTGTTTCCCAGCATGCGTGATTTTTTGAGCGTCCGAATTGCATAAAGACGAACGCATTTTCGGATAGGAACTTTGTCTGACCGAAAAATAGAGAACCTGCTCTCAATCTTTTGCTGGCTGGAATTCTGCCAGCAAAAGTCTGATGGAGCATACACACGGTCGGAGATTCTGACCAAAAGCTCACATCCAACTTTTGCTGGCAGAATTTCTGATCCTGTGTACGCGGCGTCACTGTGTTTTTTCTTCCTCCTTGTAACAGTATATGTGAGGTCCCTGCCCTCTCTTTTTCCTTTTCTCACTTCTGTTTATTTGGAATGAAGTGCATGTTAGTTGCAGTCAAGGGCACTGGTCTATGCACACTACACATCCCATCTTGGGAGTGAGCAAGAGAGGGTGGCTACATTCCTACATACAGTGGATCATGGAGAGTGAACGTAGCCACCCTCTAACAGGAAGTTGGATCACAGCAGCAAAACAAAGGCTTTTGGAGGAGGCTGAGAGCAATAGAAGGACTTTTTTGGGTTAAGAATATATACGTAAATATTTGTTTTTTAATCAGAGATTAGTGTCGCCCTAAGCTGACATTTGTCATAGTGAATATTTTAGGTAAAAAAGATCGCAATAAGCGTATATTGATTGGTTTACGCAAAAGTTATTGCATCTTCAAACTATGGGGTAGATTTAGGGACTTTTATTTTTTTTTATTGTTTTTACTAGTAATGACAGCGATCTGCGATTTTTAGCGGGACTGTGACATTGCGGCGGACAAATCTGACCCTAAGTGACACTTTTTGGGGACCAGTGACATTATTACATTGATCAGTGCTATAAAAAAATCAGTGATGTAAAAATGACACTGGCAGGGAAGGGGTTAAACACTAGGGGGCGATCAAGGGGTTAAGTGTGTTCCCTAGGTGTATTCTAACTGTAGGGGGGATGGGCTCACTGGGACAACACAGAGATCACTGTTGGGAACTGTAGATCGCTGTCATGTCTCCTGGCAGAACGGGGATCTGTATGTTTACACTGGCAGATCGCCATTCTGCCTCTGTACTAGGCAAATGGGGGCAAGGGCCTCTTCCTGACAACCCTGGGACAGATCCTGGGCCCCCCCCTATGTTAATGGGTTTCGGGTACATCATACCCCTACCCTTCTACCAAAAAAAGGTGCCAAAAAGTAAGAAACACAGGAAACCGTTTTTGACAAGTCCTTTATTAAAAAATAAAAAAAACTGTCCATCGATATACATCCATCATCAATCTCCCTGCCCGCCGATTTGAAGAATAGAAAGAAAAAAAACCTCTGCCTCCTGGGAGGCTACCCGCCGTCTGCCTCCTCTCAGCTCTGACAGTTCTTCTATAGGAAAGGAGCGGGGCCATCCAGTTATGTCACCAGATGGCACCACCCCCTTCTGACGTTACATGATGTCAGAATGGGATGGGGCCACTGCTGCCAAAGCAGAGAGGAGACAGATGGCCAGAGGTCTCCCAAGAGGTGACAGCATTTTTTTCCCCTATTTTTTAGGTCCGGGAAGTCGTGATTGACAGGAGTCGTGATTGACGATGGATGTACATTGAGGGACACTATTTTTTTTTCTTTTTTAATAAAGGACGGGCATGGCGCACGCAGCTTTGCCGCACATGCGCCATAGCCTTTATCTGAGTGCACGAAGATTTGCGCCATTCGCGAATACAGCGACGCCTGTTTGCCAGGACTGCACACGTGCGTGCGCATGCATGCGCAGAACTTTCGGCGCACAACCAGCCTATTTAAGCTGTGTATGCCAAGCATGCAGTGCTTCCAGAGGGCAGCTGTGGGACACAGAGTAGGCTCTGAACCAGCCGTTTGTAGCAGTTCATTTCTCCTTACCTGGGTCACGTGAGTCACCAGGTGTTGCTTGGCAGGCTAAAGGTGCTTCGCAGGATTGTTGCATAGGGGCTTGGTGAGCCCTGTTAAAGGGTCTCTCTTATGAGGTGTGTTAATACTACACCCAGGTACTCCCTTTTTGTGGCTAGTAAATGTCTTCAAAAAAGAGGTGTGGGACTAACACTACAGGGAAGGGCACATCTATGTCATCAGTAGTTCCTAATGAACCTAGTTGTGTTCCCTGAAGGACCAGAGGTAATCTGAGCCACTGCGCCTATCTGGGATTGTGCCTACAGTCAACGCTGCTGCTTCACCCTTTATCACTAAGGATGAACTGTCCTCAGCCCTAGCCAGGTTAGAGCACAGGATTGCTGGCGTGACAGATCCCCCTCCCCAGAGCCTGCTAGTCTGGAGCAGGACTGGGTTGAGGATGGGGAAGAGCTTAAAGCTCAGGATTCTATGGATGGCCTGGTGGATGAGTCTGCTTCTGAGCAATCTGGACAAGAAGATATCCAGTTGGTATCTGCCTTTCAATCACAGAGACTTTTGATCCTGACTCTTACCGAAATGGTTCATTCTGCCTTTAAGTTGCCTCTTGCAGATGTTCCTGAGCTTCCCTGGTCCTCTTTGGGATTCAGGCCACACAGGCTTTCACCCTCTGTTGGAACGGGCGGTGTATGCTGATTGGGAACATCTTGACAGGATTTTTGTTCCTCCTAAGAGGTTTTCCCTTCTAAGAGGTTTTCCCTTTTAAATCCCATGGATGAAAAGTTCAATAAGTAGTGGAGCATGCCAGACGTAAATGCAGCAGTCTCTTCCTTAAACAAGAACTTGACTTGTCCGGTAGATAACGCACAGGGCTTGAAAGACCATGTTGACAAGAAATTGGAGTCATTATTAAAGGCTTCCTTTTTTTTGGCCAGTTCAGCTATTCTGCCTTAAAGGATTCAATACAGCAGGTTTCTCGTTGGGCTCTCTTGTCTGTACATATGTGCAGACTTTTGTGGCTTAAGAACTGGTCAGCCGAGCTTCCTTGTAAAAAGTTATTGGCAGGTTTCCCTTTCATGGGGAAGGTTTATTTGGTGATCACTTGGACAAATATATCCAAACCATTTCCAGAGGGAAGAGTTCTCTACTTCCTGTGAAGAAAAGCACCAGACATCCCTTGTTTAAATCCTCAGGGACTGCTTCCTCAAATGTCTCAGTGCCAAGGCAGTTCTGCTGCCAACAGGGCGCTAGGGCTAGAAGCAAGCTGCAAGGCCAGGGCCAGAAAAGGCCCTGGTTCCAAAATTCTTCTAAACCCAGCACCAAGCCCTGAGGGGATGCCCCACTCCTTTGGGTGGGGGGGAAGGCTGCTGCACTTTGCGGACATTTGGAGAACAATAGTTCAGGACGAGTGGGTCACCTCAACTATATCCCGCAGTTACAAGCTGGAGTTGCGGGGGGGTTCCCCCTCAGAGGTTTTTAAGATCCAACGTTCCCTCGGATCCTCCAAAAAGAGACTTATTGTTTCAGGCACTACATCATCTAGTGCATCAAGAAGTGATGATAGAGGTTCTTGTACCCAAAAGGAGCGTGGGGTTTTACTCAAACCTATTTACGGTTCAAAAACCAAACAGAGACACAAGGTCCATTTTGGACCTAAGATCCCTGAACCAGTATCTACTGATCTAGTCCTTTCAGATGGAATCTGTCTGCTCAGTAGTAGCCTCACTCCAGATGGGAGACTTTCTAGCCTCCATCGATATAAAAGACCCGTATTTACATGTACCTATCTTTCAACCTCATCAGAGGTTCCTGCAATTTGCAGTAGAGGAACATCATGTTCAGTTTGTGGCTCTACCCTTCAGGCTTGCTACAGCTCTAGGGTTGCCACCTGTCTGGGATTCACCCGGACAGTCCGGGTTTTGAATCGTGTCCGGGTTTCAAGCAGGCTGAAATTTCTGGTTGCTCCATTCCAAATATTATTTTCCATGCTACAAGGATGACAAAACACATCCTGGCATGCTGGAGGTGCCCTGAAGACAATAAAAAATACTTTATGGAATTTTCCCTCCAGCGTTCTCAATCCAGAAACACTCCTTCTGTTGCTTCGGGATCACCACAAAGTGTTTCTTCACGGGGAACATCTTCAAGTAAGGAAGTGTTACCAACCACGGCCTCCCAAAAAAATAATCCCTTAATTTATAGAGAAAATGACACTGAAAATTAGGAGAACATTGATCAAGCTCTGGCAAGAACAATATACAGTATGCTTCTGAAACAGCATTGTCAATACTCGAAAATGCATATATTGGAAGGAAGCTTTTATATTATGAGGGAAAGGGGGTTGTTTACCTGTTTTCATGTACAGGCGGTCCCCTAGTTACAAACCACTCCTACTTACAAACGGAGTAAGACAACAGTAAGTGAGAGGAAATCTACCCCTAGGAAGGCAAATTCACTCCTGTAAGAGTTATTATGGGAAAAAGGTACCTCCACTGATGCTTCATCATCAATCCTTGTTTCCACAACAACCCACAATTTTCAAAATCCAATTGTCATTGGGACAGAAAGTGAGGTGAAGTCTTCTGAACAGGGGCACAGACCGCAAAACAAACTTTACAGGGGTGATAACCCTTCCCTATGCTATCCAAAAAGCTTAAAAATAGTTTTTTTGGCTGGAGCTACACTTAAAAAATTTACTTGTTCCGACTTACAAACAGATTCAGGTTAAGAACAAACCTACAGTCCCTATCTTGTTGGTAACCCGGGGACCGCCTGTATAGTTGAACTGTTCCTAACATATACAGTCCTAATTATTCCTATTGTAATAAAAAATACAATTTTAAAAAGCAAGTTTAGTTTATTTACTAAATAAGCTGTACTTTTTATTTCAAGCATAATACTTTTATATACACTGCATCTTACATTCCCAGTGTAACAAAATGACCTTTAATTTGTAAAACTACTACACACTGAATCTTATTAAATTTTAAAAAAAGGTTTGTTTTTCCGGGAAAAAAAAAAAAAAACTTTTTTTTTTCCATGGCTTTTGACATTTTTGGAAATGTTACATCTCTAGGTGAGTCTGATCCCTAATGGCCAATGGGTGTATTCACAGAAAAAGTAAAGCCCCGTACACACGATCGGATCACATCCGACGGGAAATGTCAGATGTGAGCTTGTTGGCGGTAAGTCCAACCGTGTGTATGCTCCATCGGACAATTGTTGAACTTTCCACCAACAAATATTGGCTAGCATGTTCTCAAATTTTCCGCCAACAAATGTGTGTTGTCGGATTTTCTGATTGTGTGTACACAAGTCTGCAGGACAAAAGTCCAAAGTACAAACACGCATGCTCGCAATCAAGAACGAGCCGGAAGTGCTTGGTCTTGTAAAACTAGCGTACGTAATAGAGATATCACGTACGTCTTGAACGTCACTGTGTTCATAATTGTTGGCCAACATTTGTGTGTATGCAAGGCAAGTTGGAGCCAACCCCCTTCAAACAAAATTCCATGGTTTTGTTGTTGGAAAGTCCAATCGTGTGTACGAGGCTTTAGTCTGTGTGAGTGCCATAATTTTTTTTATTTTTTTTATGATCTTAGGTTTTCAGATGCAACCATTTTTGCTTTGTAAAAGTTTTTATTTGGGACCAAAGCTTAATTAATCTCTTTGTAAAAAAAAAAAAAAAACTGTATGTAATGTTATCGTACTGTACTCCAAGATGCAATTCTACAAATGAACACTAAGTGGCGCCTAAAGATCATTAAATATACACAGCAGTAACAGTCATTACAAACCAGCTTTATCTTTTTTCCCCATGAAAACGTATAAAGGTTGTTTCTACAAACTGAAATGGCGGGACCATGCCATTTTTCCAAAAAAAAAAAAAAAAAAAAAAAAAAATATATATATATATATATATATATATATATATATGTATTTATTTTTTGCTGCTGTGATCGGACTTCCTGTTAGAGGGTGGCTACGTTCTTTCTTCATGCTCCTCTGTATGTAGGAAAGTAGCTGCCCTCTCCTGCCTGCTCCTAAAATGGACTATAAACTATGGGATGTGTAGTGTGCATACAGCAGTGCACATGATTGCAACTAACATGCACTTTTCGTTCCAAACAGAAGTTGGGGGGGGGGGGGGGCAGAGGTTCAGGAGCTCACAGAGAATGTTACAAGGATGCAGAAGAACACAGTAAGAAAAATTTCATGAAAAATAGATTACAGGACCATTAAAGCGGAGCTCCACCACCCTAAAGGTAAAGTTCTGCTTTAAGGACTTGTTCCCCGCTCCTGTTGAACAAGTGGAACTTTTGTGGAGCGGGGGGTGGGAGCGGGTACCTGATTTTGACAGGTACCCACTTCCCACTTCTTTTCCCAACTGCAGCGCCGCTCAGAAACGGAGGTTCCCCTCCTCCCCCTTGCCTGCATCCACCATTTACGATGTGCAGCGCGACTCACGCATGCGCAGTGAGCACCAGGCTGTGAAGCCTCAAGCTGTCACAGCCAGGTGCCCATAGTGAAGATGCCAGCGCCGAGTAAAGAAGACAGCGGGTGAAACTGACTGGGGTGAGCACACTGCTGGATCTTGGGACAGATGAGTGGCTGTTTTTTAAAAGTCAGCAGCTACAGTTTTTTGAACTGCTGGCTTTTATTTTTTCCACAGGAGAGTGGAACTCCTCTTTAAGTAGTGGATGTGTATGGAATATTTTTAGAGAATTATGCTGGCCATACACTATACGAAAAATCGGCCGAAATTCGGTCATTTGGCCAGTTCGTTTGTTTTTCGGCCAATTAATGGGCACAAAATCAATAATCGTTGAGGCATTTTTGAGCCAAAAAAACCAAAGGACAAGTTTGGAAATTTTCTGCCGAATGAACGATAAATTGAAAGGTTAATGTATTTCCCATCCGAACTGCTTGAACTAGGAATATGTAAAAAAAAAAAAAAAAGAACAAAAAATAGATTCATTTATGTCCACTGAACGATTTATCGGTCATTACATGATGGCACTATCGTTTGCTCTCACGGCCGAATGTCCATTTTATGAAAATGAGTTATGCCTCGTACACACGGTCAGATTTCCAGATGGAAAATGTCCGATCGGAGCGTGTTGTCGGACATTCCGACCGTGTGTGGGCTCCATCGGACATTTTCCATCGGATTTTCCAACACACAAAGTTTGAGAGCAGGCTATAAAATTTTCCGACAACAAAATCCGATCGTGTCAATTCCGACCGTGTGTGGCCTGTTCCGACACGCAAAGTGCCACGCATGCTCAAAAGAAATTCCGAGACGGAACAGCTCGGTCTGGTAAACTTAGCGTTCGCAATGGATACAGCACTTTCGTCACGGTGCAATGTTAAAAATGGTTTAATACAGCGCACTCTCTTCTTCTTTATAATGTGAGAAGAATGAAGTAGTTTTGTTGCTCATATTCACACAGACTTCTCTCAAACTTATTTCTTTATTATTTATCGGGATTCCCTTAATATATTTTGATTTGTCACATCTGACAATTTTATTTTTTTTATTTTTTTTTTTTTTAAAGGCAGATTTTTTTTTTATTTTAGATTTGTATTTTTTCCAAGGCTGATCTTTGTTTTATTTTATTTTTAGTTTTACTCCAGAATATTTTTGTGTGTGTTTTGTGTGTCAAGTTACCACAACACCATTATTATTTTGTATTATTTAATCTCAAGGAGATTGTTTGGTGTTGGTGTCTCTTGTTAATTTCACATTGTATATTTGAAATGTACCTGAATCCTCACCAAAAAACTGTCCTTTTTGAAGGAAAACACACATAGGAGAGTATAATTGAAACCAAAAATCCTTTATTAAGGGCTCAGAACCAAACAAAGAGGGAGGCAACGCTGGATAAACAGCAGAAATTAGCGAAGCCTTGGACCCCCAGGGCAGACATCAATTCTTGAACATCAAAATTGGTGGCCTGAGGAGTCCATATGTAAGGGAGTGCAGTCTGGTCCAGAAGTCCCAGAGATCCGGAAAGCAGCAGATGACATCTGTGTCCCCAGGCTGTGGTATTGCAAGAGGCTGCATGTTTTGCCAGACCAGACTGAATCCAGGGTCATCACTTTCTGGTCTTCCTTCCATGCTTCCTTCCTGGCTGTGGCTCTGCTGTTGGAGATGTGGCAGGAGGAGGAGTAGGACCTGGAGGAGGAGGACCATGTGTGAGGTCACAAATGTGGGTATCAGATGTTATTTGGGCCCTCAACCCCTTATTGAGAGCTTCCAACATTAATGACTCACACATGAGTTGTTGGCCCTCCTCCATCCGCTGCATTTTACAGGCAATTATGCCAGCAAAGTCCTCCTCCACAGTATGGGGTGCACCCAGGGCCTCTGTAGCCTTCCAAAAGAGGCCTATGGCAGCCTCCTCTAGGGTACTACTCTTCCTGCCACTTTCTCTTTGCAGGTGTAGGGGAGGGACCTGCATATCAGGCAGCCTGCTCGGCCCGGCCACCTCCTGGCTGAGACTTCCCTGTGTATGAAAAAGGGACATGGTTGTAATGTTTTGCATCATCAATCACAATCATAAATTAGTACTCCAAACTAACATCTAGTTAACATCATTGATTGGACAAGCAGAAATATTTAGAGGAATGCTCTACCTGGCTCAAGCTGGGCTCCTCCACATGTTGCTGCCTGGAAGGCCCAGGTTGGGTGTCAGAAGCCTCAGCTGGGGGGGAAGGAAGCGTGGAAGGAAGACAGGAGAGTGATGACCTGAGTTCAGTCTGACCTACCAGAAAATGCAGCCTGTCATAGTACCACATCCTGGGGACATAGATGTCATCTGCTGCTCCGGATCTCTGCGAATCCTGGACTTTCTTGCGCTCCCTTACATATGTGCTCCTCAGGCCACCAATTAGGATCTTCAAATATGTGATGTCTGCCGTGGGGATCACCTGCTTCACAATTTCCAACAATTGATCCAGCGCTGCCTTCCTCTTTGTTTGGTTCTTATAATGTGGGTGGTTTATCTCCCACAGACAAGGCAGCTCCCTGAACATTTCAATGAATATTGCCATGAAGTCGGTATCGTTCAAGATATCCATTTTCACTGCAAGACACAACACAAGACAAACCCTAATGTCAGGCAAAACTCTCCTAATCTTATTACAATATAGGCCTCAATCTAGAAGCAGTATAGGCCCAAGTTTGGCTCTTACCTTCGTTATTACGATCGGCGCCTCCGATGCTCCTTTTCTCCGCTCACAGATCATACGTAATACGCACGCGTGTTACGCTTTATACACACTGCACATGCGTGTAACTCCGCCCGCCCCTGACGTTCTTTCTAGTCTATTCCCCGCCCCTTTTCGTTCTGCGCAGTGGGGGAAGAGCACATGGCGGATACACAGCAGGTGCGTGCTAGTTACAGGAACGAGGAGGAGGAGGAAAGCCCGGATCCGGACACGTCCCGATCCAGAAGGAGATTTAAGGCCTCAAATATGTCCTTTGGGGAGATGTTGGAGATGGTGGACATCCTGAAGAAGGCCGACTATGATGGAAAGTATGGACCTTACCCCAACCCCAATGTCAGAAAGGCCAAGATCATGGCGAAAGTGGTCAGGAGTCTGCACCGGAAATTTTGGGGGGTACGGCTATCGAAAGATCAGCTCAGGAAACGGTGGTCGGACCTCAAATTACGAGAACATGAGCAGTACAGAAAGATCCGGAGAGTGCTGCAAAAAAGTAAGTAGTTGTGCTGTGTTCCTATTCTTTATGTTTATTGCGTTCGTGCTGCTCCATGTGCTTTTCTTAAAAGTGTACATTTTAAAATGGCAACTTTCATGTTCATGGGCACATTATTCGTTCGTATCAAACATTTTTCTTTCGGCCTATAAAGTATAGCAGTTTTGTTTTACATAGGGGAGAAAAGACTCGGAGGACACCCCTCATCCGAGGAGACCACAGACCCCCCCCCTGGAAGAAGGGGAAATCCCCCCAACACAAGAAGAGCGGAAGGAAGAAGACGTGGTGGAACTAGTCACCACAACAGGTGAGTGTCTGCGACCACAGGCTCAGGTAAGAGATGGATGCCGGCATATTTTTGATACCTATTTTTGTTTGGTTTCTCTCTTTTTAGGTGATCGTGATGTTGTGGATCCAGATCCTTTCACATCAGAAAGTGCCCAGATCCTGATCAGGAAGATCATGGGGTGTAATTTAGAATTGGAAAACCTCAAGAAAAACGTCAATGATGTTATTAAAAAAAATAAAAACACCATTGATGTTTTGGGGCGAGTTTAAAACCCCTCCAAATCACTTAATTCTTTTGTGTGCTACAAAGTTCAAAGTGTTTTAGTGATTTTTAGAAAAGCAAAATTTGGAGGATGCACACAGTGTGCCAACATGTGCTATCTGCCATCATGGGAGATCAATGTAGGCATTTTGGGGGTGCAACCCCTTCCTCAATAATAAAGTAGCTGAGAGGAAGGGGTTTCTCCCCCAAAACACGTCCCTTGATCCCCCGTGATGGCAGCTAGCACATGTTGACATTGGCAAATTTGTGTGCATCTTCCAAATTTGGCTTTTCCTGGGGTGACTTCACCCCATCTGAACGCAATATTAAACACAGTTCCTAAATACTCATGTCTGATATTGCCTTCAAGTAATACCAAATGTGAACTTTGTAAGTTAAAGATTTGTGTCTTTCTTGTTGGTTTTACACATGCCTGTTTTATCTTAAATGGACGTTTCTATTTTTGATAATGCCACCCCAAAAATTGTTATACAACAAACATGTTGGTTTGTTTTAAAAATCTTTTCTAAATGCACATGTGATTGTGCAGGTATTAAAAGGATTGTTAATCAAGAATGTGTGGATTATTGTCTCAACGCTACAACACTTTTGTGGTGATGTAATTGCTGCTTTCTGTGAAAATGGGGGTCATTTCCTAAGTGCAAATCCTCTTTGCACTACAAGTGCAGTTTCAGTGCAGTTTCAAGTGCACTTGTAATGCAAAGTGTCTTTGCCTTTAGTAAATAACACCCAACAGTGCTTTGTATAAGGTTACACAATCACGCCATTTTCAGGACTCCCCACATTTCTGTCAGGGTCAGCTAAAACAAACACAAGCAGTAAATGTCACCAAAGATTTGCTTTTTTTTTTTTAATTTGCTAAAGGCTTCACAAATTGTCTGGCATATTGATGGCCCCCCTACCCGCAAAGAACTCAAGGTATCTTAACCGGACATCACGGGCACTCAGGGAGGGCAAGCCAGGACAGCCACTTTCAAGCGCTGTCAGGGTTGTTTCATTTATCATTCCGGCCTCAGGCCCAACTGAGCTAGCATAGTTGGCAGAATGTTGACATAAAAAGTTATGTAGAACACAGCACGCCAGGATTATATGATTAAGTTTATACTCCGCCATATGGATGGGTGTAAGAAATAGGCGGAACCGGCTGGCCATGATTCCAAATGTGTTCTCCACCACTCTTCTGGCTCTGGCCAGCCGGTAATTAAAAACCCTCTGTTCCGGGGTGAGGGTCCTCATCGAGAATGGCCGCATAAGATGGTCCCCCAGTGCAAATGCTTCATCCGCAACGAAGACGAATGGGAGTCCTTCCACATTCTCTTCTGGAGGTGGCAAGTCCAAGCTGCCATTCTGGAGACGCCTGCAAAACTCTGTCTGGGCGATGACTCCACCATCGGACATCCGGCCATTCTTCCCCACGTCCATGTACAGGAAGTCGTAATTAGTTGACACCACCGCCAACATCACAATACTATTGAACCCCTTGTAATTATAATAGTACGACCCCGAGTTGGGTGGTGGGATGATGTGGACGTGTTTCCCATCAATTGCCCCTCCGCAGTTAGGAAAGTCCCACCGCTGGGCAAAGTGGGAGGCCACAGTCTGCCATTCCTGTGGCATGGAAGGAAACTGTTGAGGAAAACAAAAAAAAAAACGTAGTATTTTTGCACATAAACATGGAAAGCAGATTAGACACAAACATTCTTGGCCAACATCCAGATAACATTTATTAAGGGGAATTTTACAACACCAAAGTATAAGGTACACCTATCATATTTCCCCCCCCCCTCCTCATGGGCCGTTTCTAACCTTATGGGGGGGGGGGGGAATCTTGGACAGGTAACCCTCTCCACTTCAATGAGAGATGAATGCCTAAATACAGGGTATTACTTGGAACAGCCCCTCCTTAGTTATACTATTGGCAGACCACTGGACAGGTAAGAAGTGTCAGAATACAAAGATATAAATACACACTGTACACATTTGAGCACATTTGGACATTCTGCTATTACCTATCAAGATAATAATAGGATACAAAAACTTTAAACAGTACCATTTGAAAGTATACAGGCAGGCCCTTGCACTACATGCTTTGGGGAATTCATCCATACATCTGACCACAAAAGAGGTGGGTATAGTGTGTATGGGTTTGGCAAAGTCAGCAGATAGATGATTGAGGATAGATAGAGAATTGGGATCAGCTGACTTAGCAGTTGGGGGGAGGGAGGGTTAATAAAAATGATTTGGGGACACTACAAAAAAAAGCCTCTGGTACTCTGCCTGAATTTAAAGCACAAATCAGATTTCTAAACATTTTAGGGGGTGTTTGGGGTAAAGCACTACTATGGAGCTGATAAAATACATTAAGTGACTACATGAGGTGAATATAGGGCCAGGAGAGCATGCTGGGGAGGTAAGTGAAAGCAAATATGTATGAAGGACTAAAAAAATTACATAAAAATCTAACATGCATGAGGACAAAGGGGACATTCACAGCATATTACAATCATGGTAATTAGGGAATGAGGAAAGAAACACAATATATTAGCAAATAGGGATGAGCCGAACACCCCCCGGTTCGGTTCGCACCAGAACCCGCGAACGGACCGAAAGTTCGCACGAACGTTAGAACCCCATTGACGTCTATGGGACTCGAACGTTCGAAATCAAAAGTGCTCATTTTAAAGGCTAATTTGCATGGTATTGTCCTAAAAAGGGTTTGGGGACCCGGGTCCTACCCCAGGGGACATGTATCAATGCAAAAAAAACTTTTAAAAACGGCCGTTTTTTCGGGAGCAGTGATTTTAATGATGCTTAAAGTAAAAAAAAAAAAGTGAAATATTCCTTTAAATATCGTACCTGGGGGGTGTCTATAGTATGCCTGTAAAGTGACGCGTGTTTCCCATGTTTAGAACAGTCCCTGCACCAAATGTCATTTTTAAAGGAAAAAATCTCATTTAAAACTGCTTGCGGGTTTAATGTCATGTCGGGTCATGGCAATATGGATGAAAATCAGTGAGACAAACGGCATGGGTACCCCCCAGTCCATTACCTGGCCCTTTGGGTCTTGTATGGATATTAAGGGGAACCCCGCACCCAAATTAAAATAAGGAAAGGTGTGGGGCCACCAGGCCCTATATACTCTGAACAGCAGTATACAGGTTTGTTGTTAAGTAGAATCTGTTTGTAATTTTGAACATTTTTAACGTGTTTAGCTCCAGCCAAAAAATCTTTTCTAAGCTTTTTGGAAAACATAGGGAAGGGTTATCACCCCTGTGACATTTGTTTTGCTGTCTTTCCTCCTCTTCAGAAGATTTCACCTCACTTTTTTGTCCCAATGAAAAATGTTTTTTGAAAATTTGGGTTTTTTTGTGGAACAAGGATTGGAAAGCATCAGTGGAAAGGAGAAATTGTTTTCCCATATTAACTCTTACAGGAAAGAATTTCCCTTCCTAGGGGTAGATTTCATCTCACTTCCTGTTGTCTCCTTCCGTTTGCAAGTAGGAGTCGTTTGTAAGTTAGATGTTTGAAAGTAGGGTCCTGCCCTATATACTCAGCAGAAATTTGGGCCTTAGGTGTTGCTGTGGCCACAACACTGTAAGCCCTCACAGGGCCCTGCTGTGAAATATTAGATCAAGAATTGTAATTACATGCCCCTGTTGAACAGGAGCTGAAAAATTAGGCCTTAGGCACTGGTGCTGGTGCCACAACACTGCAACCCCTCACAGACACTCTAGTTGGAACGCAGGAACGAGCCCTGCTGCAAAGTATTGCTTCAAAAATTGTAATTACACGCCCCTGTTAGACAGGGGCAGAAAAATTGGGCCTTAGGCACTGGTGCTGGTGCCACAACACTGCAACCCCTCACAGACACTCTAGTTGGAACGCAGGAACGAGCCCTGCTGCAAAGTATTGCATCAAAAATTGTAATTACACGCCCCTGTTAGACAGGGGCAGAAAAATTGGGCCTTAGGCACTGGTGCTGGTGCCACAACACTGCAACCCCTCACAGACACTCTAGTTGGAACGCAGGAACGAGCCCTGCTGCAAAGTATTGCATCAAAAATTGTAATTACATGTCCCTGTTAGACAGGGGCAGAAAAATTGGGCCTTAGGCACTGGTGCTGGTGCCACAACACTGCAACCCCTCACAGACACTCTAGTTGGAACGCAGGAACGAGCCCTGCTGCAAAGTATTGCATCAAAAATTGTAATTACACGCCCCTGTTAGACAGGGGCAGAAAAATTGGGCCTTAGGCACTGGTGCTGGTGCCACAACACTGCAACCCCTCACAGACACTCTAGTTGGAACGCAGGAACGAGCCCTGCTGCAAAGTATTGCATCAAAAATTGTAATTACACGCCCCTGTTAGACAGGGGCAGAAAAATTGGGCCTTAGGCACTGGTGCTGGTGCCACAACACTGCAACCCCTCACAGACACTCTAGTTGGAATGCAGGAACGAGCCCTGCTGCAAAGTATTACATCAAAAATTGTAATTACACGCCCCTGTTAAACAGGGGCTGAAAAATTGTGCCTTAGGCACTGGTGGTGGCGCCCAGAACCAAAAATGTTCTTACAAGCTATCAGCGTGATGATTGAGGAGGAAGAGGATAATTACTCAGGGATAGTCACTCAGCATCAGCATAGGCAGTCTTTGAAGGGATCTGAGATTTCAAAAAAAATTATTCGGTTACATCAGCATCAGGTGCTTGGTAGCTGGTGGTGATCCAAGACTCATTCATTTTTATGAAGGTCAGCCGATCGACCGAGTCGGTGGACAGACGCACCCTGTGATCGGTTACCACGCCTCCAGCAGCACTGAATGTGCGTTCCGAAAGAACGCTGGATGCAGGACAGGCCAGTAGCTCAATTGCATACTGTGCAAGCTCTGGCCAGTGATCCATCCTCAAGACCCAGTAACCCAGAGGATTTTCGGTGGGAAAGGTGTCCAAGTCTGATCTTGCCCCTAGGTATTCCTGCACCATGTAAAACAGACGCTGGCGATGGTTGCTGGAACCGATCATACCTTGGGGCTGCGGACCAAAAAATTGTCTGAACGCATCGGTCAGACGGCCACCTTCTCCACCGCTCCTTCTTTGACTGACCGAAGCCTCAGCAACACGTTGTCCAGAAACAGGAGTTTGTAACCTCCCAGTCTCTGGGAATGCATTGCACAGACCTTTCTGCAAGGCCTCCCGAAGATGTTTCATCCTCTGCTCCCTCTGCGATGGCAAGATAAGGTCCGCAACCTTACCCTTGTAACGTGGATCAAGGAGGGTTGCCAGCCAGTATTGGTCCTTCTCCTTGATACCACGAATACGAGGATCCTTACGCAGGCTTTGCAGGATCAGGGAGGCCATGCAGCGTAGGTTTGCTGAGGCATTCGGTCCGGAGTCCTCTGGGTCACTAAGAACGACATGGTCCGCAGCCACCTCCTCCCAGCCACGTACAAGTCCATGTGTTTCTTGGGACTGATCCCTTAAAGACTGCTGCTGATGCTGAGTGCCAGGCTCCACCTCCATACTGACACAATCTTCCTCCTCCTCCTCTTCCTCCTCGTCCTCTTCCTGTGTGATCGGCGGGCACGCAGGAGCACTGTCTGGATAAAGGGGGCCTTGAGAGCTAAGGAAGTCCTCCTCTTCCTGCCTCTGTTCTGCCTCCAGTGCCCTGTCCATTATTCCACGCAGCGTGTGCTCCAACAGGTGGACAAGGGGGACAGTGTCACTGATGCATGCACTGTCACTGCTCACCATCCTCGTGGCCTCCTCGAATGGTGACAGGACAGTGCATGCATCCCTGATTATGGCCCACTGGCGTGGGGAAAAAAAACCAAGCTCCCCTGACCCTGTCCTGGTGCCATAGTCGCACAGGTACTCATTGATGGCCCTCTGCTGCGTGTGCAGCCGCTGCAGCATGGCCAACGTTGAGTTCCACCTGGTGGGCATGTCACAGATTAGGCGGTTCTTGGGCAGGTTAAACTCCTTTTGGAGGTCCGTCAGCCGAGCACTGGCATTATATGACCGGCGGAAATGCACACAGACTTTCCTGGCCTGCCTCAGGACATCCTGTAAGCCCGGGTACCTGCCCAAGAACCGCTGCACCACCAAGTTAAGGACGTGAGCCAAACAGGGCACATGGGTCATTTGTCCCTGTCGGAGGGCAGAGAGGAGGTTGGTGCCATTGTCGCAAACCACCATTCCTGCCTTAAGTTGGCGTGGCGTCAACCACCTCTGAACCTGCCCCTGCAGAGCTGACAAAACCTCTGCCCCAGTGTGGCTCCTGTCCCCCAAGCACACCAGCTCAAGCACCGCATGGCATCTTTTGGCCTGCGTACTTGCGTAGCCCCTTGAACGCCTACGGAGCACCGCTGGTTCCGAGGAAGAGGCCATGGAGGAAGAAGAAGAGGAGGGGGTGGAGGAGAGAGGTGTGTCACAATCAGCATTTTGGAGGCGTGGTGGCGGAACAACCTCCAACACTACTGCACCTTGTCCTGCATCCTTCCCAGCTGCCAGCAGAGTCACCCAATGCGCCGTGAAACTTAGGTAACGTCCCTGTCCATGCCTGCTGGACCATGAGTCAGCGGTAATATGCACCTTACCGCTGACCGCCCTGTCCAGCGAGGCATGGACATTGCCTTCCACATGCCGGTAGAGAGCCGGAATCGCCTTCCGTGAGAAAAAGTGGCGTTTGGGTACCTGCCACTGAGGAACCGCACATTCCACAAACTCCCGGAAGGGGGCAGAGTCTACCAACTGAAAAGGCAGCAGTTGAAGTGCTAGCAATTTTGCCAAGCTAGCATTCAACCGCTGGGCATGTGGATGGCTGGGAGCAAACTTCTTTCGGCGGTGCAGCAGCTGGGGCAGGGAAATTTGCCTGGTACAATCTGACGTCGGTGTACCAAAAGCAGATTGCCCACAAGTACTTGGCTGTGACACACCTAATTCTACACCTTCATTCCTCTCACTGCAGGTCTCAGAGAGGACTGAAGGTCTAGTGGGGTTGGAAATCTCAGCTGATGAGGAGCAAGGAGAGATCCTCTTTGTTCTTTGGTGTGGGTCTTTTAGATACGCTTGCCAACGAACTGCATGGCAGGTCAACATATGTCTGGTCAAGCATGTGGTACCCAAGCGGGAGATGTTTTGGCCACGCGAGATACGCTTGAGACAAATGTTGCAAATAGCAGCGGTGCGATCTGATGCACTCGTCTCAAAAAAGGCCCACACCAAAGAACTTTTTGAATAACGCGCAGAGACTGCAGCGCCCTGCACATGTGGAGCTTTGGGGTGTGATGCAGTCAATGTGCTGCCCTTAGGCTGGCCCCTGGAGGGCATCCTGCCTCGTTGGTGATGTGCCGCCGCCTCCTCCTCCTCCTCCTCCTCCTCTCTCCTATCAGGCACCCACGTTGAGTCAGTGACCTCATCATCCCCTCCCTCCTCATCACTGGAGCAAACCTGGCAGTATGCTGCAGCAGGGGGAGCATGACTGCCAGATTGCTGTCCTTCTTGGGCACCCCCTCTGTCCGTGCTCATGTTACTGCCTTCATCGAGCTCAGTATCGTCATCAGAGCCTTCCAAACGCTGGGCATCCTCCTGGAGCATGTACCCAACACTGTGGTCAAACAGTTCGAGGGAATCCTCATGAGGACATGGTGGAGCTAGGGAAGGAGTCACTGATGACATTGAGCTGAGGGAAGAGGCCGCTGCTTTGCCAGACAAAGCACCCTGGGCATGGGTGAGAGAGGATGAGGAGGATGAGGACGGCTTGGTCATCCACTCGACCAAGTCTTCCGCATGTTGCGGCTCAACACGGCCAGCTGCCGAAAAAAAGGCCAAGCGTGTCCCATGGCCACGTGCTGATGAGGATGCACCGTCTCCACGACCAGCACTAGACACAGAGCCTGCTTGCCCTCTCTTATTGGCTTGTGACTGTCTGCCTCTCCTTCTTGGCCTTCCAGACATACTAATGGCCTGTAGCTGCACTAAGCTGGGATAGAACACCTGTAATTTTCTTCAAGTAGCTTTATATACTGTAACCAGACAAGCCTGCCTGTCAGTAGGAAGATAACAGGAACGGATCTAGCTGAACACTGTGAGCAGGACGCACTGTACTAAATGTAAATAGTCTAGCTGCCTGACCGTGGTACTAATAGGATCAAATAGAACACCTGTAATTTTCTTCAGGTAGCTTTATATACAGTAACCAGACAAGCCTGCCTGTCAGTAGGAAGATAACAGGAACGGATCTAGCTGTACACTGTGAGCAGGACGCACTGTACTAAATGTAAATAGTCTAGCTGCCTGACCGTGGTACTAATAGGATCAAATAGAACACCTGTAATTTTCTTCAGGTAGCTTTATATACAGTAACCAGACAAGCCTGCCTGTCAGTAGGAAGATAACAGGAACGGATCTAGCTGAACACTGTGAGCAGGACGCACTGTACTAAATGTAAATAGTCTAGCTGCCTGACCGTGGTACTAATAGGATCAAATAGAACACCTGTAATTTTCTTCAGGTAGCTTTATATACTGTAACCAGACAAGCCTGCCTGTCAGTAGGAAGATAACAGGAACGGATCTAGCTGAACACTGTGAGCAGGACGCACTGTACTAAATGTAAATAGTCTAGCTGCCTGACCGTGGTACTAATAGGATCAAATAGAACACCTGTAATTTTCTTCAGGTAGCTTTATATACAGTAACCAGACAAGCCTGCCTGTCAGTAGGAAGATAACAGGAACGGATCTAGCTGTACACTGTGAGCAGGACGCACTGTACTAAATGTAAATAGTCTAGCTGCCTGACCGTGGTACTAATAGGATCAAATAGAACACCTGTAATTTTCTTCAGGTAGCTTTATATACTGTAACCAGACAAGCCTGCCTGTCAGTAGGAAGATAACAGGAACGGATCTAGCTGAACACTGTGAGCAGGACGCACTGTACTAAATGTAAATAGTCTAGCTGCCTGACCGTGGTACTAATAGGATCAAATAGAACACCTGTAATTTTCTTCAGGTAGCTTTATATACTGTAACCAGACAAGCCTGCCTGTCAGTAGGAAGATAACAGGAACGGATCTAGCTGTACACTGTGAGCAGGACGCACTGTACTAAATGTAAATAGTCTAGCTGCCTGACCGTGGTACTAATAGGATCAAATAGAACACCTGTAATTTTCTTCAGGTAGCTTTATATACTGTAACCAGACAAGCCTGCCTGTCAGTAGGAAGATAACAGGAACGGATCTAGCTGAACACTGTGAGCAGGACGCACTGTACTAAATGTAAATAGTCTAGCTGCCTGACCGTGGTACTAATAGGATCAAATAGAACACCTGTAATTTTCTTCAGGTAGCTTTATATACTGTAACCAGACAAGCCTGCCTGTCAGTAGGAATTTAACAGGAACGGATCTAGCTGAACACTGTGAGCAGGACGCACTGCACTAAATGTAAATAGTCTAGAAGATAACAGGAACGGATCTAGCTGAACACTGTGAGCAGGACGCACTGACTGCACTAAATGTAAATAGCAGGAACGGATCTAGCTGAACACTGTGAGCAGGACGCACTGCATTAAATGTAAATAGTCTAGATAGAAGATAACAGGAACGGATCTAGCTAAACTGAATACAGTGTATATATATATATGCAACACCTGGGATGCATATATATACACAATACACTGTAAGTGCAGCTAACTGACTGACTGTTCTGCCTAATCTATCTAACTCAAATCAAATGACACTGTCTCTCTCTCTCTCTATCTCTCAGCACACCGGAACACACACTACACAGGGCCGCCGTGCAGGCGGCCTTATATAGTGTGGGGTGTGTACTAAATCCCCTGAGCCATAATTGGCCAAAGCCACCCTGGCTTTGGCCAATTACAGCTCTCTCTACTGACGGTGCTGTGATTGGCCAAGCATGCGGGTCATAGTGCATGCTTGGCCAATCATCAGCCAGCAATGCACTGCGATGCCGCAGTGAATTATGGGCCGTGATGCGCCACACGAATTTAGCGCGAACGGCCCATAACGTTCGCAATTCGGCGAACGATCGAACAGCCGATGTTCGAGTCGAACATGGGTTCGACTCGAACACGAAGCTCATCCCTATTAGCAAACATTCAATACAATAAAATGTGATATTAAAGAATAAATCTTACCTTAACATACTCCTTCTGCAGGACCTGGATGATGGCAGAACAGGTCTCTGGGATAATGATCCCCAGAGCCTGGGGGGAGATGCCTGTCGAGAACTTCAAGTCCTGCAGGCTTCTCCCTGTCGCCAAGTACCGCAGGGTAGCGACGAGCCTCTGCTCTGGAGTGATGGCTTGCTTCATGCAGGTATCCTGCCTGCTGATATAGGGGGTCAGCGAAGCCAACAAACTGTGAAATACGGCATCCGTCATCCTGAGAAAGTTCCTGAAATCATCAGGATTATTCTCACGGAGCAAAGGCATGTGACAGAACTGGTCACGCTGAAGCAACTAATTCTTGGTCCATGAACTCCTCCCCACCCTGTTCATGGACTGGACTTGTGTCAAGGTCAGGACCCCAACACCAAGCCCCCAGCACGAACTCTACGAGGAGTACATATACGCAACATGGCTGGAAAACGGTCGGCTGCTCAGAACGAAGTAACAGAACGCACTGAAGAACAGCAAGGCCTGTGAAGAGCGACCTGAAAAACGGCAACGAGCGGCCAAGATCGCACAGAAAACTCCGATACGAACTGACTGCACGCACTGAAGAGCAGATACAAACCCACAAGCGCAAACTGAACCGCAGAAAACGATCTGAAAACCACGAGTCTGAAAGCGCGAATCGTCTCTCACCAAACTTTTACTAACACGAGATTAGCAAAAAGAGCCCAAAGGGTGCCGCGCTTGGTTCTGAACTGGCCTTTTCTAGTCTCGTCGTACGTGGTTGACGTCACCGCGTTGTTGGCGATCGGAAATTCCAACAACTTTGTGCGACCGTGTGTACGCAAAACAAGTTTGAGCCAACATCCGTCGGAAAAAATCCTAGGATTTTGTTGTCGGAATGTCTGATCAATGTCCGACCGTGTGTATGGGGCATTAGGCTGATTTTTCGTATAGTGTATGGCCGGCATAAGGATATTGTTTAGTGTCACTTTAAGCCATAAATGAACATGGGGGCATGGTAATACAGAGGCTGGTTTTTCATTACAACTATGATAAGCAACATTTTTCTTTAGTTGGAGATCTGGTGCTGCTCAGTCTCCTCTTGCAAAAGTGCAAATCTTATTCTGTACTGTGTGCCATTTATTAGTGTTAAAATGATATTTCTTTGTACAAAGCTTGGTTAAAGTGATTGTAAGCTCTAATGAACAGGTCCCTCTGACTCCTCCTGTATTGAATTGTATTGTAACTGTACTGTCTGCCCTCATGTTGTAAAGTGCTACGCAAACTGTTGGCGCCATATAAATCTTGTATTATAATAATAATAAAGACAGATTAACCACTTCCAGACCACCCACTGCACATATACTGCGGCAGGGCGGCCTGGCTGCGCGAAAAGACGTACCCGTTTGTCGTTTCATGCATGAGATACTGCAGACTCGCTATCCGCCGGCATCCCGCGATTGCTTCACATAGAGGCAGAACGGGAATCTGCCTATGTAAACAAGGCAGATCCCATTCTGACAGGGGACAACACTGAGATCGGCTGTTCCAAGTAATCAGGAACAGCAATCTCTGTGTTGTCCCAGTGAACCCATCCCCCACACAGAACACACCCAGGGAACACAGTTAACCCTTTGATCACCCCTAGTGTTAGCCCCTTCCCTGCCAGTGTCATTTATACATTGATCAGTGCATTTTATTAGCACTGATCACTGTATTGGTGTCGCTGGTCCCCAAAAAGTGTCACTTGGGGTCAGATTTGTACGCCGCAATGTCACAGTCCCGGCAAAAATCGCAAATCGCCACCATTACCAGTAAAAACAATACAAAAATGAAAAGTCCCTAAATCTATCCCTTATTTTGTAGATGTTATAGCTTTTGTGCAAACCAATCAATATATGCTTATTGGGAATTTTTTTGAGCAAAAATATGTAGAATACATATTGGCCTAATGGATGAAAAAAATTTATTTTTTTTGCTTTTTTTTTTTTTTTCAAAATTGTTGCTCTTTTTTTGTTTATAGCGCAAAAATTAAAACCGCAGAAGTGATTGAATACCATAAAAAAAGCTCTATTTGTAGGAAAAAATGGACGTCAATTTTCTTTGGGTACAACGTCGCATGACCGCACAATTGTCAGTTAAAATAACGCAATGCAGTATCGCAAAAAATGGCCTGTCATTAAGGGGGTAAATTCTTCCGGGGCTGAAGTGGTTAAGAAAAAAAATAAACATGTTATACTTGCTTGCTCTGTGCAGTGGTTTTGTACAGAGCAGCCTTGATCCTCTTATTCTGGGGTCCCCTGCCAGCACTCCTGGCTCCTCCCTCCTGCCAAGTGCCCCCATAGCAAGCCGCTTGCTATGGTGGCACCCGAGCAGGCTCACTCATGAGCCACTCACTATGTGTCCATTCACTCACAGAGCACTGCTCTGCCTTGCCCCTGCTCTCTCCTCATTGGTTCACTGGCTGTGATTGACAGTAGCGCGAGCCAATGGCTCCCACTGCTGTCTCAGCCACTGAGAAGGAAGAGACCCGGGAGAGCTGCTGCTCTTGTGCACGTTGCTGTATCAAGATGGTGCTCAGGTAAGTATTTGGGGGGACTGCTGCACACAGAAGGATTTTTTACCTTCATGCATAAAATGCAAGTATGTGTGTGTATATATATGTGTATATATATATATATATATATATATATATATATATATATATATATATATATATATATATATATATATATATATATATATATATATAATGTGTATGTACAGTGGGGATGGAAAGTATTCAGACCCCCTTAAATTATTCACTCTTTGTTATATTGCAGCCATTTGCTAAAATCATTTAAGTTCATTTTTTTCCTCATTAATGTACACACAGCACCCCATATTGACAGAAAAACACAGAGTTGTTGACATTTTTGTAAATTTATTAAAAAGAAAAACTGAAATATCACATGGTCCTAAGTATTCAGACCCTTTGCTCAGTATTTAGTAGAAGCCCCTTTTGATCTAATACAGCAATGAGTCTTTTTGGGAAAGATGCAACAAGTTTTTCACACCTGGATTTGTGGATCCTCTGCCATTCCTCCTTGCAGAACCTCTCCAGTTCTGTCAGGTTGGATGGTAAACGTTGGTGGACAGCCATTTTTAGGTCTCTCCAGAGATGCTCAATAGGGTTTAAGTCAGGGCTCTGGCTGGGCCATTCAAGAACAGTCACTGAGTTGTTGTGAAGCCACTCCTTTGTTATTTTAGCTGTGTGCTTAGGGTCATTGTCTTGTTGGAAGGTAAACCTTCGGCCCAGTCTGAGGTCCTGAGCACTCTGGAGAAGGTTTTCGTCCAGGTTATCCCTGTACTTGGCCAAATTTATCTTTCCCTCGATTGCAACCAGTCGCCCTGTCCCTGCAGCTGAAAAATACCCCCACAGCATGATGCTGCCACCACCATGCTTCACTGTTGGGACTGTATTAGACAGGTGGTGAGCAGTGCCTGGTTTTCTCCACACATACCGCTTAGAATTAAGGCCAAAAAGTTCTATCTTGGTCTCATCAGACTAAAGAATCTTATTTCTCACCATCTAGGAGTCCTTCAGGTGTTTTTAGCAAACTCTATGAGGGCTTTCATGTGTCTTGCACTGAGGAGAGGCTTCCGTCGGGCCACTCTGCCATAAAGCCCTGACTGGTGGAGGGCTGCAGTGATGGTTGACTTTCTACAACTTTCTCCCATCTCCTGACTGCGTCTCTGGAGCTCAGCCACAGTGATCTTTGGGTTCTTCTTTACCTCTCTCACCAAGGCTCTTCTCCCCCGATAGCTAAGTTTGGCCGGATGGCCAGCACTAGGAAGGGTTCTGGTTGTCCCAGACGTCTTTCATTTAAGGATTATGGAGGCCACTGTGCTCTTAGGAACCTTAAGTGCAGCAGAAATTTTTTTGTAACCTTGGCCAGATCTGTGCCTTGCCACAATTCTGTCTCTGAACACTTCAGGCAGTTCCTTTGACCTCATGATTCTCATTTGCTCTGACATGCACTGTGAGCTGTAAGGCCTTCTATAGACAGGTGTGTGGCTTTCCTAATCCAGTCCAATCAGTATAATCAAACACAGCTGGACTCAAATGAAGGTGTAGAACCATCTCAAGGATGATCAGAAGAAATGGACAGCACCTGAGTTAAATATATGAGTGTCACAGCAAAGAGTCTGAATACTTAGGACCATGTGATATTTCAGTTTTTCTTTTTTAATAAATCTGCAAAAATGTCAACAATTCTGTGTTTTTCTGTCAATATGGGGTGCTGTGTGTACATTAATGAGGACAAAAATTAACTTAAATGATTTTAGCAAATGGCTGAAATATAACAAAGAGTGAAAAATTTAAGGGGGTCTGAATACTTTCCGTCCCCGCTGTGTATATATCGTATATACTCGAGTATAAGCTAACTTTTTAAGCACATTTTTTATGCTGAAAAAGCCCCCCTCGGCTTATACTCGAGTGAGGGTCTCGCTGTGTCATGCAGTCCTAACTGTTCGACAGCTGTCCACTATAACATAGCCCCGTCTCCTCCTCATCCACGATACAATACACTGATACAATGCTGTGAAACTGAATCAGTGTTCCGTCTATCACAGAGGAGGCAGGGCTTTCTTACAGTGGACGGCCGCCAAACAGTTAAAGTGGAGCTCCGCCGAAATTTTTTTTTTAAAATTCAGCAGCTACAAATACTGCAGCTGCTGACTTTTAAAACGTGGACACTCACCTGTCCAGGGCGCCCACGATGTCGGCACCCGAGGCCGAACCGTCTCTCGGTCCTCGGGTGCTGCCGCCTCCATCTTCGGGAAGGGAATCAGGAAGTGAAGCCGTGCAGCTTCACTTCCCGGTTCCCTACCGCACATGCGCGAGTCGCGCAGCGCAATACGGCTGGTCCCTGCTGTCTCTGGGACTCGTGTGTTTCCCAGCAGACAGCGGGGGGGGGGGGACAGGATGTGGCGTAAATAACCTCAGATTCTGCGGCTATCTACGCCGGAAGTGGGTACAGATACCTGTAATATACAGGTATCTGCACCCCCCTCCCCCCTGAAAGGTGCCAACTGTGTCACCGGAGGGGGGGAGGAATCCGATGAGTGGAAGTTCCACTTTTGGGTGGAACTCCACTTTAAGACTGCAGTTGCATGACACAGCAGGAGACATCAACTGTTTGTAATCAAAGGTACAGATGGGCACAGTGAGGCTGCAGATGGGCATTGTTTACCAGTAGCTGCTGCATTTCCCACCCTAGGCTTATGCGCAAGTCAAGTACAGAATAAGATTTGCACTTTTGCAAGATGAGACTGAGCAGTGCCAGATCTCCAACTAAAGAAAAAATGTTGCTTATCATAGTTGTAATGAAAAACCAGCCTCTGTATTACCATGCCCACATGTTCATTTATGGTTCCGACTTACAAACAGATTCAACTTAAGAACAAACCTACAGACCCTATGTTGTTGGTAACCCGGGGACCGCCTGTATGGAACTCTGCATTTTACGAATGAGCTACAACTCACTTGCATCTGTTTGTCTTGGCTATTTAACCACCAGCCGCCATCATTATACTGCGGCAGGACGACTCTCTCCCGCAAATCGCCGTAGCTGTACGTCGGCCCTTTAAACAACTATAGCAGGCGCGCGTGCCTGCTGCACGGAGGGGGACCCGATGCGTGTGGCCGGCGGTCTTGATGGCCAGCCACGCGCGATTGCAGGCACGAGAGCCAGAACGGGGATTTGTGTGTTTAAACACACAAATCCCTATTCTGTCAGGAGAGGAGAGACAGATCGTCTGCTCCTACTAAGTAGGAACAGCGATATGTCTCCTCCTCTAGTCAGTCCCATCCCCCCACAGTAAGAAACACAAATTGAGGCAACACATTTAACCCCTTGATCGCCACTTAGTTTTAACCCCTTCCCTGCCAGTGATATTTACACTGGCGCATTTTTAATGCGCCAGTGTATTTAAATCGGTGCATTTTTATAGCACTGATCGCTGTATAAATGTCAATGATCCGAAAAATGTGTCAAAAGTGTCCGATCTGTCCTCCGCAATGTCACAGTCCTGATAAAAATCGCAGATCGCCGCCATTACTAGAAAAAAAAATGCCATAAATCTATCCCCTATTTTGTAGACGCTATAACTTTTGTTCAAACTAATCAATATACGCTTATTGTGATTTTTTTTTTTTACCAAAAATATGTAGAAGAATATACAGTTGTGCTCATAAGTTTACATATCCTGGCAGAATTTATGATTTATTGGCCATTTTTCAGAGAATATGAATGATAACACAAAAACTTTTGGATGAAGCCATTTATTATCAATCAACTGTGTTTAGTCTTTTTAAATCATAATGACAACAGAGACTACCCAAATGACCCTGATCAAAATTTTTACATACCCCAGTTCCTAATACTGTGTATTGCCCCCTTTAACATCAATGACAGCTTAAAGTCTTTTGTGGCATTTGTGGATGAGGCTCTTTATCTTCTCAGATGGTAAAGTTGCCCATTCCTCTTGGCAAAAAGCCTCCAGTTCCTGTAAATTCTTGGGCTGTCTTGCATGAACTGCACATTTGAGATCTCCCCAGAGTGGCTCAATGATATTGAGGTCAGGAGTCTGAGATGGCCACTCCAGAACCTTCACTTTATTCTGCTGTAGCCAATGACAGGTCGACTTGGCCTTGTGTTTTTGATCATTGTCATGTTGGAATGTCCAAGTACGTTCCATGCGCAGATTCCTGGCTGATGAATGCAAATGTTCCTCCGTTGTTTTTTGATAACATACTGCATTCATCTTGCCAACAATTTTGACCAAATGTCCTGTTCTTTTGGTCTCATCACTCCAAATGACTTTGTGCCAGAAGGTTTGAGGCTTGTCTCTGTGCTGTTTGGCATATTGTAAGGGGGATACATTGTGGCATTTTCAATTTTCCTGGCAGTTGTTCCTGAAATTTTAGTTGGTCTACCTGACCGTTGTTTGGTTTCAACAGAACCCCTCATTTTCCACTTCTTGATTATAGTTTGACCACTGCTGATTGGCATTCTCAAGTCCTTGGGTATCTTTTTATAACTCTTTCCTTTTTTATACAGTTCAACTACCTTTTCCCGCAGATCCTTTGACAATTCTTTTGCTTTCCCCATGACTCAGAATCCAGAATCGTCAGTGCTGCACTGGATGAAAGATGCAAGGGTCAGGAGTCCAGAAACGCATTGACCTTTTATATACACGCACTAATTACAAGCAAACAGATCACAGGTGAGGATGGTTACCTTTAACAGCCATTCAAACCCCTTTGTGTCAACTTGTGTGCATGTTATCAGGCCAAAATCAGCAGGGTATGTAAACTTTTAATCAGGGTTATTTGGGTAGTTTCTGTTGCCATTATGATTTAAAAAGAGTAAACACAGTTGATTGATAATAAATGGTTTCAGCCAAACACTAACCATGAGTGAAAGAAAAGTTTTTGTGTTATGATTCATATTCTCTGAAAAATGGCCAAGAAATCATAAATTCTTCCAGGGTATGTAAAAAACGCAGAGGTGATCAAATACCACCAAAAGAAAGTTCTATTTGTGTGGAAAAAAGGATGTCAATTTTGTTTGGGTACCATGTCGCACAACTGCGCAATTGTCAGATAAAGAGACGCAGTGCCATATCGCAAAAAATGGCCTGGTCATTAAGGGGGCAAATCCTTCCAGGGCTGAAGTGGTTAAGGAATTTCTTCCTTGTTAGCAGAATGTGATTTTCTGATGATTTTTTAAGAAGCTGACAGACGTGGAGGGTCAGCTGATAAGAATGGTGCTCTATTTTCTATTAATAGACAAAGTATATGTAGCTGGAACAATTTATCTTCAACATCTGGTCTCCACGTCCCCAATGAGATGGTAAAGTAGAACACCTTCTTATCCAGTGCTGCTTCTCTATTTCCTTAATCACCTCTCCTGCCTTGCAGGTGTCATTATACAGGACGTTCCTCTGATTGCTAAACTAGATACGTCACTCAGAGGCCAGGGAACACCGACCTCGTCATAAAGAGAAGTAAAATAGAACTTTCCGGATGGGGACACGATTGTTCTCTGGCATGGTCAGCTGGCAGTTTTAAGTGCATCTGTATTGCAGAAATCTAGATAATGTTATGAAAAACGAGGAGGCCGACCCTGGAATTGATTCACTTAGTAATGTTGCCTTTTAGTGTTTTTTGTCAAGTGTCTCTGTATTGCATATCATCAATTATTTTAGCCCCCATTTACACCTGTTTAGAGACAGAAGAGGCACATTTCAGCGTTCTGACATGCTACACCGCATGTGCATTTGCAAAGTGTGTTTGGATTCCTAATCACATCCCAATTCAGCTTGCACATGCGCTGTAGCATGCGGAAACACATAGTAAGACATTTTGGGAAGGCGTTAGGGTTGCCCCCTCATCCCTTTAAAACTGAACACATATTAATTACATAGGTCCTGTGGCTGATAAAGGTGGTAATTAAACTCACATGGTGCCTTATCTGCAGTAAATTGGCCAAAGAACTCAGAAGTGTAATTAATATGTGTTTAGGTTTGAGGCCTGATTCACATCTATGCAGGTTGCAGTTTGCATATTGCTGGTGCATTTTGCATTTTTCAATACACTGTTTTGATACATTGAAGTCTATGGATATAAAAACCAGAAAAAAGTCCCTGGCCCTTTCCATGAAATGCACAGATGTGAACAGTGACGGTGCGTCCAAGAGGGCGCATGGGCACTGCCACCTCTCTCCTGCCACCCCCTCTAGCACCAATAGATAGATTCATGCATTGCATGAATCTGTCTATGGCCGCCGCTGCCACCCCCTATTTAGACGCCCGGACCCTGAATTACAGCGGCGGGGGTGGTGGTTTTGAAGCACCTGATGGGAGCCATAGGCTCTAACAGGCGTCAAAAAAAGGTGACCTCCAAGTGCCATGCTGGGCGCTTGCAGGTCACTCAGCTGTGTTATAAAAGCAAATGAATATTCGCTTTCCTAACACTAAACCGCCTCTCCGCCAATCAGGTGCTCGGATCTGTTACCCGTCACCTGATTGGCTGAAGCGACAGGCACTGTGATTGGACGCCAGGTGTCCACTCATAGCAGAGGATGGGAAGAGAGGACGGGATAAGACATTGAGGAGCTGTCCCACCGAGACAGGTAAGTGCAGACGGCGGGCCGGCGGGGGGCACACTGGCAGCATTTGATATGACACAGTGGCTGCGTTTGATGGGGTACAGTGGGAGCAATTGATGGGCACAAGTGGCTGCATATGATGGGCACGAGTGGCTGCATATGATGGGCACACGTGGCTGCATATGATGGGCACACGTGGCTGCATATGATGGGCACACGTGGCTGCATTTGATGGGCACAGTGAGGCTGCAATTAATGGGGGGGGGTTTCAGTATTTTTCAGTTTGTTTGCGCCCCCCCCAAAAATGTTGAGCACCAGCCACCACTGGATGTCAACTACAGTGGGAACGGAAAGTATTCAGACCCCCTTAAATTTTTCACTCTTTGTTATATTGCAGCCATTTGCTAAAATCATTTAAGTTCATTTTTTTTCCTCATTAATGTACACACAGCACCCAATATTGACAGAAAAACACAGAATTGTTGACATTTTTGCAGATTTATTGAAAAAGAAAAACTGAAATATCACATGGTCCTAAGTATTCAGACCCTTTGCTGTGACACTCATATATTTAACTCAGGTGCTGTCCATTTCTTCTGATCATCCTTGAGATGGTTCTACACCTTCATTTGAGTCCAGCTGTGTTTGATTATACTGATTGGACTTGATTAGGAAAGCCACACACCTGTCTATATAAGACCTTACAGCTCACAGTGCACGTCAGAGCAAATGAGAATCATGAGGTCAAAGGAACTGCCTGAAGAGCTCAGAGACAGAATTGTGGCAAGGCACAGATCTGGCCAAGGTTACAAAAAATGTCTGCTGCACTTAAGGTTCCTAAAAGCACAGTGGCCTCCATAATCCTTAAATGGAAGACATTTGGGACGACCAGAACCCTTCCTAGAGCTGGCCATCTAGCCAAACTGAGCTATCGGAGGAGAAGAGCCTTGGTGAGAGAGGTAAGGAAGAACCCAAAGATCACTGTGGCTGAGCTCCAGAGATGCAGTCGGGAGATAAAGTTGTAGAAAGTCAACCATCACTGCAGCCCTCCACCAGTTGGGGCTCTATGGCAGAGTGGCCTGACGGAAGCTTCTCCTCAGTGCAAGACACATGAAAGCCCGCATGGAGTTTGCTAAAAAAACACCTGAAGGACTCCAAGATGGTGAGAAATAAGATTCTCTGGTCTGATGAGACCAAGATAGAACTTTTTGGCCTTAAATCTAAGCGGTATGTGTGGATAAAACCAGTCACTGCTCATCACCTGTCCAATACAGTCCCAACAGTGAAGCATGGTGGTGGCAAGATCATACTGTGGGGATGTTTTTCAGCTGCAGGGACAGGACGACTGGTTACAATTGAGGGAAAGATGAATGCGGCCAAGTACAGGGATATCCTGGACGAAAACCTTCTCTAGAGTGCTCAGGACCTCAGACTGGGCCGAAGGTTTACCTTCCAACAAGACAATGACCCTAAGCACACAGCTAAAATAACGGAGTAGTGGCTTCACAACAACTCCGTGACTGTTCTTGAATGGCCCAGCCAGAGCCCTGACTTAAACCCTATTGAGCATCTCTGGAGAGACCTAAAAATGGCTGTCCACCAACGTTTATAATCCAACCTGACAGAACTGGAGAGGATCTGCAAGGAGGAATGGCAGAGGATCCCCAAATCCAGGTGTGAAAAACTTGTTGCATCTTTCCCAAAAAGACTCATGGCTGTATTAGATCAAAAGGAGCTTCTACTAAATACTGAGCAAAGGGTCTGAATACTTAGGACCATGTGATATTTCAGTTTTTCTTTTTTAATAAATCTGCAAAAAATGTCAACAATTCTGTGTTTTTCTGTCAATATGGGGTGCTGTGTGTACATTAATGAGGAAAAAAATGAACTTAAATTATTTTAGCAAATGGCTGCAATATAACAAAGAGTGAAAAATTTAAGGGGGTCTGAATACTTTCCGTCCCCATTGTATATCCATAGGAAACCATGTTAAATGGACTCATGTGTGTTTCTGTAAAATGTGCTAAAAATGCATAGGTGTGAACCAGGCCTCAAGGGATAAGGTGGCAACCCTAGGTGGCATGCCTTACCAACAGGGTTTGTCTGCCCCATGTTGGCATTGTTTCCACCATAGCATTTGCATTGGCAGAGAAGAAATGGACCTAAGAGGGATTACTTTGACGCAGTCAGCCAGCTTAACCACTTGACCTCCGGAAGATTTACCCCTCTTCATGAACAGGCTATTTTTTTGCAATTTGGCACTGCGCTACTTTAACTGACAATTGTGCGGTCGTGCGACGCTGTACCCAAATAAAATGTATGTCCTTTTTTACCCACAAATGGAGCTTTTTTTGGTGGAATTTGATCACCTCTGCGTTAATTTTTTGCGCTATGAACAAAAAAAATCAGTATTTTGAAAAAAATATATATTTTTTTACTTTCTGCTATAAAACATATCTAATTAAAAATTTGTAGATTAAGGCCAATATGTATGTATTCTCCTACATATTTTTGGTAAAAAAAATACCAATAAACGTATATTGATTGGTTTGTGCAAAAGTTATAGCGTCTACAAACTATGGGATATATTTCTGGAATATTTTTTTTCTACGAGTAATGGCGGCGATTAGTGACTTATAGCGGGACTGCGATAATGTGGTGTACAAATCGGACACCAACTTACACTTTTGACACTTTTTGGGGACCAGTGACACCAATACAGTGAAAAATATGCACTGTCACTGTACTAATGACACTGGCTGGGAAGGGGTTAACAGGGGAGATGAAAGGGTTAACTGTGTGCCTAAACAGTGTTTGTTCACCATGTGGGAGGTGCTTTTACTAGGGGAAGACATGGATCCTTGCGCCTGTTTTGCAGGAACACAGGATCCATGTCTTCCCTACTGACAGAAAGGCAATTTGCCTTGTTTACAAAGGCAGACCCCTGTTCTGCCTCTGTACCGAATGATCTGTGGCTGCCGGCAGACAATAGAGTCCACGGTACCCACTGATCAGCTCCTGCTGTGTATAACCACAGCGGGAGCGAGCCATCAGCGCCGCTACCTGGAAGAGCCGGATCATGTATATAAATGTGATCCGGTGCAGAGGTGTCACCCTGTAGAAGTAAAACTGCTGTAGGGCGACCTTAAGTGGTTAAACATGTATTGCATCATGTGTGAACTAAAAATTCCTTTTTTTCATTGCAAAGTTTGTCAGAAAGGGTATATAGCAGTGTGCAGAGGGTTCATCCAGAATTTCTAGTGTTATCAAATAGGTGGACACACTTTTTTGGTGCCATTGTCATGCAATGAGCAGCTGAGTAAAATGAATGAGCTATACCTAACACTCGAGTGTGAACCCAGGCTTAAGAAAAATAGGGCATTTGCATTGTTGGCATCTCTTTGTTCAGGTGTTATCTTCCTGGCTGTTAAGTAAATCCAATGGCATAAATATTTTCTCCTAATGGCTTACCAGTGCCACTGAATCCTCCTCCCCCATTGCCATAGACCTGTGCTTTAAAGATGATATAAATTGCCTATACATGTTTAACAGTGATCTAATAGATTTGTTATTATTCAAACATAGCCCAGCATGCCAACTCACTTTGATATCTTTTCTACTTTATTCCTCTCCACAGAGACAATAGTCCTCCCTCAATACTTTAATAATTTATTCTATAAGTGAAGGGAGAGATGTCCCCATCCACTTTTGCGCAAGTATCACACCCAATGACTGAACTCCTGACTGTTAAGAAGAATAATTTTGAGGTCAGAAGAAGAGAAAATGCCCCAAGCTTTTGAAGAAACAATTGCCACAATGACAGGTGCATATCTGTGTAATCTGATATTTTCCAGCTTCTTGCTTATCACAGCCAATCCACAGATATAGCCGATCTGTAATGAAATACATCGCCTTTAAGATCACTCTCTCCAATGAAAAAAAAAAAAAACACACTCACTGTAGCTGGTATTTTGTTTTATTTATTCAAATATTACAACCCCCAAATCCCTAAAGTAAAGTAAAAGTCTCTGATGGTAATATGGTCTGACGGACCCCAAACTGTGTGGAGAAAATGGGGCACTTATAATGCACACAGTGCCACCCTCAGTTATTCCCTAAATGCACAAGTCATAACGGGGATGTTCCGGTTTAAAGCTCTTTTTAGTGGGCAGCCAGAGAAGGTGACCAATTTTATAAAACCCCTACTGGAACACAGCTTGGTTTAATACAGAAAGCAAGAATGTTAGATAGAATGTAGCAGTGTCATAAAACATCTCCAAGTAGAGTTTGCAAAGTACCCTTAATGAGCTCTGTCCTAAATTGTCATGTCATAAATAATCTGGAGAATAGTTAACACATACATATCTGTCACACTGGGGGTAGTGACCTATACTGACATAACAAACTACACAGAGGTAAGTTTCATACATATTTCATAATTCCTGCTGTGATGGAGTTACCTTTTATAAGTGGTTACATGAATATATGGGAAGATGACACTCAGACACCTTGTATTACAGGGTTCAGGAGGGTAAAAAGATCATAAGAGAAAAATGAATCTGATTTATCATATTATCCTATTTGGTCTCTAAAGCCGCGTACACGCAAGCGGAATGTCTGACAGAAAAAGTCAGACAGAAGCTTTTCATCCTCTATTCCGATTGTGTGTATGCCTAATCGGACTTTTTTTTTCAAAAATTCTGACGGACCTAGAAATGGAACATGTTCTAAATATTTCCGACGGAACCAATTCCTATCGGGAAAACCGATCGTCTGTATGCTGTTCCGACGGACCACAAACAACGCATGCTCTGAAGCAAGTATGAGATGTAAGCTATTGGCTACTGAACTTCCTTTTTCTAGTCCCGTTGTACGTGTTGTACGTCACCGCGTTCTGGACGGTCGGACTTTGGTGTGACCGTGTGTAGGCAAGACCGCTTGAGCAGAATTCCGTCGGAGTTCTGTCAGAGAAACCTTTAGCGTTTATTCCGACGGCAAAACCGGTCTTGTGTACGCGGCATAACACATTTCATTTTTACAATAATATGATGGATGTCGAATTGTTAACCTTATCAGAATGTAATTTAGATGTATTTCAAACAGTTGGTTGTAAGGGTGTGTCTAAATAATCTCCAACCCCTTTAGCACACCGTTCAGACCATTTGGTTGTGTTAATTCTATTATAAACCCTCTCCATGGACCAAAAAACATGGCTGCATTTGCAGCTGTGGGCTCTCATTTAACATTTGAAAACATTTGAAGATACTGAGAGAGTTGTGTGATTCTGATACTTCAAATCTAGTTACTCTACAAAATAATGTGACTCTACATGGAACTAAAGACCAGGTAAAGTTTGCTAAGTATTTTTTACTTTTAATCCCCCTTTTTTTTACTGATGCTTATTGCCTGTTTTGTAATATGTGTTTTTGTAAATATTTTCTTGCACTGTTTATTTTTTTTTTTCTTTTTCATTTCATTAAAACAATATATAAAAATGGTTAAGCTAAAACTTGGAATGCTCTAATTAAAAATTGTCTGGGCATGGCAGCAAGTGATACAGACATTTCTTTGAAAAGGTCAGAATCGCAAGAGTGAATCCCATGAGCAGTGTGTATTCCTTTTTAAAACCCTGGTGGCAGCTACTGTGTCTGTGAAGGGTTAGCTGCTCATGTAACCTGCCCCAGTGATGATCACTCTCAATCTACTGGTGCTTAGTTGTCCCAGAGCTGGAAATTCTCTGCAGAGGATGGGATTTAGGAGTGTAATCATCGCATAGTTACCTAGTAATACTTATCCAGCAAACACTACAACTGTGCTAAGTGAGAAACTTCATGTGGTTTACCCAGGGCTTTTTTTCTCAAACAATAGGTGCTGGAACTCCACCACAACCCCCCAAAACCCTTCCCCCCCACACACACCCTCCAAATCACATCAAATAGTGGGTGTGGTCAGATTTCATAAACAGTAGAAGGGTCTTAAAGAGGCATTAAATATCAGAATTGCATTACAATACAGAATGCAGAGTTCATGGGGTTACACACAGAGTGCAGAGCTGTCACTTGTAAACACAGAAACCGGACTTCTGTGTTTACAAGTGATTGTGGTGAGCAGGCACCAAAGGGTCTGAGCCAGAGGTGGTGGAACTGAGTTCCACCAAGTTCCCCCTGAAAAAAAGCCCTGGGTTTACCTTATCGCATAGTTAGCTACTAATACTTATCCAGCAAACACTACAACTGTGCTAAGTGAGAAACTTAATTTGGTTTACCTTAATCTAATTTCCATGTATTTCTTTGCAATCAGAATAGATCCCAGAAGGGTAAACTTTCTTAAACTTGTGAAATTCTCTGACCAGTAGAGCAGTATACATTGAGAGGAAAAGGGGGTCTGTGGGGTAATGGCATTTGAATAAATAAGTTGTAGTGTTACCCACTAAAGGGCCTGCTGATGAATGATAATTAAACATGATAAAGAGTATAGTCACTTTACTTTTCCTGATAACAGCAACACTGATGATGATGACCAAGGTCCTTTCCCATTTGTGCAGAGGCTGCCAGCACACACATCAGCAACTCCATGCACACTGACCCAGTAAGCATTTTAGGGGTTGTCTTTTTAAGTTGTAATACTTAGTAAACTTGTAACTGCGGAGGGGCATAGGGCATGGGATACACCAAGTGCAAGTTCCAATAGGGAGGACACTAACTTTATTGTCATGTAGATATCGCTTCTTAATCCCTGCGACTAGAAGGAATGGCCAATTCAGGGACTGTACCCTGTAAAGTCACACTGGCCCTTACATCCTTACAGCACCAATGTCACCTAGATCAGCAAGCAGCACAAAGCAAGGTCTATAAAGACATGGATGAGCGAGTTTGGAGTGGAGGGTCTTGATTGGCCTGCACAAAGGCCTGACCTCAACCTGATAGAACACCTTTGGGATGAATCTGAGCGGAGACTGCGAGCCAGGCCTTCTCATCCAACATCAGTGCCTGACCTCACAGATGCGCTTCTGGAAGAATGGTCAAACATTCTCATAGACACACTCCTAAACCTTGTGGACAACCTTCCCAGAAGAGTTGAAGCTGTTATAGCTGCAAAGGGTGGGCCAACTCATTATTGAACCCTACAGACTAAGACTAGGATGCCATTAAAGTTCATATGTCTGTGTAAGGGCAGGCGCCCCAATACTTTTGACAATATAGTGTATCTAAGAGGGTGTTACAAAGTGAAATTTCCATACATAGCACCCCAAGTGCAGGGGTTCTGGGGTGCCCAGACAGAAGAACAAGGTATGACAGTTTTACTTTAAGCATGGCTAAGTGATTCTATTTTGAGTCTCGCGTTGTATGATTTGTTATAATACACTCAGATCATATAATCTATTGCAGGAGGTGAAAGACTTTGGGAGCCGCTCGTATTTGATATGGATATGAGGTAAAACTAGGAGACGCCATCATCTCATTTGCATAGCATTAATGGTGCGCTCTGCATAACAACGGCGTATGTGACAATAGAGAGGGAACGTGTGTCAGCCGCGCAGGAGATAAATGTTACTTTAAACTTGCTGCGAATTATACAAGTTTGTTTATTCCTCGCTATGATAATATTGTGACTGCAAACACAGAATAAATGAGTCAGCTGTCAGGGCCTCCATTAAAACTTACGGCAAATCTATAGAACGGGCGCTAAGAGAATGAATATATATACATTATTTAAATTGCCCTTTGCATCCTCATGTATGTTTTATTATACACAATCAATGTCTTATTCTGTGAATAATATGATTATGAAGTCATTTGTAAACAGCTGGATAATGTATTCATGAATTTCTATGTTATCTGAGCTTTTACAAAGAAACTAATAACTTGGAATTGAGTGTAATATTGTGTCTAATGTGTATGGTATGGAAAGCCACAATTTATTTTCCTTAGTTTAGGGAATGATAGCTTTAATTCTGTCTGTGTCCTGTTGAGGAGACTTTCCTTAAAGTAGAATTTGGGGCTTTACATATGTAGCACCCTCTAGTGTGTGCTACTAGAAGTGAGAGTAGGTAAATTGTAGTCTGGCCCAGGGATAAACCTGAGTCATTGAATTTGGGTCAGGGTTATTAGAAGCCAGGGCTGAATGACTCATCCTGGCAGCTGTCTGGTGCCTCCCCTGTTTCTAGAATTGTGGGGAACCTTCTGGAAAACAGTGGGCGGAGGCTAAGAGTGGGTGCCTTGAATATTTAGGGGCCGTTAGGAAATCCCCATGTTGGGGGGTCTTAAGCCCTTAAATCAGTGGTTCTCAACTCTTGTCCTCAGGACCCACTAACAGGCCAGATTTTAAGTATTACCTTGGGGAGATGCAGACTAGCATACTGCAATCACCAAGCAGCAAATGATGTCACCTGTGATGTACTTCAGTTATCTTGCAAACCTGGCCTGTTAGTGGGTCCTGAGAACAGGAGTTGAGAACCACTGCCTTAAATAGAGATGAGCCATGCCAGTGGGGGACTTGGGTGGAAGATGGAGAAACAGTGCTGAGGAGAGGCTGTTAATGGCTCTTGAGGGATCCCCACCAGGGTGGGAGGGGGGGGTAACTTCAGGTTGGAGCTCGAAAAGCTGGCCTAGAAGGATCCCACCACAGACAGGAGAGGCAGCTAGGAGAGACAGTGAGTAGTTCAGCAAGGTGCAGGGACAGACAAGTGAAAGGACTGCCAGCTGTAGCGGTGCTTTCTTGAAGACTGTAGTGTGTCAAGTCTTCATCTAACCTTGTCCTGGGGATTCTTCTTGTGTGTGTCAGTCAGGAGGACTCAGAAAAGAAAGCAGCCAGGCAGGGTAGCATTTCCGGAGCACTAGAACTGCGTTTAATGTCTACGGGGAAGCAGAAGGTGATGAGAAATGTCCACTCCACATGTGCTACTTTACCAAAAAGGGACGGCAAGTTCCTAGCCTGTATTGGGCTGTTGCTGAATTTACACCAGGAGTAACCAGCAGGTGTTATACATAAGGGAACCAAGTTTGTGCAGGAGGAAGGAAGAAGAGGAGTTTGTACATAAGGAGGAAGTTGCCCCTGGTTCTGTGTTTGGACGATTTTCAAGTTGAGCATCCCATAATTCCCTACCCCATCCAAGTTGTCATCCCCTAATAAAACAACAAAAAAAAAACAAGCCAAGGACTGTGTTTACCCACTTTCCATTCAGACACGGAGCCGCGCCCCCCCCTTTATCTCCTCATTGGTTGACTGGCTTTGACAGCAGCGAGAGCCCATGGCGCCACACTGCTTTCTCAGCCAATGAGGAGGAGAGTCCCAGACAGCCAAGACATTCTTGCAACATCGCTGGATAGAGATGGGGTTCAGGTAAGTATTAGGGGGGTGAGGGGGGCTGCTGCACACAGAAGGTTTTTTATCTTAATGCATAGAATGCATTAAGATAAAAAAAAAAAAACCTTCTGCCTATACAACCACTTTAAGTCCAATTGTGCTGGATTCAACTTCTGTATTTTATTGAAGAGTTAGGCTGTATTTGGATGGTGCCAAGTCGGCAGGTGACTGTACTGTCTGGACAGACTTAGCCTATAGAAGTATGTTAATTTATAAAGCGGCATTTTAAACAGAACAAAACACTTTCTGTCCTAGGGCAACAATGCTCACTCATTTCATTGTACTTATGTTGCAGCATTGTAACCCTAGGACAGGAAGGGTGTTACTACAGAACATCTCCCCTTCTTTTTATCTGCATAACAAAGAGAGTGTAAGGAACTAGTCGGAAGTGAACTGGACTTCCATGGCTTGAAATAAGACTGCAGAGTGCGTGATGCAGTGTTGGATTTCTGACAGAGCAATAGGTATTTTTTTAATCTGATAACTCACATGTAGTGCACCCCCTAAGGAGCCACCGGTGATTTTGGTCCTTTATCCCTATTTGGAGCACACACAGCCAGGCACACAGCATTTCTTCATTCTTTCACTGGCTCAGAAAACTGTCTAGGGGTTCTTTTTAGGGTTTTTAGTGGGAACAATGAATTTATAGGGGTTTGGGAGCATGGGATACCCCGAAACAGGGCAAACTGAACAATTTGATAACTCTTCAACTTCTGGCTACACGTCACAAAATGCTGGCTACACTTCTGCAAAAGTTGCTGGCTGCACACACTGAATGTCATACAGGATGTCTAATGCCACTGGTGATTTGTACTCCCTCAGAAGTCAAAAGCTACACGCAGTCACTTCCCTTCAGCATTGGGGGGCATTTACTCACTTACTTTCACTTTGTTTACTGTTTGCGGTTAAAGCAGTGGTCATCAACCTTGTCCTCAGGGCCCACTAACAGGCCAGGTTTTATGTATTACTTTGGGGAGATGTAGACTAGAATACTGCAAACACTGAGCAGCAAATTATATCACCTGTGATGTATTTCAGTTATCGTGCAAACCTGGCCTGTTAGTGGGCCCTGAGGACAGGGTTGATGACCACTGGGTTAAAGTATATACCTATCATGTACTCAGCCACAGGATTACCAGTTGCCCCCTGCCAATATCCACCAGGCTTTTCCTAGTGATGGAGATGTAGACTCACACCAATGCAGGACATTTGGATTCTTTCCCACCAACCTCGGTGTCGTCCTCAAAGCCTCCTCAAGAATCCTGCACCAAACGACAAAGCCCCTGTATAGGAGTCTCCTCCTTCAGAACTGGACCTAGAAAGACTGCACCCTGCTGCTCAGGCCTCAGACTTTATCAGCTCTCCCCACCACCTTCTGGGCACACCTCAACAGGGATTGGCTGGAGTTCTATAAATATTCAAGCTGCCTATTCTGCTCTCCCTCCTGCTAGACTTCCAGAAGCCTCCAGAAAACAGGGAGAAGTAGCAGAACAGAAGCCTGTGAAACACTGAGCAGCCCTAAGCAATCAATCCCTGCTCCACTGATTGCAGAGAAACTAAGCAAAATTTCCCTAGCAGCCTACTCTTTACTAAGAGAGTGCTACAAACAGATATAAGAACATGCTTTCATCTGTATATTTGACAAATAGGAGAAGTTTATTATTAGGGTTTACATACAGTTTAAGAATATGTTCAGGTTTAATAGACCTTTTCTCCTTTTTAGTGTGAACTTAGTCTTAGAAGGAAAGCCTAGATTGGTGGAAGGATTTTATGCATTTATGGAACTACTCGCATCCCCCTGCTTTGGGATGTCAGATTTTGGGACACACCTTCTGGCTTCTCGTCTCTCCTCTCACTCGACCTCTCTCTGAGCTATGCTGGGCTGCTGAGTGCTGCCACCTTCAATGGATGGCTGAAGTATCCAAATATCTCTGTGTCTATTGATTCAGCAAACTGGTAAAAGAAATTTATGGTGTTGATTCCTCCTTCCCCTATCCTCTATATGAGGATATCTCCTGGAAACAAAGCTTTTCCCCTAGGGCCAATGTGGGGGCCATTGGAGTAGGGCCTGAATCAGGTGTGCAGAGGACATTTAGAGGGTGTTGGTTAAACAAGGACAGGTCTCCGCACAGGTGTACCCACATGTAAGGGAGAGTAGGACAGTTCTCCAAGGGGGCCCTGTGCACATGGTAAGTCAAGATCACTACCCCTGTTTCTGGGCAGGAACAGATTAAAGAGCCCACGTGCTCCCCTGCTACACAACAGTGTCTGGCAGGGAGGTCTGGATCACAGGATTGGGTTAACTCAATTACATATTTATTGGCAGTGAACATACATGTGTTAAGATGTTATTTGGTGTTCAGCTTTAATATCTCAAGATTTCTAGCAAATATGATACTGTCATAGCAAGCAACTAAACAAGCAATTGTATGAATAACATCTACTATGGAACTACAGTGCATAGTTCTATTATACTTAGTCCATACGATTCATTGGGGTTGATTTACTTTAACTAGAGATTGCAAAATCTGGTGCAGCTCTGCATAGAAACCAGCTTCCAGGTTTTTTTTTATTTGTCAAAGCTTAGGGAATGTAATCAAAATAACAAACATGCCTATACTTACCTGCTCTGTGCACAGAGCACAGAGCAGCCCCGATTCCTCTTCTGGGCCACCCCATCGGCGCTCCAGGTCCCTCCTCTTCATCAGGGTGCCCCCACGGAAGCCGCTTTCCCTGGGGGCACCCGTGTGGGCTCGCTCCTGAGTCCCCCTGGTGCGTGTCACTGGTTTTGATTGACAGAAGCGGGAGCCAATGGCTCCTGCTGCTATCAATCTGCTATCAATCTGTTCAATGAGGAGAGAGACAGCGGCTGGAGCCGTTGCGCTCATGCACATCGCTGGATCGGATCGGACTTCGGTAAGAAAAATGGGTGGGTGGGGGGGGGGGGAGCTGCAGCACAGAAGGTTTTTTACCTTAATGCATTAAGGTGAAAAGCCTTGAGGCTTTACAACCACTTTAATTGAACAAGCTGAAGATAGAAGCTGATTGGCTACCATGCACAGCTGCACCAGATTTGGCACTCTCCAGTTTTAGTAAATCAACCCCATTGCCTACTGTGCCTAGTGATAAGAATTTGCAGTTGCCACATGGGAACAGTGTACACAATGAAATATGAAGCGCCTTATCCTGTTCTGTAGATCATGGTTTTTGTTTTGATGTGTTCTTGATTAGCTTTTTCTCAACTGCTATATTTGAAAGCCCGGATCATGCTTTTAACCAAGCTGATATATTTTTTTATCTATTCCTGATGTATGATTTCATTATGTCTATGAATGGCAAGCCAAAAAATAAAAAATGAAAGTTTTGCCTTGACTTATACTTTATTAAACCAATAATATTAAACACTATATGTTTTAATTGTATTAATTATTGTGAATTAACTGTTACTTTTAATTAATATAATAATAACTATAGCGCTAATTGAAATACATTTTTAAATAGTTACAATTGGTATCATCATTTGTCATAATTTGTTGTTTTTAGCCCTGAAAAGGGTGATGCAGATCCCCAGAGTGTATTGGCTCTCTTTGATCCTTCATTAAAATTCTGGACTATCAAAAACAATCATTGCTTTCTTGACTTTCTTTTCTGCCCTCCATTGTCTCTCTAGCTAGAGTGGATATGACCTTGTACTCTTGCGGATCAGCACATGAGTGTTCTTTATGCTTCTGAGGTGTCAATCAGGCAACCTGTTATTAAGCATGAGCAAAATTGTCTGACTTTGCTTCTTTAAAATGTTGTCAATGTCCATTCATATAGTTTGAAAGGGTCTGTAGGCAAACAAAGCCTATTCATCAAAATCAGAGAAGGTTAAGTGAGGACATTGGTGACTTACCAATACACTTGGATAAGTCTGGAGGAGCCCAGTGAGAGGATTTTACAAGCTATTCTACACATAACCAAAGCTTTCAGAAAGTGATGAGGAGTGACAAAACTGAGGAATGTCAAACAGTCACTAGAACTTTTAAAAATATACCCACTTATTGCATTTGTCTTCAAATTAGGGGCATGTTTTAATCTTGCCTTGTAGTGCTGTATGGCAAAATTGGAGGGCAGTTTTCATGATATTGCAATAGATATGGGATTATTGAGGCACCAGAATTCACACACAACATACGTATTTTTAAATTTTTTTTAATATATTTTGTTGTTGCATCAATTAAAACATAAACTGTGTTTGGCTAATTCTACGGTACTTGCTTTCATACAACATGTTCAACGTGTCCAAATTATTATAATCAATGTATACATATGTTAGTGTCCATCAGATGGCAGGTTGTCCCATCTCTCGTGCCCATTGCTGTTGCCATATCTAATGGCTGGTTTCTCTGGTTTTTATCTTCTCTTTGCTGATGAGTGCGGCACTCTCATTGGTGATATTTACATGTTCTATTTTCCCTGAAGAAGACTCTCAAAATTGCTTAAGCTTGGGTATTGTTTCAGTTGTGAATACTGGTGCCTCAAAAGTCCGGTATACCTATATCTATTGAAATATATTAACATATTTGGGATATTGATACCCTCACAGTTCTGTGTCATATTCGCCATCCGTCAATAATAGGCAATTTTCATGACATTTCAGTGAATGTGAAAATGACAATTTCACTGCAAAATTATGCTTTCCAAAATTTCAAGCTTATCCTCGCTACACTACAACTCATGCCCTCAAGACTTTATTATCTTTACAAAGATATGTTTGGTCTGTGTGAACATTCAGTAAGCCCATTGCTGTAGTCCTAGAGAAACTACAGTAGCCAAATGTTTTCTATTGCACTCAATAGATACTTCAAAATCATGTACGTGTATAACAAAGAGAAATTTGGGTAATGATATTATTTACAAAGTTCATTATCATACTGCCCTACTTCATGTTATCAAGTATGACATATAGACTGGAGGTGTACCTTGAAAAAAAAAAAAACCTGACAAAATTGACAACTTTTGGAAAAAATGAAGATGGGATAAAGGCGGTCGCTTGATAAAAATTCTGGAAACTGCCATAAACTATTTAATTCTATCTTCTTTGAGCACTGAGATTATAATGAGCCACAATCTGTGATAGGTGAGTCCAGTGGGAATTTTGTTTTGTAAAGTTTTGTGATGTCAGTTGGTGAAAAGTATGAGACGAAGCCTCAGGCATTCTGCAACAGCTAAACAGGAGGCTTTTAATGATGTGAAGGTCTCTGCAAGCTTCACTAAAGATTTTAACTTTCCTAAACAAAGCTGCACATATGCAAAAAAATACATAAATTCGAAAGTCTAAAAAACAAGCTGAAATAACTGGAACTGGGGCAAAAAACAGTGAGCTCTGGGTGACAGAGGTTTCTGTAGTCTGTGCTGTGAAGGTCAGACTATACTTTTATCTACCCTTATAATGAAACTGGCTGCAGAAGATATAACTTTTTTTAGGTTACTCATCAAAGTTCTTTAAAAGGTAATGAGCATCAGCATAGAAGTGTATAGATGTCAACTTTATTTTAAGGGTCACTTTGCTTGTGGCCCCTTGTAGCTTGTTATACACAGTATTACTCCAGATGGTCTCAGAGTATCAGAAGTTAATATTGCTAATTTAAAATAATGATCGCAAGGCACCCCAGTCTAAAGTGCAAAAAAAAAGTAAACGTGACTTCAATGGGAAACCTGAGCTTGAGATCATGCACACAACCACCTTGATGAAATTAACTTCACATCAGAAGCGCCCCTTCATATCAGAGCTTCCCCATGACATCAGATTACCTCTTCGTATCGGAGGTTCCCCAGCACATTAGAGCCACCCCTTCATGTCAGAGGTCCCATCAGCACATCAGAGGGACCCCTTCATGTTAGAGGTCCCGAATAACATCAGAGTTAACCATTCATGTCAGAGGTCCCCATCACATCAGAGCCCCCTCTATACATTAGATGTAGGCACGTGAAAGTCTTTCTAGTCTTTCCCCTCAGTAGGTAGGCTGGTAGCCATTGCCCTGCCCTCCCCTTTTATATTTGAGAGGAGGAGTTCATTTGCACCCTTGGGATGCCAGCAGCATTACAGACATGATGATCCTGTGAGTGTAGGAGAGCTCCCCCATCTGAAGCTTGGAGAGAAGGCTCTGGAACAAAGGAGGCCTAAGGCCTGGGTCTGATTTTCAATGGGTCACTAAGTGAATACAATACAGCAACTCTCCTGTAACCAAGTGTAATAGTGGGACAGCTTCCATTATATAAGCTAAACTTTACCCCAGAACTTGAAAATGTTTATGGATGTTCTGCATCTAATACCATGCACTGGACTGTTAAATGGTACACACCGTAATCTGCCAATATATGGACTGTTATACTTTCAACCACTTTCATAAGTAAAGTTCAAACAAAGAAGCAACTTGTTTTGTTATTGTCTCAGCAGGGGATTGGTATGGTCAGCGTATCATATGTAGTTATATATTACTGTTCTGTGGTGTGTGTGTGTGAAGAAGAGCAAGTTCAGATAAGAGTGGAGACATGCTAACTGTGAAATGTTTGGTGCAACCTGGCCGGCCTCAGAGCTGGTGGTGTTTGGAGAAACATAGTCCTGGTGGTGAGAGCTGGTCCCCTCAGGTAGCACGTGCCAGGTGACTCGGGGACCCCTGTGTCACATGGGCCCTGAGTGTTCAGATTGACTTTTGGAGCTCTGACCTGGACAACGAGAGAATCACAGGCATGTGTAAGTATGGGCTCTGGGTGAGAAGGGGCTAAGTAACTCTGAACAGGGGATGAGAGGAGACTGTGTCCTCTGGTCTGCATCCATGCACCTGTAGAAGTGAGAGCTTGGCAGAAGGAAGATCAGGGCTGTTTTTTCCACTGGGCACGCTGGGCAGTTGCCCGGGGGCCCCACTTGTCTGGAGGGCCCCATCCAGGGCCAATCCTCAGCGCTGCAATCTGCTGCTTAAGTTGACTGACTGCACTGGTTGCTCACTTGCTAGAATTGCCGGCCGCCCGGTGTCTAGCTAGCAACCAGTGACGTCAGTCAGAGGCCGCAGCCGCCCCAGCATTCATAGTGCGCCTCGGCCGCCCCAGCTGCTAGTGAACAAGCTCTGCCCACCTCTGCCATGTTCTTCTGACAGCGTGGAGAGGGAGCGGAGCGGAAAGACGGCCCTTGATAGCTGGAGCTGCCTTGCTGCTGTGAGTGACACGGTCTACTTAAGTACGTTCAAGTTGTACATCAAACACAGCCACTGTCTGTGCCCCTCAAAAGCTGCCACTGTGCCCATCAAACACAGCCACTATGCCCATCAAACGCAGCCACTGTGCCCATCAAACGCAGCCACTGTGCCCATCAAACGCAGCCACTGTGCCCATCAAACGCTGCCACTGTGCCCATCAAACGCTGCCACTGTGCCCATCAAAGCTGCCACTGTGCCCATCAAAGCTGCCAGTGCGCCCATCAAAGCTGCCTCTGTGCCCATCAAACTCGTGTTATATTGTCCAAACGTGGTGTTAATGTTTAAACACTGATTTTGTTGGAAGTACCAATAAATATAGCCTTATTGATAATTTGCATTTTTATTCTCCTGCGTGATTGTGTAGACAGGGCCCCAGTGCACTGTACTGCCCAGGGGTCTATAATGCTCTTGAGATGGCCCTGAGGAAGATTCATGTGCCTGAGGCTCTGTGCAATGGGTGTGTTGCTCTGCTGCATGTGACCCCCTTGTGTAGTGTATAGAGATTGCCCCCCCCACAGAGAGACTCTCCTATACTAAAGAGCCCCTCACCACATCAGAGTTACCACCATACATCAAAAGATCTCTATACATCCCTCATCAAGTCAGTCACTCTTATATAGTAAAGGCCTCTGATCACATCAGAACCCCAACAATTTTTACCTGGTTGTTCAATACCTGAAGACAAAAACATTCCTGCACACTCTTGATTAAAGCATGCAGAAATGAAAATGCAGAGAGGGGAAAGAGTTTGAGAAGCTGAAAATAAAAAAAATCAACTGAGATACCCCACTACGAGCACCCCATGTAATGTTATAGAATGTTACACACAGCACCCCATATTGACAGAAAAACACAGAATTGTTGACATTTTTGCAGATTTATTAAAGAAAAACTGAAATCTAACATGGTCCTAAATGTATTCAAAACCGTTGCTGTGACACTCATATTTAACTCAGGTGCTGTCCATTTCTTCTGATCATTCTTGAGATGGTTCTACAACTTCATTTGAGTCCAGCTGTGTTTGATTATACTGATTGAACTTGATTAGGAAAGCCACACACCTGTCTATATAAGACCTTACAGCTCACAGTGCATGTCAGAGCAAATGAGAATCATGAGGTCAAAGGAACTGCCTGAAGAGCTCAGAGACAGAATTGTGGCAAGGCACAGATCTGGCCAAGGTTACAAAAAAAATTTCTGCTGCACTTAAGGTTCCTAAAAGCACAGTGGCCTCCATAATCCTTAAATGGAAGACGTCCTAGAGCTAGCCATCCTGCCAAACTGAGCTATCGGGGGAGAAGAGCCTTGGTGAGAGAGGTAAAGAAGAACCCAAAGATCACTGTGGCAGAGCTCCAGAGATGCAGTTGGGAGATGGGAGAAAGTTGTAGAAAGTCAACTATCACTCCAGCCCTCCACCAGTCGGGGCTTTATGGCAGAGTGGCCCGTCGGAAGCCTCTCATCAGTGCAAGACACATGAAAGCCTGCATGGTGTTTGCTAAAAAACACCTGAAGGACTCCAAGATGGTGAGAAATAAGATTCTCTGGTCTGATGAGACCAAGATAGAACTTTTTGGCCTTAATTTTAAGCGGTATGTGTGGAGACAACCAGGCATTGCTCATCACCTGTCCAATACAGTCCCAACAGCGAAGCATGGTGGTGGCAGCATCATGCTGTTGAGGTGTTTTTCAGCTGCAGGGACAGGACGACTGGTTGCAATCGAGGGAAAGATGAATGCGGCCAAGTACAGGGATATTCTGGACGAAAACCTACTCCAGAGTGCTCAGGACCTCAGACTGGGCCGAAGGTTTACCTTCCAACAAGACAATGACCCTAAGCACACAGCTAAAATAACGAAGGAGTGGCTTCACAACAACTCCGTGACTGTTCTTGAATGGCCCAGCCAGAGCCCTGACGTAAACCCAAGTGAGCATCTCTGGAGAGACCTAAAAATGGCTGTTCACCAATGTTTACCATCCAACCTGACAGAACTGGAGGGGATCTGCAAGAAGGAATGGCAGAGGATCCCCAAATCCAGTTGTGAAAAACTTGTTGCATCTTTCCCAAATAGACTCATGGCTGTATTAGATCAAAAGGGTGCTTCTACTAAATACCGAGCAAAGGGTCTGAATACTTAGGACCATGTCATATTTGAGTTTTTTTCTTTTTTAATAAATCTGCAAAAATGTCAACAATTCTGTGTTTTTCTGTCAACATGGGGTGCTGTGTGTACATTAATGAGGAAAAAAAAAGAACTTTAAATGATTTTAGCAATTGGCTGCAATATAACAAAGAGTGAAAAATTTAAGGGGGTCTGAATACTTTCCGTCTCCACTGTATGTATTCCAGAAAGTTTAACAATCAACAGATAAAGATACTCCAAACACCTGGTGTTAGTACTTCAATCACCACGGCACCATGGTTGTTATGGTGTCAGTATAATTAAAGCGCATTATTTCTATTATTACATTGTAATATAAAATGAAATAGTTCAACTCACCATAATGCAAAATCAGTGGGAGCACTGAGTGTGTCACTTGTCACGTCGCCTTCCACCAGATGCCATCAGGTGTCCCCAGCAGAGTCCATCCTTATATCAGGCATTCCCAGCAGAATCCGTCCTTACATCAGGCATCCCCAGTATAGTCCCTCCTTACCTCAGGTGCCCCCAGTAGAGTCTCTCCTTACATCAGGCATTCCCAGTAAAGTCCCTCCTTACATCAGGCATTCCCAGTAAAGTCCCTCCTTACATCAGGCATTCCCAGTAGAGTCCCTCCTCACATCAGGCATTCCCAGTAGAGTCCCTCCTTACATCAGGTGCCCCCAGTAGAGTCCCTCCTCACATCAGGCATTCCCAGTAGAGTCCCTCCTTACATCAGGTGCCCCCAGTAGAGTCCCTCCTTACATTAGGCATTCCCAGTAGAGTCCCTTCTTACATCAGGTGCTCCCAGTAGAGTCCCTCCTTACATCAGGCATTCCCAGTAGAGTCCCTCCTTACATCAGCTGTCCCCAGTTACCAGTGGCGTCACTAGGGTTGGTTTCACCCGGTGCCGAAAAACATGGCATTACCACCCTCCCCCCATAGTCTTCCCTCAGTACAGACCCTCCTCCATCAGTACAGATCCCCCTGGACAAACCAGCCCCATCTGTACAGACCCCCCCACAGGACAACTCAACCCCCTCCATCTGTACAGACCCCCTCCAGGACAATTCACCCCCCCAAGCGTACAGACCCCCAGGACAATTCACCCCCTCAGGAGTACAGACCCCCCAGGACAATTCACCCCCCCAGGAGTACAGACCCCCCCAGGACAATTCACCCCCCAGGACAATCCACCCCCCAGGTGTACAGACCCCCCAAGAGAATTCACCCCCCCCAGGAGTACAGACCCCCCCCAGGACAATTCATCCCCCCAGGAGTACCGCCCACCCATTCATGCACCTGGGCGTGCAGCCGCCCGGAGAGTTACTTGCTCAGACTGTCACTGACTCTCCGGGCAGCACGATGTGATAGGAGGCAGCCAGTGAGAGAGACAGCTGAGTCAGACAGGGATAGTGCGGCGCCGGGACCCAGGACTCTCCATCGGGCCTCGGCACTGCTCAGGACTCACTGTGCTCGTCTCCGCGCCTTTTAAAGAACTAGTAGGCAGAGCCTGGGTGGCAAGAAAGCGGCCAATAGAAATGGAGCTCTCTTTCTATTGCAGCCGCTTTCATTGCCACCCGGGCTCCACCTCTTGGTTCCTCCTTAACTAGTCTTCTGTAAAATGGCGACGGAGGCAGAAATGACAAGTGCCGCAGACCTCTAGCAGCGGCAAGGAAAAAAAAAAAAAGTTGGCAAGTACAGTATGCATTCCTCATCCTCCCCGGGCCCCACTTGGCTGCGGGCCCCATAGCGCCTGTGTGGGTCGCTATGGCGGTAGTTCCGCCACTGGTGATAACAGTGGACAATCCTTCTGCAATGTGTTGCAATGGCCACTTATAATCTCCATCAGAAGCCTGTGGGACAACACATGAGCACAATTGGGAGGTCAGGACAGAGCGTTGTCCCCTTATAGCATACCTCCTAACTTTGGAACTTGAGGGGCACTTTGGGGTGGTTGAGAAGACCAAAGGGGCTAAAAGTGGAGGTGGCTAGATTGTGACTATTGGGCATGTCCTAAAGGGTCACGGTAGTCTGAGCCCACATATTGCATAAACTATACACAGTTCACAGTACGTGTGCCCACAAAATACTCCATAATAATCTCCTATGAGAAAAAGTCTCATTAAAAAAAAACAGAGACTGAACACTTTATCTGAGCCTACCTTAAAGAAGTTAATTACTTGCACACTACACATCAACTGTTGAGATAGGCAACCTTGGAGAGGTACCTCAAAAAGTAATATTATCCCAGCCCCCCCACTGATTGTTAAAGGGGACTTCCAGATTCCGACAAGCCTGCAGACCTCCACAACCACCAGGCCAGGGTTGTGGATAAGAGGCCCCTGTCCTCATCAACCTAGGAACCAGATGTTTTGTGAGGCGATTTTTGCCCGTGGAAAAGTACCTCACCATATTGAGGGCATGTGGCATTGTATGCTTCAGGAAGGAATGGGGAATGCATGCTTGTCCCCCTCCCCATTCCTGGCCTGTCAGGCTGCAAGCTTGGATAAAAGTCTGGTATGAATTTTTGGGGGTACCTCACGCTCCTTTTTCTTGATTTTTGCATAAGGTCTCCCTTAAAATTCATACCCAACCTTAAGGGCCTGGTATAACTTAAAGCGGGGGTCCACTTATCTATCGTTTTTTTTTTTTTTGAGTTCATTCACAAACTTTTCTTCTCAGCATTACATACTCACATATTGTGTGTAATATGTCCGCCTGTGTCAGATTTCGTCGGAAAGAATAACTTATATTATTCACTGCAGGCGGTTTCCATCTTCATTGTGGGCATTTGAAGCCCACAAGCATTTATTTCCTGGATGTGGTGAATGCTGTGCTCCCAGCATTCACCGCTCATTCCCGCACATGCTCGGTGGCATTCTGGGAAGCCTGAGACTAGCTCCCAGGAGTCTGGGAGAGGCTAGAAACACGCCTACTCTCACGGGGGGAGAACCAGGAAGTGCAAAGAAGAATAGAAAAATAAAAGGTAATTACGGTGATTTAAATTTTTTTAAACGGCATGTCAGCATCTAGGCAAGGAAGAGAATACATACAGATATTGTTCAAAATTTGGGTGGAACTCCGCTTTAATGGTAAGTTGGGAACCCCATGCCATTTTTGTTTAATGTGAAGGTCCCCTTTTAACATCTATACTAGACCCTCACCTAGGATAAGGGTCTGATATAGATGAATACAATCCCTGGTCATTTGTTTACAAACAGAACAATGCAGCCAGGAGCTGTCATTTTGCCAGCAATTTGCTCACTTTTTACTTGTGCAAAGGTCAGCTTTTCTGTAGTATGTTATATACTTCTCACAGATGCATCGCTTCACAGGCAAGTCAAGGAAATCTGAAGTCACAGGCATGTTATTTAATGGATTTTTTTTGCATTTTTAATGTTACACTTTAGGCATTGTTTTAATCACTTCTGCCAGCCAAACTAAGTTTTTTTTTTTTTCATTTTGCTTTGGTACATGTTGCCTTTGGCAGCATCCAGCACCCCATGTCATTTGTTTAATAATCCCTTACCTATCACCCTAGAAAATGACAAGAACTCTCTTGAAATTCAGCTCCTGTTAACTTCAGTGGTGCTAGGATTCATCTCCTGAACTTTAGTCATGTTCACTGAAACCTGCTCTAGCCAAACTTAGGCACGTTCAACTCATCACTACTGACCCTACACATCGACCACACTGACCACACACACACTAACACAAACTCAAACATACCACCCCAAACTAAGCACTCAACCGCCTACCTAAGCATTCACGAGTGTTGATGCAGCAGCAGGGCCTGTTGACTTCCGGTTATCTGGTGCTCTCAGCTTCTTGTCCTCCTCTTAGTGGTCCTAGTGGCTCCCTACAGCAGCTGCCTCTGGTACTGCCCATTCTGAGCCCTAGGTGTTTGTGCCCCTGCCTGAGCAACATGCAACCCCACACCTTGTTTGCACTGGTGCGGTTGTGAGCAAGACACAGCCCGGATCCACAGGATGTCAGGCTTCACTAGTATTCTGTGACAGTCCTGTACAAGGACCTTCATGTCAGGATCAACAGGCATTATTTTAATGAAAAATGCAGCTATAAAAATATTGGAAATAACTTGTAAAATTACATCAACATGGCAAGCCTCATATAAGATTTTAATGATTGGGTTGATATGTAGTTTTACTTTTGCTTGGAATTTTTCAACAAAGCCCTTTTTGTTAAATTCCACTAAATCGATCAATATTGTGTGTATATTTTTGTATAGCATTTACAGCATATATAAGTGTTGTTTTGTTAATTGCTAGTTAAAGCCTAGTTGTTTGCTTTAATTTGCCCATGCATAGAATGGTAGAAAATCTGTACAATAATTCTAAGTGGCTCCCTTTGGTCTTTTAAAGATACATGTTTCTTTTGCCTGTAGTTATAATTATGTTTGCCTCTCTCAACTGGTCACAAGGAGGTTTGGTGCTGTGAATTGAAATGTTGAGTGCAAAACCGCGTATCCAATTATAAGTTACAAGTGTACTTCAATTATTGCCCTTTGCATAGAGTTGTAGTAATGAGCTGTGAGGATAAAGGGAATAAACAGTGCATCAAACAATTAGACTGTTCTCATCACTGATGGAAAGGTGATGGCAATCTACCATTGAACGCCAAGTCTCTATGAATGTTCGGAGTTTCACATTTGCATCCTGTATTGGTAGGATTTATGTATGCACATGCCTATGCATAATATACAATTACCAGTTTATGTCCTGCTTTATATATAAAATATGTTAAAGCAGAGATCTAATTTGTCTTGACCATGAACAGACTATTATTCTTTCATTCTGTGGGCAGGCACAATAGCTAAACCTATTCACTAGAATGTCACATGAGCTTTAAAATGACACTAAATTATATCACAAAAAAAAAAAAGTAGCACAAGGGACAATGCTTAGTCAGTAGGATGTGTCCCTTGTGCTGATGTTTCTTCTGTTAACTGAAATCATCCTCCATCGACCCCACCCCCCACCACCCCTGCCACCATAACCTTCCAGTGCAATGGTGTTGGTGGGGGTTTAATAGAACTGTGGGAGCTGTCACAGGCACTCAACAATAGTGACCACCCTAGCACGGTCATTCATAGAAATAACTACAGCTTCTATGAACGAAACATGATCTATGAATGGAGGGGGTGGTCCTTTCAATCATCCTTTTAATGACCTCCATTAATAGATAATTTTTCATTCACTTGTAGTGCTCTTGCTGCAAAAGAAAGGACGGAAGAGGGATTGAGGGGTCAGCGATTTCTGTGGAGAGGCCCACCACAGCTGCACATGTAACGGCAGGCAGGAGCGGCATTTGAAAATAAGGAGCAAGATTAGACTGGGTTCACACGTGTGGTCCAAATTGAAGCTCCGCTTTCACAGCTAATTGACAAAGTAGTTTTTCAGCGTTTCACGTCAGTTTTTGATCAGGATCTGGTCAGGATTGCATCAGTATCAGGTCAGGTTTACATCAGGATCAGGTCAGGATTTTATCGTGTTCACAACGGAATGCATCTGCGAATCAGATGGGTTCCCATAGAAGATAATGTGCTTGCAATTTGTGTTTTTTGGACAATGCGCAGTGCGAATGCAACGCACATATGTGAACCAGCCTCATTCAAATGAACGTATTTTAAAATGTCATGCGAATTGGATGCGATGTAAGCCGCATCCAATTTGCATAGGTGTGAACTGGGCCTTAATGAGAAGTATGGGATTTTTTTTTTAATCCCATAATCATACTTACCTAGGTGGATGCAGCATCAGTCTGATGCTGCATCTGTCCCCCGCCACCTCTTCAATGAGAATCGAGCCACCGAACACTGCCAATGGCTCAGTTCTCCCACCTCCCCGAGTGGAGAGCTGCTGCTTGTCAATCAGCAGCTCTACTGCTCTGCTCATCCACGCTCATTGGAGCGCTGAGCTGTGGAGGAGCGGGGGGCGGACATCTCAGTGGCTCGCTGAGACGCCTATCAGTCCAGGCACCTGGCGGATCCAGATTTCCAGAGTCGGGATGACGCAGTGCCTGGACTGATCTTGGAGACGTCAGCAGAGAGCGAACTTCAGACCGCTCTCCGCTGAAAATGGGTCACAGGTTTGCAAAACTAATTGCACTCCTGGGACCCGTAGGAGAAGCCCAGCCGAATGAGCTCAGGCTGGACTTCTCTTTTAATGCTCGACTCCAGGCAGATATAAGGCTAGGTTTACGTCTACCAGAGAAACGTGCTTTAAGATATGCATGGGGGTGCCATTAATTGTTAATGGCATACCCATGCATCTGCAAATGTGTGCACTTTTACATGCGCTAAACTGCAAGTTTCTACTGCATGTGCTAAAAGTATGTTCTAATCCTCTTCAATTAAATAACCTACATAATCATAAAGTGCTTAATCCACACAATATATTTCCAATGCCCAGGTCTATATATCTGTAGCGCTACTCCCCGTAAGAGCCGCTGGATAGAACAGATCATCTGTTCTTTGCTTCAACCTTCTCAGCCTCTCTTACACACCAGGTTGAGTGTAAAACGAGTGAGGATGGTAGCGGAGGGGGCTTACAGAATAATTATTACAGGAGGGGCAGTCCTTTGAGATGTTCTTCTGCCGGCTATCATTTTGGCCCTTAAAGCGGAGTTCCACCCAAAAATGGATCTTCCGCTTTAGGTGCTGGTGACCCCCTGACATGCCACATTTGGCATGTCGCCTTTTGGGGGGGGAGCAGGCTTCCTGTTTTTACAAGCACCCAGCTCCCACTTCCTCCCCTGGCGCCGCGGCACAGGAAGGAAGATCACCTCTCCCCCCTCCCTCCCTGCAATCTCCTGGGACATGTCACAGGTCCCAGAAGATTGCCCGGCCATTCACCGCAAACAGCGCGGCTCGTGCCCGTCTGTGAAGCCACAGCTGGGCCCCCCACAGTTACAATGCCGGCCCCGTGGAGAGGAGGGGGAGAGGAGCAAGGCTCCCTGCACTCACATCGCTGGACTGTGGGACAGGTGAGTGTCTGATTTTTAAAAGTCAGCAGCAACACTTTTTGTAGCTGCTGACTTTTAAATGGGTGGAACTCAGCTTTAAAGAGCATCGGTGCACTTAAAGAGGAGGTCCCGCCCCCCCAAGAAAAATTAAAAGTCAGCAGCTACAAATACTGCAGCTGCTGACTTTTAATATATGGACACTGTCCAGGGAGCATGCAATGCTGGCACCCCAGCCGATCTTTGGATCAACTGTCGGGTGCAGCCGCCACCATTCCTGGTAAGTGAACCCGGCAGTAAAGCCTTTCGGCTTAACAGCCGATTCCCTACTGCCAATGAGCAAAGCGCGCTGCGCTTTTTAATTGGTGTGGCAGGAAGGAGGAGGGGGGCCAAACTTCCAGTAGATGGGGCTGTGTCAAAAACAACCCCACACCATAATCCCCCCTCCACCAAATGATTTGGACCAGTGCATAAAGCAAGGTCCATAAAGACATGGATGAGCGAGTTTGGGGTGGAGGAACTTGACTGACCTGAACAGAGTCCTGTCCTCAATCCGATAGAACACCTTTGGGATGAATTAGAGCGGAGACTGCGAGCCAGGCCTTCTCATCCAACATCAGTGCCTGACCTCACAAATGCACTTCTGGAAGAATGGTCAAACATTCCCATAGATACACTCCTAAGCCTTGTGGACAGCCTTCCCAGAAGAGTTGAAGCTGTTATAGCTGCAAAGGGTGGGCCAACTCAATACTGAACCCTACAGACTAAGAATGGATGCCATTAAAGTTCATGTTCATGTAAAGGCAGGCATCCTAATACTTTTGGTAATATAGTGTTATAGTAAGTTAAAGGAAACCTATTGTCACAGCATACACTTTCATTCTATAACATTAGCATTGTAATCACAATACAGACAATAATTATATTTGATATTCCAATATAAGTATACTTAAAAATCTCCTTTCAGGTTATGAGTTGTGCCTGTCTCCTGGCCGTCTCTTTAAACAACTTTCTGGATTCCCTGTATGCTTTGCAGTGTCTCATCAATTTCTAAGGACTACATATCCCATGGTACCTTGCTGCCTGCAAGTAGTGATTCCTATACTGACTCCGCCTCCTGAGACTCCTCCTCTCAGCTCCTCGTTAGTTCAGGCTCTAAGTGCGCATGTGAGCGAAGCTGGGAGCTGACATGTTCTAACCGAGCTCCGCTTGCCGCCGGGCTTTCCCAGCTACAATTAGCAATCCTGGTGCAGTAAGCACTTTCCCGGGCAACGGACCATACGATGTAGCAGAGGGCAGCAGGGACAGCCAAAAAAAACCCAACAGCGCTATCCTCCCACGACCCGCTCGAAGCTCCAGGCACCTACAGCATGCCAGGCCCCCTCTCCCAAAATGGTGCCGGATCATCCTAGGATGTCCTTGATGATGCCCTGGAGGAGGGGCGAAACGCGTCGACGTACTTCCGTTCGTGTTAACCATTGACGTAAATTTCGTCTCCGTGGAAAGCACACCATTTAACTATGAATGCGGATGATTTTTTTACTGATGCCTGTTTTTGCCAAAAATCCTGTAAGTTGTGCTTTGAATGCGCTTGATAATTGATGCCAATTAAGTGCGGTATATCCTTCCCGTCTTAAAACGTCTCCCTGCAAGATTTTACTGAGGAACCATTCAGCATATCCCTAGATCATTTGATCAATGCCTTTTTGATCCCAGACTGCGAAGCTGAGGATCCAAAAATTTTGGTGAGTGGGGACACCAAAGGGGGAGCCGCTTCACTGATTCAAAAGTTTTGGAGCAACGTTGCACTTTTCACTGAAGCCCCTGAGCACTTTTAAATTTTATGTTTTTGTTTTCTCTTAACATTGATACATTAGGCACTGTGTATTAGGATGTATATTGCTTGATATAGGCTGCTAGTACTGTTTTATATATTTTCCATTGTTTAAGGTTGTAGCACCTTTGTGCAGCAGCTGCAGTCTTCCTATTAATTTTCATAAATTTTTGTTTATTCATATTTCCCTATTTGAGTTAACGTGAGTTTTTGAATATATTGATATTATAGCTTACCCAAGGCAAGAATCCAGGTCAAGGGATACACCTCACCTCAAATAGATATCCATAGAGGAACTCGGTAAGGATGCCCCCTATCTCCCATTCTATTTTTATGGGCCCCGGAAACCCTTGGCTATTAAAATTAGGAGTCATCCTGACATAAAGGGCATAAATTGTGAGAAGCTTGAGCACAAGTGTGCTATGTTTGCTGACGACATCCTCATGCTCCTCTCATCCCCGGTCACGTCACTAACAAAACTGTACCAAACATTGCGCCACTTCTCCATGATCTCGGGTCTTTCCATCAATCATTCAAAATCGGTTGCCCTTAACCTCTCACTGGACATGGACACAGTAGCACAACTACAAAAATAATTTCCATTTAAATGGCAGACGAAAGCCCTCCCATATTTAGGAATCTTCCTAACCCCCACTCTACATAAGTTATATCAGGCAAACTACCCCCTCTATACAACAAGACGGTGGCTGATCTCCAACAATGGGTTAATAAACCTCTGTCATGGTTCGGTAGACTGCACGCAATCAAGATTAATCTCTTGCCAAGGTTACTGTATCTATTCAGAACACATCTCAATTTGTATGCCAGACTTACACAAACTCCAAAACAAGGTTCTGAAATTTATATGGGGGAATAAGAGACCTCGGGTGAACAAGCGCACCCTATACAAGCCTAAGATGAGGGGCGGCTTGGGAGTCCCAGGCTTAGCCAGATATTTTTATGCAGCGCAATTGGCACAGCTAATTCACTACCTCTCCTCAACACTGGATGAAAATCGAATCATTCTTACACCCCACAAAACTAATTAGTCACCTGATGTGACTGAAACTAAAAGACAGACCAGTTATGATGTATCCCACGCTATCACTTTCATTAAACCTATGGGCTAGATTGACGAAACCCCATAATTTCAAATCCCCACACACTCCCATGGCCCCACTAGCTGGCAACCCAGACTTTATCCTCAATTCCCAGACCCTTGCTTGGTGGACAAACAAGGGTTTGATACGCATAGCTGACCTCTGTGATCATGGGGGGATTCTATCACAAGGATCCCTTCAAGAGAAATACCTCCTCCCAAACTCCCGAAATTTTTCATTAATTGCAAAAAGTGCATTTTCTGCACAGCTTGCAACGGGCAGCTGATATAACCACGTCCACCTCAATGGAGTATTTATGTAAACCCTTTGATAAGCACACTGGCTTTATCTCCAAAATCTATAGTATATTGACCTCTACTCCAGAAAAATTGTTCTACATGAAGAACTGGGAACAAGACATAGGTGAGACATTCGCTCTAACTGAATGGTCCACAATGTCACAGTGTACATCAAAATCGTACATAAATACCTAATTAATTGAAGTAAATTACAAGGTTTAGCTTAGATGGTACATGGTACCAACGAGAATAGCCTCGTTTGTCCCAGGGGCCTCTCCCTCCTGCTTTCGAGGGTGCGGTTTGGAAGGCACGGTGATCCATATATGATTGTCCTGTCCCAAGGTGAAATGTTTTTGGATCCGCCCTTACAATTTCATCCTCTCACTTACACAGGTGAATTTAATTAAATCACTGCAACAAGCTCTTCTGGGACACTCGGTAGAAGGCACACCTAAACAGGCAGGGAAACTTGTAGCCATTATTTTTACGGCAGCCAGAATAGCAATTGCCAGATCATGGAAGACACCCACGATCCCTTTCGACCTGGTAAAAAACAAGTTGACATGGATCATGGTAAATGAAAGCCTCTTGGCGATCCTACAGGACAAACGAGCCGTGTTTGACAAGTTATGGAAACCCTGGATAAAATACCTGTTTGACCCCCTGTGAGATATCAGGGATTGACCAAATTCATCTTAGGGAATGCACTTCCCTATTTGATATTCCTTTCTTCTTACTTCTATTCCTTTCCTTTTCTTTTTCCGGAATTGTCTTTGGTCTAGGTCTTCCCCCTTCCCACATACATGTTGGGTGGAGGGACGGGGAGACCAGGGAATATTCATAATTACCTTTTAGACTACAAAAATGTTAATTGGTTGTGTTATCATTTTATCCTTCTCGGAATTGGAATAATACCATAACAGATGTGAAGGCCGGAAGAATTTACTTTTCTGGAAAAGTCACGCTGTATAATTATACTGAGCTATGGTAAACAGTTTAAACCTAAATGTCAAAAAATGTTTTGCAACTTTCAATAAAAACCATTGAAACACAGAAGGTAGGCTCTGTGAAATGTGTCACATAGCAGTACTTACTTACAGGGCATAGTTACTACATTTCATAGAATTTAAGGAAATAAATGTGTGGGGATCTTTACAAAGTAAGTTTACAAAAAAAATTGAAATACAAAGTGGAAATGAATATAATAATGTTAAACTTTGACCAAAGATAAGCTTTAATGTCACTTGGGAAGCCATTTTCAACCTTTTTAATTCGCTATGAAGGTTCTTGTTCAGGCACTTCCTGTTATGGGGTGAAAAAATCCTGCCTCCATTTTGCTCTTTTGCATTGTCACCCTGTCACAAGCATACTCTGGTATTGTCAACATCAAGAAGCCAACAACTGAAACAGACAAAAATAGTAAAATTAGCATTTTCGAAAATAATAAACATGGCAATTGTCTACAGTGCACAGTGTTTTAGCAAATTAAATGTTATTTAGTTTGGGTGCACTCTACTTTGGAGAATAAGTAATCCCTAACAATGAACTTCTCTTATTTGGTCTGTTAAAGTAATTGTAAAGGGAGAAAGTTTTTTTTTTTTAATCTTAATGCTTTCCATGCATTAAGATAAAAAGCCCCCCTCAGCCCCTCTAATACTTACCCGAGCTCCATCTATATCCAGCGATGTTGCAGGAGTGTCTTGGCTTGACTTCCCTCCTCGTTGGCTGAGACAGCAGCACAGCGCCATTGGCTCCCGCTGTTGACAATTAAAGTCATCCAATGAGGGGAGAAAGGGGGCGGGGTCGGGTCACTGCTCGGTGTCTGAATGGACACAGGGAGCTGTGGCTCGGCTCGGGTGCCTCCATAGCAACCTGCTACTCAACAGGAAGGAGGGGCCAGGAGAGACGAAGAGGGACCTGAGAATGGGAGGGATCGGGGCTGCTGTGTGCAAATCCAACTGCCCAGAGCAGGTAAGTATAACATGTTTCTTATTTCTAACTAAAACAAAACAAGACTCTAGTATTACTATTAATATACCATTGAGGGTGTTTGTTCAATCTGTTCAGTGAGTGAAATACCCATTGATCCTGCCAAAAATCTACTGAGCTGATAATTTCCTATATACACCGTTTCTGCTGCTCTCCTATCAGAATTGTTCTCACTTCTCTCTGTGGACAAGAGAACACCTTACCCTATTTTATGGACAAGAGGAAAGGGGAGGTGTTCTGTGGTTATGCCCTAGGGTGAAACTGTTGCTCCTCCATAGATTCAGTGCGATGAATGAGCGTTGTCACCCTGGGACAGGAAGTACTGTATGTTATTTGCAGGATCACCAGGTGAAAAAAAAGGTGAAAGTGTATGCCACTCAAATGCATTTACGTGCATTTATGTGTACAAAGCACAAATATGCTTCTCTGGGAACTCAAGTTTGGAGCATTTTTTCTACATCTCTGAATGCAGCGCGCAATTACTTGTTCCCCACTGCTACATGACCAGTCCCACAGCATTTCCTTTTTGCACCCAGACACAGAGAGTCTTTTTGGCTTGTTTTCTGTTTTTTTTTTTTTATTAGGGGATGATAACTTGGATGGGGTAAGGGATTATGGCAGTGGCGGCTGGTGGGTTCTTCTTTTGGGGGGGGGCGGCAAACAAAGAAACCCTCCCCAGTGGCGTGGCATGGCACTGAAACAGCACTGCCCCCCCGGTCTGGCACTTACCCGTGGGGCTGTGATGTCCTCTCCTCCTCTCCTGAAGTGCGGGCAGCGTCCGCAGCGGCTCCGGTGTCTGCTCCTCCAGCTTACTCCGCCATGTGTATCCTCTTCCACCAAAGCAATAGGCATCCAAAAGGATCACCTGACACTTTGGCCAATAGGGAAACAGGTCTCACAGACCTGCCTCTTGATTGGCAGGGAGGAACTTTAGTGTGAAAACAGAGAAAATTCATTCGCTATCGTCACACAACTGGGCAGCCTTGGAGTGCAATGCTCTGCGCTTTGAGGCCACACTTTTTTGAAGCCTATTAGAGCCTCTGCCTACAATCAGGTGCTTAAAAAAACTCCCACCCTGCATTGGAATCCGTGGTCCAGCGCCACTGATATGATCAGGGGGCTGGACGCATGGATAGGGGAGGCGGCACCCGTGCGCCCTCTTTGGGTGGGCCGCCACTGGATTATGGGATGCCCAACTTGAAAATGTTCAATGAACAAACCAGTGACAACTTCCTCCCTAATTACAGATTCCTCTTCTTCCTTCCTCCTGCACAAACTCGGTTCTTTTTTCCATTCATCCATCCATCTGAATAAGAGACAGTGAATAACTGGAAATTAGCTGTTTTCATCCCCAGAGAGGGAAAACTGAGTGGTGAGACATAGTGGTAATGCAGGGGTCATGTCAGTGAGGTGAAAGGCTTATCTACATGGGTGGAGGATTCACTTTGCTTAAATGCATGTCACAGTGGTGATTTTAGTGGATTCCAGATGGATATCATTTATCGTTTTTTCAACATTTTACACGTTTGGACATTCATCGGACTTTATTTGCATATTTAGAGATATGTAATCACTATTTTTTGTATGCACAGTTTTTTATGCATATTGTTTTTGTTTATATATTAGAGATTTTTTTTGGGCAAGAGGTATTTATTTATATACATGTATTTTTTTACGTTGCGCTACTTCATTTTTGGGTAATAATTACTTGTTGCTCTAAATAGCTCTTTAAATGTGCATGGATGCATTGAGTGTACCTGTAACAGAAGTGCTGGTGGGGAGGGCATGTCTTCATAGCAGCGACGCTTCTCCCTGACCTACACTATAAGCATGCACTGAAGTTGGCTATTCAAAGGCTGAGCTATTTAAACTCAATTTGCTCCCAGACTTCAATCCAAAGCCTGTATATCTCCATAGGGACTTACTGTCAATAAAAGAACATCAACAACAGGAAACTCCGAGCGGAGCTCTCTAGAAGTAATTTATTGATCTCCCAATTGGCAGGGATCCGTGTTTTTACTCCGCTGATATTCAACTCTGGATAAAGATAGGAACAGTACAACAATGTCCATCCGCTGCTTAAATATCTCTGTTTGTGTACAATGTGCCTAGAATAATGTCATATGAGGACGACGACGAGAAGTGCTGTGTACAGCCTTCCCCATATCTAGCTCTCCGTATAAAAAAATGCTGAATTTTAAATGAATGAGCCTGTTTTTACAAATGTCAGCATCTGCTTGGGACTGGTATATTTAATTAGAGTAGTGCTTACTGAATGGTCTGCCAACTGGTATAAAAACAACCGTATTTCCAAAAATATATAGTATCTTTATTTATTATGTTCAGAATCAAAAATTTAATTGGTGAAAATATTTTATTTTTTAATTATGCAAATAAGAAATGTTGAATATAAATATTTTGTGCTTTTATTTCTGCCACCAGGTGGAGCTTTAGACTCTATTTCACATTCTTACCTGCCTATTCTTAGCTGCTCTGTTGAAAAAAAAAAAAGCCTGTGGGGAAAACCTAGTACACAGGGGCCGAATGTCAGGCAGCATCGGCCAGTTCAGAAGAAACTTCTATCAAAGGGGCATGACCGAAAAAGATCTGTCGACGGGCTCCCAATCTGCGCTTTCAGTCAATGACTGAGGGCACTGACCGGAGTGTCCTGGCGGTGGGGGCAACCCCCTGTCGGAACACAATAGCACAGCTAGGGAGATCGCTGTGCTAACATCGGATTGTTAGCACAATGACTCTGACCTGAGCTGTCAGTTGAATTAAAAAAACTAGTAGTGTGTATAAGGCTTTAGATATAAAACATCAGCTTACTGTTTTTTTTAATTCAATATACAATGTACAGGGCAAATGCAACAAACTCCCATCTATATTTCTGTACAGGGCACACCACCCATTTTGAGGTTGGGTGCTGAATTTTTACAGTTGTCCCACACCACACGGATCTCTTTCACTATTGCCACACTCATGACTTTATCATATGCCCTGTAGTGGAGTTTCCAGGAAGATAAAAAACCAACACATTACATGTGGTATTGGGGGAGAAAGAAATCTCCCTAACATGGTCCTGGAAGGCTGGGAAAACCTGGAACAAACAGCAATAGTTAAAGAATGTCTGAGGCAGGGTAAAGTAAAATGGTTACTCCACCCTCACCACCTGCAGTATAAGCTCCAAACTGACTTGTCAGAGCTTACACTGTAGACTCCTTCCCTGCCCCATGTGACAATGCTGGATCACTTAGGAGCCAGCAAGTGCTCTCATATGAGAGTCATATTCTCACTGTATGAGTCACATGTTCATCCATTGGACATACCGGATAATTCTTCTGCAGTGGTGCAGGAGTGACAAACAGTAAATCAATTCTGATAGGGAGAAGGGGAATTACCAGAGTGTGACAATTGCAGCCTTATGCCGCGTACACACGAGTGGAGTTTTCGACCGGACTGGTCCGACGGACTTTCGGTGGACTTCCAACGAACTTTCCCAACTAACGGACTTGCCTACACAAGATCACACCAAAGTCCGACGGATTCGTACGTGTTGACGTACGACCGGACTAAAATAAGGAAGTTCATAGCCAGTAGCCAATAGCTGGTTTTCGTCCGTCGGACTAGCATACAGACGAGCGGACTTTTCGATAGGAACTGGGTCCGGCGGAGTTCCGATGTAAGGATTTAAAACATGTTCCAAATCTAAAGTCCGTCAGATTTTCGACTGATTTAGTCCACTGCAGGTCTGATGAAGCCCACACATGGTTGAATTGTCCGCCGGACACGGTCTGTCGGACCAGTCCGGTCGAAAAGACCGCTCGTGTGTACGCGGCATTACTGTGTGCAGAGATTTTCAGCTTGCAGGACAACAATTTAAGCAGCAGCAGAATAGGAGTGATCACCACTGACGTTGGTTGGCTCTGCGATCATCCCTTTACACCAGTGGTTCTCAACACCTGTCCTCAGGACCCACCAAAAGGCCAGGTTTGCAAGATAACTGAAATACATCACAGGTGATATCATTTTCTGCTCAGTGATTGCAGTATCCTAGTCTAAATCTCCCCAAGGTAATATGGGGAGATAGTGGCCTGTAAGTGGGTAGTAATACTGGCCTGTTAGTGAGTCCTGAGTAGGGATGAGCTTCGTGTTCGAGTCGAACCCATGTTCGACTCGAACATCGGCTGTTCGATCGTTCGCCGAATTGCGAACGATATGGGCCGCTCGCGCCAAATTCGTGTGGCGCGTCACGGCCCATAATTCACTGCGGCATCGCAGTGCATTGCTTGCTGATGATTGGCCAAGCATGCACTATGACCCGCATGCTTGGCCAATCACAGCGCCGCCTTAACAGAGAGCCATAATTGGCCAAAGCCAAGGAGGCTTTGGCCAATTATGGCTCAGGGGATTTAGTACACGCCCCACACTATATAAGGCCGCCTGCACGGCGGCCCTGTGCAGTGTGTTCCGGTGTGCTTAGAGAGAGAGAGAGACAGTGTCATTTCATTTGAGTTAGCTAGATTAGGCAGGACAGTCAGTCAGTTAGCTGCACTTAAAGTGTATTGTGTATATATATGCATCCCAGGTGTTGCATATATATATGTATATATATACACTGTATTCAGTTTAGCTAGATCCGTTCCTGTTATCTTCTAGACTATTTACATTTAGTGCAGTGCGTCCTGCTCACAGTGTTCAGCTAGATCCGTTCCTGTTATATTCCTACTGACAGGCAGGCTTGTCTTGTTACAGTATTTTGAAGAAAATTACTGGTGTTCTTTTGATCCTATTAGTACCACAGTCAGGCAGCTAGACTATTTACATTTAGTGCAGTGCGTCCTGCTCACAGTGTTCAGCTAGATCCGTTCCTGTTATCTTCTTACTGACAGGCAGGCTTGTCTTGTTACAGTATTTTAAAGAAAATTACTGGTGTTCTTTTGATCCTATTAGTACCACAGTCAGGCAGCTAGACTATTTACAGTTAGTGCAGTGCGTCCTGCCCACAGTGTTCTGCTAAACCTACAAGTAAGTGGGGTGCGTCCTGCTCACAGTGTTCAGCTAAACCTACAAGTTAGTGGGGTGCGTCCACCTCACAGTGTTCAGCTAAACCTACAAGCTAGTGGGGTGCGTCCTGCTCACAGTGTTCAGCTAGATCCGTTTCTGTTATCTTCTTACTGACAGGCAGGCTTGTCTTGTTACAGTAAATACAGCTACCTGAAGAAAATTGCTGGTGTTCTTTTGATCCTATTAGTACCACAGTCAGGCAGCTAGACTATTTACAGTTAGTGCAGTGCGTCCTGCTCACAGTGTTCTGCTAAACCTACAAGTTAGTGGGGTGCGTCCTGCTCACAGTGTTCAGCTAAACCTACAAGTTAGTGGGGTGCGTCCACCTCACAGTGTTCAGCTAAACCTACAAGCTAGTGGGGTGCGTCCTGCTCACAGTGTTCAGCTAGATCCGTTCCTGTTATCTTCTTACTGACAGGCAGGCTTGTCTTGTTACAGTAAATACAGCTACCTGAAGAAAATTGCTGGTGTTCTTTTGATCCTATTAGTACCACAGTCAGGCAGCTAGACTATTTACAGTTAGTGCAGTGCGTCCTGCTCACAGTGTTCTGCTAAACCTACAAGTTAGTGGGGTGCGTCCTGCTCACAGTGTTCAGCTAAACCTACAAGTTAGTGGGGTGCGTCCACCTCACAGTGTTCAGCTAAACCTACAAGCTAGTGGGGTGCGTCCTGCTCACAGTGTTCAGCTAGATCCGTTCCTGTTATCTTCTTACTGACAGGCAGGCTTGTCTTGTTACAGTATTTTAAAGAAAATTGCTGGTGTTCTTTTGATCCTATTAGTACCACAGTCAGGCAGCTAGACTATTTACAGTTAGTGCAGTGCGTCCTGCTCACAGTGTTCTGCTAAACCTACAAGTTAGTGGGGTGCGTCCTGCTCACAGTGTTCAGCTAAACCTACAAGTTAGTGGGGTGCGTCCACCTCACAGTGTTCAGCTAAACCTACAAGCTAGTGGGGTGCGTCCTGCTCACAGTGTTCAGCTAGATCCGTTCCTGTTATCTTCTTACTGACAGGCAGGCTTGTCTTGTTACATTATTTTAAAGAAAATTACTGATGTTCTTTTGATCCTATTAATACCACAGTCAGACAGCTAGACTATTTACAGTTAGTGCAGTGCGTCCTGCTCACAGTGTTCTGCTAAACCTACAAGTTAGTGGGGTGCGTCCTGCTCACAGTGTTCAGCTAAACCTACAAGTTAGTGGGGTGCGTCCACCTCACAGTGTTCAGCTAAACCTACAAGCTAGTGGGGTGCGTCCTGCTCACAGTGTTCAGCTAGATCCGTTTCTGTTATCTTCTTACTGACAGGCAGGCTTGTCTTGTTACAGTAAATACAGCTACCTGAAGAAAATTGCTGGTGTTCTTTTGATCCTATTAGTACCACAGTCAGGCAGCTAGACTATTTACAGTTAGTGCAGTGCGTCCTGCTCACAGTGTTCTGCTAAACCTACAAGTTAGTGGGGTGCGTCCACCTCACAGTGTTCAGCTAAAGCTACCTGTAGAAGGTTGGTGGTGTTCTCATACTACAGGCAGGCAGTTGATTTTGCTAGCTGCAGTATCAGTACATATATATATATATATATATATATATATATATATATATATATATATATATCCCAGCTTAGTGCAGCTACAGGCCATTAGTATGTCTGGAAGGCCAAGAAGGAGAGGCAGACAGTCACAAGCCAATAAGAGAGGGCAAGCAGGCTCTGTGTCTAGTGCTGGTCGTGGAGACGGTGCATCCTCATCAGCACGTGGCCATGGGACACGCTTGGCCTTTTTTTCGGCAGCTGGCCATGTTGAGCCGCAACATGCGGAAGACTTGGTCGAGTGGATGACCAAGCCGTCCTCATCCTCCTCATCCTCTCTCACCCATGCCCAGGGTACTTTGTCTGGCAAAGCAGCGGCCTCTTCCCTCGGCTCAATGTCATCAGTGACTCCTTCCCTAGCCCCACCATGTCCTCCTGAGGAATCCCTCGAACTGTTTGACCACAGTGTTGGGTACATGCTCCAGGAGGATGCCCAGCGTTTGGAAGGCTCTGATGATGATACTGAGCTCGATGAAGGCAGTAACACGAGCACGGACAGAGGGGGTGCCCAAGAAGGACAGCAATCTGGCAGTCATGCTCCCCCTGCTGCAGCATACTGCCAGGTTTGCTCCAGTGATGAGGAGGGAGGGGATGATGAGGTCACTGACTCAACGTGGGTGCCTGATAGGAGAGAGGAGGAGGAGGAGGAGGAGGCGGCACATCACCAACGAGGCAGGATGCCCTCCAGGGGCCAGCCTAAGGGCAGCACATTGACTGCATCACACCCCAAAGCTCCACATGTGCAGGGCGCTGCAGTCTCTGCGCGTTATTCAAAAAGTTCTTTGGTGTGGGCCTTTTTTGAGACGAGTGCATCAGATCGCACCGCTGTTATTTGCAACATATGTCTCAAGCGTATCTCGCGTGGCCAAAACATCTCCCGCTTGGGTACCACATGCTTGACCAGACATATGTTGACCTGCCATGCAGTTCGTTGGCAAGCGTATCTAAAAGACCCACACCAAAGAACAAAGAGGACCTCTGCTTGCTCCTCATCAGCTGAGATTTCCAACCCCACTAGACCTTCAGCCCTCTCTGAGACCTGCACTGAGAGGAATGAAGGTGTAGAATTAAGTGTGTCACAGCCACGTACTTGTGGGCAATCTGATTTTGGTACACCGACGTCAGATTGTACCAGGCAAATTTCCCTGCCCCAGCTGCTGCACCGCCGAAAGAAGTTTGCTCCCAGCCATCCACATGCCCAACGGTTGAATGCTAGCTTGGCAAAATTGCTAGCACTTCAACTGCTGCCTTTTCAGTTGGTAGACTCTGCCCCCTTCCGTGAGTTTGTGGAATGTGCGGTTCCTCAGTGGCAGGTACCCAAACGCCACTTTTTCTCATGGAAGGCGATTCCGGCTCTCTACCAGCATGTGGAAGGCAATGTCCATGCCTCGCTGGACAGGGCGGTCAGCGGTTAGGTGCATATTACCGCTGACTCATGGTCCAGCAGGCATGGACAGGGACGTTACCTAAGTTTCACGGCGCATTGAGTGACTCTGCTGGCAGCTGGGAAGGATGCAGGACAAGGTGCAGTAGTGTTGGAGGTTGTTCCGCCACCACGCCTCCAAAATGCTAATGATTGTGACACACCTCTCTCCTCCACCCCCTCCTCTTCTTCTTCCTCCATGGCCTCTTCCTCGGAACCAGCGGTGCTCCGTAGTCGTTCAAGGGGCTACGCAAGTACGCAGGCCAAAAGATGCCATGCGGTGCTTGAGCTGGTGTGCTTGGGGGACAGGAGCCACACTGGGGCAGAGGTTCTGTCAGCTCTGCAGGGGCAGGTTCAGAGGTGGTTGACGCCACGCCAACTTAAGGCAGGAATGGTGGTTTGCGACAATGGCACCAACCTCCTCTCTGCCCTCCGACAGGGACAAATGACCCATGTGCCCTGTTTGGCTCACGTCCTTAACTTGGTGGTGCAGCGGTTCTTGGGCAGGTACCCGGGCTTACAGGATGTCCTGAGGCAGGCCAGGAAAGTCTGTGTGCATTTCCGCTGGTCATATAATGCCAGTGCTCGGCTGACGGACCTCCAAAAGGAGTTTAACCTGCCCAAGAACCGCCTGATCTGTGACATGCCCACCAGGTGGAACTCAACGTTGGCCATGCTGCAGCGGCTGCACACGCAGCAGAGGGCCATCAATGAGTACCTGTGCGACTATGGCACCAGGACAGGGTCAGGGGAGCTTGGTTTTTTTTCCCCACGCCAGTGGGCCATGATCAGGGATGCATGCACTGTCCTGTCACCATTTGAGGAGGCCACGAGGATGGTGAGCAGTGACAGTGCATGCATCAGTGACACTGTCCCCCTTGTCCACCTGTTGGAGCACACGCTGCGTGGAATAATGGACAGGGCACTTGAGGCAGAACAGAGGCAGGAAGAGGAGGACTTCCTTAGCTCTCAAGGCCCCCTTTATCCAGACAGTGTTCCTGCGTGCCCGCCGATCACACAGGAAGAGGACGAGGAGGAAGAGGAGGAGGAGGAGGAGGAAGATTGTGTCAGTATGGAGGTGGAGCCTGGCACTCAGCATCAGCAGCAGTCTTTAAGGGATCAGTCCCAAGAAACACATGGACTTGTACGTGGCTGGGAGGAGGTGGCTGCGGACCATGTCGTCCTTAGTGACCCAGAGGACTCCGGACCGAATGCCTCAGCAAACCTACGCTGCATGGCCTCCCTGATCCTGCAAAGCCTGCGTAAGGATCCTCGTATTCGTGGTATCAAGGAGAAGGACCAATACTGGCTGGCAACCCTCCTTGATCCACGTTACAAGGGTAAGGTTGCGGACCTTATCTTGCCATCGCAGAGGGAGCAGAGGATGAAACATCTTCGGGAGGCCTTGCAGAAAGGTCTGTGCAATGCGTTCCCAGAGACTGGGAGGTTACAAACTCCTGTTTCTGGACAACGTGTTGCTGAGGCTTCGGTCAGTCAAAGAAGGAGCGGTGGAGAAGGTGGCCGTCTGACCGATGCGTTCAGACAATTTTTTGGTCCGCAGCCCCAAGGTATGATCGGTTCCAGCAACCATCGCCAGCGTCTGTTTTACATGGTGCAGGAATACCTAGGGGCAAGATCAGACTTGGACACCTTTCCCACCGAAAATCCTCTGGGTTACTGGGTCTTGAGGATGGATCACTGGCCAGAGTTTGCACAGTATGCAATTGAGCTACTGGCCTGTCCTGCATCCAGCGTTCTTTCGGAACGCACATTCAGTGCTGCTGGAGGCGTGGTAACCGATCACAGGGTGCATCTGTCCACTGACTCGGTCGATCGACTGACCTTCATAAAAATGAATGAGTCTTGGATCACCACCAGCTACCAAGCACCTGATGCTGATGTAACCGAATATTTTTTTTTTTAAATCTCAGATCCCTTCAAAGACTGCCTATGCTGATGCTGAGTGACTATCCCTGAGTAATTATCCTCTTCCTCAATCATCACGCTGATAGCTTGTAAGAACATTTTTGGTTCTGGGTGCCACCACCAGTGCCTAAGGCACAATTTTTCAGCCCCTGTTTAACAGGGGCGTGTAATTATGATTTTTGATGTAATACTTTGCAGCAGGGCTCGTTCCTGCATTCCAACTAGAGTGTCTGTGAGGGGTTGCAGTGTTGTGGCACCAGCACCAGTGCCTAAGGCCCAATTTTTCAGCTCCTGTTCAACAGGGGCATGTAATTACAATTCTTGATCTAATATTTCACAGCAGAGCCCTGTGAGGGCTTACAGTGTTGTGGCCACAGCAACACCTAAGGCCCAAATTTCTGCTGAGTATATAGGGCAGGACCCTACTTTCAAACAACTAACTTACAAACGACTCCTACTTGCAAACAGAAGGAGACAACAGGAAGTGAAATCTACCCCTAGGAAGGGAAATTCTCTCCTGTAAGAGTTAATATGGGAAAAACATTTCTCCTTTCCACTGATGCTTTCCAATCCATTGGGACAAAAAGTGAGGTGAAATCTTCTGAAGAGGAGGAAAGACAGCAAAACAAATGTCACAGGGGTGATAACCCTTCCCTATGTTTTCCAAAAAGCTTAAAAAAGATTTTTTGGCTGGAGCTAAACATGTAAATGTACCCGTTCAAAATTACAAAGAGATTCTACTTAACAACAAACCTACAGCCTGTATACTGCTGTTCAGAGTATATAGGGCCTGGTGGCCCCACACCTTTCCTTATTTTAATTTGGGTGCGGGGTTCCCCTTAATATCCATACAAGACCCAAAGGGCCTGGTAATGGACTGGGGGGTACCCATGCCGTTTGTCTCACTGATATTTTCATCCATATTGCCAGAACCCGACATTACATTAAACCCGCAAGCAGTTTTAAATGAGATTTTTTCCTTTAAAAATGACATTTGGTGCAGGGACTGTTCTAAACATGGGAAACACGCGTCACTTTACAGGCATACTATAGACACCCCTCAGGTACGATATTTAAAGGAATATTTCACTTTTTTTTTTTTACTTTAAGCATCATTAAAATCACTGCTCCTGAAAAAACGGCCGTTTTTAAAAGTTTTTTTTGCATTGATACATGTCCCCTGGGGTAGGACCCGGGTCCCCAAACCCTTTTTAGGACAATACCATGCAAATTAGCCTTTAAAATGAGCAATTTTGATTTCGAACGTTCGAGTCCCATAGACGTCAATGGGGTTCTAACGTTCGTGCGAACTTTCGGTCCGTTCGCAGGTTCTGGTGCGAACCGAACCGGGGGGTGTTCGGCTCATCCCTAGTCCTGAGGACAGGAGTTGAGAACCACTGCTTTACACACACAAATGGAAGATGCCACCATGTATTTTAATGAAAATGCACGCCATTCATAGCATCTGCGAGAAAGTTTGAATACCTCCAAAATGGGACTTTAAATTGGCAAAAACACTAATGGAGTGAATAAAATCGTTTTATTGATACAAATAGAAACAAAAAAAAATCACCATGCGATGATTACTAAAACAGACGTACATAAAACACAAACAAACATAATACAATATCTTGCAATAGATTACACAAGAACGTATATGAAGTAGTTTCCCTCCAGTAACCGAGAACACTTTCCGGTAACCAAACCCAAGGAAAGCTATCCGGTACCCAACACGTTTCAGGCTTAAAGTCCTTTCATCAGGGGTATTTGTATAGGAGATTTTAAATTCTAATGAACAACAAAGAATAAAGTAAAACATAACATAGTTTATATTTCAAGACATCATTTAAACAGACATACTGAGCATACCGAGTGTACCCCATGTTAATATTAGTAGGCTACCTACCGAAATATGGTGAATGGCACCGCAATCAAACACAAGAGTATTCAGGCAAGACTGAATTTAACATTGTCAGTAGATGGCATGTGTAGAGGTCTAATTTAACCTATAGATTTAAATTGTGACGGCCCGTAAGGAAGGAACGTGTCAGTGGTCCCTCAAGCCAAGGGATGTGCAGCTGAGAACAGTAACTAAAAAGGAGACAAAAGAAAAAACAGGGGGGAGCTGGTAAAACTAAACAACCAAGTCCTGCCAGAAAGCTGATTTCAATGCAAAAAACTGATGTGCAACTTAGAGGTCCACAAACAGCATGGAAAAGTAGGCCGCACCTATCCCTCCTTCAATACCCAATTTACCTTTAATAAATAAATAAACACACTCACGACTTACTTGGAATATAATTGGCCGAGGCACGTTTATTGGTGTAAACTGTAAATAACTTAAATCCATCCAATCATTTTATTAATTCATAAAATTCTCACTTGTAAATAATAAATATAAGCAGCTCAGTCTTCAGGACTCGAGCAATACCGTATATCAAAAAACAAGTCCCCACCAGCCGTGCTTGAATTATCAAGTCCGGCCTACCCCACCGCCACTGCCAATTCTATGCTGTTCTGAAATCCCACATTGAAAATGTCTAGACCTATATCAGACAGATGAACTCCATCTGCTCTGTATAAGCCTTCATAACCTCCCTCTAGATCCCTATGTCTGTATAAAAAAACCACCGATAAACGGCATGAATTTTTCCATAGACCTGTTTATCCAACGCCTGATTTTTTTTCCATATTTTTAAATTGAGCCTCTTGAAGCCATATTAGTCTTGGGACTATTTTTGAAAATATTATGGTTGTATTCGGGGCAGACAATTTAAATGTATTTAAATCCCGTTTCATCGCAAACATAAGGTCTAGGGTTTTAGTTCTACCCACATCATTTCCTCCCAATTGGACGATTAGTATATCTGGGACTGGCCACGATTCCAACAATCTAGAGAGATAAAAAGACAAATTTAACCATTTCAGACCACAAATTCCTTTCCATAAAGCTTGAAATTTCTGAGGATCCATTGACAGATTAGGTGTATAACAACACAACCTGGATCTTTTGTTAGCCCAAAATATAAAGGAGTGGCCCAGGATCCAAATCATTCTTTTATTACCTATAGCAGCTGTCATCAACCCTGTCCTCAAGGCCCACTAACAGGCCAGGTTTTATGTATCACCTCGGGGAGATGCAGACTAGAATACGGCAATCACTGAGCAGCAAATGATATCACCTGTGATGTATTTCAATTATCTTGCAAACCTGGCCTGTTAGTGGGCCCTGAGGACAGGGTTGATGACCACTGACCTATAGGAGAGATCAGGTCTAACATATATGTTAAATCGCTGCAAATCCCATCTTCCTATTCTTTTAATGATTGCTGCATCAAGGCCCATTTTTGCAGCTTCGATTGCTGCACCAACCCTAAATGAATGGGATGTGAAATTAAATGCTTGTAGCCCTAACTTCGACATGCATCTTTTGAGAACCATGTTAAATTGATATCCTGTAAGTGGTGACCCATCCAAATGAACCATAAAATGGCCTTCCCCGTATGATCTAATTGCGAGGTACTCCTTTACTGTTCTTAAAGGACAAATTTCCACTGCTCCACAACTATAAAGAGTAATCCATACACCCTTTCCTGATCTGTCTATTTTTAAATATATTAAGTCCTGCCCTGTGAACCAATACATGATGGGTCAACAGGCCAGACATCAATTTTTTGCTTCTGGGTAACAATTCCGATATTCTCATGGCGCCAAAAAATGCTAATACAAAAGCAGTTTTAAATAGTAACACCCCAAATCCAGAAAAGCATACCATTTTTGTAACTCTACAAATTTCTTTAAGCAATGAAACAGAAATGGGCCTTCTAGCATCTGGGAGAGAATTCTTCTTTTTGTACCCTATCATAACTTGTTTTATAGAGAAGAAAGATGTACACTGAGGAAAACCTAGCAACTTAAAGAAAAATTACACCCCTGCCAGTTTTTTAGCGATCTGGCTATAGGATAGCTCCGCCTGCATCAGTGTACATAAAAACATTTGAATGTTTGTTTCTGAAGGAGACTCAAACTCATCTCAAATTCCCTAAAGAATTTATTCGACCTCTGCCATGCAGCCGTGTATTCGGATTGGATACATTGGATCATTGGATACCTTGCTGTGAGAGGCGGCACACAGCGCCCACTCTGTGTAAGCCCCGCCCATTATTGTGTAGGCCATGTAAGGAGTGCGTTCCACGCTGGTTCTATCGGGAGCAGTGGGCACGCCTCTTGCGCCCATTACACAGGGACCATTTATAAGCATTGGCCTTCTACCCCGTGCTATCCTCTGAAGAAGTCACCTGACGTGACGATACGCATCAGGAGCACGGGACGCTGCCACAAACCAGCTGATTGTGACGAGCTCGGCGCTCGTGGATGTGTTGCACTCCAGCCGGTTTTAAATGTAAGTTTATGGGAATGTTTTTTACGCAACAAACTGTATTCATATACGGGATCACGCTATGTGCGCTCTCTTCTTTTACACCGCACACTGTTATTTTGCCTGACGAGCTTTGAGGAGTTGGAAGTGGGGACAGACTGAGGACTGAAGTTAACATTTGGAGGGATACGAGCTCGGCGCTCGTGGGTTGATGCTTGCACTCATTGTAAACAAGTGAGTGTAATCCCCCCCCCCTTCTCTGTGTCTCACTACCCCTCCACTCTGGACGTCACGACATTATACTATATACTGTCCGTTTTTTGTCTTTCTATATGCCATCCTGCATATTGAACCATCGTTATCCATTGTACAACTGAATTTCCTTATTCGCTGGCCATTCACAACACAAGCTGTATACCTTACAGCAGTAAGGTAAGCGGCCTGCGAACACGGAGGTGCCTTCACTGAAGAACTCCTTCCTCCTCCTTCTCTATTGGAATTGTTTTATATGGAAGTGTCACATTTGGTGGTGGGATTGGCATTATCTCACTTTATGGACTTGTCACTTACAGGTTTTGCAAGTCGCTACGTGCTGGTGTGATACCAGCACAAACATTACTGGGACTATTTTAATATTTTTTATTTTTTATTTTAATTATATTTTTTTGTATGTTATCAGCTGTTTTGCAGTGTCTTTCACTCATGTCAGTATTTTGATCCACTCAATATTTATGAGCCTTATGTCTGCTGGGCTTATGCACTCTCAATTTTGATGTACACATTTATTTTGTATTGTTTGTTTGCACTTTTATTGATGCCAGTATTGCTTGTATGCACTATTACACCATTTCTTTCTAGTTTTTAGGTGCCCTTATATGCTTCCACACGCATTCCTACACTTTATATATATATGCTAGTTCTTCTCTGCATTTGTGAGTCCTATGTACCTGACTCATGCACTTAGGTTATCTGGCATCTTTTGTCTTCTATGCACTTTAGTTTAGTCCCACCCACGTTTCCCTGTCCCCCCCTTTTGTTTATCACAGCGCAATCACCATCTCCTATTTTTATGCCCTATCTGCCTGTTTGGATCAGCCTTTGGGTGTTGCAGCAGTGTTCCTTTAGTTTAGGCCTTCTTTAACAGCGCAGGAGTTACCACTTTCACGGCCCATGTACTGTTAGCCACCGAATTCTTGATTGACTGCATCAGAATTCCTAGATCAGGTTCCAAAGATATTTGGGACATACCTGTCCTTCCTTGTCCGCATTCGGCAGAAGCTGTAGGAATTTTTGTATCTGCAATCGAGATAATGCATCCGTAATTTAATTATCCTTACCTGGAACGTGTCTTGCTTTTACCCAGTAATTAAAACGTAAACATAAAAATACTAGATACCTAAGTAATTTGACTACCAAAAGGGATTTTGTTGATAGGCAATTTGCTGCTTATATTACTCCTTTATTATAAGAATTAATTAAAATTCTTTTATTAGCAAATTTACCAATGGGAATAGTTCAAGTAGAACTATGCTCCTGGTAGCTTTTATTTGAATCCTTCTTTTTGGCCATACACTACAGCACCAGTGATTGTCTCATATAGCAGCAAAACTGAAAGATCCAGCTGCATTGGTGTATAATTCCATCTCTGATGAGAATACAAAATCTGTTTGAAAAAATGAATGGCCGTTATACGAGTCAAAAAATTTCATCCATACTAGGAGGTCCTCCTTAAGATCTGCTGTTAACCTAATGTTTGAAAACGAGGATTTAAGCCCTGACATAGCTATATATAACCTTTTAGAGAATATCCTGCCAACCGCCATAACTGCAAATGCTAACTTCCCTAATAGAGATTGAAGCTTTTTCAATAAAATCTTTTTTCTTCTTAACATCCAAGAAATGGTAATTTTAATATCATTAATTTTATTTAATGGCAGCTGGAATTCTAATAATTCCGTGTCTAGGAAAATTCAATGGATGTGGAGGGGAACGCAGTTTTTTTCTTCAGCATGGGGAACTCCTAATTGTTTGGTGATTATACTAAATAATTCCAGCATAAATTGACAAATTGGAGATTGCAAATTTTTCAAAATATGCACATGAAATTGAACATCCCATTGGAAGGCAAATGTCGAAGTAAGATTTGTCTTCGAAAACCATGCCAAGTGAATTGTAAGAAGCTGGACTAATCGGAAGAAATCTGAATGCTGCTTTAATATCCACTTTCGCGAGTAGCACAGCCTTCCCAAATTCCCTGTTATGGCAAACTGCTTCTTCAAATGTACAGTATGAGACGGATGCTAGCTCTTCATTTATCTCATCATTTAATGATGAACCTATCGGGAAGGATAAATGATGTATTAGGCGAAATGAGTTGTGCTCCTTTTTTTGGGATAATTCCTAATGGACGATATTCTAAAATTTTTAAATGGAGGGTAATTGAATGGGCCCACTTTTCTACCCTCTTTAATTTCTTTATCTAACTTTTCTTTAACAATGTGTGGAAATTGTAATACCGATTTTAAACTATTAACCAATTTGCATCCTATACCTTTAAAAACTGGCAAAGGAAAACCTCTGGAGAAACCTTCAATTAAAAACTTGGCTGTCTCTTGGCCTGGATAAATTTCCAACCATTGCTGCATGTTTTGTAGGTTCACCGGTGTGCAAGCTTTTTGAATGGTTATCTCTTTGCGCGTGTGTGTTGGTATTCCTTTTAAAACGTTTGAGCAATGGGTGGGGGCCTGAGCAGTGTGAGCACTCAAGCTTGTACTTGCATGATCCCCCCCCCCATTTGCATTGATTCTCATTAAATGCAAAGCAGTAACCCCTTATATAAGGGGACACTGTAACAGAGGGCTGTTGTCTAGGGTAAGCCAATTTTTGCCATAAACCTATATCTTTATTACCCCATTTTATCTTTATTACCCCATTTCAAAGAAGGATATATGGACAATTTTCGTCTAAACGACTCGTCATGCTGGTACCAGCCTAAACCATCAAAGCTTTTATAATCATCAAGCACATGCTTAAGGTGTTGAAAAAGACCACTACAGTATTCCGGTTGTTTTTCTCCTAATACATTGGCATAAATGCTAAATGCCTGTGTCCATTTATGAAAAGACCTTGCCACGGGTCTACGCCTATCTTCCTCAGTTTTATCGTCAGATTTTTTGTCAGATTTGTTAATGAACTCTTTTGCTGAGGGGAGTAATGACAAAATGTCAATGAACTGCCCTTTCCATATTTTTTCTTTTACCTGAACAGACAGGTGATACCCAAGCGGTGATATTTCACAAGGTAAAAGTAATTAACATTATCATTGCTATGAGTGTTAATGCTGTCATTAAGCCTGTTAATAGAAACCATTATATTATTTAAAACCTGTACCAACTCATCCTGACCACAAGATGCCACTGTTGCATTAGCTTGCCTAGGAGAACTCAGCAGCTGCTGCTCTCTTGAGCCTCCAGTGGTCACAGTAGGTATCACTTGCTCTTGTGTATGAGGTAATCTTGAATGACTGTCACTCTGTGGTGACACAGTGGATGCTGATACCTGAGCCCACCTTCCTCTGTTCCTGGGAGGCGACGGCGATAGTGTTCTCCTCCTTCTCTTTTCTCTGAGGTTGATTCTTCTGGCCCCCGCCCTGGAAGCCACCTCTTCTGGTGGTGCCAAATCTGGTTCTCTTAGGTCTGGGGGCGGGGGGCGCTGTGGTGGGCAGCGCTGATTTTGTTGCTGGAGACACGGGCTGCTAGTGACAGGTCTGCCTCTTCTATTAATTAAGAGATGTACCTCTTCCACTGCCGGTCCTTCCTCTTCAGGCACCTGCTCCCGCCGCACGTCCTCTTCTTCTCCCTACTCCAAGCATCTTCTCAGCCATTCTTCACCTCCTCTGTCCCCTGCTCTCTCCGGTACTCGGCGCATTAGGGACTTCATGGTCAGGACAGCCGACACACAAAATATAATAGCTCTATTGAGCTGAACTTGTTGCTGTAATCTGACCAGCTGTGAGGACATTTCCGCAGAGGACCCCTTTATATAGCCTTGCCCTGCTTCCAGAATGTTCTCACTGGTCATGTGACCTTTTTAACCTTCCTGGTTGGATCAATGACATTCCCTACCTATACCCCAGTGTTACCTGACCCTTTTTTCCCCGCCTGACCTACTGTACCTTTTTCTTAAAGTGACATGGCATTTTTTTTTATTTAATAAAAATAAATAGTCTATCTGTCCGGGGGGCAGCCACATGTCCATTCTGTTCGGGCCATATTCTTTAGCTCTCTCAGGACACTAGTGAGGGACACTATATATATATATATATAGTGTCAATAATGGATGTAGTATATATTATTTATTTACCTTTTTAGCTTTTAAAGAAGATTTAATTTTTTGGAAAAAAGAGGACGGGCTTTCCATGTGATGTCAATGGTTGGTCACACCCCATGGCTGTGTAAGAGACGCCAGACAGCGGGTGACAACACAACAAAGAAAGACGGCGATGAGGAAGAACACAGCAGCGGGAGAAGTAGGCGGTGGCGAGAGAGACGGCGACAAAAGACGACAACAGAAGATGGCGGCAAGAGAGACAGCACTAGGAGAAGATGATGGCGGGAGACAAGGCCCGGGGGAGAAGACCACTCAGAGCTATTTTACAATAAAGGAATTGTTAAAAACGTCTATTGTTTTTTGTCACATTTCACTGCTTTTTTGGACCCTTGTCCCCATTAACATGAGGACAAGGTGTTTTGGGGGGACCCCAAAGCACCCTCCCCATCAGGGGCGTAACTAGAAATAGCAGGGCCCCATAGCAAAATGTTGTATGGGGCCCCCCTGCAAACAGCCCCCCCCCACAGCTGCCCTAGTGTCAATGCATACAGCGTGACCTGTGCCCCATACAGCGTGACCTGTGCCCCATACAGCGGTACCTGTGCCCAATACAGCGTGACCTGTGCCCCATACAGCGTGACCTGTGCCCCATACAGCGTGACCTGTGCCCCATACAGCGTGACCTGTGCCCCATACAGCCTGGTCTGCCTGTGCCCCATACAGCATGACCTGTGCCCCATACAGCGTGACCTGTGCCCCATACAGCGTGACCTGTGCCCCATACAGCGTGACCTGTGCCCCACACAGTGTGACCTGTGCCCCATACAGCCTGGTCTGCCTGTGCCCCATACAGCCTCACCTATGCAGAGGAAGAGGCAAGCCACCCGGATCAGCAGAGAGCATTATTGCCCGCTGTAATAGCTTTCATTTGAATTTCCCGTCTTCCCGGGGCTCATCGTCACATAGCCCCACCTCTTGGCCCGACGCCTTTGATGACGTCACATGTCCCGCATTGGATCGGCGTTCTGTCTATCAAAGGCGCCGGGCCAAGAGGTGGAGCTATGTGACGTGAGCCCCGGGAACACTGGAAGTTCTAAAGAAAGCTATTACATCGGGCAATTCAGCTCTCTGCTGATACGGACAGCTTGCCTCTTTCTCTCCTCTCTCTTCCCCTGGCTGGGAGACTGTGCCGGCGGTGCTCTCATCCTCACCGGGCCCCACTCGGCTGCGGGCCCCATAGCGCCCGCATGGGTCGCTATGGTGGTAGTTACGCCCCTGCTCCCCATGTTGAGGGCATGTGACCTGGTATGGTTTATGAGGGGGGGCGCTCTCTCGTCCCCCCTCTTTTCCTGCGGCCTGCCAGGTTGCGTGCTCAGATAAGGGTCTGGTATGGATTTTGGGGGGACCCCGACGCCATTTTTTTTCAAAATTTGGAGCAGGGTTCCCCTTAATACCCATACCAGACCTGAAGGGCCTGGTATGGATTTTGGGGGGACCCCTACCCAATTTTTTTTTCTGTGCGGCATTCCCCTTAATATTCATACCAGATCCAAAGGGCGTGGTTTTTTTCAATAATTTTTATCTATATTGCCGGGATCCGACAAAACATTAGTCGGGAGCAGTTTTAAAATACATTTTTTTCCTTTAGAAATGTCATTTTGCTGCGGTACTGTTCTAAACATGGGAAAGATGTGCTACTTTACAGGCAAACTAAGGACACCCCCAGGCATGATATTTAAAGGAATATTTCATTTTTATTGTTTCACTTTAAGCATTATTAAAATCACTGCTCCTGAAAAAACGTCAGTTTTTAAATCTTTTTATTGCATTGATATATGTCCCTTGGGGCAGGACCCGGGTCCCCATACACTTTTTATGGCAATAACTTGCATATAAGCCTTTAAAATTAGTACATATTTTTTGCCTGTTCGCAAGTTCTGGTGCGAACCGATATGGGGTGTTCGACATATCCCTACCCAATAGCCAATGGCACATGAGCATGGTTGGTACCATAATATTAATGCCTCAAATGCAAAATATTATTGTATACAATGAAAAGAATCAAACCTTAGTAATAGTATTTTCTTTGGATGATTGTGCTCAGCTCCATAGCGTAGTGGTATGCCCTGCAACCTTCAAAGGTTCAAGCCATGGGTTTGAATCCCACCAATGGTATCGCCTCCTGAAAATGTACATTGTACTCAGCAGCATAATTAGCGAATGTACATCAGTTTGCTTTATTCCATAATTTTAACTCTTCAAATGCATGCAATGGTATGTAATTATTCAAAAATATTATGGTGTGGAATTCCAAAAATCCAGCCATTCAAAAATCAAGGAAAAAAACAGTGTAGGGCCATTGATGACAGTTGATGTTGATGGGGACAAGGGCCTCATCCCCACAACCCTTGCCCGGTGGTTGTGGGGGTCTGCGGGCGGGGGGGCTTATCGGAATCTGGAAGCCCCTTTTAACAAGTGGGCCCCCAGATCCTGGGCCCCCCTATGTGAATGGGTAGGGTACATTGTACCCCTACCCATTCACCTAAAAAAGCAGTGAAATGTGACAAAAGACAATAGCCAGTTTTTGACAATTCCTTTATTAAAAATGTCTTCTTCTTTCTCCCGCTTTTTCCTCCATCTTCCTCTAGTCTTCCTTCAGTTTCCTCCTTCCTCCAGCTGACCTGCCAGGTTGCGTGCTCGGATAAGGGTCTGATATGGATTTTGGGATTTTTTTTTTAAATTTTGGCATGGAGTTCCCCTTAATATCCATACCAGACTCGAATGACCTGGTATGGACTGATGGGGGGGAACCTACGCCATTTTTTTCTTTGATTTTTACTCTATATTGCCGAGAACTAGCAATTCATTACAGCCGCGAGCAATTTTGCATTATGTTTTTTCCTTTAGAAATGTAATTTTGCTGCGGTACAGTAATAAACACGGGAAAGATGCACTATTTTACAGGCATACTAAGGACGTCCCCCATCACTGCTCCTGAAAAAATGGCCTTTTTAAAAACATTTTTTCAAATGGATACATGTCCCCTGGGGCAGGACCCAGGTCCCCATACACTTTTTATGGCAAAGAACTTGCATATAAGCCTTCAGTGAGAACTTTAGATTTTGCAGGTTCCAGCCCCATTGACTTCCACTATTCCTTCATATGTGATCTGACAGGCATGTTTGCCGGCAATAGTGCTGCTTTCCATTTGCATTAGTGCCCAGTTTCTGAGAGTTGAAGTCTTAATTGACCTTAATTGGGCGCTATTTTCCGGGACTGCAGGATCATTTATTGGCACTATAGTAAATGACCCCCTATGTATAGCCCATTAAAAGGGTAATGATTCCTGTACAACTAAGCGTTCAGTAGTAGTTAGTGAGATGTTCAATACTGTAGATTTTTGGAGATTAACCGTAAGACCTGAAATGATTGAATATTTTTGTAATATAACCATAAGGTTAGGGGCAGAAACTTGAGGTGAGGACAAAAATAAAAGAATGTCATCTGCAAATAAACATAATTTGTTGTGCCCCTCTTTACACCAAATGTTTCTGATTTGTAGCCTGCATATTTAATGTAAGCTTTGGGTTTATGATATAATTCTGAAATCCACTGTAAAAAATGTGGGCCAAAACCCCATTTACTAAGGGTATAGTGCATATAGGACCATGAAATAAAATCAAATGCCTTTTTTATATCTAATGAGAGGAAGCAGGCTGGGATGCGACGCATTTTAGCAGCATGTGATAGAAGGGTTGCACGTCTGATATTATCACTAGCTTGTCGGATAGGAATAAATCCCACTTGATCGCTATGAATAAGTTTACCAATGAATGTATTAAGTCTAGTAGCGAGTATTTTGGCAAAAATTTTGATATCCAAATTTTAAAAAATAGGACGCTAATTCAAACAAACGGTGTCATTAGTATTAGGTTTGGGAAGCATACAAATAATTGCTGTCAAGGTTTCCTGTCTAAAAGAATGTCCAGAAAGGAGAGAGTTGAAGGCATTAGCTAAAATGGGTGAAAGCGTTTCTATATATGTACGGTAATAATGTGCAGAAAATCCATCTGGGCATAGTCTTTTGTACAGTTTCAATGTTTTGATCAGGGCCGATCCCAGACGGGGTGCACGGGGTGCAGTGCACCCGGGCACCGGAGAGGTGGGGGGCGCTGAAGCGCCAGAGTGCTCCCTTGTCCCTTCCCTCCTCCTCCTGTTCGTGTCCGGCGGCGGTTCTCCGCCGGTGTTCTAAGGAGAAAGACGCCACTGTGTTTCCTGCTCAAGCCCCTCCCTCCTCCTGTCCGAGAAGGAGAGCGGCTGGTCTCTGTGTGGGGAGAGACCAGCCGCGCAGTGATGTCGCGGGGTGGGGTGGTCCGTGCCTGACATGTCCTCCTCCTCTCTGTGTCTCTCATTCCTGCCTGCTGTGAACGCCTCTGCTCTCCACCCGGGCGGCGTGGCTGCACACTGTCCTCTCCTCTCCAGCTGCCGCCCTGGTGTTTTTATGTACCCTGATGGAGGGGGGAATGACGGTCTGTCCTGGGGGGTCTGTACTAATGGAGGGGGGTCTGTCCTAGGGGGGTCTGTACTAATGGAGGGGGGGTCAGCCTGGGGGGTCTGTACTAATAGAGGGGGGTCTGCACTAATGGGGGGCTGTCCTGGGGGGGCTGTACTAATGGGGTGTCTGTACTAATGGAGGGGGGCTGGCCTGGGGGTCTGCACTAATAGAGGGGGGTTTGTACTAATGGGGGGGTCTGTCCTGTGGGGGTCTGTACTGATGGAGGGGTGGTTTGTCCTGTGGGGGTCTGTACTAATGGAGGGGGGGTTTCCTGGGGGGGTCTGTACCAATAGAGGGGGGGTCTGTGCTAATGGGGGGTCTGTCCTAATGGAGGGGGGTCTGTCCTAATGGGGGGGGTCTCTACTAATGGAGGGGTGGTTTGTCCTGTGGGGGTCTGTACTAATGGGGGGGGTTTCCTGGGGGGGTCTGTACTAATGGAGAGGGGGTCTGTACTAATGGAGGGGGGGCGGCCTGGGGGGTCTGTATTAATGGGGGGGTCTGTCCTAATGGGGTCTGTCCTATTGGGGGGGGTCTGTAATAATGGAGGGGTGGTTTGTCCTGTAGGGGTCTGTACTAATGGAAGGGGAGGTCTGTCCTGGGGGGTCTGTACTCATGGAGGGGGGTCTGTACTGAGGAAGGTCTGTACTGAGGGAGGGATTTATACTTAGTGCGGGTTCTGCACTGACGGAGGGGGGTCTATACTTAGTGGAGGGGGGTCTGTACTG